>NC_091988.1:186193480-186793480 GCF_044704955.1 Pristiophorus japonicus | reverse complement strand
GGTTAGTTATGCAGATCTTAGCCAAAAGGCCGAGAAGCGTGCTTCTGCAGCCATTCATGAGGCGGCATGTAACAGTTGCTTTGATTTGGCCATGCCTTCCTATCTCTCTTACCCAGATGAACACCCCCCTAAGAAAGTACGGCTGCATGTAGTGACACTATTCCTGACCAGAATGGAGGTAATTGGGTAATTTTCCCGTCAATCACACCTGGAGAACGCACTGTTGTAAGTGACTGGGATTGATTCTACTCATGTAATTTGTATGTAACTATCCTCCACCACTCACTGCACTTTGCTGGCGAAATCACCCTGCTTTTATTGGAAGACATTGCTGTCGTTAAGGTCATGAGTTCTGTTTGCTGTAGTTCGCAGAGACTCGTTTTTAAATAGACTCTGTAGACTGTTTGGTGAGTAAATAGGCTTTGTTCGCTGGAAAATGGACTGTTTGCTGTGAGTCCTGTTGTAGATTCTGCCCCGCCTCCAACCGTTTGGCTGGCACAGTGGTTTCAGTGGATACTTTGTGAAAGTGCAGCTGAGACCTGAAATTCAGTGGAGGAGAAGGGAAGAAAATCAGAAAGCTGTCCTCAAAACACTGCCAATATATAGTGGGAGTGTTTAATTCCAGGCAAGAAAATGCTTTTTGGAGCACAAAGCATTTCCTTCTTAATATCACTGCAAAGTCATTGTACTGTTTGTTTTCCAAGCGGGTCTCAGTACATTAACCAACATGGTTACAAGACAATAAAATGGTTCGGGACATAAAAGAAAGCTAATGGAACACTCGGTTTTATGGCAAGTGCATAGATGATGAAAGTCGGTGCAATGGTCAATCTATATAAAACCTTAGTAAGACTACAGTTGGGCTCCATGTTATATGAAGAATGTTGAGGCTACAGAGAGAGGACAGCACAGGTACACTTGGATTCTGTCTGGTGTAAGGAAATGCAAATGCAAAGGTGGACTTGGAAAAACTGGGGTGAAAATGTGGGAAATGCTCAGCGGGTCAGGCAGCATCTGTGGAGAAAGAAATAGAGTTAACGTTTCAGGTCAATGAGCTTTCGTCAGAACTAGGGCTGTCTTTATTAGAACAGAGCAGCTATGAGATGATTCAATACAGGTGTTTCAAGTGAGATGTTTAAAATTATGAAGAGGTGGAACAGAGTAGATAAAAACAGAAGGGGAAAAATTCGGGGCATTTTCGTCTCCCGTTAGCGCCCTGGGCGATGCTAACTGGGTGCAAATGCCTTTTCGCCCAGGTGTGGTGCCGCTAGTTTAGCGCCGGCAGTAACCGGTAGCGCCCCGCTCCGCTGTGCCACTGATGACGACGCCATCACTGTGCGCAATTACCCGTTTTCACCCCGCGTGAAAATTCGGTAGTGCCCCCTGAAGCTGCCGCGGGCAATACCTGCGACAACTTCACCGGGCGCAAACCGGGCTGTAGGCTGCTCTCAGAGTGATAATTAAAGAGAAGGTGGGGAATGTAAAAAAAAAAAATGGCCGATTTACCGGTTGCAGCCTTCTTGCTCCCTGATCGCGGGGTCCGTTCCATGATCTTGCAGTTCAGCACTGCGCTTGTGTGCCGGGCTACTGCCACGGCACCCCGCTCCCTGGTTGTCCAACGATGGCCCTGTTTCCCGCCCGCAGAGTCGGCAGCTTGGCCCTACCTTTTAATAAAGGGGAGGGCCCTGTAGAGGCGGCACTACGCGTCACACTGCGTAGCGTTGCGCCCTTCGCGGAGTCTTTCTGCCCCGCTCACGTCCCACTGAGCAAGTAGAGTGCGATATGTTGCGCTCCATTGCTCTCGGGGGCGGTAAGCTGAATATAGGTCACAGGTTTAGGTCACGGGACAGGATTTCTCTGCCTGGCCCGGGGTGGGTATGCCATTCCGGGACCAGATTGTTTCCAGTGATTGAAGGGTCTAGAATGAGGGGACATAAATGTAAGAGATTTAGGACAGAGAAACCTTTTTTTTTAACACAGTTCACAGCCTATCCGAGTTAGTAATTAGAGTCAATGTTTAAGAATAGTTAGATCGGTGGTTGAAGGAAAGCAGTCTAAAGAGAGAGCTGAACAGGCCGGGCACATAGGATCAGGATTACTATTCCTGTGGAAGATAAATGCAGACTAGTTGGGTCAAATTGGCTCCTCTTGCGCTATAATTTCACCGAAATTCTATGTACTACCAGAGGCTTTAAAACTATTGTTGATAAACCCCTACTTGTGATCTACTGCTGCGCACACTTGTGATCTGATGGAATCTACCTTTTTATCTGCCTTCTTTCATAGTTCAAGGTATAACAGCAGTATCAAATATATGTATTTCCTAAATATAGCGATGAAGAAATAAGAGGGGCTGATTTTCCCCCTTCCCGAGCATCTCTAAACTTGGGCTGCATCAGCCTGGTGCCCAATGGTGCCCAAAGATGGAAACCAGCCCGACAAAGACACAGCCGTTATATTACTTTGATTCTCTGAATAAGCCGAATTATACCTTAGTTGGCAGGTCGCTAAGCTATAGGGCCCAAGTTTCGGGCCGCGCCTAGAACGGCGCAGCCCCGACCTGGACGCCCGTTTATCGCGCCACAAAGTGCGCCTAAAAAAAACTTACCAATTTTCCGGCTCCCTGCAGATCCTCTGGAGCTGGGCGCAGCGCAGCACGAGCTGTGGGGGACGGAGCCAGGTCCCTGCGCTGAAAACAGTGCCGGGATCGCTGCACATGCGCGCTACAGTGGGCGCGCATGTGCAGTAACTCCAGGCGCCCAAAACTGTGTGGGAGGGGACAAAGCACGCAGCCCCTAGCCCTGGCCGAATGGGCTCACTGGGGCTGCATGGATAAGGCTGCACCTCCCAGCCCCTCTCCCTGCGGACTGGACCCAACCCCAACCCGACCCGACTCGCATTCCCCCCCCTGCCCCAGACCCGACACGACCTGACTCCCGACTCGCGCTCCCCCCCCACCCTTGACTCGCGTTCCTCCCCCCCCCACCCCCCGCCCCCGAACCCGACCCGACCCGACCCCGGGCTCGCATTCCTTCCCCCCGACCCCGGACCCGCGTTCTCCCACCCGACCCGACCCCGGGACCGGAGCCCCACCCGCCGGACCCATCAGCCCCCCCCCCACCGGACCGGACCCCGGACTCGACCCGACCTGGACCCGACCCTCCCCCCCTCCCTCCCCTCTCTCTTCCCCCCCCCTCCCCTCTCTCTCACCTCCCTCCCTCCCCTCTCTCTCACCCCCCTCCCTCCCCTCTCTCTTCCCCCCCTCCCTCCCCTCTCTCTTCCCCCCCTCTCTCTTCCCCCCCTCCCCTCTCTCTTTCCCCCCCTCTCTCTTCCTCCCCCCTCCACTCTCTCTCCCCCCCTCCTTCACCTCTCTTCCCCCCCCTCACCCCCTCCCTCCTCTCTCCCCCACTCCCTCCCCTCTCTCCCCCACTCCCTCCCCTCTCTCCCCCACTCCCTCCCTCCTCTCTCTCCCCCCTCCTTCTCCCCTCTCTCTCCTCTCTCTCCCCTCCCTCCCCTCCCTTCTCTCCCCTCCCCCTCCTTCACCCCTCTCCCCCTCCTCTCCCCCTCCCCTCTCCTCCCCCCTCCCCTCTCCTCCCCCCTCCCCCCCTCTCCCCCTCCTCCCCTCTCCCCCTCCTCCCCTCTCCCCCTCCTCCCCTCTCCCCCTCCTCCCCATCTCTCCCTCCCTCCCCCATCCTCTCCCTCCCTACCCCCCTTCTCTCCTTCCCTCCCCCCCTCCTCGCTGTCAGAAACTGGCAGACAAAGTGTGAGAGAGACACACACAGACAGACAGAGAGATAGAGACACTGACAGAGACACACTGGGCGGGGGGGGGGCATCCTAGCACGCTGTTGGAGGGCTCCCGATGCTGCAGTCGGTAAGTAGAAAATGTTTTATTTATTGATTTTTTAATCTTTTTTAATTTTTTATTAATTTTTTTTGGTTGATTTATTGGTTGATTTATTGATGTATTTATCATTTATTATTGATGATGACTTTTTATTTGTAAAACTGAAGTGTTTAATG
This sequence comes from Pristiophorus japonicus, assembly GCF_044704955.1. Taxonomy (NCBI): domain Eukaryota; kingdom Metazoa; phylum Chordata; class Chondrichthyes; family Pristiophoridae; genus Pristiophorus; species Pristiophorus japonicus. The sequence continues at coordinate 186,789,457 of NC_091988.1, read as the reverse complement.
TTTGTAAACTTACCTTTAACCCCTCCCCCCCTCAAAATTCCCTACGCCTGATTTGTAACCTACGCCTGATTTTCTAAGTGTAGGCAAGGTTTTTCTGAGCGTACAAAAATCTACACTTACTCCATTCTAAGTTAGTTTGGAGTATGTTTTCACTGCCTAAACGTTCAAAACGGGCGTAAGTGGCCGGACACGCCCCCTTTTGAAAAAAAAATCTGTTCCAAACTGAAACTGTTCTAACTGACTAGAACTGGAGCAAACGAAATGCCGAGAATTGCAATTTCTAAGATACTCCATTCTAAACCAGTTGCTCCAAAAAAACAGGAGCAACTCAGGCCGAAACTTGGCCCCATAGATACAATAAACTTTGAGATTAAGAATTTAGCAGTAACATTATTTTAATATGCTGACAGATAACATATGCTCCACTTTATTTTTAATCTGTTTGCTGAGTTATATATCTTGTTTTCATATGGTAATGAATTACACAACATTGTTTTTGAATTTAAAGGAAGAATGGGCAAAAACAGGAAATATACTTGAATTGACCAAGGATATCCAAAAGCAAGGTAGCCTTGGAATCAGAATGAAGCGAAAGATAGTTAATGGATGGCAACAGTAATTAGGGATGGGCAATAAATGCTGGCCTTGCCAGCGATGCCTACATCCAGTGAATACATTGTTTCCAGTGATTGAAGGGTCTAGAATGCGAAATATAATCACACAGAGACAAGGTGACCTTAAAATATCTGATAGAATATACAGGTAAAGTGAATAGGTCGGCAAATTGGATGTAAGATTGTGTGATTGAATGTAACTATGTACTGCAGGCTAACAAAAGATACTGAAAAAAATAAGGGTTTATTTGAACAAAGATGTGAAAAGTACACTGAATTCAGGCACATTGAATGCCTAGATAACTAACAAAGGGCCTTGAATTCAACAGAATCCCAGGCACCTGCTGTGTACCTTGGACTTGCATGTAACTCATTTAATGTTGTATTACTAAATGGTGTTTCACTGGCAAAGCTAGTCAGTGATGACACACTGGTTCAAATAATACAATTTATTTAATTGAACAAATATTCATTATCATATGATAAGATATAATTGAATGTGATACACATATGTGTCGTTAAAAAATAAACTTGTTATCTAAGAACACCTTTAAACAAATTCACTGTTGACCTCTTAACGCAGTCTCAAAGTTACTATAACTATTTTAGCAAATTGTTTTTATCAACAATCAACTTATTTAACAGCAATAATATGCCTTTGTCTTCTGCCTCTTCATTGCTGTATTCAAGAAATACAAATATTTGATACAGCTGTTGTACCTTGGGCCACATAAACAGATAAAGCAGCAAATCTGAGAACTGGGAGAAATTTAGAATTCAGCAGAGGAGGACAAAGGGTTTAATTAGGACGGAGAAAATAGAGTATAAGAGGAAGCTTGCAGGGAACATAAAAACTGACTGCAAAAGCTTCTATAGATATGTGGAGAAAAAGATTAGTGAAGACAAATGTAGGTCCCTTGCAGTCAGAATCGGGTGAATTTATAATGGGGAGCAAAGAAATGGCAGACCAATTGAACAAATACTTTGGTTCTGTCTTCACTAAGGATGACACAAATTGTTATGCATGCATGCTTGTATTGTTATATGATATCTGTAACACTGAAGGTACCTTTACACTGTATACACCTTACCTGTACACCAGAGGGTGCCACTGCTGGAGACCTAAGGCACACTGCAGGTAACCCAGTAGAAAAGGGAGCTCACAGCTTGGTGTCCTCACTCGAGGAGCTGCAAATAAAGGACTACAGTCTACACAGTACCATATCTTGCCTCGTGGAGTCATTACGAAAGGTGCCTACATACACAATATCTGGCGACAAGGTCTCGAACTACACGCTCAGCATGTCGAATCTCAGCAACTTTCAGCAATTCACCGATGGGGAAGATTGGGATGCTTTTGTAGAAAGATTAGAACATTTCTTCATAGCCAACGACCTGGATGGGGACACACCGGCTACACGACCGAAAAAGCGCAGGGCCATCCTGCTTAGCAATTGTGGGCCCACCATCCATTGCCTCGTCAGCCCAGGAGAAGACAACCACCAAGAGCTATGAGGAACTTGTAACACTAGTTGAGCAACTAAAACCAAAAGAAAGCATCCTCACAGCCAGGCACCGGTTCTACACTTATCGGCGACCCGAAGGCCAAGAAATCAAGAAATTACTAAGTATGGTGCACATTTAAGAAGACTGGCTGCATCGTGTGATTTTGGCAACCACCTTAATGAAGCACTAAGGGACATATTTGTCATCGGAATCGGCCACAAAGGCCTTCTACACAATTTGCTCTCTGCGGACATCACTGTCACCCTGCAGAAAGCAATTCAAGTGAGCCAAGCCTACATGGCCGGCGACTCCAAGCGAATACTGACCCAGGACTCTAAACTAGCAAACGCAGTGCACCGCATGGATACTTCTAAAGGCAGAAATGCTGCCCCGTGTCCCGCAACCCTGAGTCCGCCACGTGGGACAAACCGGATGGCCCCACGCTGGCGCTGTGGAGAAAACCACAAGGCCCACCAGTGCCACTACAAAGACTATACATGCAAAGGCTGCAAAGAAAAAGGGCACCTTCAGAGAATGTGCAGAAAAAGCTTTACTCACCATGTCACCGAAGAGTTGGCTGATCACTGGGGCTCCGACACAGATGAAGATGAAGCTACTCAACCCCTGGAAGAAGAGTATGGAATTTAAACCTGCTCCACCGAAAGTTCTCCGTGGACGATGGAAGTAGACATCGACGGGGTCCCAGTTTCCATGGAGATCGACACAGGGACAAGCCAGTCTTTGATGAGCCAAACGGCCTTTGAAAAAATGTGGATAAATCCCACCACTCGACCAAAACTGTCTCCTATCCAAGCGAAGTTGCTCACCAAAGGTAAAATCCAAACCATTGGCAGCATGGACGTCCAGGTCTCCCAGGGCGGCGTGTTGAACAGACTCCCCCTGTGGATTGTTGCCGGCGATGGTCCAACGCTGATGGGAAGGAATTGGATGAATTCGGTCCAAGTCAGGCGACGGCCTCCGGGCTCCAGCAATCGACATCGAACATGGATCCATCACTGCATCTAGAAATCCCACCGTCCAGCTCGACTGCACGGCGAGATCTCCAGGACCACACCGTGGAGAAATTTCCAGGACCGAAAACCCAAACTCCTCCTTCCGGGCCAGGGCAGAACTCCAAGAGGCGAAAATCAGCGAGAAAGGTGGATTCCTGACGTCCATGGCCGAACCTGAGGAAGAAAAGACCACCACAGCTTACCTGGAGGAGAACGCGAAGATGGCGGCTGCACCACGAGGAGAAGAAACTGCAATCAAAATGGCCACGACCAGACCACGAGGGGCAGCGTTGGAGGAGCGACGTGTGGCACCGAGCGGCCAATCGGATTGGAAGGCTCCCTTAAAGGAGACCGGTAACTAAAAAAATTTTAAGGGTCAGTTTCAACTTAAAGTTGACAGGGACTTTAAAGCTAAAAATGCAGTAAAAGGGTGCAAGTATGATAATGTAACCATGAATTGTGATGCTGGTGTAACTAATGTGAAAAATGAAATGAATGCTTGTGTAAGTAAGGTTAAGAACAAAATTGTTATGTGTAATGATTATGACAGAGTTAGAAATGCCTAATGTGACCATGTCTGGTGAGACCATCATACAAAAAAGTGATGTAAATGCTGTTATTAACAATGTAAAGGCAATCAATAATGTAGACTCGACTATGTATGATCAGAGCCATGGTGTCATGTATACAGGTAGGACACTGTTAAAAGATACTGGGTTCTACAGGGACCATGCAAATGCTAGAAGAATGCCCCCGTGGGAGACCCCCAGGTCCAGCTGGCTACCAGACCATGTAGCCTGGACCTTTGGAACTAGTGTGATGCCCTAGGAAGGGCTCACACACTCCCAGTGGGAGCAGACCCACTACAGGGACAGTGGTAAATGGGCAGCACAGCCACCACCACTGGCAACCTGCCCCAGACCAGCCCTACACCCCTGGCTACCAGGGCCAACACCAGGAGCGAGTGGCCAATACCATCCAGCTTTCCTGGCAAACCCTGGGATAACCAGACTCTCATCCCAATTGGAGGACAAAGAGCCCACACAGTCCTGTGGCAACACCCACACCAGAGTATGGAACCTACCCACTGCTGCACTGGCTACCCCACTGAGGGATCCCACAACAGTGACACCCACATGGTCTGTGTGTGAAGGGGGGAAATATATGAGGCCAGCCTAAAATACAGGGATCACACCTGGCACCCACACAACCCTCTCCACAACCTCCCATAGCCCACTACTGATCACCTCCCCAGGTCATTACAATAAGGACTTGAAAAATGCTTAGGGGGGAGTGTTGTTATGTATGCATGCTTGTATTGTTATATGATGTTTGTAACACTGAATGTACCTTACACTGGACACACCTTATCTGTATACCAAAGGGTGTTACTGTTGGAGACCTAAGGTTATCTGCAAACTGCAGTTTACCCAGTATAAAAGGGAGCTCACAGCTTGGTGTCCTCACTCAAGGAGATGCAAATAAAGGACTACAGTCTACACAGTTTAAGTACCATACCCTGCTTCGTGGAGTCATTAGCAAAGGTGCCTCCATACACAATACAAATAACCTTCCGGAAATACGAGGGGACCGAGGGTCTAGCGAGAAGGAGGAACTGACGAAAATCCTTATTCATCAGGAAGTTGTGTTAGGGAAATTGATGGGATTGAAGGCTGATAAATCCCCAGGGCCTGATAGTCTGCATCCCACAGTACTTAAGGAAGTGGCTCTAGAAATAATGGATGCATTGGTTGTCATTTTCCAACTTTCTATAGACTCTGGATCAGTTCCTATAGATTGGAGGGTAGCTAATGTAACTCCACTTTTTAAAAAAGGAGGGAGAGAGAAAACGGGTAATTATAGACCGGTTAGCCTGACATCAGTAGTGGGGAAAATGTTGGAATCAATTATTAAAGATGTAATAGCAGCGCATTTGGACAGGATCGGTCCAAGTCAACATGGATTTATGAAAGGGAAATCATGCTTGACAAATCTAGAATTTTTTGAGGATGTAACTCGTAGGGCCCAAGTTTCCACATGATTTGCGCCTGATTTTTAGGAGCAACTGGTGGAGAACGGACTATCTTAGAAATCGCAATTCTCCACATTTTTTTTTCTGCAGTTCTAGTCAGGTAGAACAGTTCTACTTTGGAATAGAATTTTTTCTTCAAAAGAGGGCGTGTCCGGCCACTGACGCCTGATTTGAAAGTTTCCACAGTGAAAATGTACTCCAAATTAAAGTAGAATGGAGCAAGTGAAGATTTTTGTAGAACTGAAAAAACCTGTTCTACACATTAAAAAATCAGGCGCAGGTTACAAATTAGGCGTCCAGAACGAGGTGGGGGGGGAGGCGGGGGGGGAAGGGAACTCATTAAATTCTACAATAAATCCTTATTTATACTTCTACAAATATTATACAAATAAATCCAACCTGAATAAACATTTATAAGCAAAGAAAAGATTAAATAAACCATCTTCCTACCTGTGTGAAAGTGCTTCAGCCAGGGAGAATTCTGCAGCCGTTCGTTGCCGCTGAGCGGGAGGGGGGGGGGAGGAGAAAGCGGTTTGTTGTTGTGGAGGGGAGGGAGGGGAAGGAGACAGCGGGTTGTTGCCACGGAGGGGAGGGAGGGGAAGGAGACAGCGGGTTGTTGTTGTGGAGGGGAGGGAGGGGAAGGAGACAGCGGGTTGTTGCCGCGGAGGGGAGGGAGGGGAAGGAGACAGCCATTTGTTGCCGTGGAGGGTGGGGAGGGGAAGGAGACAGTGGGAAGGGTAGCCTCAGTGCTGATGTGCTGATGGCAATGTGCTTTTATTAAAAAATGTTCAAAAATTAAACAGCTACAAAGAACTACAAAAATGGCCGAGTGGCAATGTTTTTTTTCACACTGAGCATGCGCGAACGCTCCAACGCGCACGCGCAGCGTTGCCGGCAGGAAAAAAACTAATTAAAATAGTACCCGCCCCCTCCCACTTACAAAATCGGTGCGAGTGTAGGCTCCGCCCCCCTGGGCGCCACGCCAAACAGACAAGGAGCTGCAGAACGCTCGAGAATAGCGCGTTTTTTTTCTGGCGCCGTTTTAGGCGCGAAAAACAGGCGCCCAGCTCGGAGGGGCGCCAGTTTTTAATCCTGTGGAAACTTGGGCCCGTAGAGTGGACAAAGGAGAACCAGTGGATGTGGTGTATTTAGACTTTCAAAAGGCTTTTGACAAGGTTCCACACAAGAGATTAGTGTGCAAAATTAAAGCACATGATATTGGGGGTAATGTATTGATGTGGATAGAGAACTGGTTGGCAAACAGGAAGCAAAGAGTCGGAATAAACGGGTCCTTTTCAGAATGGCAGGCAGTGACTAGTAGGGTACCGCAAAGTTCAGTGCTGGGACCGCAGCTATTTACAATATACATTAATGATTTAGACGAAGGAATTGAATGTAATATCTCCAAGTTTGCAGATGACACTAAGCTGGGTGGCAGTGTGAACTGTGAGGAGGATACTAAGAGGCTGCAGGATGACTTGGACAGGTTAGGTGAGTGGGCAAATGCATGGCAGATGCAGTATAATGTAGATAAATATGAGATTATCCACTTTGGTGGCAAAAAACACGAAGGCAGAATATTATCTGAATGGTGACAGATTAGGAAAAGGGAGGTGCAACGAGACCTAGGTGTCATGGTACATCAGTCATTGAAAGTTGGCATGCAGGTACAGCAGGTGGTGAAGAAGGCAAATGGTATGTTCGCCTTCATAGCGAGAGGATTTGAGGAGGGAGGTCTTACTGCAGTTGTGTAGGGCCTTGGTGAGGCCACAATGTAGATTGTGTACAGTTTTGGTCTCCTAATCTGAGGAAGGACATTCTTGCTATTGAGGGAGTCCAGCGAAGGTTCACCAGACTGATTCCCGGGATGGCAGGACTGACATATGAAGAAAGATTGGATCGACTAGGGTTATGTTCACTGGAATTTAGAACAATGAGAGGTGATCTCATAGAAACATATAAAATTCTGATGGGATTGGACAGGTTAGATGCAGGAAGAATGTTCCTGATGTTGGGGAAGTCTAGAACCAGGGGTCACAGTCTAAGGATAAGGGGTAAGCCATTTAGGACCGAGATGAGGAGAAACTTCTTCACTCAGAGAATTGTGAACCAGTGGAATTCTCTGCCACAGAAAGTTGTTGAGGCCAGTTTGTTAGATGTATTCAAAAGAGAGTTAGATGTGGCTCTTATGGCTAAAGGGATCAAGGGGTATGGCGAGAAAACAGGAATGGGGGACTGAAGTTGCATGATCAGCCATGATCATATTGAATGGTGGTGCAGGCTCGAAGGACCAAATGGCCTACTCCTGCACCTATTTTGTTTCTATGCTTCTATGTTTATGCCATATCCAGTACCGAAAGGTTACGAACTCAGTGAAAGCAAAAAGAAACTCCAACTATTTTGTTCTAAATGGATTGACAATATAATAATTAGCTAGCACAGATATGACATCAAAAGCTTGAAGCGATTGCGTGTGGATCTAAAATTCAACTCAAATATACCAGTGCTATTTAATAATATTCTCTACCAGTTGACCGGGATAGATAAAAAGGACAAAAGTAACAATTACAGAAACAAGGTCGAATATGAGAATTCTCAGTTGAGAAGGTAATGAACGTTCCTTTGTGCACTAGGTCTTTGATCTATTTTTGGATCCGGATGCAGCCATGTCTGAAGACATTGTCATTTGTTGGACTTTATGTTATGAGAATGTCACAAAATTTATATTTATTCTCGTGGTACAGAAAGATATTCATCCCGGTCGCATTAAATCTCAACTTGCATATAACGCTACTGACGTGCAGGAAACGGTCTCAAATCTCTTTTATAATAAGGTGGAAAGGGATATAGTGAACACAGAGCACGGGGAAAAAAGAAAAGGGCAATAGGAAAACTGGCAAGGGATACCAAAGGCATAGCTGAAGATGAGCGTATTGATGTTTTTGAAAATATAGAGGTGGCTTAATGGACTGAACTGGGTAGAGAATTCCAGAGGACAGCAAACTACTACCCCATCCCCAACCTCCTTTTCCTCTCAAGTCCTTGAACGTGTTGTCACCTCCCATATCCGTTTTGAGCTTGTTTGAACCGCTCCAATCTGCTACAGCACTGAAATGGCCCTAATTAAAGTCACAAATGACATTCTCTGTGACTGTGACCATGGTGTACTATCCCTTCTCATCCTTCTTGATCTGTCTGTAACCTTTGACATGTTGATCACAGCGTCCTTCTCCAACGCCTCGCCTGGTTCCATTCTTACCTCTCCAGTCTCAACCAGAGAACCTCCTGCAATGGCTTCTCTTCCTGCCCCTGCACCATTACCTTTGAAGTCCCCCAAGGATCTATCCTTGCCCCCTCCTATTTTTCATCTACATGCTGCCCCTCGGTGACATCACCTGAAGTTTCACGGTGAGGTTCCACATGTATGCTGATGATACTCAGCTCAACCTCACCACCGCCACTTCTCTTAACCCCTCCACTGCCTCTGTGTTGCCAGGCTGCCTATCTAACGTCCAGTCTTGGATGTGACAAAAAAAATTCCAATTACACATTGGGAAGTCTTCGGCCCCCGCCACAAACTCCGTTCCATAGCCACCAATTCCATCCCTCTCTCTGGTCACTGTCTCAGGCTGAACCAGATTGTTCACAACCTCAACATCCTATTTGTGTCTAAGCTGAGCTTCTGACCCATATCCTCACCATCGCAAAGCCACCTATTTCCACCTCCATAATATCACCCGTCTCCACCCCTGCCTCAGCCCATCTGTGGCTGAAACCCTCATCCATGCATTAGTTACCTCCAGATTTGACTATTCCAATGTTCTCCGGGCTGACCTCCCATCTTCCACCCTGCATAAACTTGAGCTTATCCAAAACTCTGCTGCCCGTGTCCTAACTTACACTAAATCCCATTCACCCAACGTCCCTGTGCTTGCTCACGTACACTGGCTCCAGGTCCACCAATGCCTCAATGTTTCAGTTGGTGAAGGCACTGCCCGTGTGGAACTGAGCCATACCAAGGCCTTAGGTTAGATTCCTGGATTGCGTTGGCTGATCTTGGATGGAGCATAAGCAAGAGTGTTGCAGGTGGCTCAGGGTGTCTCAGCTAATGAGGAAAAAGCAGCCAAGATTCCAGCTCCTGCTTCTCACTCAGTGACTCCTGCTGGTATGTACACTCGTGTAGACATTAGGGGAAGACATGAAGTCCCATGAGCAAATAGATTGCTGACATTCACCATCTACATTCATATCTAAAGAATGATCATTAGTTCAACGTATCAGAGAGCTGCCAAAGCCTATTGAACTGTCCCCTAGCAAGAGTCGGCACTTTCAAGTGAAGACAAAGAAAATTTTGATTGCCACAACTATAAAATGCTGGAATGGAACCTCTCAGCAAGAAAGCTTCCATCTTCATTTGTCGCATTTCTTCTGTCTTGTTGGAGAAATCTTGTCGAACAAAATAGTTCAAGCTTCGCATCTATTTAATGTAGATCTGAGAAGCCTAATGTCCTGCTCTACACTAAAAGATCCACAGCAGATCGAACAGCTGTGAATGTGAGTGTGACATTTTCTAAACTTCAGTGGGACTGTGTAATTGGCGCTGGTGGTGAAAGCAGGCTGTGTTTGTGATAAAGTGAAAAGACAGCTGCAGATTAACTGTTGCAGAAACGATGGAGAGGCTACAACATCGTTTCATGCACTGCAGCAACTCACCAAGGCTTCTTCGGCAGTACCTCCCAAATCTGCGACCTATACCATTAGGAGCACAAGGGTAGCAGGCGCATGGGAACATCATCACCTCCAGTTTCCCTCCAAGTCACATACCATCCTGACTTGGAAGTATATCGTCGTTTCTTCATCGTCGCTGGGTCAAAATCCTGGAACTCCCTCCCTAACAGCATTGTGGGGGTACCTTCACCACACGGGACTGCAACGGTTCAAGAAGGTGGCTCACCACCACTTTCTCAAGGGCAATTAAGGATGGGCAATAAATGCTGGCCTTGCCAGTGATGCCCACATCCCAGGAATGAATTTAAAAAAAAATCTTCTCAAACAAGAACTCATGCCCAGTTGGCAGTCACCTTTCCTCCCTCTTATATTTTAGTAATATATACATGATGTACAGCAGTGAGTATAGCAGTAATGCTTCAAGATCAGAAAGTATCAGAGGGGATCCTTTGAGGATTGACGTGTGCAATATCACTGACTGATATGGTGCTACAGATAACCACTATCATAATAGGGGATGCTTGCCAAACTTTACAAGGTTGATTCCTGAGATGAAAGGGTTGTCTATGAGGAAAGGTTGAGCAGGCTGGGCCTATACTCATTGGAGTTTAGAAAAATGAGAGGTGATCTTATTGAAACATATAGGTTCCTGAGGGGGCTTGACATGGTAGATGCTGAAGGGATGTTTCCCCTCGTGGGGGAATCTAGATCTAGTGGGTATAGTTTCAGAATAAGGAGTCGTCCATTTAAGATGGAAATAAGGAAGAATGTCTTCTCTCAGAGGGTCATGAATCTTTGAAATTCTCTGCCCCGGAGAGCTGTGGACGCTGAGTCATTGAATATATTCAAGGGGGAGATAGACAGATTTTTGAACTATAGGGGAGTCAAGGGTTATGGGGAGCGGGCAGGAAAGTTGAGTTGAGACCAAGATCAGATCAGACATGAAATTATTGAATGGTGGAGGAGGCTCGAGGGGCCAAATGGCCTACTCCTGCTCCTATTTCTTATGTTCTTATGTTCTTCCCTGCTTATTATTTTGAAAAGCACACAGCTATTTAGCTCACAGCAGTTTACAACAAAACAGCAACTTGCATTTATATAGCATCTCTGACGTATCTAAATATCCCCAAATCCTTCACAAACAGACAGAAAGTAAAACATGTGCTGAACTGGGAAATGAACCATTTGGAATAATGACTGAAATCTAGATTAAAGAGAAGGGTTTTTGGAAGGTTTATAACAGGAGAGGGAGTTGGACAGGTGTAGGGAGGGAGGACTGAGACTGGACCGAGGCAGATGAATGCTCTGCCACCAATGGTGGAGTGAAGGGAGGGGAAAGCACACAAGGCCAGAGTGGGAGGAACAGTATTTGGGAAGGGATATAGAGCTGGAGGAGATTTCAGAGATAGTTTGAGGCAAGGCCAGGGGTGGATTTATAAACAAGGACAAGAATTTTGAACTGAATGCATTGGAGGATTGGAGGGTCAATGAGAATGGGGATGATGGACAAACAGGACTTACAATAGGAGTAGATACATGTGGCAGAGCTTTTGACAATTTGGAGTTTATGGAGGATGGAAGGCCAGAACGGAGGCCATTAGAGTAGCTGAGTCTGGAAATGGCAAAGGCATGTACAAGGGTTCAGCTGCAGAGGGGTTGAGGTCGGGGCAGAAGTAAGCAGTCAAAGTGATGTGGTATTTAAACCTCAGCTCAGGTTTGAACTGGACATAGAAAATAGGTGCAAGAGTAGGCCATTCGGCCCTTTGAGCCTGCACCACCATTCAATAAGATCATGGCTGATCATTCACCTCAGTACCCCTTTCCTGCTTTCTCTCCATACCCCTTGATCCCTTTAGCTGTAAGGGCCATATCTAACTCCCTCTTGAATATATCCAATGAACTGGCATCAACGGTAGGGAATTCCACAGGTTAACAACTTTGAGTGAAGAAGTTTCTCCTCATCTCAGTCCTAAATGGCTTACCCCTTACCCTTAGACTGTGTCCCCTGGTTCTGGACTTCCCCAACATCTGGAACATTCTTCCTGCATCTAACCTGTCCAATCACGTCAGAATTTTATATGTTTCTGTGAGATCCCCTCTCATCCTTCTAAATTCCAGTGAATAAAGGCCCAGTTGATCCAGTCTCTCCTCACATGTCAGTCCTGCCATCCTGGGAATCAGTCTGGTGAACATTCGCTGCACTCCCTCAATAGCAAGAACGTCCTTCCTCAGATTAGGAGACCAAAACTGAACACAATATTCCAGGTGAGGCCTCATTAAGGCCTTGTACAACTGCAGTAAGACCTCCCTGCTCCTATACGCAAATCCCCTAGCTATGAAGGCCAATATACCATTTGCCTTCTTCACCGTCTGCTGAACCTGCATGCCAACTTTCAATGACTGATGTACCATGACACCCAGGTCTCGCTGCACCTCCCCTTTTCCTAATCTGCCACCATTCAGATAATATTCTGCCTTCGTGTTTTTGCCCCCAAAGTGGATAACCTCACATTTATCCACATTATACTCCATCTGCCATGCGTTTGCCCACTCACCTAACCTGTCCAAGTCACCCTGTAGCCTTTTAGCATCCTCCTCACTGCTCACACTGCCACCCAGCTTAGTGTCATCTGCAAACTTGGAGATATTACACTCAATTCCCTCATCCAAATCATTAATGTATATTGTAAATAGCTGGGGTCCCAGCACTGAGCCCTGCGGCACCCCACTAGTTACTGCCTGCCATTCTGAAAAGAACTCGTTTATCCCGACTCTCTGCTTCCTGTCTGCCAACCAGTTCTCTATCCATGTCAGTACATTACCCCCAATACCATGTGCTTTAATTTTGCACATCAATCTCTTGTGTGGGACCTTGTCAAAAGCCTTTTGAAAGTCCAAATACACCACATCCACTGGTTCTCCCTTGTCCACTCTACCAGTTACATCCTCAAAAAATTCTAGAAGATTTGTCAAACAGGATTTCCCTTTCATAAATCCATGCTGACTTGGACTGATCCTGTCACTGCTTTCCAAATGTGCTGCTATTTCGTCTTTAATAATTGATTCCAACATTTTCCCCACTACTGATGTCAGGCTAACCGGTCTATAATTACCCGTTTTCTCTCTCCCTCCTTTCTTAAAAAGTGATGTTACATTAGCTACCCTCCAGTCCATAGGAACTGATCCAGAGTCGATAGACTGTTGGAAAATGATCACCAATGCCTCCACTTCCTTAAGTACTCTGAGATGCAGACTATCATGTCCCGGGGATTTATTGGCCTTGAATCCCATCAATTTCCCAAACACAATTTCCTGCCCAATAAGGATTTCCTTCAGTTCCTCCTGCTCACTAGACCCTCGGTCCCCCAGACACCAATATTCTGACTGGTCTGGTTCGGCCTGACAGAATGGCTTGGGAAGGGGAATGGAATGGAAAACAAAAGAAAAGTGGGAATGGGTTTAATGGATGGGCAAGCAAAAGTAACAATGGGCCAGAAGACTGGTGGGTGCAGGGCAGTTTCTCAGGAAGGAACGCAGCCGGAGTTAACAGGAGGAAGATGATTGCGTTGCTGCTGCTGAGAGTGGCCTATGGCACCAGGGATGGATTGCTGGGGTGTGGCGTGGGGTGGGGATGCAAGGAGAGTATGCTAGAGACAATGTAAGATCAAAAATGTAGGTTTCTCATTCTGCTGCTTGAGCCTGTAACTGCATGCAGACAAGGGGGGCTAAATTCGGTCCCGCCCCGTTTTCTTTATCAGTAAGTAACTTTTAGCACTGTTGCCAATTTAAGTTAATCTAAGGGTTAAGTCATGGCAGGAGAGCTCGGAAACGTGTTATGCTCCTCCTGTACTATGTGGGAAATCAGGAACGCCTCCGGTGTCCCTAACGACTACGTGTGCGGGAAGTGTATCTGCCTCCAGCTCCTGACGGACCGCGTTGCGGAATTGGAGCTGAAGGTGGATTCACTCTGGAGCATCCACGATGCTGAGAATGACATGAATAGCACGCTTAGTGAGTTGGTCTTACCGCAGCCAGATAGGGAATGTAAAACCAACAGGACGAGCAGTGCAAGGAAGGTAGTGCAGGGATCCCCTGTGGTCATCCCCCTGCAAAACAGATACACCGCTTTGAGTACTGTTGGGGGGGGATGACTCATCAGTGGGGGAGCAGCAGCAGCCAAGTTCATGGCACCGTGGCTGGCTCTGCTGCACAGGAGGGCAGGAAAAAGAGTGGGAGAGCGATAGTGATAGGGGATTCAATTGTAAGGGGAATAGATGGGCGTTTCTGCGGCCGCAACCGAGACTCCAGGATGGTATGTTGCCCCCCTGGTGCAAGGGTCAAGGATGTCTCGGAGCGGGTGCAGGACATTCTGAAAAGAGAGGGTGAACAGCCAGTTGTCGTGCTGCACATTGGTACCAACGTTATAGGTAAAAAACGGGATGAGGTCCTACGAGACGAATTTAAGGAGCTAGGAGCTAAATTAAAAAGTAGGACCTCAAAAGTAGTAATCTCAGGATTGCTACCAGTGCCACGTGCTAGTCAGAGTAGGAATCGCAGGATAGCTCAGATGAATATGTAGCTTGAGCAGTGGTGCAGGAGGGAGGGATTCATTGGAACCGGTTCTGGGGGAGGTAGGACCAGTACAAACCAGACGATCTGCAGCTAGGCAGGACCGGAACCAATGTCCTTGGGGGAGTGTTTGCTAGTGCTGTTGGGGAGGAGTTAAACTAATATGGCAGGGTGATGGGAACCAATGCAGGGAGACAGGGGGAAACAAAATGGAGACAGAAGCAAAAGACAGAAAGATGAGTAAAAGTGGAGGGCAGAGAAACCCAAGGCAAAAAACAAAAAGGGCCACTTTGCAGCAAAATTCTAAAGGGTCAAAGTGTGTTAAAAAGGCAAGCCTGAAGGCTCTGTGCCTCAGTGAGAGGGGTATTCGGAATAAGGTGGACGAATTAACTGTGCAGATATGATGTGGTTGGCATCACGGAGACATGGCTCCAGGGTGACCAAGGCTGGGAACTCAACATCCAAGGGTAGTCAACATTTAGGAAGGATAGACAGAAAGGAAAAGGAGGCGGGGTGGCGTTGCTGGTTAAAGAGGAAATTAATGCAATTGTAAGGAAAGACATTAGCTTGGATGATGTGGAATCGGTATGGGTGGAGCTACGGAATACCAAAGGGCAGAAAACACTAGTGGGAGTTGTGTACAGACCTCCAAACAGTAGTAGTGATGGTGGGGAAGCCATCAAACAGGAAATTAGGGGTGCATGCAATAAAGGTGCAGCAGTTATCATGGGTGACTTTAATATGCATTTAGATTGGGCTAACCAAACTGGAAACAATACGGTGGAGGAGGATTTCCTGGAGTGCATAAGGGATGGTTTTCTAGACCAATATGTCGAGGAACCAACTAGGGGGGAGGCCATCTTCGACTGGGTGTTGTGTAATGAGAGAGGATTAATTAGCAATGTCGTTGTGCGAGGCCCCTTGGGGAAGAGTGACTATAATATGGTGGAATTCTACATTAGGATGGAGAATGAAACAGTTAATTCAGAGACCATGGTCCAGAACTTAAAGAAGGTAACTTTGAAAGTATGAGGTGTGAATTGGCTAGGATAGATTGGCGAATGATACTTAAGGGGTTGACAGTGGATGGGCAATGGCAGACATTTAGAGACCGCATGGATGAACTACAACAATTGTATATCCCTGTCCGGCGTAAAAATAAAAAAGGGAAGGTGGCTCAACCGTGGCTATCAAGGGAAATCAGGGATAGTATTAAAGCCAAGGAAGTGGCATACAAATTGGCCAGAAATAGCAGCGAACCCGGGGACTGGGAGAAATTTAGAACTCAGCAGAGGAGGACAAAGGGTTTGATTAGGGCAGGGAAAATAGAGTACGAGCGGAAGCTTGCAGGGAACATTAAAATGGACTGCAAAAGCTTCTATAGATATGTAAAGAGAAAAAGGTTAGTAAAGACAAACGTAGGTCCCCTGCAGTCAGAATCAGGGGAAGTCATAACTGGGAACAAAGAAATGGCAGACCAGTTGAACAAGTACTTTGGTTTGGTATTCACTAAGGAGGACACAAACAATCTTCTGGATATAAAAGGGGTCAGAGGGTCTAGTAAGAAGGAGGAACTGAGGGAAATCCTTATTGGTCGGGAAATTGTATTGGGGAAATTGATGGGACTGATGGTCTGCATCCCAGAGTACTTAAGGAGGTGGCCTTGGAAATAGCGGATGCATTGACAGTCATTTTCCAACATTCCATAGACTCTGGATCAGTTCCTATGGAGTGGAGGGTAGCCAATGTAACCCCACTTTTTAAAAAAGGAGGGAGAGAAAAAACACGGAATTATAGACTGGTCAGCCTGACATCGGTAGTGGGTAAAATGATGGAATCAATTATTAAGGATGTCATAGCAGCGCATTTGGAAAGAGGTGACATGATTGGTCCAAGTCAGCATGGATTTGTGAAAGGGAAATCATGCTTGACAAATCTTCTGGAATTTTTTGAGGATGTTTCCAGTAGAGTGGACAAGGGAGAACCAGTTGATGTGGTGTATTTGGACTTTCAGAAGGCTTTCGACAAGGTCCCACACAAGAGATTAATGAGCAAAGTTAAAGCACATGGGATTGGGGGTAGTGTGCTGACGTGGATTGAGAACTGGTTTGTAGACAGGAAGCAAAGTGTAGGAGTAAATGGGTACTTTTCAGAATGGCAGGCCGTGACCAGTGGGGTACCACAAGGTTCTGTGCTGGGGCCCCAGCTGTTTACATTGTACATTAATGATTTAGACGAGGGGATTAAATGTAGTATCTCCAAATTTGCGGATGACACTAAGTTGGGTGGCAGTGTGAACTGCGAGGAGGATGCTATGAGGCTGCAGAGTGACTTGGATAGGTTAGGAGAGTGGGCAAATGCATGGCAGATGAAGTATAATGTGGATAAATATGAGGTTATCCACTTTGGTGGTAAAAACAGAGAGACACACTATTATCTGAATGGTGACAGATTAGGAAAAGGGGAAGTGCAACGAGACCTGGGTGTCATGGTACATCAGTCATTGAAGGTTGGCATGCAGGTACAGCAGGCGGTTAAGAAAGCAAATGGCATGTTGGCCTTCATAGCGAGGGGATTTGAGTACAGGGGCATGGAGGTGTTACTACAGTTGTACAGGGCCTTGGTGAGGCCACACCTGGAGTATTGTGTACAGTTTTGGTCTCCTAACTTGAGGAAGGACAATCTTGCTATTGAGGGAGTGCAGCGAAGGTTCACCAGACTGATTCCCGTGATGGCGGGACTGACATATCAAGAAAGACTGGATCAACTGGGCTTGTATTCACTGGAGTTCAGAAGAATGAGAGGGGATCTCATAGAAACGTTTAAAATTCTGACGGGTTTAGACAGGTTAGATGCAGTAAGAATGTTCCCAATGTTGGGGAAGTCCAGAACCAGGGGTCACAGTCTAAGGATAAGGGGTAAGCCATTTAGGACTGAGATGAGGAGAAATTTCTTCACCCAGAGAGTGGTGAACCTGTGGAATTCTCTACCACAGAAAGTTGTTGAGGCCAATTCACTAAATATATTCAAAAAGGAGTTAGATGAAGTCCTTACTACTAGGGGGATCAAGGGGTATGGCGAGAAAGCAGGAATGGGGTACTGAGGTTGCATGTTCAGCCATGAACTCATTGAATGGCGGTGCAGGCCCGAAGAGCCGAATGGCCTACTCCTGCACCTATTTTCTATGTTTCTATGTTTGTCAACGTTAACAGCCGCGAGGCGGGAATTTCTTTGCCAAGTGTGCAAGTCCCTCCCCGCGAGCTATATTGGGATTACCGCCCCCGAGAGAAACTGCAGTGAAAAATATCACGCTGCAGTTCCTCTCGGGGGTGGGACCATGGCGCAAAGTTTGCAGCGCCAGGCAGTGGGACCTGTAGTGCTGGCGTGTAGACTGGGTCCTCTCCTTCCATTAACGGGGAAGGACCAAGCTGCCGAACCTGCGAGCAGGAAATGAGGCCATTGCTGAAACACGAGGGAGTGGGGTGCAACATCACGGCACGGACCCTGCGATCTGCAAACAAGGCGGCGACCATTTGTTTTTGCTGCCGCACTTCCCCTTAAATATTCGTCCTGCGAGCGACCTACAGCCCGTTACGTGCCCTGTGAAGCTGTCCGGGCGTTTCCCGCAGCAGCTTCACGGGCTGCTACCGAATTCTTGCTCTGAGATGAAAACGGGTCGCTGCGCACGGTGATTACGTTGTCCTCACCGGCACAGAGGAGCGGGATACTACCGGTAACAGTGGAATGCTACCGTTTACCACCACTACTAAACACCCATGGAATTTCGCAGGATTCGATGGTGGCGCTGTGCCCGGATGAAAAGTCGTTGTGTCCCATTAGTGCTGGGGCGCTAATGGGAGGCACAAACGACCTGAATTTTTCCCTAGGTTTTTTGATCTCAACTCTCAATATACTATGTTGCAGCTGTTGTCTTGCCTGATATGTGTTATGTGAAAGTTATTATTGGAAAAAACACATCACAGCTCCTTCTGCAGGCATAACAGTCAACATTTATTTGTAATAGATTTTCCAGAGATGGATCTTTGAATAGGAGTTGCCTATGCATTTTGAAATGAACTGTTGTTACCCACTCAACAGTTTTAATATATAATAGCTGTACACATCCATTCTTCCCCCAGAACACACGCTGTTGACACATCCAATACTTCCTGTACATTTCATAAGAACATAACATAAGAACATAAGAAGTAGGAGCAGGAGTAGGCCATATGGCCCCTCGAGCCTGCTCTGCCATTTAATAAGATCATGGCTGATCTGATCACGGACTCAGCCACACTTGCCCGCCCACTCCCCATAACCCCTTATCCCCTTATCGTTTAAAAAACTGTCTATTTCTGTCTTAAATTTATTCAATGTCCCAGCTTCCACGGCTCTCTCAGGCAGTGAATTCCACAGATTAACAGCCCTCAGAGAAGAAATTTCTCCTCATCTCAGTTTTAAATGGGCGGCCCTTTATTCTAAGATCATGCCCTCTAGTTCTAGTCTCCCCCATCAGTGGAAACATCCTCTCTGCATCCTTGTCAAGCCCCCTCATAATCTTATACGTTTTGATAAGATCACCTCTCATTCTTCTGAATTCCAATGAATAGAGGCCCAACCTACTCAACCTTTCCTCATAAGTCAAGCCCCTCATCCCTGGAATCAACCTAGTAAACCTTCTCTGAACTGCCTTCAAAGCAAGTATATCCTTTCGTAAATATGGAAACCAAAACTGCACGCAATATTCCAGGTGTGGCCTCACCAAGACCTTATATAGCTGTAGCAAGAGACTTCCCTGCTTTTATACTCCATCCCTTTTGCAATAAAGGCCAAGATATCATTGGCCTTCCTGATCACTTGCTGTACCTGCATGCTATCCTTTTGTGTTTCATGCACAAGTACCCCCAGGTCCCGCTGTACTACGGCACTTTGCAATCTTTCTCCATTTAAATAATAACTTTCTCTTTGATTTTTTCTGCCAAAGTGCATGACCTCACACTTTCCAATATTATATTCCATCTGCCAAATTTTTGCCCACTCATTTAGCCTGTCTATGTCCTTTAGCAGGTTTTTTATGTCCTCCTCACACATTTGCTTTTCCTCCCATCTTTGTATCGTCAGCAAACTTGGCTACGTTACACTCAGTCCCTTCTTCCAAGTCGTTAATATAGTTTGTAAATAGTTGGGGTCCCAGCACTGATCCCTGCGGCACCCCACTAGTTACTGGTTGCCAACCAGAGAATGAACTATTTATCCCGACTCTCTGTTTTCTGTTAGTTAGCCAATCCTCTATCCATGCTAATATATTACCCCCAACCCCATGAACTTTTATCTTGTGCAGTAACCTTTTATGTGACACCTTGTCAAATGTCTTCTGGAAGTCCAAATACACCACATCCACTGGTTCTCCTTTATTCACCCTGTTCGTTACATCCTCAAAGAACTCCAGCAAATTTGTCAAACATGACTTCCCCTTTATAAATCCATGCTGACGGTGCCTGACCGAATTTTGCTTTTCCAAATGTCCTGCTACTGCTTCTTTAATAACGGACTCCAATATTTTGCCAACCACAGATATTAGGCTAACTGGTCTATAGTTTCCTGCTTTTTTTCTGCCTCCTTTTTTAAATAGGAGCTTTACATTTGCAGTTTTCCAATCTGCTGGGACCTCCCCAGAATCCAGGAAATTTTGGTAAATTACAACCAATGAATCCACAATCCCTGACGCTACTTCTCTTGACCCTAGGATGCAAGCCATCAGGTCCAGGGGATTTATCTGCCTTTAGTCCCATTATCTTACTGAGTACCACCTCCTTAGTGATTGTGATTGTGTTAAGTTCCTCCCCCCCTATAGCCCCTAGACTATCCATTGTTGGAATATTGTTAGTGTCCTCTACCAGAAAGACTGATACAAAATACTTGTTCAGAGTTTCTGCCATCTCCATGTTCCCCATTACGAATTCCCTGGTCACATGCTCTAAGGGACCAACATTTACTTTAGCCACCCTTTTCCTTTTTATATACCTATAGAAACTCTTGCTATCTGTTTTTATATTTTGTGCTAGATTACTTTCATAGTCTATCTTCCCTTTCTTAATCATTCAAAGGAGGTCTGTCTTCAGTGCTTCCATTTCACAAGGAAATCTGCCACATGACTATACCATCTTCTGGAAGCTGAGTTGCAAACAACTTCCATCACAAAGGTGGCTCCTCCTGCAGGTGTGAAGGTAAATATTGCATTACATTTTTATGCCACTGGATCCTTCCAAGCCGACATCAGTGACATATGACAGATCGGTCAGTCTGCTGTCTACAGATGCATGAACCAAGTGACAGAGGCTTTATTAGCAAGGGGCATTAGGTTCTTCTTTTTCCCTTTGGAAAGGAGACAGGATGCAAAACTTTCCCAGGTAGCTGGGCTCGAAATAGGGTAGAATAATGTAACTGGCACCTGTATGACCATCTAGTTAGCATGTTCCTGTTCCTTATCTGAGACCAGTAATTGATCCTTCTCACCTTTGCACACTACCTTAGCCAGTTTTTGGGTCCTTATCTGGTGAATCTCTGAGGAAAGTCTTTAATACACTTTTAAGATATTTTCCCTTCATAGTAATCACCCATTAACTCTATTTAATTAGGTTAGAGGATTCTTAATATGAACAGTCCTGTGGTAGGATTGTGTACTGTACACTTACAAGAACTAAGTCCCTCAAGCTATATTTACCTGTAATAAACAGGTATTGAACTTAGATCTTTATTCTAGTGAGCCTTTTCAGTGAAATTATTTGCAGGAGTTTCATCCAATGTCTATTGCAACAACAACAACTTGCATTTATGTAGTACTTTTAACGTATTAAAACATCCCAAGGTGCTTTATAGGAACGTTATCAAACTTTATTTGACACCGAGCCACATAAGGAGATGTGTAGGTTTTAAGGATTGCCTTAAAGGAGGTAGACAAGTGGAGAGGTTCAAGAGGAATTCCAGAGCTTAGGGCCTGGGCAGCTGAAGGCATGGCCGCCAATGGTGGAGCGATTAAAATCGGGGATGTGTAAGAGGTCAGAATTAGAGAGCGCAGAGATCTCAGAGGATTGGAGGAGGTTACAGAAATAGCAAGGAATGGGTTTTGAAAACAAAGATGAGAATTCTAAAATTGAGGCATTGCTCAATCGAGAACCAATGTAGCTCAGCGAGCATGGTGGTGATGGGTGAATAGGACTTGGTGTGGGTGAGGATATGGGCAGCAGAGTTTTGGATAAGTTTAAATTTACGGAGGGTGGAAGATAGGAGGCCTGCCAGGAGTGCGTTGGAATAGTCAAGTCTAGAGCTAACAAAGGCATGCATGAGGGTTTCAACAGCAGATGAGGTAGGGGCGGAGTCAGGCGATGTTGCGGAGACGGAATTAGGCATGATGATGGAGCGGATATAATATTGGATGCTCACCTTGCAGTCAAGTATGATACCAAGGTTGCGAGCAGTGTGGTTCAGCCTCAGACAGTTGCCAGGGAGAGGGATGGAGTCGATGGCTTGGGAATAGAGTTGTGATTCATGTCGGATTTGGTTCATTCAACATAATGGAAACTTCTGTTTAAAGTCCTTAAATATGCTAATCAATGATGCATCACTTGCAGTTCTGATCTACACAAAGTATGCTGGATATTTAAGGTGACTTGATTATTAGAAATGGAACTAATCATGCAAGATGTTCTGGTACTGACCTAGATAATGACCTTCTTAGCCTATACTGTAATTTTTAGTAAGTTTGTTCTTCTTGTAAGTTAAAATGCTTATCTCTCCTTGATATTAAGAATTAAAGAAATCCAGGATAGGTATAATGTGAAGAAGATTAATGAAGTGGAAAGGGGACTGGAGATTCAGATATTGCTATCAGGTTTTGATGTAACCATGTTAATATTTATTTTTGTTACAAGTTTCCTCTTGTATCTTCTAAAAACTGTGATTGAAATCCTGAAGGAAAATCAGGTTTAGGCTTGAGGAGCGAACTAGTCCATAGTTTTCTGCTTTTTGTCTGCCTCCTTTTTTAAATAGGGGTGTTACATTTGCAGTTTTCCAATCCGCTGGGACCGCCCCAGAATCCAGGGAATTTTGGTAGATTACAACCAATGCATTCACTATCTCTGCAGCCACCTCTTTTAAGACCCTAGGATGTAAGCCACCAGGTCCAGGGGATTTGTCTGCCTTTAGTCCCATTATTTTACCAAGTACTCCTTCATTAGTGATAGTTATTGTGTTAAGTTCCTCCCTCCCTATACCCTTGATTATCCATTGTTGGGATGTTTTTAGTGTCTTCTACCGTGAAGACCTACAAAATATTTGTTCAACGTCTCTGCCATTTACCGATACAAAATATTTGATACAATACATGAATTTACAGCAATCCAAAAGCTTTTCCAAATTGTCAGATTTAATGAATTCAATATCACAACAGGCCAGGTAGAATTTGAAATATCGACCTCTGGGGTGCTAGTCCAGTAACATAACCACTAGACTACCATACTTCCTAACACAGAAAAACCATTGCTATGTAGTGATTTCAGTTTTTCAATAAAATGCATGGATCCATCTCTGAACTGGATTGCCACAAATGTTTACCTGAGAATATATAGATATGAATGATGTGCAAACTGGACCAGATAAAACAAATATTTTTAATGCACGTGGTTCTGGAATTTGATTGATTAGTTCATGCTTTTGATTGATTGAAGGGCCAATAGTTTCTGATTCTGCAACCAGATCGGGATTCCACAATATGACAGAATTCCATTCGCAACACAAATCTTTTAATAGTTAAAAAGCCTAAATGGTCCATGTTTTCCACCCTGTGTAGATGCTTTATCTTATTTTCACTGATGGCAATAAGCATAATTTTAGTTATAAAATGCCTCATTCCCATGTGGTAATTTACACATTGCACTGTAGGAAATTGCCAACGATTGTCTCAGACTTGTAGTTCCATGCAGAGAGACCTTTCTCTTGATCTGTGCTAATAGTATAATACTAGTCATTTTTTGCATCATATCTCCTCTCTTTAAGAGGTGGCAGACTGCTTCATGGTTAAGCAAATAATTGTTACTTGTTTGTTGGATACTGTGAATTAAGCCTTACTGAAACTTTAGTTGTTATATTGATGGTAATATTGAATAGAAATAAATAAATTGTAGCACGTAAGATTTCAGATTTCTATTTTTAGTGTATACAAATAATTCTCTGGTTTGGATGCAGAACAGCATTGAATCTGCACGAGCAGTGCGGAAGTGTGTCACTGGTACAGATCAACTTTAAATCGCACAGCCCTGAAGGCTATAACCGTGTAGGAAATACTGAACAAAGCCTTGCCTGAATCTGAATTACTCTACTGGTGGGTACTCAATGCAAAAAGCCTTTGAAGTGGACAGAATGATGCTGCTGGTCAGATGGTGGATGATTATCTTTTGATTTTATGCAGTTACTTTTTGCACTGTGAAAATATAGATTTAACCTTGTGACAGTCATATTATGGAGAGATAAACTCAGAATAATTGCTTGCTTTGCGCCATTCCCTTTTGTTTCCATTGAACAATTTTCTGTTTAAAATTAAATGAATTTCTCATAATCTGAGTATTGAAATGCAGATCTTTACTGAAGTCTTTAGTGCCCAGTTAAGCTATTTTTAGGGGGCTGTTTTAAGTTGCTAAAGTCTGGTTGACAGAGTTGGGCCCTTTAAAACACAAAGGGCTTGAAATTCAATTTTTGGTTAAAAATTCAATTTTTCCACCAAAAATACCGCTATGACTCCGCTATGATTTCGAGGCCTAACATTCGGGAAAAAATGCACCCAGCAGTAAAAATGTCTCAGCACTCTCACTCAAATGCCCCAGCTCTCCTGAAGGGAGCAACTCGTGCAGAATAAACCTCCACAGGCAGCAGTAACCTTGTCCAAATGTTTTTCACATGTAACCTGGACAGTAATTATGGGCAGTCTATTTGTAAAGATCATTGAAGTCGCTTTTATTTTTAGTGTAAAAGGGAAATGGAGAGAAACTATTTCCGCTGGTTGGGGAGTCTAGGACTAAGGGCATAGTCTAAAATTTAGAGCCAAACCTTTCAGGAGTGAAATTAGGAAAATATCTACACACAAAGGGTGGTAGAAGTTTGAAACTCTTTTCCACAAACGGCAATTGATGCTAGGTCAATTGTTAATTTTAAATCTGAAATTGATAGACTTTTGTTAACCAAAGTTATTAAGGAATGTGGGGCAAAGGCAGATATATGGAGTTAGGTTGCAGATCAGCCTTGATCTCACTGAATGGTGGAACAAGCTCGAGGAGCTAAATGGCCTACTCCTGTTCCTAAAATCATTTAGCAAAATTGT
The DNA here is from genome assembly GCF_044704955.1 of Pristiophorus japonicus. Classification (NCBI taxonomy): domain Eukaryota; kingdom Metazoa; phylum Chordata; class Chondrichthyes; family Pristiophoridae; genus Pristiophorus; species Pristiophorus japonicus. The sequence goes on along the minus strand of NC_091988.1, from coordinate 186,764,623 downwards.
ACCCTAAAAAACCCAGATAAATTAGGAGACAATATGTTTTTAAAAAACATTTTGAACATCATTAAAACTCAAGAAAACACGCAAGGAACTTAAAATTCCTCTCCAGCTGGACTTCCCCACCCTTCTTACATCACTGGCTCTGTGGAAATTTGGGGTCCCAATATTTATAGTTATAATTCCAGCCATTTACCTGGGGGGTGGGGGGGGCAGAGGATAATTAAAAGTGTCAAATATTATGCAAGGGGAAACAGCTGTGATCTTGCTTTTAGTAAACAATACCTTGGCGTATGACTTGAATCTGCTTTGGTTGACAACCATAGTTCTCAGGGGACTACCCGTGTAGTGACTCTTAAAGGAAGTCCACATCTCCTTACATTTCAAATTGCACAGCCTTCATTTCTTTATGTTGCAAAAATTTGGTCCAGAAAGCATGCGCATCAGATCTGTGATGTCACCATTGGGTGGGTTCTACCACAGGAAAGGTGATCGGCTCCACTACATTACCACCCAGGTGGTGAAGACAAAAATTTAGTCCTATGTTATTTTAAAACTACATTTCCCAGCATTACTTGCAAACTCCCCAAAAATAGCAATTTCTTGTATAGATATTGCTCAGCTATAGCTTTTCAATTTTATTGGATACATGAATAGATCCAATCACAAATATTAAACAGTATCTTAAATATTCATCTGCAAACAAATCCATTAATTGACCAACCACATTCAACTATCTCTCTCCTCCTTTTAAGACCTTTCTTAAAACCTTCCTCTTTCACCAAGTAGTTAGTCACCAATGATGTCTCCACAAGATCCTACAGATCCCCTGGGAGGACAGACACACCAACATTGGTATCTGCATCCAGGTCAACATCCCCAGCATTTAAGCAATGACCACACTTGATCAGCTCCGCTTGGCAGGCCACATTGTCCGCATGCCAGACATGAGACTCCCAAAGCAAGCGCTCTACTCAGAACTCCTTCATGGCAAACGAGCCAAAGGTGCGCAGAGGAAACGTTACAAGGACACCCTCAAAGCCTCCCTGATAAAGTGCAACATCCCCACTGACACCTGGGAATCCCTGGCCAAAGACTGCCCTAAGTAGAAAATGTCATGTATCTCGCACAACTGTACATAACTGTATCTTACCATGCTATACATGATTGTAACTAGATATGACCTGTAACCACAAGCATACCTTACCACCAGGAGTGCACTTGCAGGAGACACTGCATACCCGTTCCACACAGGTATATAAAGGCAGGTCTCAGGCAAGTGTGGCATTCGAGAAGTGTGAAATAAAGATGTAGGTCCTGAGTGACCTTGACTTCAGCATGTGTCTCGTGTAAGTCTGTACTGCAGGGTCAGGACTTTACAGTGGCGACGAGTTACGGGATCACAGAATCCACAGAGTGGCTACCAATGGCTCAGATGAGAAATACAATGCTGGAGATAATTGGGAGGACTTTATAGAAAGGCTCCAGCAAAGCTTTGTAACCAAAGACTGGTTGGGCAACGATAAGGCAGACAAGAGAAGAGCCCATCTCTTGACCAGCTGTGGCTCGAAAACATACACCTTAATGAAGGACCTGCTGGCACCCGAGAAACCAGCAAGCAAGTCGTTTGAAGAGTTGAGCACACTGGTGAGAGACCACCTGAAGCAAGCGAGCAACCTACACATGGCCAGACACAGGTTCTACAACTACAGACGCTGTGTGGGCCAGAGCATACCCGACTTTGTGGCGGAACTTCGGAGGCTGGCTAGTTTATGTGAGTTCTCCGATGAACTAAGGAGAGAAGTACTGAGAGACTTTTTTATTGAAGGAATAGGCCACGCAGGCATATTCCAAAAGCTCAAGACCAAGAACTTGACCCTAGAGGCAGCAGCACTGGTCATACAGACATTCTTGGCAGGAGAAGAAGAAATGAGGTTGATCTATACTGCGGGTACGACAACTAACGAAACATCGGAACAAGGGATTCATAGCGTGAAACAAGCCGCTACCCCCACACACAGACAAAGGCAGGAGAGCAGGCCTTCAACAGCAGGCAGTGGCGCCAGAAACCATCAAGGGCCACATGAACGGCCGTTCACACCTCATCAACCCACAATGCGAGCAAACAACTACTAATTGAGAATAGCTCAAAAGAGATCAGCCAGACGCAGCTCATCCTTCGGAAACAATGGAAGCGGTCTGTGCTGGAGATGTGGGGGAAGGCACTCATCAAGGGGGGTGTCGATTTCAGCATGCCGTTTGCAGAAACTGCAACTATATAGGGCATCTGGCCCGCATGTGCAGAAAAACAGCAGCTCTGCTAGTATATGAATCGGAAGGATCGGAAAGCGGACCAAAAGACGGTGGGGACACCGAGGTACAGCGGGTCAACGCGATCAATGTCCACTGTTCTTACAACAAGACGCCTCCAATAATGACGAGGGTCCTACTCAACGGGATACCCGTCAACATGGAACTGGACACGGGAGCGAGTCAATCTCTCATGAACGTCCAACAATTTGAACAGCTGTGGCCGCACAAAAGCAACAGACCAAAACTCACAAGGGTCGACACCAAACTAAGGACCTATACCAAAGAAATCGTCCCAGTCCTTGGCAGCGCCATGCTCTCAGTCACACACAAAGGGACGGTGAACCGACTTCCCCTGTGGATTGTCCCCGGAGATCGCCCAGCACTGTTGGGGTGAAGCTGGCTGGCAAAACTAAATTGGAAATGGAATGATGTTCACGCCATGTCGTCAGAGGAACGGACCTCCTGCTCAACAGTTCTAAGTCAATTTGAACATCTCTTTCAGCCAGGTGTAGGCACCTTCAAAGGAGCTAAAGTTAAAATCTACATCACACAGGATGCTAGACCGGTCCATCACAAGGTTAGAGCTGTGCCTTATGTGATGAGGGAAAAGACTGAACATGAACTGGACCGGCTTCTGCGGGAAGGCATTATCTTACCCATGGAATTTAGCGACTGGGCAAGTCCCATCGTTCCCGTCATGAAGCCTGATGGATCCGTACGAATCTGTGGGGATTACAAATCTACCATAAACAGAGTCTCCCTACAGGACCAATACCCGCTGCCCAGAGCGGAGGACCTATTTGCCACATTGGCTGTTGGAAAACTTTTCTCGAAACTAGATCTCACATCTGCGTATGTGACGCAAGAACTGACCGAAGAGTCTAAGCTACTCACCACCATCAACACACATCGAGGCCTTTTCATGTACAATCGATGCCCATTCGGCATCAGGTCAGCAGCTGCTATATTCCAGCGCAACATGGAGAGTCTGCTCAAGTCCATCCCAGGGACGGTTGTGTTTCAAGACGACATACTCATCACGGGCAGGGACACCGACTCCCATCTCCGCAATTTGGAGGAAGTACTAAAGCGATTGGATCGGGTAGGCCTAAGAGTTAAGAAATCCAAGTGTCTGTTTCTCACGCCCGAGGTTGAATTTTTGGGCAGAAGGATTGCCGCTGATGGAATCCGCCCAACAGAATCGAAAACTGAAGCAATTCGTCTGGCACCCAGGCCCCGGAATGTCTCGGAACTGCGCGCCTTTCTTGGGCTACTCAATTACTTTGGGAACTTTATGCAGAACTTGAGCACGCTGCTGGAGCCTCTCCACATGCTACTCAGAAAGGAGTGCGATTGGTTTTGAGGGGACGCCCAAGAACGCGCCTTCAATAAGGCACGCAACCTTCTATGTTCCAACAGTGTTTTGGCTTTTTTTGACCCAGGTAAAAAGCTAGTTCTTACATGTGATGCGTCAGCGTACGGGGTCGGGTGCGTTTTACAGCATGTCAATGTTGCGGGTAAATTACAACCCATTGCTTATGCCTCCAGGTCACTTTCGCGGGCGGAGCGCGGGTATGGTATGGTGGAGAAGGAGGCGCTCGCGTGCGTGTACGGTGTCAAAAAGATGCACCAATACCTTTTCGGGGCCAAGTTCGCGTTAGAAATCAACCACAAGCCCCTCACGTCCCTACTTTCCGAGAGCAAGGCAATAAACGCCAACACCTCGTCGTGCATTCAATGGTGTGCGCACATGCTGGCGTCTTACGACTACACCATAAGGCACAGACAACTGTGCCGACACGCTTAGCAGGCTACCCCTGGCGACCACAGAAGGGTCTGACGAACAGGACTGTGGGATAGTCATGGCAATCAATGCCTTTGAGTCCACAGGTTCGCCCATGATGGCTCGCCAAATCAGAGCCTGGACAACCAGCGACCCCACGTTATCCTTAGTCAAAAGGTGTGTTTTAACTGGTGACTGGGCAGAGGCTCGCGATGCCTGCCCCGAGGAGATCAAACCTTTCTATAGGCGGATGCATGAACTATCACTACAGGCAGACTGCCTGATGTGGGGCAGCTGAGTAGTTATGCCTTTGCAAGGCAGAGAGTCATTTGTCCGGGAGCTCCACCGCGAGCACCCGGGGATCGTTCTTATGAAGGCCATAGCCAGATTCCACGTCTGGTGGCCTGGCATTGATGCGGACTTGGAGCTCTGCGTCCGACGGTGCACCAGTTGTGCCCAACTCAGTAATGTCCCCAGGGAGGCCCCCCTGAGCCCCTGGCCCTGGCCCACCAAACCGTGGTCGTGGGTGCACGTAGACTATGCGGGCCCATTCATGGCAAAATGTTCCTCGTAGTTGTCGATGCGTTTTCAAAGTGGATTGAATGCACCATTTTAAACTCAAGCACCACCTCCACCACTGTGGAGAGCCTTAGAACCATGTTTGCAACGCACGGAATTCCTGACATATTGGTCAGTGATAATGGTCCGTGCTTCACCAGCGCAGAATTCCAAGATTTTGTAAGTGACCACGGCATAAATCACTTTAAGACGGCACCGTTCAAGCCGGCCTCCAATGGCCAAGCGGAGCGAGCAGTGCAAATCATTAAATAAGGCATGCTTAAAATCCAAGGTCCCACGCTGCAGAGCTGCCTGTCGCGACTGCTGCTGGCATACAGATCTCGTCCGCATTCGTTGACTGGGGTTCCCCCCGCGTAACTATTGATGAAACGGACCTGAAAGACTAGGCTCTCGTTAATCCTCCCAGACATGCATGAAATTGTAGAGGCAAAGCGCCGGAAGCTAACTGAGTACCATGACCGAAATTCGAGGGGGAGGTGGAATGAGATAGGGGACAAAGTGTTTGTGCTAAACTATGGCAGGGGTCCCAAATGGCTTGCAGGGACAGTAACAGGCAAGGAAGGAAACAGGCTACTGGTGGTACAAATGGACAATGGCCAAACCTGCCGGAGGCATGTAGACCAAGTAAAAAGTAGATTCACCAACAACACTGCAGAACCAGAGGCAGACTACAATGTGGAACTCACACCACATCTGGTGGACAGACAGAGGGAACAACCTGAGGAAAGGGCAATTCCAACAGACAGCCCAGGCGAGACACCAACAATCATACTGAACGAAACAGACAGCCCAGGTGAGATACCAGCAATCACACCGAAAGAAAAACAGGCACCAAGGCAAACAACTGAACCTCAACTAAGATGCTCCACGTGAGAGTGTAGACCACCTGAGAGACTGAATCTATAAAGACAATAAGACCTTGGGGGAGGGTGATGTCATGTATCTCACACTACTGTACATAACTGTATCTTACCATGCTATACATGACTGTAACTAGATATGACCCGTAACCACAAGCATATCTTACCACCAGGGGTGCACTTGCAGGAGACACTGCATACCTGCTCCACACAGGTGTATAAAGGCAGGTCTCAAGCAAGTGCGGCATTCGAGAGCTGTGAAATAAAAGTGCAGGTCCTGAGTGACCTTGACTTCAGCATGTGCCTCGTGTAAGTCTGTACTGCAGGGTCAGGACTTTACAGAAAAAGTGCATCCGGGAGGGCGCTGAGCACCTCGAGTCTCATCGTCGAGAGCATGCAGAAAACAGGCGCAGGCAGCGGAAAGAGCGTGCAGCATACCAGTCCCACCCACCCCTTCCCTCAACGACTATCTATCTCATCTGTGACAGGGACTGTGGCTCTCGTATTGGGTTGTTCAGCCACCTAAGGATTCATTTTAAGAGTGGAAGCAAGTCTTCCTCGATTCCAAGGGAATGCCTATGATGATGATGACGATGATTGGCTCGTGTCAATTTTTGTCTGATTATGTTCGTCTGAAGCATCTTGAGATGATTTCCCAAAGGTGCTTTGTAAATCATCGACTCCATTCCTCTCGCTGGCCACTGTCTGAGGCTGAATCCGACCATTCGCAACCCTGGCATCCTATTTAATCCTGAGATGAGTTTCTGACCTCACATCTGCTCCATCACCAAGACCACCTCTGTATCATCCCCCATTTCTGCCCCTGCCTCAGCTCATCTGCTGCTGAAACTCTCATCCATGCCTTTATTCCCTCTAGACTCGACTACTCCAACAAACTCTTGGCTGGCTTCCCACATTCCATCCTCCGTAAACATTATCTCATTCAAAACTCTGCAGCCCTCAAACCAAGTCCCGTTCATCCATCCCCCCTGTGCTCGTTGACCTGCATTGACTCCCGGTCCGGCAACTTCTCGATTCTAAAATTCTCATCCTTGTTTTCAAATCCCTCCATGGCCTCAATTTTAAGTCGGCAGGATCGGTGTATGTGGAGGACCTGAGCGAGTGACAAACTCGTATGTCGAGGCCCGGGGAGATTTTGACTCTGGGTCGAATTCTCACTTGATGAAGGGTAGCTATTCTCCACTCTTCTCTAGCATTCAGCTCTTACTTGGAGCAAGGCTGTGATGAAGTCTGGAACTAAGTGATTCTCTCATAACCCGAAATAAGCATTGGTGAGCTGGTTATTGGTGATTAGGTGATGCTTGGGAGGATGCTGATAGGGAATAATTGGTCGGGTTAGTGTAATCTTGTTTTTCTGGATAAGATATGACTCTGGAACCTTTCATATTGTCTGGCAGATGCCAGTGTCATGGGTATATTCGAACAGCTTGGCTAAAGAGACATCTAGTGCACAGATCTTCAGCACTGCAGCTGGTTTGTTGTTGGGGCTCACAATTTGAGCTATGTGTTCTCTTGCATTCTTAATTTCTTAATGTTAGGTGGAGTCAACCAAATTGGCTGAACAATGGCAACTATGATGGTGGTAAATCGTAACCCACAGCACCAAGATTGGTTGGTATCAGCAATTTAATACACACACAAATTAATGGGAATATGGTTTTCAATTCTATTGGTGGCCCCAAGGTTACGTAGTACCAGATATGAAGCCCACGGTGACAAAAACACTTTAAATACTTGTTTTTTTCTTTCAAAATATCTCGTTTTAAATTCTGCTGTTATGAGGCTTTTTGCACGTTGCATATCAAGGAAAGAAAGCAACAAACATCACAATCGTTCTTGCACGTTTTAGGCTGACCAGCTGAAACTGAATCTTCACCTTTGTAGATTCCTAGGAAAATTGTGTCTCAAGATGTCCTCCGCTAACCTCTAGCAATGTACTGCATGCACTTGATTTCTGTACATACAGAGTGAACACTTTATTTCGCTGAGGAGACTCTAAGCGCTACTTGATTTTAACAGACTTACCAGAATTTTGATGGCCAGAATGAAAATGTTTAAAATGTAGCAGTGCTCTTCTGCCAGTAGATGTTGCTATTTCACATAACTACTGTATGGTGGAATTATGATCAGTGTGCAAGAACATTTTGCAGTCGTAATCAAGGACAATCTGTCGGATCAAACCTCACAGTACAAACTGTAGGATCAAACAGTGGGCAACCATCAACCGCTTCAGAACTGGTCATGATAGATGCTGCCACCTTCTCCATAGCTGGAAGATTAAAGCATCCCCATCATTCGACTGTGAAGCTCCTAATCAGACCCTGGAGCACATCATTGAGCACTGCCCTCAGAGGAAATTTGCAGACAGCCTACAAGATATCCACGCTGTTGCAGCGGAAACTTTGGCCTGGATATCTAACTTGGATATTGACATTTGATTTGCTTTGCTGCTACCGTACGAAAGAAGTAGTTAAATAACATACTCGTGCTTTGAACAAATTGTTTTATTAAAGCCTTGATTCACCATCACAAAGTCCTGCTTTATGCATTTATTTATCGCTGACGAATGGGAAAGAAGAAAAAATAAATGATCTTACATAATTAATGACTGCATTTGCATTCCAAGGAATTTTGGTCTTAAAGCAAAATTTGACTTCTGTTGATTTAAAAGGTTGTATCCATTTTATTGCTGGAGTTCTCGGATACTGACATTAGCTAGATTAACAGAAATTGTTTTTATATAAATGGAAATGCATGAAAACTGAAAAACCCCAGAAAATCTTCCAAAAAAAACACAGGTCAGCCAAGATGGAAAGGCATTAATGTTTTGGGTGACCCCTTTATTTTAACAGAAGCAGGTATAAGTTAGGCATGAGACCCAAAGGAGAAAATAAAAATGTAATTGATACTAAAATTCAGTTTCGACCCAGTATTCAGCCATTATTGAATTCTAAGATCATTGCTCCAGAATGGCATTGAAATAAAGTATTGCAGATCCCTGTTGAGTTAATGGAGTAACTCAGTGAAAGATTCCACAACTTATTCCTTCAAGTGAAAGTTGGATTTGTTTCTGGCTGCGGCAGAGATCACCTCTTACAGAAGGTAGGTACTGTAGGGATTTCAAGACCAGAGTCATTCCCTGGACTAGTTTTGAACGCCTAGATGGGTCAGAGTGGAATTTCCCAAATTGACCTGGGTTTTTTAATGTTTTTTTTGCCTCTCCCAAGAGATCACATGGTTTCAGGTGTGGTGGAGTGAATATGTTGTGATACACAAGGTATTGCAATTGTGTGGGACAGGCTCGATGGACCAGATGGTCTTTACCTGTCCGTCATTGTTCATATGTTATTGCTGTCCGGCAACTTCAGACTCAAAGCGTCAGATATTCAAAGGCTGCTGGGATTGCTTAATTTCCTCAATTCTATGATCCCAACCTGATTCATCAACTGGGAATGAAAATACACATTTATACAGTGTGTTTTGTGTCCTCAGGTGTCCAGAAACACTCTACAGCCAATACATTACTTTTGAAGTGTAGTCATTGGTATGTAGGCAAATGTAATAGCTAATTTGTGTGCAGCAAGATTTCACAGACACCAGTGAAATAAATGACCAGTTAATTTGTTTTGGTGGTGTTGGTTGAGGTGTTGGCCAGGACACCAGGAAAAATCCCTGCTCTTCTTTGAAAAAGAGTCATGGAGTCTTTGGCCATGATTTCCCTACCGCGGCTGATCCGGTGTGGTCAGGGTCGGGTTCCGGCCTCGCTGCTGGCTCCAGCCCGCTGTGTCGAGGGATTTTACGTTGATGGACTTGTTAAGCCCACCCAGCGCGTTTCCCGGCCAACTGAAGGAAGCGGATCTGGTGAAGTCACTTGATGATGCGCCATCAGCAGTTTTCTAAAAGAGACCATGAAAAATTAGTTTTGACAATTGTGCTGTCAGTGTTCTGTAGCATTGATGTGCTATAAACACTGACAAACATTGCACGGAGGTGCAGGATTGCACACAGGCTCTCCCATGACTCCCTCCATATGCTTATGGAGGAATCACAGCATGCAGGGAGGTTCTCTTCTCTTCCAATGGGCGGAAGAGATCTCCCCAGGAGACCAACGCAGCCTGGTTGCACATTACACAGGAGGACACAAGTAGGGATGTCGCCAGGAGGACCAGGCTGCAGTGGCGCAAACCTTTCAATTATCTCAGTTGATCATGAAACACTACTACAAAGCCACACTCAACTGTGTCAGTGCTGAAACATGTGGTAGGTGGTGGACCCCATTGAGGTCCACGGTGGCCACTTCTGCAGTGTCTGCAATTCGAGGAACTTCAGCTGCGCATTGATGAACTAGAATCCGAGCTGCAGACACTGCGATACATCAGGGAGGGGTAAAGTTACCTGGACACTGTGTTCAAGGGGTAGTCACACCCCTTAGGTTAACTAACTCAGATTTGGCTCGTGGTCAGGGACAGGAGGGTGTGACTACGAGTGAGGAAGGTATGGGGATCCAGGAGGTAGTGATGAAGGAGCCTCGGCCCTTGCTCATGTCCAACAGGTTCAAGGCTCTTACTCCCTTTGTGGACAAGAGCAGAGACTGCAGGGAGGATGAGCAAACTGACCACAGCACCGTGGTACAGGAGTCCATTCAAGCGGGGGGAGTAAAAAGAAACATTGTAGGAGTAGGGGACAGTATTATTAGGGGGATAGGTACAGTTCTCTGCAGCCATGAACGTGAGTCCCGAAAGCTGTGTTGCCTGCCCGGTGCCAGGGTTAAGGACATCTCCTCAAGGCTGAAGAGGAACTTGGAGTGGGTAGATCCAGTTGTCGTGGTCCACGTGGGTACCAATAACATAGATAAGACAGACAAGAAGATTCTGCTAAGGGATTATGAGCAGCTAGGGGCCAAATTAAAAAGCAGAACCACAAAGATAATAATCTCTGGATTACTACATGAGCTACAAGCAAATTTACATAAGTTAAATAAGATCAGAGAGCTAAACTCGTGGCTCAAAGACTGGTGTGGAGAAATGGGTTTTGTTTCCTGGGGCACTGACACCAGTACTGGGCTAAGAGGGAGTTGTTCTGTCGGGACGGACTCCACTTGGAACGTGCTGGGGCTCGGGTCCTGGCGAACCGAATAACTAGGGCTGCAGAGAGAGTTTTAAACTAATTAGTTGGGGGGAGGGTTCAGGTGAGCAGAAACCTAAAAGCTCAAAGAACAAGGTGAAAGCAATAGAGCCGGGTAGCATGGGGGGGGGGGGGGGGGAAATGAAAACCAGAGCGTGACTGGAAGGACAGAATCCATAAACATAAGAGTGTATCAGAAACTGGGGTCATAGCAGGAGAAAATAGTAAGAAAATACACATAAAAGCTCTATCTGAATGCACGCAGCATCCGTAACAAATTTGATGAGCTGTCGGCACAAATAGTTACAAATGGGTATGATCTGGTAACCATATCAGAGACGTGGTTGCAAGGTGATCAGGACTGGGAAATAAACATTCAGGGGTACTTGACAATTCAGAATGACAGACAGAGTGGAAAAGGAGGCGGGATAGCTCTGTTGATAAAGGATGGAATCACTGCAATAGTGAGAAATGATATTGGCTCAAATGATCAGCATGCTGAAACAGTTTGAGTGGAATAAGGAATAATAAGGGGAAAAAGTCACTGGTGGGCGTAGTCTATAGGCCCCCTAACAGTAGCAACACTGTTGGTCGGAGTATAAACCAAGAAATAGTGGGGCTTGTAAAAAGGAACAGCAATAATTATGGGTGATTTTAACCTCCATATTGATAGGACAAATCAAATTGGTCTGGGTAGTCTTGAGGAAGAGTTCATAGAGTGCGTAAGGGACGGGTTCCTTGAGCAGTATGTAACGGAACCAACCAGCAGGCTATCTTCGATCTGGTCCTGTGTAATGAGACAGGAATAATAAACAATCTCCGAGTAAAGGATCCCCTTGGAATGAGTGATCATAGCATGGTTGAATTTCAAATTCAGATGGAGGACGAGAAAGTTGGATCTCAAACCAGCATACTAAGCTTAAATAAAGGAGACAACAAAGGTATGAGGGCAGAGTTGGCAAAAGTGGACTCGGAAAATAGATTAAAGTATAGGACGGTTGATGAACAGTGGCGTATATTTAAGGAGATATTTCATACCTCTCAAGAAAAACATATTCCACTGAGGAGGAAAAGGTGTAAAAGAAAAGATAGCCATCTGTGGCTAACTAAAGCAATAAAGGATGGTATCCAATTAAAAACAAGGGCATACAAAGTGGCCAAAACTAGTGGGAGGACAGAAGATTGGAAAGCTTTCAAAAGCCAGCAATGACTAAAAAAATGATTAAGAAAGGGAAGATAGACTATGAAAGTAAACTAGATGAAATATAAAAACGGATAGCAAGAGTTTCTACAGGTATACAAAAAGGAAAAGAGTGGCTAAAGTAAATGTTGGTCTCTTGGAGGACGAGACCAGGGAATTAGTGATGGGGAACATGGAGATGGCAGAAATTCTGAACAAATATTTTGTATCAGTCTTTACTGTAGAGGACACTAAAAATATCCCAACAGTGGATAGTCAAGGGGCTATGGGGGAAGGTGGAGAGGCGGGGGGGGGGGGGGGGGGGGAGGTGACGGAACTTAACACAATCACAATGGAAGTGGCACTCAGTAAGATAATGGGAGTAATGGCAGATAAATCTCCTGGACCTAATGGCTTGCATCCTAGGGTCTGAAGAGAATTAGTGGCAGGGATAGTGGATGCATTGGTTGTAATTTACCAAAATTCCCTGGATTCTGGGGAGGTTCCAGCAGATTGGAAAACTGCAAATGTAATGCCCCTATTTAAAACCGGAGGCAAACAAAAAGCAGGAAACTATAGACCAGTTAGCCTACCATCTGTAGTTGGGAAAATGTTGGAGTCCATTATTAAAGAAGCAGTAGCAGGACATTTGGAAAAGCACAATTTAGTCAGGCAGAGTCAACCTGGATTTATGAAGGGCAAGTCATGTTTGATCAAATAGAAACATAGAAAAATAGATGCAGGAGTAGGCTATTCGGCCCTTCAAGCCTGCACCGCCATTCAATGAGTTCATGGCTGAAATTGCAACTTCAGTCCCCCATTCCTGCTTTCTCACCATACCCCTTGATCCCCCTAGTAGTAAGGACTACATCTAACTCCTTTTGGAATATATTTAGTGAATTGGCCTCAACAACTTTCTGTGGTAGAGAATTCCACAGGTTCACCACTCTCTGGGTGAAGAGGTTTCTCCTCATCTCGGTCCTAAATGGCTTACCCCTTATCCTTAGACTGTGACCCCTGGTTCTGGACTTCCCCAACATTGGGAACATTCTTCCTGCATCTAACCTGTCTAAACCCGTCAGAATTTTAAACATTTCTATGAGATCCCCTCTCATTCTTCTGAACTCCAGTGAATACAGGCCCAGTTGATCCAGTCTTTCTTGATATATCAGTCCCACCATCCCGTGAATCAGTCTGGTGAACCTTCGCTGCACTCCCTCAATAGCAAGAATGTCCTTCCTCAAGTTAGGAGACAAAAACTGTACACAATACTCCAGGTGTGGCCTCACCAAGGCCCTGTACAACTGTAGTAACACCTCCCTGCCCCTGTACTCAAATCTCCTCGCTATGAAAGCCAACATGCCATTTTCTTTCTTAACCGCCTGCTGTACCTGCATGCCAACCTTCAATGACTGATGTACCATGACACCCAGGTCTCGTTGCACCTCCCCTTTTCCTAATCTGTCACCATTCAGATAATAGTCTGTGTCTCTGTTTTTACCACCAAAGTGGATAACCTCACATTTATCCACATTATACTTCATCTGCCATGCATTTGCCCACTCACCTAACCTATCCAAGTCACTCTGCAGCCTCATAACATCCTCCTCGCAGCTCACACTGCCATCCAACTTAGTGTCATCCGCAAATTTGGAAATACTACATTTAATCCCCTCGTCTAAATCATTAATGTACAATGTAAACAGCTGGGGCCCCAGCACAGAACCTTGCGGTACCCCACTAGTCACTGCCTGCCATTCTGAAAAGTATCCATTTACTCCTACTCTTTGCTTCCTGTCTGCCAACCAGTTCTCAATCCACGTCAGCACACTACCCCCAAATTTGCTGGAATTCTTTGAGGATGTAACAAATAGGGTGGATAAAGGTGAACCAGTGGATGTGGTGTATTTGGACTTCCAGAAGGCAGTTGACAAGGTGCCACATAAAAGGTTATTGCACAAGATAAAAGTTCACAGGGATTGGGGTAATATAGTTAGCATGGATAAAGGATTGGCTAACTAACAGAAAACAGAGAGTCGGGATAAATGATTCATTCTCGAGTTGACAATCAGTAACTAGTGGGGTGCCGCAGGGATCGGTGCTGGGACCCCAACTATTTACAATCTATATTAATGACTTGGATGAAGGGACCGAGTGTAACGTAGCCAAATTTGCTGACAATATAAAGATGGGAGGAAAAGCAATGTGTGAGGAGGACACAAAAAACCTGCAAAAGGACATAGACAGGCTAAGTGAGTGGGCAAAAAATTGGCAGATGGAGTATAATGTTGGAAAGTGTGAGGTCATGCACTTTGGCTGAAAAAAATCGAAGAGCAAGTTATTATTTAAATGGAGAAAAATTGCAAAGTGCTGCAGTACAGCGGGACCTGGGGGTACTTGTGCATGAAACACAAAAGGATTGTATGTAGGTACAGCAAGTGATCAGGAAAGGTCAAGTTGGAATCTTGGCCTTTATTGCAAAGGGGATGGAGTATAAAAGCAGGGAAGTCTTGCTACAGTTACTGGTAAGGCGACACCTGGAATATTGCGTAGTTTTGGTTTCCATATTTAAGGATATACTTGCTTTGGAGGCAGTTCAGAGAAGGTTCACTAGGTTGATTCCGGGGATGAGGGTTGACTTATGAGAAACGGTTAAGTAGGTTGGGCTTCTACTCATTGGAATTCAGAAGAATGAGAGGTGATCTTATCAAAATGTCATGCCCCCTCATAATCTTATACAAGGTGGATGCAGAGAGGATGTTTCCACTGATAGGGGAGACAAGAACTAGGAGGCATAATCTTAGAATAAGGGGCCGCCCATTTAAAACTGATATGAGAAGGAATTTCGTCTCTCAGAGGGTTGTAAATCTGTGGAATTCGCTGCCTCAGAGAGCTGTAGAAGTTGGGTCATTGAATAAATTTAAAACTGTGATAGACCGTTTCTTAACCGATAAGGGAATAAGGGGTTATGGGGAGTGGGCAGGGAAATGGACCCAAGTCCATGATCGGATCAGCCATGATCGTATTCAATGGCGGAGCAGGCTCGAGGGGCTCTATGGCCTACTCCTGCTCCTATTTCTTATGTTCTTATAACCTCATCCTGCTGATCACATCCCCCATCACTCTGCCTTCCCTACCCGACTCCTGCACATCCTCACTCGCACCAACTTACCTTGCACCTCTACCCATCCCTCTCTACATTATCACTTCCCTATTTCACTCGCCATACCTCACACTTACCCTCATCCTCGCCCAATCAGACCAACTAACACAAGGTTAATGTAATGTATGCACCTGTGAGGATGCTCACAGATTTGTAGAGCTGTTGACTTTGGGCATCCTGTGCGGAAGGGAGCGGGCAGGTCGGAAGACCTCCTCGTCGGACTGTTCCTGGGCATGGCCAAGGTGGTCATCAACCGATCCAGGCAGCAGGCGGTCAAAGGGGTCGTTCAGCCCAACTGCCTGCCTCTCTTCCACGGTTCCATCCAAGCCATGGTGTCCCTGGAGCTGGAGCATGTGGTGTCCACCGGTACACTCGCGGCCTTCCACGAGAGGTGGTCGCTGGAGGAACTGGAGTGCATCATTTCAACAGGGAACAAAAGTTTAATTTAATTTGTCATGGTTCCCTTTAATGTTTATTAGTTAATTTGTGGATTTTTGTGCCTTTACGAAAGGTGGCACTTGGCTTAAAATATATTTAAAATAGTTGTAGAGCTGTTGAGTGGGAGTGGATTAGTCAGTCACGTGATGCTCACAAGACTCAATAAAATCCCAGCCAGTTGGGTTCGAGGAATCCACGATGTAGCAGATGGTTGTGAGCTTGGTGGATGATCTGGTAATGTGTAATGTGATTGTTAAACCTTTTGCTAATAAACCAAATAGTTCTTAATAGCAACATATTGCTATGAATTCTTAAGCAAAGAACCCATGAAGCAAATACATTACAGGTTGGCACTTATGTGCTTTAGTCAATGTTCATGTGACGTTTCTGTTAATGTGCTGTCAAACATTTAAATCTTTATTTTCAACACTTTGAGTTCTTGGACAGATTTGTGTGCACCTTTGGAAGTGGCTTAGTGAGCTGCAGTGAATGGAGAGACATAATGGTACCCCCCACAATGGTGATGAGTGTGAAAGTAATTGTCTGGGCATTGTAGGGTGCTTTATGGTGTTAGTGTGATGCAAACCTGGCGCATCATGTGGCAGCCAGGGTGTACAGCATCAAGTGAAGACAATCTGGCTATGGTGAGGCCATCCCTGGCCTCCTCGGCAGTAATGTGGTTGGGTGCTGATGCCATGTCCTGTGCAGCATCAGTTGATTGCGGAGATTGGTGTTGTTATTGGTGCTGCTGGTGTGCCTGATACCACTGGTGATTGGGCTGATCTTGGTGCGATTCTGAGGACCAAGGCGAGATAATTTCAGGGACACCAATGCTGATGTAATGGATGGCAGGTGAACTTGAGATGACAGAAGCGATCTGTCCATGGTGAGATCGGTTGTTCCAATGAGGTGACACTGGATAGAGAATTTACTCCAAACACATGCAACCCGCAGTAATCTCCATCTGTCTTCCAAATGCAGTAAGCAACAACTTCTGAGCATGGAAAGTGAACAGTTGTGAGAAGGGAGCTTTTATAGCACATTTGTAGCTGTCAAGTAAAGAAATGATTTCACGGTCGCACAACTCCTGACCTCCTTACCTGATGTGATCCCTGAACAGCGTGAACCCCGTGGGCGACCTTGTAAAATCTAAAAGTGGTCTCAAAATGCTTTTTAAGTGGCTGTTACCAAGGTCATAATGACCTGAATTGCCCCCCCCCGCTGCTGCTTCTTGGGTCTGCTCAGCGTTGACAGACCCGACATTTTGGAAAGGCGCGTGGCGGCGGGTTGACACCTGGGTCCTGGCCTGCTGTCAAAAATTTTTTTTTCCCTCCCAACCCGCCATCGATCGCGCCCGTTGGCCTCCTGAAAAATTCCCCCCTTTATGTCCACCTGAACAGACATTGTTAAACAGGCAGATTTAACATCTCCACAATGCATTACTCCCCAAGTACTGCACTGAAGTGTCTGCGTAGATCACGTATTCAGGTCTTGGAGTGGTGATTGAACCCACACCCTTCTGACTTAGTGGTGAGCGTGCTGCCACAGAGGGCAAATCGACCTTTGAATAAAGCACACTAATCATTGGTACAAGAATGCTCGTCCTTATTGGCAAAGAAATCTCATATTCAGCTACTGGAATGAGGCACTGTCTACTCATTGCAGCACTCAAGCTCAAGAGAGGAAATAACCACTGACACTTGAATCAGACCATTGAAAGCCAAAATGGGGATTCTCAACCTTGCCGGAGCAAACTGGCTGAGAAAGACACCCTGAAGAATGTTTTCCTTGACTGGGGTCAACCGGCTATTTGGACAGGGTAGAAGTAACTGCTGAGCCTGAACACCAGCAGAACTGGTCACCCCGGCTCTCTCATGCCAGGCGAGAGTTGCTACATTGATTAGAGATGGCAGGCAGATTACTTAGAATATACAGCACAGAAACTGGTAATTCGGCCCAACTAGTCTGTGCTGGTGTTTATACTCCACAAGTCTTTTCCTATTCCATCTACCTCAGCCATTCAGACTATCTTTCTAATGCTTTTTCTCATGTACTCATCTAGTTTCCTTTTGAAAGCATATAAGCTATTTGCTTAAACTACTTCCTGTGATAGGGAGTTCCACATTCTAACCAGTGTCAGCTGTGGCTCAGTGGGTGGCACTCTCGCCTCCGAGTCAGAAGGTTGTGCGTTCAAGTCCCACTCCAGGGACTTGAGCACAAACAAAAATCTAGGCTGACACTCCAGTGCAATGCTGAGGGAACGCTGAATTGTCAGAGCTGCCATCTTTCAGATGAGACGTTAAACCGAGGCCCCGTCTGCTCTCTCAAGTGGACGTAAAAGATCCCATGGCACTATTTCGAAGCAGAGCACGGGAGTAATCCCCAGTGTCCTGGCCAATATTTATCCCTCAATCAACATAACAAACAAATTATCTGGTCATTATCACTTTGCGGTTTGAGAGAGCTTGCTTGTGCACAAATTGGCTGCTGCGTTTTCTACATTACAACACTCCTAAAGTACTTCATTGTCTGTAAAGCGCTTTGTGACGTCCGATGGTCGTGAAAGGCGCTATATAAATCCAAGTCTTTCTTTCTCGGAGTAAAGAAATGTCTCCTTATTTTCCTATTGAATTTATTAGTAACTATCTTGTATTCATGGCTCCTAATTTTGGATTCTTCAACAAGTAGAAATATTTTCTGCACACGGATGCTGCCCAACCCATTCATAATTTTATGAACCTCTCTCCGCTCTCCTCAAAGTCTTCTCTTTTCCAAAGAAAAAAAGCACCAACCTGTTGAATCTTTCTCCATAGCTGCAATCGCTCAGTTCTGGTACCGATCTTGTAAATCCTTTTTGCACTTTCTCCTGGAGTAAAAATAAAACGGGGAAGGTGGCTCAACCATGGCTAACAAGGGAAATTAAGGATAGTGTTAAAGCCAAGGAAGAGGCATATAAATTGGCTAGAAAAAGCAACAAACCTGAGGACTGAGAGAAATTTAGAATTCAACAGAGGAGGACTAAGGGTTTAATTAAGAAGGGGAAAATCGAGTATGAGAGGAAGCTTGCAGGGAACATTAAAAACTGACTGCAAAAGCTTCTATAAATATGTGAAGAGAAAAAGATTAGTGAAGACAAACGTAGGTCCCTTGCAGTGGGATTCAGGTGAATTTATAATGGGGAACAAAGAAATGGCAGACCAATTGAACAAATACTTCGGTTCTGGCTTCACGGAGTAAGACACAAATAACCTTCCAAATGTACTGGGGGACAGTGGGTCTAGTGAGAAGGAGGAACTGAAGGATACCCTTATTAGGCGGGAAATTGTGTTCGGGAAATTGATGCGATTGAAGGCCGATAAATCCCCGGGGCTTGATAGTCTGCATCCCAGAGTACTTAAGCAAGTGGCCCTAGAAATAGTGGATGCATTGGTGATCATTTTCCAACAGTCTATCGACTCTGGATCAGTTCCTATGGACTGGAGGGTAGCTAATGTAACACCACTTTTTAAAAAGAGGGAGAGAGAAAACAGGTAATTATAGACCGGTTAGCCTGACATCAGTAGTGGGGAAAATGTTGGAATCAATCATTAAGGATGAAACAGCAGCGCACTTGGAAAGCAGTGACAGGATCGGACCAAGTCAGCATGGATTTATGAAAGGAAAAACATGCTTGATGAATCTTCTGGAATTTTTTGAGGATGTAACTAGCAGAGTGGACAAGGGAGAACCAGTGGATGTGGTGTATTTGGACTTTCAAAAGGCTTTTGACAAGCACCCACACAAGAGATTGCTGTGCAAAATCAAAGCACAAGCTATTGGGGGTAATGTACTGACGTGGATAGAGAACTGGTTGGCAGACAGAAAGCAGAGAGTCGGGATAAACGAGTCCTTTTCAGAATTGCAGGCAGTGACTAGTGGAGTGCCGCAGGGCTCAGTGCTGGGACCCCAGCTCTTTACAATATACATTAACGATTTAGATGAAGGAGTTAAGTGTAATATCTCCAAGTTTGCAGATGACACTAAACTGGGTGGCAGTGTGAGCTGTGAGGAGGACGCTAAGAGGCTGCAGGGTGACTTGGACAGATTAGGTGAGTGGGCAAATGCATGGCAGATGCAGTATAATGTGGATAAATGTGAGGTTATCCATTTTGGGGGCAAAAACATGAAGACAGAATATTATCAAAATGGCGGCAGATTAGGAAAAGGGGAGATTGAAATGAGACCTGGGTGTCATGGTTCATTAGTCACCGAAAGTGGGCATGCAAGTACAGCAGGCGGTGAAGAAGGCAAATGGTATGTTGGCCTTCATAGCTAGGGGATTTGAATATAGGAGCAGGGAGGTCTTACTGCAGTTGTACAGGGCCTTAGTGAGGCCTCACCTGGAATATTGTGTTCAGTTTTGGTCTCCTAATCGGAGGAAGGACATTCTTGCTATTGAGGAAGGGCAGCGAAGGTTCACCAGACTGATTCCAGGGATGGCTGGACTGTCATATGAGGAGAGACTGGAGCAACTGGGCCTTTATTCACTGGAGTTTAGAAGGATGAGAGGGGATCTCATAGAAACGTATAAGATTCTGACGGGACTGGACAGGTTAGATGCGGGAAGAATGTTCCCGATGTTGGGGAAGTCCAGAACCAGGGGACATAGTCTTAGGATAAGGGGTAGGCCATTTAGGACTGAGATGAGGAGAAACTTCTTTACTCAGAGTTGTTAACCTATGGAATTCCCTGTCGCAGAGAGTTGTTGATGCCAGTTCATTGGATATATTCAAGAGGGAGTTAGATATGGCCCTTATGGCTAAAGGAATCAAGGGGTATGGAGAGAAAGCAGGAAAGGGGTACTGTGGGAATGATCAGCAATGATCTTATTGAATGGTGGTGCAGGCTCGAAGGGCCGAATGGCCTACTCCTGCATCTATTTTCTATGCTTCTATGTCCTTTTTATAGTATGAAGACCAGAACTGTGCACAGTACTCCAAGTGCAGCCTGACCAGTATCCTATACAAGTTTAACACAACTTCAATACTTTTGAATTCTATACCCCTAGAAATAAATCCCAGTGCTGTTGTCATTTTTAGTTGCTTTGGCAACCTGTGATGCTGCAACCTACGATGATCTGCACCTAGGCCTCTGCCAATCCTATTCTAAAAGCTGCTCAGAGTATGGCTCTAGTTGAGTGCTGTCTTCGTGTTGGTGTTTTGCCCTCCCATTTAAACATATTGCGCAGGTACAAGATCGATAGCTTCTTAGGGTGCGCTAGAATTAGCTGTTCATCTGGCTTATTTTATTGCAGTTCAATAAGACTTCTGGGATGTAAAAGTGGATGCAGACTAATTCTTGTCAACACAACGGTATGAAATCAGATGATCAGCATTGCTATTTTACAGAGGGGTAATAATGGCACTGATAATTGGACAGATTCTAAAAGTGCAGTTTAAACAAAGTCATGCTATGAAAGTAGTGAGGCACCAAAGCAGGTTGGCACCAACTAAGCAATCAGACTGCAATTACTTTGTCTTGCATTTTAAAGCTGGTGCCATGCTATGATTTTTCTCACACTAGCCCTAAAAATGCAGTATTAATCCCAAATCTTGAACTATCACTCTGCAGCAGTTTTGCATGAATCTTTCAGGCTTCCCCTGTAACACTGTATTTTTAAAACTTGTATTGCCCCTGCACCACCATTTTCTTCTGCATTATGAAGAACTGGTTGTCCTGTCAGCTATTATCAGTACAAAATGAGAGTGGTAGAAAAGGAGGTGGTGTAAATTACAATTTATTTGTACATTTGAGTACGCAGTCATAGAGCTCTGTCACCCCCCCTCCCCATGCTCCTTTAACAATAATGCAAACAGTTGCTATACAAGGTATTTCAATGCTTGCTGCTGTACCCCAAAGATCTGTACTGGGGCCTCAGCTTTTCACTATATTTATAAATGACTTAGATAAAGGGAGAGTTGTAAATCTAAGTTTACTGATGACACCAAGTACGTGGCGCAATAAATAGCGTAGATGGGAGCAAAAAGTTGCGAAGGGACATTGGTAGGTTAGGTGTGTGGGCAAAACTGTGGCAGATGGAGTTCAATGTGGGGAAAGTCCACTTTAGACCTGAGAAAGATAGATTGGAGTATTTTCTAAATGGCGAGAAGCGAGGAACTGTGGATAAACAGAGAGATTTAGGGGTCCAAGTACAGAAGTCAGTAAAAGCTAGTGAACAGGTACAAAAAGTAATTTAAAAGACTAATGGAATGTTAGCTTTTATTTCAAGAGGACTGGAATACAAAGGGGTGGAAGTTAGGATGCAGCTGTACAGAGTTCTGGTTAGACCACATTTAGACTACTGTGTTCAGTTCTGGGCACTGGAGCTCAGAAAGGATACAGTGGTTTGAGAGGTGCAGTGCATATTCACCAGAATAATACCAGGCCTAAGAGAGTTAAATTATGAGGACAGATTTCATAGACTAGACTTGTATTCCCTTAGATATAGAAGATTAAGGGGTGATCTAATTGAGATGTTTAAAGTGATCAACAGAGATGACAGGATATATAAGAGAGAAACTATTTCCTCTAGTGGGGAAGTCTAAAACAAGGAGGCATAAAGTTAAAATTAGAACTAGGTTGTTCAGGAGTGATGTCAGAAAGCATTTCTTCACACAAAGGGTAGTGGAAATCTGGCACTCTCTCTCCAAAAAGCTGTTGAGGCTGGGAATCAATTGAAAATTTCAAAACTGAGATTGATAAATTGTTGTTAGGCAAGGGTATTAAGGGGTACAGCACCAAGGTGAGTCGATGGAGTTAAGATACAGATCAGGCATTGAATGGCAGAACAGGCTCGAGATGCTAAATTGGCCTATTCCTGTTCTTATGTACCAACAGAACCAATATGAGCACTGAAAAAGCACAACTGAGAGTTGGGGTGGGGCAGTGAGAGATAGAATACATTTGACGAGCACAAGTTGTGCATAAGGAGTGTCACTTGGCAAAGCTGCATTGACTGGTTTGCCCAGCTTAGTTAGTTTACTAAAGCACCTGCTGTTGCAATATTATCACCTGTTTTACAGACTGGAGCAGTTCCAGCCAAGCTTTCCACAACCTTTCATAGGAACAGTTTACTTTTCTATGTAACCAGAATTTTTTTCAATTTCACAGTTCTAGACCTAACCAATAAAGTTTATAATCTGAACTGGAGTAATGGCCCACATTTTGCGATCGGAAGCTTCCTGCGGGCGGGCGGATGCCTCCGACCTGCAAAAAATCTATGAACTTACCTGATGGTCCGCAGGTTCGGCGACTATGGTCCCTGGCCTCTGCACATAGGCCTGCTTCGCAAGCTCCTGGGATCACGTGGGCTGGCGCAACCAATGAAAGTAGGGGGATTTCCCCATTCATACTTATGGTGAGTTCCGTTTCTACGGAGCTGTCACAAGTATGAATGGGAATACCCTCAAATACACACAAACACGTTAAATAAATTTTAAAAACATATTACATATTTAAAATGAATTAAAATGCAATTTAATTAAATATTTTATACCAAAATTTATTTTTTGGATTTTTTTTTTAACAGGGTTAAAAATAAACTTACCTTAATATATAAATGAATGATAACATTTTATTTTTCTATCTTTTAAAACTCTTGTGCTGGTAAAAGCAATCCTTACTCCTGCTTTTACCAGTGTAAGAATTTCAAGGACATTCGCTGGGCAGAAGTTGGACAATAGACCAACTCTCCGCCCGCAGAGGTCCTTTACTAGCGGATGTGTGTAATCTGTCAAAAGAACTTGCACGGGCTCTATGGGTGTGTGCGCACCTCATACGCACCCATAGGAGCTGTAAATTCAGTCCCAATATATTCTCTGAAAGATAGGAACTTCCTGACTCTCCGATATCAAAAAAACTTGCATTTATATTGCACCTTTCACAACCTCAGGATATCCCAAATTTGGAGTGTAGTCACTGATGTAATGTAGGAAACACAGCAAACGAATTTGTGCACAGCAAACTCCCACAAACAGCAATGTAATAATGACCAGATAATCAGTGATGTTGACTGAGGGATAAATATGGGCCAGGACACCGGGGATAACTCCTCTGCTCTTCTTTGAAATAGTGCCATGGGATCTTTTACATCCACCTGACCTGGTTTAATGTCTCATCTGAAAGATGGATCAAGTGCTGGAGTAGACCACTAGATCTCTCCTCCTGATTGTAGTGACTGATGGTGGGGTACAAGCAGATCAGCTGTTAAATGACCATTCTTCATGTGTGGGAACCTACATAGTGAGTGTCACCATAATATTCAAAGGAGAGGTAGGGGAGTAATTGCTTGCAAATATGAGGAGCAGGAATGCTGGGCACAACAACACAAAAGCAAAATACTGTGGACGCTGGAATCAGAAATTAAAACACAGAATGGGTCAGGCAGCATTTGTGGAGAGAAACAGAGTTAACGTTTCAGGTCAATGACCGTTCATCAGAACTGCCGAATGTTAGAAATGAACAGATCTTAAGGAGCACTGAAAGGGGGAGGAGAGGAAAGAACAAAAGGGAAAGTCTGTGATAAGAGTGCAAGACAGGAGAGATTAGTGAGACAAAAGGCATGATGGGCCAACTTCCGATGGTAATAGCAGAAGTTAGAAAAAGGTTAGTCTAGATAGGATGTGAATGGCGGAATAATTTGCAGCTGCCATGGGAGACAGAGAGAAAAAAATTACATAAGTTCGGAGGCGGGAGGTCAAATATGGTTATGGTCTGAAATTGTTGAACTCAATGTTGAGTCCAGAAGGTTGTAAAGTGCCTAAACGAAAGATGAAGTGCTCTTCCTCAATCTTGCGTTGAGCTTCATTAGAACAGTATAGGAGGCCGAGGACAGAGAGCTCAGAGTGGGAGGGGAGCAGGTAATTGAAGTGACAGGCAATCGGAAGCTCGGGATTACACTTACGGACTGAATGGAGGTGTTCCGCAAAGCAGTCACCAAATATGCGTTTGGTCTCCCCAATGTAGAGAGACCACATTGTGAGCAGCGAATACTGTATACTAAATTGAAAAAAGTACAAGTAAATCGCTGTTTCACCTAGAAGGAGTATTTGGGGCCCTGGACAGTGGGAAGGGAGGAGATAAAAGGGCTGGTTTTGCATCTCCTGTGCTTGCATGGGAAGGTGCCGTGGGAAGGGAAGAGTGTGCTGGGGGTGACTGCAGAATGGACCAGGGTGTGATGTTTCCCCACTTTCTTAGTGCAGGGTTGCTAGGACAAATTGTAACAACCCTACTTTCTCCTCGGCTAGCATCAGCTAATGCAGCAGAGCTCAGAGATTGAACCTGGAATCATCCTGGTCCATATGGCACAGCACCTCATCAGGCATTGTGGGTCGTTTAACTATGTTAAAGGTGCTATATAAATACAAGTTGTTGTTGTGGTGCATTGACCCGCTGAGTGTTCGGGAAGCAGGTACCACAGCCTCAAATGTTCTGAGCTGCTGAGGGCATGAGTCTCACTGGCTGTGGATGCAGATTGAGAAATTGACCCCACCCTCCCCCCGCCCACTTCATGCACCTGATTCATGCTGCACCTAACATTCCAATAGTTGTTTTTGAGAGAAGCAAGAAACCGGTCATACAGTCATACATGGAACTTATTTAAATGAGCTCCAAAGTTGAATTTCACATGGTTCAACTGAATCTCCATCCTAATAGCCCAATAAAATGAATGCAAGACAAAGAAAGGAGTCTGGCCTGCTTTGGAATGCATCTTAAAACAAGGTGACTGCCACTGTCACATTAACTTGTTGTGCTGCTAAGTGTTTTTTTTGGCAGTGAGAATTTCTCTGCTTATCCATTGAACATCTTGCATACTTTGTTTCCTTCCATATTGTTGGCTTTTTGTTCTTAGCCCAAGTTTGGCTAAGATTTATCTTTCTAGAGCCTGGATAATTCCTACTGCAGCAGTAGTTACAAAGCTGTGAAGATGGCAATCCCGTTGGCTGTTCCCATCGTGATGCATGAATTGGACAGGATGAATTTGGAGGGCAGATCTCCAAATCCCACAACATCGCAGGGGATACGTTCACTCAAGTCAATATCAAAGGACTTGTATTTACAGACCACACCATTTCTGCCTGGCTATTGCTACTTTACTAAAGAGGCGATGACAGACAACTTCAAGGACTAAGGCAGCTCCTCCTGGAGCTGTGAAGTTCACTGCAGTATAGTATTATGTTTCCATGAAACAAGATAATTCCAGGTCAACATAAGAGACATCTGCTAGAAACAAAATCTGCTGTTCACTTCTCCATAAAGCAAATGACGAATGCTATGTTTGAAGTAGAAATATTTTATTACTTTTCTGGTGAAAAAGAGAAACTAAATGGAGAAGGGACAGAACTTTTACACCTGTCAGGTTTCCCCAGAATCCAGGACACAGATGCTGCTGACAGAGCTCCACACGTTAACCTCAAAGCTCACGTCAACAGGAAGAAGAACCACTCCATAACTGTGCAGACCACAGAAATTTAATCATGCGCATTAATGTTGTTATTCGGGCTGCAACCATGATGCTTTCATTCTGCAGTAAGCCACAGTATCGCATTAATG
Source organism: Pristiophorus japonicus (assembly GCF_044704955.1). Classification (NCBI taxonomy): domain Eukaryota; kingdom Metazoa; phylum Chordata; class Chondrichthyes; family Pristiophoridae; genus Pristiophorus; species Pristiophorus japonicus. The sequence continues at coordinate 186,738,578 of NC_091988.1, read as the reverse complement.
GATGATCCTGAGAGAATTAACACTTGGCTTTTGGGAGAACAGAGTTACTGTTTTGCTGCCATGGTTGATGACCCCAAATCAGAAATCCCTACACAACAGGCAGAACATGGATATAATGAAGCCTATGTCATCACCTAATTTACTGTAAAACAGACAATGAGGGTTGCTGAAGTAATGATTCTTTTGGACTGTTCGGGTGGGATGGTTTTCTACAGTCCAGCCAAAGTTTTCAAAATCATCACCATTTATTCCATTATGCACAGTTTTGCCATCCAAAGAATGAGCACTCAGCAGGATGAAGAGCTTAAGGTCCACATGAAGAGGAGGAGGAGGGCAACATGGATGGAGACAAAGTACAGGAAGGGAGATGGGCGTGGAACTCTGTGATTGAGATATCCTACCACTTTCCAACTTTTCTTTCCCAAAGAACTTCCACACAGGGCCATCCCCAAAACATGGTACACATTCAACCTCCTCCCAATACTTAAGGAGAAATATAAGCTCTAATATATAGAGCTATGAGCGATGTGCTTTAAATCCTATGAGGTTGAATTTCCACAGACTTTCTCCCATGGTTTTGGGGGGAGGGAGCAGTGATGGTAATGTAATGGCTTTAGTGCTAGACTAGCAAGCCAGAAGTCATAAGTTCAAATCCCATGGTAAATTGTGAAATTCAATTAAATAAATATAATAATTAATGGGCTAATACAGTAAAAAATAACCACGAATGTTGCTGGTTTGGCCATAAAAACCTAACTGGATCACTAATGCCCTTCAAAGAAGGCGTACACATGACTCCAATCCCACACAATGTAGTAGTTGTAGTTGTTCACTGAAATGGCCTAAAAATCCACTTTGTTGTAACCAATTACTGCAAAGTTCAAAAATAAGGGACAAAAATCAGAATGACCTAATCGGCAATTATGCAGGCATTGTATCAGGACAAGATTTGAGCAATCCTGCAAAACCGTCCTCATTAACATTTTGTCATTGGTGCCCAAGTTGAGAGAACTGTCCCACAGAGTAGCCAAGCAACAGCCTGATATAGTCACATTCACAGATCCAAATCTGTCAGCCAACAACCCAGACTCATCCATCTTATTCCTGGGTATGTCCAGTTACACTGGCAAGATAGACCCACCTGAGATAGGGATACATCAGGGTGGGAACGGCCCTGGGAGTCCTCAACATTGACGTGGACCTGCTAAGCTAGATTGGTAGGAGTGACCACCACAGTCCTTGTGAATCAAAGTTTAATCTCCACAATGAGGACATCCTTGACCATGTAGTGTTGCACTAGCACCGTGCTATATAGGACAGAGGACAGATCTAATAGCCCAAAACTGGGTATCTATGAGTTGCTAGTGGCCATTAGCAATGCACAATTATATACCAGTACATTCTGTAACCTTATGGCCCACACATTCCTCAATCCTTGATGACCAAGCCACAAGACCAACCCTGTTTTAATTCGGACATGCCAGACATACCTTAGAATGCGTTACCAACCTAGTGAAGCAATTAAACAGGACTATCTGCATTCTAAAAATCAAAAGCAGAAAGCTGTAGATAGAATTAAGTAGTCCCACAATAAACAGCCAGATTTTTAACTTGGAGCGGCAGTCATGCAGGTAGGGATCGATGCAGGCGGGGATAAAGTCACCACTAACTGGTCAGAGCAGAGCTCTGTAGTCTTACCACATTCAGTCGAGAAGAATGGTGGAAAAAAAGAGAAAGCTCCATGAAGATCCTCATACTCAACCATAATGGAGCCCAACATTTGAATACCAGAGATAAGGCTGAAGTGTTTGAAGGAACTTTAGCCATATTAAGTGGCTAATTGCACTGGACACAGCAAAGGCAATGGGTCCTGACAACCTTTCAGCTATAGTTCTATGCACCAGAGCTCGCTGCACCCTTGTCAAAGTTATTTCGGTACTTGTTTTTTTTAGAACATAAGAAATAGGAGCAGGAGTAGGCCACACGGCCCCTCGAGCCTGCTCCGCCATTTAATACGATCAAGGCTGATCTGATCATGGACTCAGGTCCACTTCCCTGCCCGCTCCCCATAACCCCTTATCGGTTAAGAAACTGTCTATCTCTGTCTTAAATTTTTTCAATGACGCAGCTTCCACAGCTCTCTGAGGCAGCGAATTCCACAGATTTACAACCCTCTGAGACACAAAATTCCTTCTCATCTCAGTTTTAAATGGGCGGCCCCTTATTCTAAGATTATGCCCCCTAGTTCTAGTCTCGTCTATCAGTGGAAACATCCTCTCTGCATCCACCTTGTCAAGCCATCTCATAATCTTATACGTCTTGATAAAATCACCTCTATTCTTCAGAATTACAATGAGTAGAGGCCCCACCTACTCAACCTTTCCTCATAAGTCAACCCCCTCATCTCCGGAATTAACCTATTAACCTAGTGAATCTTCTCTGAACTGCCTCCAAAGCAAGTATATCCTTTCTTAAATATGGAAACCAAAACTGCACGCAATATTCCAGGTGTGGCCGCACCAGTATCCTGTATAACTGTAGCAAGACTTCTCTGCTTTTATACTCCATCCCCTTTGCAATAAAGTCCAGGATTCCATTGGCCTTCCTGATCACTTGTTGTACGTGCATACTAACCTTTTGTGTTTCATGCACCAGGATCCCCAGATCCCGCTTTACTGCAGCACTTTGCAATTTTTCTCCATTTAAATAATAACTTGCTCTTTGATTTTTTTCTGCCAAAGTGCTTAACCTCACACTTTCCAACATTATACTCCATCTGCCAAATTTTTACCCACTCACTTAGCCTGTCTATGTCCTTTTGCAGGTTTTTTGTGTCCTCTTCACACATTGCTTTTCCTCCCATCTTTGTATCCTCAGCAAACTTGACTCCGTTACACTCGGTCCCTGCATCCAAGTCGTTAATATAGATTGTAAATAGTTGGGGTCCCAGCACCGATCCCTGCGGCACCCCACTAGTTACTGATTGTCAACCCGAGAATGAACCATTTATCCCGCCTCTCTGTTTTCTGTTAGTTAGCCAATCCTCTATCCATGCTAATATATTACCCCCAACCCCGTGAGCTTTTATCTTGTGCAGTAACCTTTTGCGTGGCACCTTGTCAAATGCCTTCTGGAAGTCCAAATAAACCACATCCACTAGTTCCCCTCTATTCACCCTGTTCGTTACATCCTCAAAGAATTCCAGCAAATTTGTCAAACATGACTTCCCCTTCATAAATCCATGCTGACTCTGCCTGACTAAATTATGCTTTTCCAAATGTCTTACTACTACTTCTTTAATAATGGACTCCAACATTTTCCTAACCACAGATGTTAGGCTAACTGGTCTATAGTTTCCTGCTTTTTGTCTGCCTCCTTTTTTAAATAGGGGCGTTATATTTGCAGTTTTTCAATCTGTTGGGACCTCTCCAGAATCCAGAGAATTTTGGTAAATTACAACCAATGCATCCACTATCTCTGCCGCTACTTCTCTTAACACCCTATGATGCAAGCCATCAGATCCAGGGGATTTATCCGCCTTTAGTCCCATTATCTTACTGAGTACCACCTCCTGAGTGATTGTGCTAAGTTCCTCCCCCCCATATAGCCCCTTGACTATCTACTGTTGGGATATCTTTAGTGTCCGCTACCGTAAAAAAAGAGTCCGGGGAGCGTCGAGAGAGGCGGGAGTCGGCGAGAGGCAGCGGCCTATAAAGGCTCAGCAGTCGGGCAGTCCGGGGAGCGTCGAGAGAGGCGGGGCTTGTACAGCTCCAGCTGGGAGAGAAAGCAAAAAAGAAGTAGAAAGAAATCAAAAGGTGATGTCACAGCCAAGGGGGTAAGTGATTGGCTGGTGATTGGTGAGTAGCTTTTCTTTTTCTTTTTTATATCAGTCAGTAACTTTTAACATTATTGTTGTCAATTTAAGGGTATCTAAGGGTTAAGTCATGGCAGGAGAGCTCGGTCACGTGATATGCTCCTCCTGTACCATGTGGGAACTCAGGGACGACACCAGTGTCCCTGACGACTACATCTGTGGGAAGTGTATCCGCCTCCAGCTCCTGATGGACTGCGTTGCGGAGTTGAAGCTGAGGGTGGATTCACTCTGGAGCATCCACGATGCTGAGAATGACGTGAGTAGCACGTGTAGCGAGTTGGTCTTATCGCAGGTGAAGGGTCCACAGCCAGATAGGGAATGGAAGACCAGCAGGAAGAGCAGTGCAAGGAAGGTAGTGCAGGGGTCCCCTGCGGTCATCCCCCTGCAAAACAGATACACCGTTTTGAGTACTGTTGAGGGGGATGACTCATCAGGGGAGGGCAGCAGCAGCCAAGTTCATGGCACCGTGGCTGGCTCTGTTGCACAGGAGGGCAGGAAAAAGAGTGGGAGAGCGATAGTGATAGGAGATTCAATTGTGAGGGGAATAGATAGGCGTTTCTGCGGCCGCAACCGATACTCCAGGATGGTATGTTGCCTCCCTGGTGCAAGGGTCAAGGATGTCTCGGAGCGGGTGCAGGACATAGGTTAAAAAAAAGGGATGAGGTCCTACAAAACGAATTTAAGGAGCTAGGAGCTAAAGTAAAAAGTAGGACCTCAAAAGTAGTAATCTCGGGATTGCTACCAGTGCCACGTGCTAGTCAGAGTAGGAATCGCAGGATAGCGCAGATGAATACGTGGCTTGAGCACTGGTGCAGCAGGGAGGGATTCAAATTCCTGGGGCATTGGAACCGGTTCTGGGGGAGGTGGGACCAGTACAAACCGGACGGTCTGCACCTGGGCAGGACCGGAACCAATGTCCTCAGGGGAGTGTTTGCTAGTGCTGTTGGGGAGGAGTTAAACTAATATGGCAGGGGGATGGGAACCAATGCAGGGAGACAGAGGGAAACAAAAAGGAGACAAAAGCAAAAGACAGAAAGGAGATGAGGAAAAGTGGAGGGCAGAGAAACCCAAAGCAAAGAACAAAAAGGGCCACTGTACAGCAAAATTCTAAAAGGACAAAGGGTGTTAATAAAACAAGCCTGAAGGCTTTGTGTCTTAATGCAAGGAGTATCCGTAATAAGGTGGATGAATTAACTGTGCAAATAGATGTTAACAAATATGATGTGATCGGGATTACGGAGACGTGGCTGGGAACTCAACATCCAGGGATATTAAACATTCAGGAAGGATAGAATAAAAGGAAAAGGAGGTGGGGTAGCATTGCTGGTTAAAGAGGAGATTAATGCAATAGTTAGGAAGGACATTAGCTTGGATGATGTGGAGTCTATATGGGTAGAGCTACAGAACACCAAAGGACAAAAAACGTTAATGGGAGTTGTGTACAGACCTCCAAACAGTAGTAGTGATGTTGAGGAGGGCATCAAACAGGAAATTAGGGGTGCATGCAATAAAGGTGCAGCAGTTATAATGGGTGACATTAATATGCACATAGATTGGGCTAGCCAAATTGGAAGCAATACGGTAGAGGAGGATTTCCTGGTGTGAATGTAGGTGGAAGAATCATGAAAGGGTTAAAAAATAAAATGGTTCTAGGAATCAATAAGAAAATAAGAAAAGACAGACTTGGTTTCCCGTGAGAAAGTAGTGGACAAAGTAGCTTGTGTGACCATCACTGATAAACAAGGGTTTATGGCCATGACTTGATAAGGTGCACATTTGCTTCGCGTGCTTAAGCTGGGCTATTCCGCTCGTAAAAGCATAAAGTGTTCTAAAGATAAACAGGCTGTCAATTCATGAAGCCCTAGTAACACACTGTGATTGATGAAGCAGGCCATACCTCCTTCGGTTTGTAAGAATAAAAGGGATGCGTCTGTGAGGATAGGCAGACCTTTTGTCTGCCTGCCCCGGAATCTGTAGACTCTGTGCTGGCAGTTTGTTAACAGGTTCGAAGCTGCTTCAATAAAGACGTAAAGATTGAAGGTATCTGACTCGATTATTGTCGAATGCAGCTGACCACCCGAACTAGGACTTAACACTGGAGTGCATAAGGGATGGTTTTCTAGACCAATATGTCGAGGAACCAACTAGGGGGGAGGCCATCTTAGACTGGGTGTTGTGTAATGAGAGAGGATTAATTAGCAATCTCGTTGTGCGAGGCCCCTTGGGGAAGAGTGACTATAATATGGTGGAATTCTGCATTAGGATGGAGAATGAAACAGTTAATTCAGAGACCATGGTCCAGAACTTAAAGAAGGGTAACTTTGAAGGTATGAGGCGCGAATTGGCTAGGATAGATTGGCGAATGATACTTAAGAGGTTGACTGTGGATGGGCAATGGCAGACATTTAGAGACCGCATGGATGAACTACAACAATTGTACATTCCTGTCTGGCGTAAAAATAAAAAAGGGAAGGTGGCTCAACCGTGACTATCAAGGGAAATCAGGGATAGTATTGAAGCCAAGGAAGTGGCATACAAATTGGCCAGAAATAGCAGCGAACCCGGGGACTGGGAGAAATTTAGAACTCAGCAGAGGAGGACAAAGGGTTTGATTAGGGCAGGGAAAATGGAGTACGAGAAGAAGCTTGCAGGGAACATTAAGACGGATTGCAAAAGTTTCTATAGATATGTAAAGAGAAAAAGGTTAGTAAAGACAAACGTAGGTCCCCTGCAGTCAGAATCAGGGGAAGTCATATCGGGGAACAAAGAAATGGCAGACCAATTGAACAAGTACTTTGGTTCGGTATTCACTAAGGAGGACACAAACAACCTTCCGGATATGAAAGGGGTCAGAGGGTCTAGTAAGGAGGAGGAACTGAGGGAAATCCTTATTAGTCGGGAAATTGTGTTGGGAAATTGATGGGATTGAAGGCCAATAAATCCCCAGGGCCTGATGGACTGCATCCTAGAGTACTTAAGGAGGTGGCCTTGGAAATAGTGGATGCATTGACAGTCATTTTCCAACATTCCATTGACTCTGAATCAGTTCCTATTGAGTGGAGGGTAGCCAATGTAACCCCACTTTTAAAAAAAGGAGGGAGAGAGAAAACAGGGAATTATAGACCGGTCAGCCTGACCTCAGTATGGGTAAAATGATGGAATCAATTATTAAGGATGTCATAGCAGCGCATTTGGAAAGAGGTGACATGATAGGTCCAAGTCAGCATGGATTTGTGAAAGGGAAAACATGCTTATCAAATCTTCTGGAATTTTTTGAGGATGTTTCCAGTAGAGTGGACAAGGGGGAACCAGTTGATGTGGTATATTTGGACTTTCAGAAGGCTTTTGACAAGGTCCCACACAAGAGATTAATGTGCAAAGTTAAAGCACATGGGATTGGGGGTAGTGTGCTGACATGGATTGAGAACTGGTTGTCAGACAGGAAGCAAAAAGTAGGAGTAAATGGGTACTTTTCAGAATGGCAGGCAGTGACTAGTGGGGTACCGCAGGATTCTGTGCTGGGGCCTCAGCTGTTTACACTGTACATTAATGATTTAGACAAGGGGATTAAATGTAGTATCTCCAAATTTGCGGATGACACTAAGTTGGGTGGCAGTGTGAGCTGCGAGGAGGATGCTATGAGGCTGCAGAGTGACTTGGATAGGTTAGGTGAGTGGGCAAATGCATGGCAGATGAAGTATAATGTGGATAAATGTGAGGTTATCCACTTTGGTGGTAAAAACAGAGAGACAGACTATTATCTGAATGGTGACAGATTAGGAAAAGGAGAGATGCAACGAGACCTGGGTGTCATGGTACATCAGTCATTGAAGGTTGGCATGCAGGTACAGCAGGCGATTAAGAAAGCAAATGGCATGTTGGCCTTCATAGCGAGGGGATTTGAGTACAGGGGCAGGGAGGTGTTGCTACAGTTGAACAGGGCCTTGGTGAGGCCACACCTGGAGTATTGTGTACAGTTTTGGTCTCTTAACTTGAGGAAGGACATTCTTGCTATTGAGGGAGTGCAGCGAAGGTTCACTAGACTGATTCCCGGGATGGTGGGACTGACCTATCAAGAAAGACTGGATCAACTGGGCTTGTATTCACTGGAGTTCGGAAGAATGAGAGGGGACCTCATAGAAACGTTTAAAATTCTGACGGGTTTCGACAGGTTGGATGCAGGAAGAATGTTCCCAATGTTGGGGAAGTCCAGAACCAGGGGTCACAGTCTAAGGATAAGGGGTAAGCCATTTAGGACCGAGATGAGGAGAAACTTCTTCACCCAGAGAGTGGTGAACCTGTGGAATTCTCTACCACAGAAAGTAGTTGAGGCCAATTCACTAATATATTCAAAAGGGAGTTAGATGAAGTCCTTACTACTCGGGGGATCAAGGGTTATGGCGAGAAAGCAGGAATGGGGTACTGAAGTTGCATGTTCAGCCATGAACTCATTGAATGGCGGTGCAGGCTAGAAGGGCCGAACAGCCTACTCCTGCATCTATTTTCTATGTTTCTATACAAAATATTTGTTCAGAGTTTCTGCCATCTCCACGTTTCCCATTACTAATTCCCAGATCTCGACCTCTAAGGGACCAACATTTACTTTAGCCACTCTTTTCCTTTTTATATACCTGTAGAAACACTTGCTATCTGTTTTTATATTTCATGCTAGTTTACTTTCATAGTCTATCTTCCCTTTCTTAATCATTTTTTTAGTCATTCTTTGCTGGCTTTTAAAAGCTTCCCAGTCTTCTGTCCTCCCACTAGTTTTGGCCATTTTGTATGCCCTTGTTTTTAATTGGATACCATCTATTTCTTTAGTTAGCCACGGATGGCTATCTTTTCTTTTACACCCTTTCCTCCTCACTGGAATATATTTTTCTTGAGAATTATGAAATGTCTCCTTAAATGTACGCCACTGTTCATGAACCGTCCTATACTTTAATCTATTTTCCCAGTCCACTTTAGACAACTCTGCCCTCATACCTTTGTAGTCTTTATTTAAGCTTAGTACGCTGGTTTGAGATCCAACTTTCTCATCCTCCATCTGAATTTAAAATTCAACCATGCTATGATCACTCATTCCAAGGGGATCCTTTACTAGGAAATTGTTTATTAATCCTGTCTCATTACACAGGACCAGATCTAAGATAGCCTGTCCCCTGGTTGGTTCCTCACATATTGCTCAAGGAACCCATCCCTTATGCACTCTATGAACTCTTCCTCAAGGCTACCCTGACCAATTTGATTTGTCCAAGCAATATGGAGGTAAAAATCACCGGTGATTATTGCTGTTCCCTTTTTACAAGCCCCCACTATTTCTTGGTTTATACTCCGACCAACAGAGTTGCTGCTGTTAGAGGGCAAAGGCACTAAAGTAGGCACGTTTTGAGTATTTAAATATTTTGAATGTTTAAAAATATTAAATATTTAATTTACTAAGAAACTGACTAGTGTACACCAATGAAACTAGTAAAGGGTTCAGTTTAGTTTTTTTTAAAGTAATTTTCAGAGATTTAAAATCAGATTACTCACAGATGGTGGACTAGACATTCTTGTTAAAAATGCTTATTTTTTGTGATAAACCCATTTTCAGCTGTATTAATAAAACTGCACCAGGTTACTACTCCCGCAAATAACAATGCGACAATGACCAGATAATCTGTTTTAGTGATGTTGATCGAAGGATAAATATTGGCCAGGGCACCAGGGATAACCCTACTCTTCTACGAAATAGTGCCATGGGATCTTTTGCATCCACCCAAGATAGCAGGCGGGGCATTGGTTTGGGGTCTCGCCCGAGGAACGGCAAATCCGACAATGCAGCGCTCCCTCAGCACTGCAGTGGAGTGTCAGCCTCGATTTTTATTGACTGAGATCGGACTCAATATTGCAATATGGACTCTCTTCTTTATGTGCAATGTTTTGGAGTACTGTTTCAAGTATGCTGGCTGCCTCCCGACCTTCTCGCAACTGGCTAGTGTTTTCTCCCATTCTGTTCTCTGTGGGTCATTCTACTACTATTGAGGCAATCTACTACCAAACCATTGCCCGAGTGTTTTACAGCAACAAAATTTATGCAGGGCAAAAACTTTGCTGTTGTAATTAAGACCGTTTCTTCTGCTTTAAAATGTCCTCACATTAATAATTGAGGTGAGGGTAGCCAGGGTCCTAGAGCGCGAGTGTAGGTCAACCTTAGCAGCAAGTGCAGAGGATGTGTGTTAGAAGAACTACGTGACAACTGTCTTGATTTTCTTTAACACATCCTTGTGCGGGAAGTTTCTGCCTCCCTCAATGCCTGCGGCTAATGCAGAATCTAAACTACTTCCAACTTGCCAGCTCCCTTGTATCCTTGTACAATTATAAAGCTGTCCATGGAATTTGGCCCAGTTGTATAAACAAAGTAACAATATTATATACATTACTTATAAAAAGGTACAGGTCTCCAATATGATATAATAGAACCATAGAAGTTTACTGCACAGGAGGCCGCCATTCGGCTCATTATGTATGTCTGTGCCAGCCAAAAAAAGCTATCCAGCCTAAGCCCACTTTGCAGTTCTTGGTTCATAGCCTTCTTGACTTGTCTGCAGCCTTTGACAGTTGACCATTCCATCCTTCTCCAACGCCTCTCCACTGTCATCCAGCTGACCTAGCCACTGACCCCATCCCTCTCCCTAATATTTGTCTGAGGCTGAACCACTGTTTGCAACCTTGGTGTGCTTTTTGACCTTGAAATGAGCTTCTAACCACACATCTGCAGCATAACTAAGACCGCCTATTTCCACCTCAGCTCATCTGCTGCTGAAACTCTCATCCATGCCTTTGTTACCTCTAGACTTGACTATTCCAATGCACTCCTGGCTGGCCTCCCACGTTCTACCCTACATAAACTTGTCATCCAAAACTTGGCTGCTGGTGTTCTAACTCGCACCAAGACCTGTCCACCAACATTGGCTCTGGTTAAGCAATGCCTTGATTTCAAAATTTTCATCCTTGGTTTCAAATCTCTTCATGGCCTCGCTCCTCCCTATCTCTGTACTCTCAAGCCATACAACACCCCCGCCCCCCCGAGATGTCTGCGCTCCTCTAATTCTGCTCTCTTGAGCATCACTGATTATAATCGCTCAACCATTGGTGGCCGTGCCTTCAGTTGCCTAGGCCCTAAGCTCTAGAATTCCCTCCCTAAACCTCCCCGCCTCTCTCTCTCCTCCTTTAAGAAGCTCCTTAAAACCTACCTCTTTGACCAAACTTTTGGTCACCTGCCCTAATTTCTCCTTATCTGGCTTGGCGTCAAATATAATACTCCTGTGAAACACTAGATAAATACAAGTTGTTGTAGATTACGGCACTTCATGTGCATTTCTAACTCTATATCCAACTACTTTTTAAATGCAATGAAGGTTTCTGCCTCTACTACTCTTTCAGGTAGTGAGCTCCAGACCCCCACCATCCTCTGGGTGAAAAAAGTTCTCCTCAACTCCCCTCTAATCCTTCTAACAATTACTTTAAATCTTTTCCCCTTGGTTATTGCCAAGGGAAATAGGTCTTTCCTCTCCACTATCTCGGCCCCTCATAATTTTACCACACCTCAATTAAATTTCCCTTCAGCCTTCTCTGTTCCAAAGAAAACTGTTTCAAATACATTTATCATCATTTGCAACTTTTTAAGCTTGCTTAAAATACAGATCATAAAATGTTACAGCACAGAAACATTGTTCACTTGTAGTCTGGTTATGAAAAACTTGTGATGTTCAGCTGCTAAAATAGAGATTTGAAGAAGCAATAGTGATATTTATAGTGACAGATTGCAAACTTATTTAAATATATACATAGGTTTATTTTTAAGAACAGATCAAAATGGGTTGCATTTTTAATTATTGATTTTGAATTTTAAAATAATCATTTGGTATTTTTTCCCCTTGATAACCATTTTGTGTCATTGTTTCTGGAAACTGGCTTTCTGTAAACTGGGCTGTAACCTGGTAAATAGTGACAAGCTGTTGTCTGCAGCCTGGAAAACAGTCATCATCATCATCGGCGGTCCCTCGACCGAGGATGACTTGCTTCCACAAGAGTTCACAGATGTTTCAATGAAGGACCCGATGTTCCAGTCCTGAACTCCAACTGAGGGGGTGGAAGGTGCCTGTGCGTGGATTTTTTTTTAAAAACGTGTGGTGACCGTTGCACATCAGCCACCACACGGGCTTGACAGAGCTAGGCCTTTATCCAGTGGCAAGGGTTAACCAGGACGACTGGAGATCTGCCCTGCTGCACAGACCTAGTACGCGCACATATCGCAGTGTGGGCTGGCCCGTGCTGCCCCTGGGCCCGGGCTCAGAGAAAAGAAACATTGGCAGGCTGTGGGGCTACAGCCTGGGAAACATTGGCTGGCTGGCGCAGGCGGGCCCACGAGCTGAAGTCTCGCGGGAAGTGGCGAGCGCGAGCTGTTGACCCCGCCGCCGTTTGTTTTTGGTGGGGTGACGGCGGCTCGCGGACAGGCCCGCCGACCAGCCGCGGTGAGTGCGCAAACACCTCGAGTCGACATGAGGCAGCGCTCGTCAGTCAGCCTTCAAGCGCCGCCGGTGGGGTAACTCCCTTTAACTGTCACTATCTCTCTCACCTGGCCTGCACTCATAAGCCAGCAACAACCCCCCAAAAAAATCACGGCCGATTCGAAGCACGGAAGCGGCAGTTGACGAAGCTCGAGCGCCCCTGGGCTTCAAGTGCGCGCTGCCCGCCCCTCCCCCCCAGCGCTATCTGAAAGTCCCGCCTCCAACCCCCTTTCCTATTGGCTGTGAAACGTCACAGGACGGCGTCAACGCCTTAAACGCGCACGTCGATAGGACGATGCCACTGTCATTCAGTAGGGGCGGTTGTGTTTCCGCCTTGGTGCTGCTTTTTGAGCACTTGACAACTTGGATGTTGAACGGTTACGATCTGATCAGAAGCGGACAAGGTGCAGGTAGTTCATTTATAAAAAAAACATTTTTTTCCGAAACAAAAATTGTATTAAAAGGTGATCTTTTTCAGAGGAGGAAATCAACTTAGATTAAAAGCAAGCCGGTGTCAGAAGGAGAAAAATAAGGTGGACGTAATAAGGTAGCGTTTATTCGCACAAAGTGTCATCTGTGGTGCACGTTGCCCGAGAGATTGGCTGGCTGGATGTGTGCGTTTTTCCATAAAGAGGACGTCAGCATTTGTCCTTGGGCAGCCCTGCGGACAGGCCTCTTTCAGCTGTACTCTAGACGCCCAATTGCGGGATTTATCCACACATCAGCTCACTTTAGTTTTGCTTCACCCCACCTCGCAAGGCGATCTGTTTTACGCTGTATCCTGTTGCTTGTTTAGTGTCGAGAAACATGGCCCTCGACGTACATTGAATCCTGTGTCGGGTTACTAAAAGTTTACAGCGCTTGGGAAGATGGACATTCATGTCGAAGTGCCGTTGTGTATGTTTAAATTAGCAGTATACCAGAACTTCCTGCAGCTGACATTGCAGAGTCGACTATATTTCCTTGTCTGTTATAAGTCTTGTTGGTTGCTGCGAGGTCACCTGAAATCACATCTATTTTCAATCTGCGCACACATTATACCAGTTGATTGATATCCCTTTTCTTCTTGTCCTTCTCCCTTCTCTTATTACATATTATAGCCTTTCTGATAATGTAATTGAGACTGGGGAGCAGTAATATGTAGCCACAGTTGCAGTGCTATTAACTTGAGATTTTACACTTGAAAGCACTGTTTTAAAACACTCTGTAACTTGACTCTTGGTAACTTAACATCTATGTGATGAATACCTCTTGTGTTACAATATCAACTAAAGTTTATCTTGTTGCCAGGCAGATTATTATGCAAATGATACTTGTAGTAAATTGACAGAAGTCGTAGTAATTCAGCCAAGACCTAGTGTTACATGGCTCACAATGCTTTTCCAGACCTAAATAACCTGTTGTAAGGACAAAGTTTGTAATTGTACTTTTGGGTATTTTGAGTTCAAACAAATATTCTTATGAACCTCGCATCGTGCTTTCCCGACAGCTTAATAAAGTTAGCACTATTTAGTCCATATAATTAAATATCTAGCTAGCATTCATTGCATCACACCTGTCAAAAATGTCACGCATCCAAAATGCTACTCTTCTGTAGATGACAAAAAAATATTTGGCTTAAATAACCACTTATTAAATCTCAAACCAAATATATAATTGACTAAATGAGAATTAATAATTAGTAAGATAAACAAATAAGTCAGCAGCAAACCAAGTACAACTTTTTCTCTTCCAAAAAACCATTCACAAACAATAAGTACCACAAAAACAAATCAGTTCGTAATACTTTGTAGATGGTGCAAAATTTGCAAGTGTAATAAACAGAGAGGAGGATAGTAATAGATTTAAGGAGAACATAGACAGGAAAATGGTCAGACATATAACATGCAATTTAGCGCAGAGAAGTGTGAAGTAATTCATTTTGGTATGAAGAATGAAGAGGCAATATAAACTAAATGGTACAATTTTAAAGGAGGTGCATGAACAGAGAAACCTCGTGTGTCCATACACAAATCTTTGAAGATGGCAGGACAAGTTGAGAAGACTTTAAAAAAAAAAGGCATACGGGATCCTTGGCTTTATAAATAGAGACACAGAGTACAAAAGCAAGGAAGTTCTGCTAAACCTTTCTGAAACACTGGTTAGGCCCCAGACGGAGTATTGTGGCCAAGTCTGGCACCACACTTTAGGAAGGATGTCGAGGCCTTGGAGAAGGTGCAGATGAGATTTGCTAGAATTGTACCAGGGATGAAGAGACTAGAGAAACTGAGGTTGCTCTCCTTTTTAGAGCAGAGAAGATTTGACAGCGATGTTAAAAATCATGAAAGATTTTGATGGAGTAAATAAGGAGAAACCTGTTTCCAGTGGCAGAAGAATTGGTAACCAGAGGACACTGATTTAAAAAAATAATTGGCAAAAGAATTAGAGGCGATATGAGGAAAACATCTTTTACGCAGCGAGTTGTTATGATCTGGAATGCACTGCCTGAAAAGGTAGTGGAAACAGATTCAATAATAGCTTTCAAAAGAAATTGAATAAATAAATAAATTGAAGGGGAAACATTTGCAGGGCGAGGGGGAAAGAGCAGGAGAGTGGGATTAATTGGATAGCTCCTCCGCCGGCACAAACCGAAAAGCCTGATATTCTTAAGTTGCCATTTTTCTTATTCACTCGGATGTATACAGCTAAGCAAGGACACAAAATACACAATTCTGAACATTTACTAAATTCACTGTAGGATTCGTTATCTAATCTGTCGTATGATGATTGAGTTGTAAATTTTACTTGGTTTAGAGATTTCCAGCTCATAGAAAAATTCCTTGAGAGAGATGTATTTTGGGGGTTGAAATCTTTCTCTTCTGGTGGTAGTATAAATACCCAATGTATACCATGTTAAGCAGCTAGAAAATTATGTCCTAGCTATTGTGCACAAACGCTGTGTGGTACGAGTATTAGTCCCCTGCTTCTTTGGAACTACAATAACAAGCATGCTCTAAAACCAAACAGAAATTTTACGAACAATTGTGATATAAATGTACAAAGAGAAGAAAAAAAAACTCCCTGGGCAGTGTTACATCAATGACTGCTTCAGCAAAAACTACAAATCTGCCTTGGGCAGTAAAAAGTAGAGAAAGTAATAAATAAGTTGGAGGTGTTGTCTTTTAGATGAGGTGTCAGGTGGACGTAAAAGATCCCATGGCACTATTTCGAAAATGATCAGAGAAGTTATCCCCAGTGTCCTGGCTAATATTTATCCCTCGATCAAATCTGGTCATTACCACATTGCTGTTTTTGGGAGCTTGCTGTGCGCAAATTGGCTACTGCATTTCCTACATTACAACAGTGACTACACTTCAAAAGTAGTTAAATTGGTTGTAAAGCGCTTTGGAATATCCTGAGGTTATGAAAAGCACTATATAAATGCAAGCCTTTTTCTTTCACAAACCTATTTACAACTTTTATTGTCAGCTTTGGCTCAGTGGCAGCACTCTTGCCTCTGAGTCAGAAGATCATGGATTCAAGCTCCACCCAAGATGGCTTGCTTTGACAAGAAAGAAGGAATTTGCATTTGAAGTTAGTTACTTGTAATGTATGGAGATATGCTACCCAATTTGTGTGCAGCACGGTCCCAACAATAGCAATAAGATAAATGGCCACATCACTGTTTTAGTAGTGTTGGTTGAGAAATCACTTGCCTTTAACATCCACCTGAGGGCAAAAGGAAACTTTAGTTTAAAGTCTCATCTGAAAGTTGGCACCTCTGACAGTGCAGAAATCCCTCAAGTGCCAGGCTAGATTATGTACTCACTGTTGCTGCAGCTACATGAAATACAACTGTGCTCTTGTATACACTGTTGAGGCAGATACCTTTTGTTTTATAGGGAATTCCGTAACTAATACACTTGTTTGTTGAGGATCAGTGCTTCTTGGTATTACAAAGTATTTACAGCACAGAAACAGGACATTTGACGCAACAGGTGTCTGCTGGAGTTTATACTCCATTTGAGCCTCCTCCCACCCCTCTTCATCTAACCCCATCAACATAGCTTTCTATTCCTTTCTCCCTCGTGTTTATCTAGCTTCCCCATGAATATATCTGTTATTCACTTCAACTACTCTGTGTGGTAACAAATTTCACATTCTAACCACTCTCTGGGTAAAGAAGTTTCTCTTGAATTCCCTTTTGGATTTATTAGTGATCTTCTATTTATGGCCCCTAGTTCTGGTATTGTCTTCAAATGGAAACATCTTTTAAGTCTACCCTATAAAACCCTTTCCTAATTTTGAAGATCTCTCTGGTCACCCCTCAAAGAGTGCCAGCCTGTTCGATCTTTCCTGATGGGTATAACCTCTGAGTTCTGCCATCATTCTAGTAAACCCTTTTTTTGAGCTTTCTATTTTCTAATCCTGTGCAGTAAGCTGACCAGATTTTTCACATACCACCTGCCAAGTCGATTGGTGGACTCAGGATAGAGTCATTTGCTTAGTTGAGCACAATAATGATTCTTACTCATGTTTTTGTTGGGATGGATAAAACCACATGGTTTTATCTATGCTGAGACATGTGAGGAATCATTGGTCTAAAATTTCAAGCACTAAACAGCCTCATAACCTGCCAGTATGGTGGGCAGGAAGCACATGCTCATTACGTGTTGGTTGTGCCCTGCCCACCATATTTGTAAAGGCCAAAAAAATCAGTGGGCCCATATCTGAAACAGGCATTGGGCCCCTTATTTGCTTATCCAAAGGGACCAATACAGGTTTGCAGACCCCACCTCAAGATGGGTTTGTATTGAGGCAGCCAGCGCTGTCTATCTAGGAAAACCAGGCTGCAACCAACAAGGTAAGTTTTAAAACGTATACTTACCTGGATGTGGAGCTGGGAGGAACAGGAGTTACTCCTCCTGGTTGCACATTAAAAGAACACCATGCCCAATTCATGGAGATGCATTCGCGTATAGATTTTAAAGCGAATTATTTTCACATCCACTGATGGGATAAGTTGCCAGAAATCCCCCAGGCTGCTAATATTTAAACAAATAAATTGTCAAACTGATTACTACAGCAGTACATATATAAGTGAATAGATGTTCTACAGACACACAACTTTCATCATATCAGCTTTTATATATTAGACACTGTCTTCCACATCTGACAGTGATTTGTTGGATGCATTCACAGGGTTCAGGGTAACCAAATTGAAGTTTTGAAAATTATAAAATAAATCAGTAATTTAGATGCACAGAAATCTATTGATCCAGTTTGCTTTTGCTATATTTGGTACAAATGCTAGCATCTGATATCAGTCATGTTCTAATGGGGGATGGGGAAATGAAATAGGATTACAACAACTTCTGACTAATAGATTTTCTCAATTTTTGGATCACAATGGGAAAGATTAAATTCTCATACGTAGACAAATATTGCTCGATTCTGCTTCCTGAGAATGATTAATGCATATGCCAAAATTGCAGTAGATGCTTCATTTGTGTGAAGCTTTAGATGTTAAAAAATTTACTACATTTGTGTTCCTTATAAAAATGCATCAAACTTCTGAATGTATTGCATAGTACAGCTATATTTATACTGTTGCACTCATTCCATTGTCATGTAAAACCTCAACATTTAATTGGCTGTATACTTTACATACCAGTCACGTTCTTTTGGCTTTGCAAGCGGGACTCAAGATGAGATGTACTCATAAGAACATAAGAAATAGGAGCAAGAGTAGGCCACCTGGCCCCTCGAGCCTGCTCTGCCATTTAATAAGATCATGGCTGGTCTGATCATGAACTCGGCTCCACTTCCCTGCCAGCTCCCCATAACCCTTTATTCCCTTATGCTCAAAAATCTATCTATATCTGCCTTAAATATATTCAATGACCCAGCCTCCACAGCTCTCTGAGGCAGAGAATTCCATAGACTTACAACGATCTGAGAAGAAATTCCTCCTCATCTCAGTTCTAAATGCCCCTTATTCTGAGACTATGTCCCCTAGTTTTAGTTTCCCCTATGAGTGGAAATATCCTCTCTGCATCCACCTTGTTGAGCCCCCTTATATGTTTCGATAAGATCATCTCTCGTTCTTCTGAACTCCAATGTGTATAGACCCAACCTATCTTCAACCCTCTTATCTCTGGAATCAACTTAGTGAATCTTATTTGAACAGCCTCCAATGCAAGTATATCCTTTCTTAAATACGGAGACCAAAACTGTACGCAGTACTCCAGGCGTGACCTCACCAATACCCTGTACAGTTGTAGCAGGACTTCTCTGCTTTTATACTTTCTTTCTTCCCCTCCCCCCGCCCTGCAATAAAGGCCAACATTCCATTTGCCTTCCTGATTACTTGCTGCACCTACATACTAACTTTTTGTGTTTCATGCACAAGGATTCCCCAGGTCCCTCTGTACTGCAGCAGTTTGCAATTTTTTTCCATTTAAATTATAATTTGCTTTTCTATTTTTTTTCTACCAAAGTGGATAACCTCACATTTTCCCACATTGTACTCCACCTGCCAAACTTTTGCCCACTCACTTAGCCTGTCTATATCCCTTTTGTAGATTTTTTTGTGTCCTGCTTTTTGTCTGCCTCCTTTTTTTAAATAGGGACTTTACATTTGTTGTTTTCCAATCCGCTGGGCCCGTTCCAGAATCCAGGGAATTTTGGTAGATTACAACCAATACATCCACTATCTCTACAGCCACTTCTTTTAAAACCCTAGGATGTAAGCCATCAAGTCGTGGGGACTTGTCTGCCTTTAGTCCCATTATTTTACCGAGTACTATTTCTTTAGTGATTTGTATTAAGTTCCTCCCTCCCTATAGCCCCTTGATTATCCACTATTGGGATGTTTTTAGTGTCTTCTACCGTGAAGACCGATACAAAATATTTGTTCAATGTCTCTGCCATTTCCCTGTTCTCCCTTATTAATTCCCCAGCCTCATCCTCTGGGGGAACCAACATTTACTTTAGCCACTCTTTTTTCCTTTTTATGTACCTGAAATTCTTACTATCTATTTTTATATTCAGTGCTAGTTTACTTTCATAATCTATCATCCCTCTCTTTATCATCTTTTTAGTCATTCTTTGCTGGCTTTTAAAAGTTTCCCACTAGTCTTGGCCACATTGTATGTCCTTGATTTCAATTTGATACCACCCCTTATTTCCTCAGTTAGCCACGGATGGTTATCTCTTTTCTTAGTCTTTCCTTCTCATTGGGATATATTTTTGGGCCGAGTTATGAAATATCTCCTTAAATGTCTGCCACTGCTCATCAACCATCCCATACTTTAATCTATTTTCCCAGTCCACTTTAGCCAACTCTGCCTTCATACCTTTGTAGTTTCCTTTATTTAAGCTCAGGACATTGGTTTGAGATCCAACTTTCTCACCCTCCAACTGAATTTGAAATTCAACCATGTTATGGTCACTCATTCCTAAATGATCCTTTACTAGGAGATCATTTATTAATCCTGTCTCATTACACAGTACCAGATCTAAGAGAGCCTGCTCCTTGGTTGGTTCCGCAACGTACTGTTCAAGGAAACTATCCCGGATACACTCTTGGCTGCCCTGGCCAATTTGCTTTGTCCAATCAATATGAAGGTTAAAATCACCCATGATTATTGCCGTTCATTTTTTACAAGCCTCCATTATTTCCTGATTTATACTCCGTCCAACAGTGTAGCTACTGTTGGGGGGACCTATAGACTACACCCACTAGTGACTTTTTCCCTTTATTATTCCTAATCTCCACCCAAACTGATTCAACATCTTGGTTTTATGAACCAATATCATTTCTCACTAACACACTGACCTCATCCTTTATTAACAGTGCTACCCCACCTTCTTTTCCTTTCTGTCTGTCCTTCCGAATTGTCGAATACCCCCGAATATTTAGTTCCCAGTCTGGGTCACCTTGCAACCACGTCTCTGTAATAGCTATCAGATCATACCCATTTGTATCTATTTGTGCCGTCAACTCATCTGTTTTGTTGCGAATGCTACGTGCATTCAGATGAAGAGCTTTTACATTTTTTTTTACCATTTCTTCCTGCTTTGACCCCACTTTCTGATTCATCTTTGTTTATACATTCTGTGTCTTCCTGACATGCTCAGGTTTTCATTTTCCCCCAGTGCTACCCTATTGGCTTCTCCTTATTCTTTGACTTTTAAAAATTTTTCGCTCACCTAATTCCTCCCCCACCCACCCCCCCCCCCCCCCCCCACTAATTAGTTTAAAGCCCTCTCTACAGGCTCAGCATTGGCCCCTGCCAATTTTTGGCGCACTCACCCAAGGTGCGCTGACTTCCTAGGATAAAAACGGTGGCAAAAAGTTGTCCCCGCATTCTAGTCACTCTGTGGCCTCTCCCATGGCTTGGCGCGGTGTGGCAATTCAATTAGGGGGCGGAGTTAGGGCTCTGCGCTCAAGAGTGCCGGCAGCTCAACGCATGCGCACTGGAGGCCGAGTGGCATCACGACGCGCGCCGGGCTGCTGCATGCCACAGAGAGAGTCCCGCACCTATCCCCGGCCGAGTGGCCTCCCGCACTGGCTGGCCAGCCCGCTGACTTTCCGGCCAGAGGTAGGACTTGAGTTTTATTATTTATTGATGGTTGTGCTTTGTTTAGTGAGGAGAGTTTTGATGGGGCGGCAGGGGGAGGAGGAGGAGAGCTTTGATTGGGGGGGGTAGGGGGGGGCGGCAGGAAGAGGGGAGAGAGAGTGTTTTGATGGCGGGGGGAGGGGTAATAACTTTAATTTGGATATTTTGAAAAAATTATGTAAATATGTTTTGTCACTACTTTTATTTTTGTAGTTTACGCTTCCATGAATGCTTCTGTTGTAGAGTAAATTAACTTTGTGAAGTTTGTCATATGCCCTGTATAGCTGTTTGATCCTATTCACATTCTTTAGTCAAGTCATTAAGTACCTACCCGCGCTGATTTCTTAACTCTCCGCAAGGGTTTTCTGTGCCGCCACAAGTGGTCACATACGCTGGCCTAAGTTAGTTTGGAGCAACTATTAGCTGTGCATAGTGGCTTAAATGGCCAAAACGGGCGTAGGCGGCTGGTAACGCCCCCTTTTGGAAAAAAAACTAAACTTAAAAAAAAATCCTAACTCACTCACTTACACTGGCGCAAATTGAATGTGTAGAATGGAGATTTTTAAGATTCTCCAGAAAAATCAAGTTGCTCCAAAAAAAAGGAGCAATTCCTGGGCAAATTTGGGCCCATTAATAGCCCCAGTTATTTGATTCACCAGGACCCTAGTCCCAGCATGGTCTAAGTGGAGCCCGTCCGAACGGAACAGCTTAATCTTACCCCAGTTCTGGTGTTAAGTGTCCCACGAACCAAAACCCATTTCTCCCACACCAATCTTTGAGCTACCTGTTTAAATCTCTGATCTTATTTACCCTATGCAAATTTGCTCGTGGCTCAGGTACTAAACCAGAGATTATTATCTTTGTGGTACTGCTTTTTAATTTAGCCTCTAGCTGCTCATAATCCCTCAACAGAACCTCTTTCTTTGTCCTATCTATGTCATTGGTACCCACGTGGACCATGACAACTGGATCTTCCCCCTCCCATTCCAAGTTTCTCTCCAGGCCAGAAGAGATGTCCTTAACCCTGGCACCGGGCAGGCAACACAGCCTTCGGGATTCATGCTCTTGGCTGCAGAGAACCGTATCTATCCCTCTAATGATACTGTCCCCTACCACTACAGTGTTTCTTTTTATTCCCCCCACTTGAATGGCCCCCTGTACAACGGTAGTCAGTTTGCTCATCCTCCCTGCAGTCCCTGCTCTCATCTACACAGGGAGTAAGAGCCTCGAACATGTTGGACAAGAGCAAGGGCCGAGACTCCTCCATCACTACCTCCTGAGTCCCCATACCTGCCTCGCTTGTAGTCACACCCTCCTGTCCCTGACCACGGACCAAATTTGAATGAATTAATCTAAGGGGTGTGACTGCCTCCTGGAACACAGTGTTCAGGTAACTTGCCCCTCCCTGATGTGTCGCAGTGTCTACAGCTCAGATTCCAGCTCAACACGGAGCCGAAGTTCCTCAAACTGCAGACACTTCCTGCAGCTGTGGTTGCTGTGGACCTCAATGGGGTCAACCAGCTCCCACGTGCAACAGCAGAAACACGTACGCCTGTCCTACCATCTTTAATGTATTTAGTTTATTAAGTTTTCAAGTTTTGTTTTTAATCCCAGCTCTTAATTCAAACCAATGCCCCAGAAAAGAGAGAGAAACTCACCAACCAAACACTTCCCTTCTTTCCTGTGACCTCACTTTGATTTTGGTTCTTTCTACTTTTTGCCTTCAGATCAGTTTGGGCTGCTCCTCTCACGACTGCTTGGTGGAGTGCCGCTCGGGTCGGGTCTCGCGCTGCTTTAAGGTCTGCCGCTGTGCTGCTCCTCTCGTATTGCTTGGTGGTGGGGTTGGGGAGAATAATTCGACCAGGTAAATTATACAGGTACAATTCAGGCATCAATTTAAAGTCGTGCGTTTACTCTATAGCTAGATAATAAACTGTATGATAGTTTGGGAACAGAGTAGTAGAGCTGGTTGGAGCATAGGAATTTCTCTGCAGTACCAGGCTGAAGAGCAGGGATCTGGAAACTGAGGCTCTAACACTACAACTGGCAGGAGAGTGTAATTAATGTATGACAGGTTTACATAACCGATTCCTATCATAAATGCAGCCATAAAAAATTATAATGAAAAAAGTTGACGGGTAGTGTGCACAGACATAATATGTGTATGTATGTATATATGATCTATATACAGAGGAAGATTGTAAGGCATACAGGTCCAAGTCAGCATGGATTTGTGAAAGGGAAATCATGTTTGACAAATCTTCTGGAATTTTTTGAGGATGTTTCCAGTAGAGTGGACAAGGGAGAACCAGTTGATGTGTATTTGGACTTTCAGAAGGCTTTCGACAAGGTCCCACACAAGAGATTAATGTGCAAAGTTAAAGCACATGGGATTGGGGGTAGTGTGCTGACATGGATTGAGAACTGGTTGTCAGACAGGAAGCAAAGAGTAGGAGTAAATGGGTACTTTTCAGAATGGCAGGCAGTGACTAGTGGGGTACCGCAAGGTTCTGTGCTGGGGCCCCAACTGTTTACATTGTACATTAATGATTTAGACGAGGGGATTAACTGTAGTATCTCCAAATTTGCGGATGAAACTAAGTTGGGTGGCGCTGCGAGGAGGATGCTATGGGGTTCCAGAGTGACTTGGATAGGTTAGGTGAGTGGACAAATGCATGGCAGATGAAGTATAATGTGGATAAATGTGAGGTTATCCACTTTGGTGGTAAAAACAGAGAGACAGACTATTATCTGAATGGTGACAGATTAGGAAGGGAGGTGCAACGAGCTGGGTGTCATGGTACATCAGTCATTGAAGGTTGGCATGCAGGTACAGCAGGCGGTTAAGAAAGCAAATGGCATGTTGGCCTTCATAGCGAGGGGATTTGAGTACAGGGGCAGGGAGGTGTTGCTACAGTTGTACAGGGCCTTGGTGAGGCCACACCTGGAGTATTGTGTACAGTTTTGGTCTCCTAACTTGAAGAAGGACATTCTTACTATTGAGGGAGTGCAGCGAAGGTTCACCAGACTGATTCCCGGGATGGCGGGACTGACATATCAAGAAAGACTGGATCAACTGGGCTTGTATTCATTGGAGTTCAGAAGAATGAGAGGGGATCTCATAGAAACGTTTAAAATTCTGACGGGTTTAGACAGGTTAGATGCAGGAAGAATGTTCCCGATGTTGGGAAAGTCCAGAACCAGGGGTCACAGTCTAAGGATAAGGGGGAAGCCATTTAGGACCGAGATGAGGAGATACTTCTTCACCCAGAGAGTGGTGAACCTGTGGAATTCTCTACCACAGAAAGTTGTTGAGACCAATTCACTAAATATATTCAAAAAGGAGTTAGATGAAGTCCTTACTACTAGGGGGATCAAGGGGTATGGCGAGAAAGCAGGAATACGGCACTGAAGTTGCATGTTCAACCATGAACTCATTAAATGGCAGTGCAAGCTCGAAGGGCCGAATGGCCTACTCCTGCACCTATTTTCTATGTTTCTATGTTTTGGGATAGATAGAAGGTAGCTCACTAATCTGTCTCCTATGTCATTGCATATGGGGAGTCAGGACCAAGCATAGTCTTCAAGTGAAGCAGGATTAGAGGGTGGGGGATAATTGGACTAGGGCACATATTTATAATGTAGTCCTCATCTTAAAGTTGAACATTCAGTCCATATTTTTTATATTTCTATGTCCACTTTGAACAAGTGAATAGTAACAGAGGCACTTCATAAAATTTATAGTAGTTATTGAGCAAATAATTCGCAACTCCTCTGTTAAGTTATAATGTATACATGGTAGTCTTTTTTCTGACCATCCCTGGAGTTATCTGGCCTGACTAGCTCTCAAAGCTTCAGACAAAATCGTCAGCTTGGACTAGCGGGGTGGGGGGCAGGGTGGCAGCAGCGGGTGCAACAAATGGAAGCTTGTATGTGGCTGTCTTGGTATTCCAAGGTCTGAATCAGACAGGCCTGCAGTACTCCAGGGTGCTGTTGGTAATGAGCTGGAGCGGGGGGTTTGCTCACTGAAGAAACCAGGAAGGTTATTCCTATGACTGGAAATTAGAAGTTTTCCCAGTTTGCTCCGGAAGCTCCTGCAAGCCAATGCCCAAACAGGTAGGGTAATCTAGCTGGACAAGCAATGTGAAGCAGCTCTGGTAACCTGCTTGGCTTTAGCTAGTTAAAATCCAACAGTTCCCCTGTATCCACAAATGGAGCACTAAGCCTTGGTTTTGCCAACCGCTTTGAAAGCTCTCTGGAGTTGAGTAAATGGGATGTGTGTTCCTATGAGAAGTATGTGTACTCCAAACTGGACAAACAGAAGCCCTCGGGTCTAGATTTTTTTGGTTGCTTGGGTTGGAGATTTTTTTTAACATGCCGATAGATTTCCACAAGTCGGCCATCTGGCAGATAAAAAAGAGCTACTATTAATTCTAAGCCAGTAACTTGATGTTTCATTCCAGTATAATATACAGTAGTGCTTTTTCCATTAATAGTTGGGTGTTTTCTTTTATTAGAAAATAAATAGGATAAGCATCCTCACTCCTGTACATCATTTAACATTGTATGTCTTTAGGTAGTGCGTGCCAATTGCAATTGAAAAACTGCCAGGAATGGTAGCATAATGTTAATGGACTAGTAATCCAGAGGACTGGACTAATGATCCGGAGACATGAATTCAAATCACACCATGGCAGTTATAGAGTTTAAGGGGGAAAAATTTGGGGCGTTTGCGCCTCCCGTACGACTTTTTGGCCGGTTGTAGCGCCGCTACTGATTCCCACGGAATTCCGCGGGAGTTTAGCGGCGGCGGTAACTGGTAGTGCCCTGTACCTACCGATAACGCCGCTGCGCCAACAATGATGACATCACTACCGTACACAGCGATCCATTTTCGTCCCGGAGCGAAAATTCGGTAGCGTATGTACCAGGCTGCAGGACGCTCGTGAGGTGAACATTAATGGGGAGGTGCGGCAGGAAAAAAAATGGGTGACTTACCGGTCGTGGCCTTGTTGGTAGATCGCGGGGTCCACTTTTGCAGCCCAGCACTCCGCTTGTGTTCCAGGCTGCTGCCACGGCACCCCGCTCCCTGGTGGTTCAGCGATGGCTCCGTTTCCTGCCCGCAGTATCAGCAGCTTGACCTTCCCCTTTAACGAAGGAGCGGGCCCTGTCTATGTGCCAGCGCTACGCGTCCCACCGCATAGTACTGTGAACTTCGCGTGGCTTTGCGCTCCGCTCCTGTCCTCAAGAGGAAGTGGTGCATGAAAGTTTGTGCTCCACTTCCTCTCTGGGGCAGTAAGCCTCTCTGCCGCAGGAACTCCCCACTCGCGACTGTTCCGGGGCGGTACCAAATTTTGCCCTGTAAATTCAGTTAATTAAATAAATCTGGAATAAAAAGCTAACCATGAAACTACCAGAGTGTCGTTAAAAACCCACTAGTCTCACTAATGAACCTTTTTAGAGAAGGAAATCTGCTGCCCTTACCCAGTCTGGCCTATATGTGACTCCAGACCCACAGTAATGTGGTTGACTCTTAACTGCCCTCTGAAATGGCCTAGCAAATCACTCGGTTATATCAAACTGTTATGTATGAATAAAGAGTCTGACTGGATACTGTGAGCTCAAAGTAAAGTGTGACCGTAGTCTTTTATTGCAGGTCTCCAGAGTGCCTCTCCAGCCTGTGGGGCTTCCTTAAGTACAGTTGCTCCCAAGGGATTGTGGGATCCCTTGGGACTCCAGGAGATGAGCCCTCTGGTGGTTACACAAGGTATTTACAGGGTTACATATATAACACAAACCACTAGGAAAAATAATAAGGATAAAACCAGGCGGACCACCCAGCATTAACCTCGGCACCAGATTTGGACACTGCAGCCCACTCGACCCAGCAAAGTCTTCCTCTCTAACATCTAGGGATTTGTGCCAAATTTGGGAGAGCTGCCCCACAGACTGTCAAACAACAGTCTAACCTAGTCATACTCATACCTTTCAGCCAACGTCCCAGACACCTCCATTACCATCCCTGGATATGTACTACTGCTGATAGGGCTGTGGGCCATCAGCAACAGCAGAATTGTATACCACCGCAATCTGTAACTTCATGGTCTGGCATATCCTTCACTCTTCCATTACCATCAAGCCAGGGGACCAACCCTGGTTCAATGAGGAGTGCAGAGAAGCATGCCAGGAGCAGCACCAGGCGTACCTAAAAATGAAGTGCCAACCTGGTGAAGCTGCAACACAGGACTACACGAATGCTACAGACAGCTAAGCGATCCCACAACCAACGGATCAGATCAAAGCTCTGCAGTCTTGTCACATCCAATTGTGAATGGTGGTGGACAATTAAACAACCAACTGGAGGAGGAGGCTTCATGAATATCCCCATCCTCAATGCTGGTGGAGCCCAATATGTGAATGCAAAAGACCAGGCTGAAGCGTTCGCAGCCAGAAGTGCCAAGTGAATGATCCATCACAGCCTCCGCCAGAGGTCTCACCATCACAGAAGCAAGTCTTCAGCCAATTTGATTCGCTCCACGTTTTATCAAGAAACGGCTGAGCGCACTGAATACAGCAAAGGCTATGGGCCCTGACAACATCCTGGCTGTAGTACTGAAGACGTGCTCCAGAACTAGCTGTGCCTCTAGCGGAGCTATTCCAGTACAGATACAACACTGATATCTACCCGACAAAGTGAAACATTGCCTGGGTATGTCCTGTCCACAAAAAGCAAAACAAATCCAATCTGGCCAATTACCGCTCCATCAGCCTACTCTCAATCATCAGTGGTGGAAGGTGTCGTCAACGGTGCTATTAAGTGGCACTTGCTCACCAATAACCTCACCAATGCTCAGTTTGGTTTCTGCCAGGATCACTTGGCTGCAGACCTCATTACAGCCTTGGTCCAAACATGGTCAAAGAGCTGAATACTAGAGGTGAATTGAGAGTGACTGTCCTTGAAATCAAGGCATCAAGGAGCCCTAACAAAATTGAAGTCAATGGGAATCGATGGAAACTCTCCACTGGCTGGAATCATACTAAGCACAAAGGAAGATGGTTGTGGTTGTTGGAGGCCAATCATCTCAGCCCCCCAGGACATCACTACTGGAGTACCTCGGCAGTATCCTAGGCTCAATCATCCTCAGATGTTTCATCAATGACCTTCCCTCCATCATAACGTCAGAAATGGGGATGTTTGCTGATGATTGCACACTGTTCAGTTCCATTTGCAATTCCCTCAGATAATGAAGCAATCCATGCTTGCATGCAGCAAGACCTGAGCAACATTCAGGCATGGGCTGAGTAATAACATTCATGCCACCCAAGTGCCAGACAATGACCATCTCCAACAAGAGAGAGCATCGCCACCATCGCCAAATCCCCCACCGTCAAGATCCTGGGGGACACTATTGACCAGAAATTTAACTGGACTAGCCACATAAATACTGTGGCAACAAGAGCAGGTCAGAGACTCGGTATTCTGCGGCTAGTGACTCACCTCCTGACTCCCCAAAGTCTTTCCACCATCAACAAGGCACAAGTCAGGAGTTTGATGGAATACACACTCCTTGCTTGGATGAGTGCAGCTCCAACAAAGAAGCTCGACACCATCCAGGACAAAGTAGCCCATTTGATTGGCACCCCATCCACCATCTTAAACATTCACTCCCTCCATCACTGGAGCACTGAGTGGCAGTGACTACCATCTACAAGATGCACTGCAGCAACTCGCCAAGGCTTCTTCGACAGCACCTCCTAAACCCACGACCTCTACCACCTAGAAGAACAAGGGCAGCAGGCGCATGGGAACACCACCATCTGCAAGTTCCCCTCCAAGTCACATACCATCCTGACTGGGAAATATATCGGTGTTCCTTCATCGTCGTTGGGTCACAATGCTGGAACTCCCTCCCTAACAGATCTGTGGCAGTAACTTCACCTCCATAGATTGCAGCGGTTCAAGCCGGCGGCTCATCACCACCTTCTCGAGGGCAATTAGGGATGGGTAATAAATGCTGGTCTTGCCCACATCCCATGAATTAATTCATTTAAAAAAAACTGTTAGGGTTAGAAATTCGTTTCTCGCGATAATTGTATTTTTTCGCCAAAATTACTGTTATCACAACGGTATCGCTATGAGGCCGTAAATTCAAGGTTTAATTTGCGCAGTAGTAAAAATCGACGTTGCACAAGGATTTACGGCGCAAACCGCGATCCCTGCCGACTTTAGTCGGAGGCTGATACCGCTGCGAGTTGGGCCTAGGGAAGGACGGAAAAACACCTGAAAATGAATTGGGGGCGGGTGGGGGGGGGGGAGAAAAAAGAAAAAAAAATTCACAAAGCACTTATCTAGCGAATTGCTGCAAAAGAATTAAAAAAATAAAAACTTTAACTTGCCTATTTTGCAGGTCTTCATACATACCGCTGATCCAAGGGCTGCAACGCAGCTTTTTCCTTGGTGTTTTTTTTCACCCTAAATACGGGTGCGCTCAGAGCCAAATTTTTGGCGCAAGCCATATTTCAAGTGTTGCATGGTGGCACTTCTCTCTCCAGTGGTATTTGAGGAGCGTTGCCGCAAAACTTCTCTGAATTTTCCGCCAACTGGGTTTTCGCCAAAAAAGGTGAAATAGCATCAAAAACCTGGTCGCAAAATTGTCGAATTTCTAGTCCTTGGTATTTGTATCGTGAAATTAAAACAAAATAAAAATTGGAAGATTTATTTAGATAATGTAATGTGTCTTGAAAATAAATAAATGACTACTGTCATCAATTTATTGAAGTTCTGTTAAATCTGAACTGGATTTATTTTGATCAGCCTAAATTAAAATATGTTATACGTGGCTTGAGTTATTTTTCACTGGTATTGCAGTGTTAATCCACAGTTTTATAAATGACTACTGTATAAGTTCTAGGTAAATTACTTTTTGTATGAAGGTATAATTTATATGCAGGACTTTATGATCATGCCAGAAGCCGATGTAACATAACTAGGATCACAAAGAAAAGTTTGCTAAAATGCAAATCTCTAACATTTAGGGATTTGTCAAATTTTTTGCGAGCGATTTTATATTTCAGCATGCTGAAATAGTTCAAAGTAATACGTGTTGTAAATTAAGATTGACATCGTATGGTCTCTTAGGCCAGAATTTTTTGAAGGGAGGCGTTTTGGGGGGGGCCTCCAAGGCAGCGGAGCCTGCAAGGCGGGCAGGAAACCCAGGAGGCCAGGTTTCCCGCAGGCCCTGCCAACTTTAACGACGGGGCCTGTTTTGAATGTGAGGATTCCCACCCGCAGCCAGCCAGATTGAGAGCCTGCGGGCAGGTAGGCCTCACTTGCGAGGTGTCGGTCCGGGATAGGGCTTGCGGGGTCGGCATGATCGAGGATCGTGGGAGGGGGTGGTTGGGGATCACTGGGGGTGGAGAGAGGATCTGGGCTGGCCACCGGAGGATTGTGGGCAGTCTCGGCATCATCGGTTGGGTGGGGGGTGAGTCCTCCATGTTGGGGATCGGAGGCCTTGTGAGGGGCTTCGATCGCGGGAGTGGGTTAGGCAGGGATCCTGTATCCAGGAGGTAGGTATAAAAGATAGGTACAAATTGTGTGAAACCCATCCACAGGCAGTTAAATTCGTAATGGAGGTAATAAAGAGGCTGCCAGCCTCATTACAATATTTAGATTAAAGTACCGCCCCCTGGGAGCGGGTTGGTTTTCCCCATCCTGCCTCCATTATAACTGGACGTGGGTGAGATCAGGTCAACTTTTAACAATTGAACTGTCCCCATGCTCCAAACCTGCCTGTTTTTTTTTAGGGGAAAATGCCAGCCTTAGTTTCTTAAAATTGTCCATAATTAGTCAAGTACCAGAATGGTCACCCTTAGAGGTTGAATCAAAGGATAATCTTGTTTTTAACTTCAATCATGTCCTGTTGAATTAAATTTGCACAAGAATTTAAATAGAAATGAATTGATCTGTTACAAATTGCAAGGCCAAGTGCAGTGTTTTCAAATTGTGTTTCTTTTGTTATATTTCTTAATTGAGATCCAGCTCTACCTCTACACCACCGCTCCCGCCTGCTCCACTGCCTCTTTGATGTACGCCTGCTAGTCCGACATCCGTAATATTGCTTGTCTGTTTGGGGCCAAGGGCCCAGGGGCAGCACAGGCCAGCCCACACTGCAATATGTATGCGCACTAGGTCCGTGCAGCAGAGCAGGTCTCCAGTAGTCTTGGTTAATCCTTGCTACTGGATCAAGACCGAGCTCTGTCAAGCCCGTGTGGTGGCTGGTGTGCAACCCAAGCGTTAAAAAAAATCCACACACAGGCATCTTCCACCCTTCAGGCTGTAGTTCGGGTTCTTCATTCGAAACACCTGTGAACTCATCCTTTTTTTTGGCATGGAAGCAAGTCATCCTCGCTTCGAGGGACTGTCTATGATGAAGCCTTATAATGCTTGTACATTGTATTACGTTTTTAGATTTGTACGCATTACTCCATATAATCTAACTTTTCAAAATGGTCAATTGTTGACTCAACGGAGTCTGTTTTGAGGCTCTATCTTCTGCAATACAAGCTTAAACCATGTTCTCACTAATATAACTGCCTGAATGTGGAATTCATGGTTTAAACTAACTTTTAACTCTTCTCTTTGACATGCATCTTATTTATTCATCATCCCATATCTACAAAATACAGCCTAATTTTAGGTTAGTTACAATCTCTTAACATATTCTTTGTAATGTCTGATGCCTTGCAGCATTAGTGTGATCCTTCAAACAAAACGCTAAAATAATCTGTAATGCTAGCATATATGCTCATTTAATAATATTTTATCTAGATTAATTCTAATGTTGAAATAGTAAGTTACAAACCGTTTAATTTAGTTGTATTTCATGGTTAAAATGGTAACACATTTATCCTATAGCACTGATGGCTCCGGATATAAAAGGGGTCGGAGGGTCTAGTAAGGAGGAGGAACTGAGGGAAATCCTTATTAGTCGGGAAATTGTGTTGGGGAAATTGATGGGATTGAAGGCCGATAAATCCCCAGGGCCTGATGGACTGCATCCCAGAGTACTTAAGGAGGTGGCCTTGGAAATAGTGGATGCATTGACAGTCATTTTCCAACATTCCATTGACTCTGGATCAGTTCCTATGGAGTGGAGGGTAGCCAATGTAACCCCACTTTTTAAAAAAGGAGGGAGAGAGAAAACAGGGAATTACAGACCGGTCAGCCTGACATTGATAGTGGGTAAAATGATGGAATCAATTATTAAGGATGTCATCGCAGTGCATTTGGAAAGAGGTAATATGATAGGTCCAAGTCAGCATGGATTTGTGAAAGGGAAATCATGCTTGACAAATCTTCTGGAATTTTTTGAGGATGTTTCCAGTAGAGTGGACAAGGGAGAACCAGTCGATGTGGTGTATTTGGACTTTCAGAAGGCTTTCGACAAGGTCCCACACAAGAGATTAATGTGCAAAGTTAAAGCACATGGGATTGGGGGTAGTGTGCTGACATGGATTGAGAACTGGTTGTCAGACAGGAAGCAAAGAGTAGGAGTAAATGGGGACTTTTCAGAATGGCAGGCAGTGACTAGTGGGGTACCGCAAGGTTCTGTGCTGGGGCCCCAGCTGTTTACACTGTACATTAATGATTTAGACGAGGGGATTAAATGTAGTATCTCCAAATTTGCGGATGACACTAAGTTGGGTGACAGTGTGAGCTGCAAGGAGGATTCTATGAGGCTGCAGAGCGACTTGGATAGGTTAGGTGAGTGGGCAAATGCATGGCAGATGAAGTATAATGTGGATAAATGTGAGGTTATCCACTTTGGTGGTAAAAACAGAGAGACAGACTATTATCTGAATGGTGACAGATTAGGAAAAGGAGAGGTGCAACGAGACCTGGGTGTCATGGTACATCAGTCATTGAAGGTTGGCATGCAGGTATAGCAGGCGGTTAAGAAAGCAAATGGCATGTTGGCCTTCATAGCGAGGGGATTTGAGTACAAGGGCAGGGAGGTGTTGCTACAATTGTACAGGGCCTTGGTGAGGCCACACCTGGAGTATTGTGTACAGTTTTGGTCTCCTAACCTGAGGAAGGACATTCTTGCTATTGAGGGAGTGCAGCGAAGGTTCACCAGACTGATTCCCGGGATGGCGGGACTGACCTATCAAGAAAGACTGGATCAACTGGGCTTGTATTCACTGGAGTTCAGAAGAATGAGAGGGGACCTCATAGAAACGTTTAAAATTCTGACGGGGTTAGACAGGTTAGATGCAGGAAGAATGTTCCCAATGTTGGGGAAGTCCAGAACCAGGGGACACAGTCTAAGGATAAGGGGGAAGCCATTTAGGACTGAGATGAGGAGGAATTTCTTCACCCAGAGAGTGGTGAACCTGTGGAATTCTCTACCACAGAAAGTTGTTGAGGCCAATTCACTAAAT
The DNA here is from genome assembly GCF_044704955.1 of Pristiophorus japonicus. Lineage (NCBI taxonomy): Eukaryota > Metazoa > Chordata > Chondrichthyes > Pristiophoridae > Pristiophorus > Pristiophorus japonicus. The sequence goes on along the minus strand of NC_091988.1, from coordinate 186,705,105 downwards.
ATATTCAAAAAGGAGTTAGATGAAGTCCTTACTACTAGGGGAATCAAGGGGTATGGTGAGAAAGCAGGAATGGGGTACTGAAGTTGCATGTTCAGCCATGAACTCATTGAATGGCGGTGCAGGCTAGAAGGGCCGAATGGCCTACTCCTGCACCTATTTTCTATGTTTCTATGTTTCTATGATTGCATTTAGGATTGTGACTGTTTAGTTTCACTTCTAAATGCCCTGCTTAGCCTTTAGAGAAGGAAAGCAGCAAGAGGGTGATGAGTCGTCCAGAGGGACTGTGATTAAGGAGGCTTACTAATAAATTAGCTTGCTTTGCTTGGTTTATTTTATCATAATGGATAAGTAAAATGTTCATATGTTTGGCATTCTTCAGGGTAGCATATGGCAGGTCTATTGAGGTAACATTGTATTTTAAGAAAGAAAAAAATTGGATTTGGATCGTGTCTTTCACACCCTCAGGAGGTCCCAAAGTGCGCCACAGCCAATTAAATACTTTTGAAGTATGTCACTGGTATAATGTGGGGAAACATGGCAGCTCCCACAAGCAGTAATAAGATGAATGACCAAATCTGTTTTAAGTGATATTTGAGGGATAAATGTTAGCCAGGAGAACTCCCCTGATCCTCTTCGAATAGTGCCACGGGACCTTTTATGATCGTGTGTGAGTTTTAACGTCTCATCTGAATGACACACCTCGACAATGCAGCCCTCCTTCAGTATCCGCTTGGGGCTTGATCCCATGATCACTGTCTCAGAGGTGAGAGTGCTACCACTGAGCCAAGGCTGATGCAAGATTGTGGTTAGTGTGTCATATATTCTAATAAATTCATTATTTCTTCTTTGTATTGAAATACATTATGGGATGGAGCTGCTTTTTTCTACCTTGAGTTTACATTGTAATTTGTATTTATGGGTCTTTAGGGAGCATTGCTGCTTAATTATGGAGGGTTATTAAATAGTATTACTCGTCTCATTTCTTGCAAAAAGATAATATATTTGGTACAGGAGATATTGCTAAGCTTCCAAACTAGTTTGGTAGCTAAAAGCATTTAAGTAACAAGGGTAATACAATAATCATGGGGGACTTTAATCTACATATAGACTGGGTAAACCAAATTTGCAGTAATGTGGAGGACGAATTCATGGAATGTGTACAAGATAGTTTTCTAGATCAGTATGTTGAGGAACCAACTAGGCAGCTGGCTATTTCAGATCTAGCATTGTGCAATGAAAAAGGGTTAATTAATAACCTTGTAGTACAAGGGCCTTTAGGGAAGAGTGACCATAATACGATAGAATTTTATATTAAGTTTGAATGTGGTTTAGTTAAATCCGAAACTGGGGTCTTAAATCTAAACAAAGCAAACTACATAGGTATGAGAGGTGAGTTGGTTCCGGTAGATTGGGAAACTACATTAAAAGGTGTGACAGTAGACGAGCAATGGCTAGCATTTAAAGAATTCATACATAATTTACAACAAATATACATTTTTTTAAGGGACAAAAGCTCCACAGGAAAAGTGATCCAACCGTGGCTAACAAGAGAAGTTAAAGACAGTATTGAATCAAAGGAAGAGGCTTATAACGTTGCCAAAAAGAACACTAAGCCTGAGGATTGGGAGGATTTTAGAATTCAGCAAAGGAGGACCAAGAAATTGATAAAGGAAAAATAGAATGAGCGTTAACTAGCGAGAAACATAAAACAGTCTGTAACAGCTTCTATAGGTATGAAAAAAGGAAAAGATTAGTAAAAAAATAAATGTGGGTCCCTTACAGGCTGAGACAGGAGAAATTATAATGGGGAATAAGGAAATGGCAGAAAAATTAAACAAATACTTTGTATCTGTCTTCACTGAAGAAGACGCAAAAAACCTCCCGGAAATAGCGAGAATGAGGAACTGAAAGAAATTAGTATTCGTAAAAAAAATAGTACTGGAGAAATTAATGGGACTGAGAGCTGATAAATTCCCCGGACCTGATGGTCTACATCCTCGCCATCGACTCCATCCCTCATCCCAACTTCTGTCTGAGGCTGAACCAGTCTGTTCGGAACCTTAGTGTCATATTTGACCCTGAAATGAGCTGTCAACCACATATCTGCAGCATAACTAAGATTGCCTATTTCCACCTCCGTAACATCGCCCGTCTCTGTCCTTGCCTCAGCTCATCCGCCGCTGAAACCCTCATCTATTACCTCTCGACTTGACTATTCCAATATACTGGCTGGCCTCCAACATTCTACCCTATGTAATCTAGAGGTGATGCATGGCAGCAGTTGTTAAAGTATCTGCTGCCTAATCTGGATTTTACAAAGCAGGACCAGTTTTCAGAAGGGAACCAAGGCAAAATTAGTTGAGTCTGTTGATGAAGATAAAATGAATGACAACATGCAGAACAGTGGTTACTGTATTAGAACTTTTTCTTAGTGACTGGAACAGGAACTTTGATTTCACTACTTATGTGGGTAAAGAAACTCATTCGCATTTCTATTATATTTGATTGAATTTGCTAATATTTTGCACTGAAAGTACTTCAATTTTAAAATGTTTTTTATGTTCAATTTTTTTGCATTTGACAGTTATCCCTGGTTGAATAAAATAAATGGCACGATTATTTTCTATCAACTTGGTTTTTTTGTGGCAGCTGTTGTGATCAGATTTTCAAAGTTTTTTGGGGGAAAAAAAATTGTGTGCATAAAAGCTACATATAAGTATTGGCCAATTTGGAATGCAAAACATTTTTATAAGCTGAAGCCTGCAGTTATTTAAAAAATGTAATAAATATTGCAAAATGTAAATGTTGGGATGTTTATGAAAATATCTGCACCCCAAATTTTTTTTAACCTTCTGGCTTAGAAGGAAATGTGATGAGCAGAATTGACTAATTTCTATGGCAAACTCTTCCTGTTCAGTGAACCTGTAACCTCTGCCAAGAATAAGTGAATGCAATTGAACGTGCATATTTATTCGAAGACCATCTGCCTCTAACGATCGTGGAGTTGATCCTAAATATGGTCATTGTAAACAGGTTTCAATATATAAATTTACTACAAAAACAAAAACTTATCTTGAAACTTCAGGAGGAGCTTTATTCTTCAACCTCTAGTCTTTTTTAAAAAGACTAATCAACGTGCTTTGGTCAACTGAGTTCATTGCTCTTTCAAAATGTTACTGGATTTCATCCAAATTGATAAAATAGCTTCTTCTCATTAAGTTCCTGAGATGGAGTTTTCCACCTTGAATTATGAATTAAACAGGAGTATGAATTTCAGCTCCAGCTCAAAGTTTTATGTGATGATGGTCTGTTTGAGTGTCCAAGTGCTGACTTTGTCTCACTAATTTGCACCAGTGATAATATTACTGGTAAGGGATTTCATCTCTTCAAACTCCCTGTCTATGGGCTCAATTTTACCCAATTATCTGTGCTGTTTTTTTGGTGTGCACCGTTTTTTTTTGAGTAAATTAAAATCTCCAAGTTTCCCCAAAGTTTCTGCGCAGCGTAATTCACTTAGATATGATTTTTTTTTAGGCTACGATTTTTTGCGTCGTGAGGGCGTAACCTGATGTCTGCGCCAGTTTTTGACATTTAGGCAAGTTTGGCCAATTTGCATTTTTTCTACAACGGTGCATGTGACCACTCCCAAAAAACTTTCCGGGCACTTAACAAAAATCAGCATACATTACAAAATTGGCACAGAAAGACGCCATTGTTTTAAGAGGAAGTTTTGAACGTCAAAAGGAAGTGTAATGCAATTCTTCAATTTTTAATTTTTTTTCCAAAGTACCATGTTCAGTGGTGGGGTGGTACTTTGGAAAAAAATCAATAATTCAAGAATTGCATTACACTTTGTTGCCCCAAATGTCGTCTTTGAATGCCTAGCTTCTCGTTGTAATCAAGCCTATTGTGCATGCACAGACCAGGGTGTGGTCCATACTAAGGCATCCACCTTGGAGAGAGAGAGGGAAGAAGAGGTGTGAGTGCTTAGTCCTACTGTGTTGAGGTTGTTGCAAAGTTGCAATTTAATTATGGGGCAATATTGACAATGCCATACCTTGTGCAAGCCTTCTGCATGATGATGGTGCTGCGGAGGAGGTGATTGATTAGACAGCATCACCTGAGGAACCTCCGAGCACGAGGTGGCCTTACCCACATCGGGTATATCGAGATAGGTGTTCATACCTGCACCTGAGTGAGGCAGACTGTGTGAGAAGGCTGTGTTTCCGCAAAGAGGTTGTAACCGAGATCTATGAGTTAATAAAAGCAGACCTGCACCCTAGAAGCGTCAGGAGGACTGCTTTTTCAGTTGAAGTAAAGCATTTTATGCATCTGGATCATTCCAGGCCACAACTGGGGATGTGTGTGCCATTTCTCAACATGCAGCACATAGCTGCATTCGGTAGTTGACTGCTGCACTATATGCCTGGAGGAATGACTACATAAAGTTCCCCATGACCGCCCAGGCAATGTGTGACAGGACTGTGGGCTTCTTCAGGATTGTTGGCTTCCCCAAGGAACAGGGCTGCATTTAATTGTACCCACATCGTCTTGCGAGCACCTTTTGGAGGATTCCGAGATGTACAGGAACAGAAAAGGCTTCCATCATTATCATCATCATAGGCAGTCCCTCGAATCGAGGATGACTTGCTTCCGCGTCAAAAAGTTCACAGGTGTTTCAATAAAGGACTAAAATTCCAGGTCCCGAACTAAATCTTGAAGGGTGGAAGATGCCTGTCCATGGATTTTTTTAATGTGTGGTGGCCGTTGCACACCAGCCTCCACACAGGCTTGACAGAGCTAGGTTTTGGTCCAGTGGCAAGGATTAACCAAGATGACTGGAGATCAGCTCTGTTGCACGGACCTAGTGCGCACACATATCGCAGTGTGGGCTGTCTCGTGCTGCCCCTGGGCCCTCGCCTCTTCTAGGTCCCGAACTCGTGCCTCTTCTGGGTCCCGATCACATCCCTCTACAATCTCTCACTGCTCCTGCAGTACCTGCCCACACTCCAATCACCAACCCGGATCTTGGTGCCGTCCCTCTTCACTGCTGTTGCTCCCCTGCTCCAGCACGTGCTGCTCCCCTGGAGTGGTATGCCGTCACGCTTCTCCTTCCGCTCCCCGGCTTCCACTCCATGAATGTGCAGCTTGTTTGTGACTACATGCATCAGATCTTTGCAGCTGATGCGAGATACCCTGGGAGCACATAGAAACATAGAAATTAGGTGCAGGAGCAGGCCATTCGGCCCTTCGAGCCTGCACTGCCATTCGATAAGATCATGGCTGATCATTCAACCTCAGTACCCCTTTCCTGCTTTCTCTCCATACCCCTTGATCCCTTTTGGCCGTAAGGGCCATATCTAACTCCCTTTTGAATATATCTAACGAACTGGCCTCAACAACTTTCTGCGGTAGAGAATTCCACAGGTTAACCACTCTCTCAGTGAAGAAGTTTCTCCTCATCGCGGTCCTAAATGGCTTACCCCTTATTCTTTAGATTGTGACTCTTGGTTCTGGAACTCCCCAGCAATGGGAACATTCTTCCTGCCTCTAACCTGTCCAATCCCGTCAGAATTTTATATGTTCCTGAGATCCCCTCTCTTCTAAACTCCAGTGGATACAAGCCCAGTTGATCCAGTCTCTCCTCATATGTCAGTCCTGCCATCCCGGGAATCAATCTGGTGAACCTTCGCTGTACTCCCTCAATAGCAAGAACGTCCTTCCTCCGATTAGGAGATCAAAACTGAACACAATATTCCAGGTGTGGCCTCATGATTCTTTCATCCTACGCGAGAGTGTTATATCTGCCATGTTTCAGTAGCAGCCAGAAGGGCACATCTGGCTGCTGGGGGACAAAGGGTATGGCCTCGTCACCCAGCTCGTGACGCCCCTACACGTAACCCGGACGGAAGCTGAGCGGGAATACATTTCGCACATTGCAACGTGCAGCATAATAGAGAGGACCATTGGCAGCTTGAAGCAGCGTTTCCGATCCCTGGACCATTCAGGAGGCTACTTGCAATACTCCCCTGAGATTGTCAGTCACTTCACTGTTGTGTGCTGCATGCTGCACAACTTGGCCATCATGAGGCAGCTGGTAGGAGAAGCCCCACCTGAGGTGAGAGTGGCTGATGAGGCGGAAGATCCGGAGGATGAGGAAGTCATGCAACTACCTGAACCCGGAGCACGACGGTGGAGGAGGGTGGGCCATCGTGCTCCTTTTAAAAATTGCTCGAGCCTTGTGCCAGTAGCTCATCCGTGAACACTCAGTGGCAACTATTCCAAATGGACCATGTTTACTGTTTGGACCTGTTCCGTAATGTTGTGTTAATAATGGAACAAATAATGTAAATAATTCAGTTATAATTTAAAATATATATTTTATTCAAAATTTTAACACTTGTTTGTACTTCACTTTAATAAAAATATTCTTGTATCAAACTTTAAACTATTCAGTTAAGATCACTTACAATTTTTAAACTTGTAAATTTACATCACTTACAAAAAGCTTTTAATTTAAGAACAGTTACAACAGTAACATCAATAATGATAACAACAGCAGCAAACAAAGGCTGCATCCATCTCTCCTTCACCTTATTCTAAGACCGCCCACTGCGCTTGGTCTTGGTGACTCCACCCCTGCCCGCTGTTGCTCGAACGGCAATTTCGCTAGTCGTGTGACTAGTAGTTTCCTGCGACGGTTCTTGAGTTAAATACCCAATGACACTAGACAATGGCGATACCGTTAATGTTCGTTTAATGCAGAAGACGACAAGACTCACCACTACACAATAGGTCCTTGGATGAACAGTCCTGTCCTAACTGTTCCGTCAATGGTCTCTTCCCTGGTGCCTACTTCTTCTGCCGAGTGTTACTCCTAGGTCCTCGCTATGGACTGTCTGAACCTGTCTATCTTTAGATCTTCCTTTTCATGCCTAACTAGTCGAGTTGGTGCCAGTAAATCTGAGGTGATCAGGGTCTTTCCTGCTGTCGAGTTGGTGTCAGTAAGTCTGAGGTGATTAGGTCAGTAAGTCGAAGATAATTAGCTTCTTTCCTGCTGAAATTGACAATACATACTCGGTCTTTTGTGTTGGGGAAATTGGCTCCGCTTTGTCTGCCCAGACCAGTGACCTTGTGGCCTGTACTTCCACACCGCTGACAGTGGTGCAACGTTTTCTCGGGTTGGTACCAAGCTTACTCTTTCGAACATCTTGGGTAATGCATACTTCTTGAGGGGCGTAGGCAGGCGGTAATGTGGAAGGTCCGGCTTGGGCCTTTTCAGAGGTTGGTCTGGGGATTGGAGTGGGAGTGGCAGTTGATTCCGTCAATGGCTGCGGGGTCTGGGCTTGTTCCCTTATTGCAGCAGCTCACTCGTGCCCGGACAGAGTCTTAACTACCTGCGACATTCCCTCACTAATGATCATTGACAGTGTATCAGCTGCCTGCGACATTCCCTCCCTCATGTTCCCTGACAGTGTTCCCATTTCTCGCGAAAGTGATGTTACTCCTCCCGACAGTCCCGATACCTCATCACCCACTCCACTGATGGTGTCTAGGAGTGATCGCGTAAGGTCAATGCTCTCCCCACTCATTGCCATCATTTGAACCACATCTGTTACATCCTGCATCTCAGGAGAGCGCTGTCGAGCTCTCCTTCTCCTCCTCACCCTGGGTGTGGCTCGCTGCAACCCACTGGACCTGCAGCCTCGGACGATGGGGCCCTGGGTGTGGCTTGCTGCAACCCACTGGAACCCCCAGCCTCGGACAGTGTGAAACCAGGAAATGTCCCAACACTCGCACAACTCAGGAAAGGGGCTGGCACCTCAATGGGCGGCACCAGCACCTCCTCCACAGTGAGTACAACAGTGGGGACTTCATCCTCCCCCTCACCCCCATGCTCTTGGTCTGGAAGGTAGGATTAGAAGATGTTCTCCTCTTCAGGCTCATCCGCGTCTTAATCTTCTGCATCGGCTTCAGCCTTGTCTGGGTTGGCCTCAAGTTCTGCAAAATATAACCGAACAGACAAATGGTTAGCAGCAGAGGAGGGGGCAGGGTGGCATGATTAGGCTCACAGTGCAGACAGCAGGTTTATTTGAAGGACCACGATGAATGATAGCATATTGCATTAACCAAAGCATAGCTGACTGAGACATCCCCGTGAACCGAAGCGTGGCTAACCTGCGCAGTACTTAACATTTAGCAAAGCCAGACTGTGGAATGTTCAGGACTTACACTCTCCCTCGAGTGTGGACCCAGCTTGTGCGGTGGTGGTTGCTTTTCTCCAGGCAGGACCCATCAAAGTAGCGACCCTCTCTTCCAAGGGTGTCAGTGGGTGCAGATTTGCCCGGCCTCCTCCTGTTCGAGTTCTCTCTCTTTTGTTGTGTGCCACCTTCCTCTGCAAAGATGAAAATATAACTTTTTAGAGAGGGTGTCTTTCTGCTGGATGGGGCATACAGAAGGTCACATTTACAATTGCAATTCCGGTGAATAAATGAAAATATTACACCCACTGCTTGACCAAGGTCCTGCCACTTTTTGCATTGGCCTCCGGACCTCTGGGTGGTCATCATTGCACAGTAATCTTGTGAAAGTTAGTTCCAGCATTTCTTCTTTTCTTTTGGTGAAACTTTTATTTGACCTCTGGTGTCCAACTCGTGCCATCTAGCCTCAGTTACAGTAACCAGGGCCTCCACTTCGTCCTGTGAGAAATTCTTGGTCCTTGAGCCGTGTTGCATATTGCAGCTCTGATTTTTTTTTTCCACTCGGAAGGAAAGTTCTCACACACAACTAGCTCTTTAAAATTGGCTGAATGCAGACCAGGTGTACTGGGCATGTGCGCCCATACCTGTCACGTAGAAAACTTCATTTATTTTGTGCAGAAGGAGTGAGGGGGGCCTCCTTTTTTCGTCGCAAACCTTAGGCTCCACCCCCCCCCCCCCAAGCTCAAGGATAGGCTGTGCGCCGCCAATTTCAAAAATTACAACGGGGAAACTTTAACGTTTCTTTTTGGCGTAGTCGGGCCCCCAAAAAACAGGCGTAAATCTTTCAAATATGCCAAAAAACGACATTGGAGAAAATTGAACCCTATAAGTTATTGGCATTACCACATAACAGTAAAATGTTACAAAATTCCGTTATGCGTAGACCAACAAAGTAAGAAAGACCTCCTTTAATTAACAGAATTTATTGATCTTTTTGAATCGGGTATCAATAAGATTTATATTTAGTCTGACGGAAGTATGGTTGGGTTAGAGAATTAAATCTCGCTTAGTCCATTATTTAGTAAGACAATACGTGTGATTGCAAATTTGCAATTGTACCTGTAGCTGTTTCACCTAGATTGAAAGACTGTCTCTTAAGAATCACTAATCTAGCCAGCAATTTCTTTTCATAGAATAATAGAATCTTGCATTAGAAGGAAACCATTCGGCCCATCGTGCCTATGCCAGTTTTTTGAAAGAGCTATCCAATTAGTCCCACTTGTTTGTTCTTTCCCCACAGCCCGGCAAATATTTCCCCTTCAAGTATTTATCCAAATTCCTTCTGAAAGCTACTATTGAAACTATTTCCACTACCTTTTCAGGCAGTGCAGTGCATTCCAGATCATCATAACTTGCTGCGAAAACAATTTCCTTCATCTCACATCTAGCACCTTGTGTTAAATCTGTGTCCTCTGTTTACCGATCCTTCTGCCAGTGGAAACAATTTCTCTTTTCTCCTTATCTATTCTATCAAAGCCCTTCATGATTTTGAATGTCTTTTTTAAAATCTCTCCTTAACCTTCTCTTCTCTAAGGAGAACAATCCCAGCTTCTCTAGTCTCTCCACGTAACTGAAGTCTCTCATCCCTGGCATCATTTTAGTATAGTTCCTCTACACCCTTTCCAAGACCTTGACATCTTTCTAGTGTGCTGCCCAGAATTGGACACAATACTCTAGCTGAGGACTAACCAATGATTTATAAAGGTTTGGCATAACTTCCTTGCTTTTGTACTCTCTGCCTCTCTCTTTATAAAGCCAAGGATTCCATATGCTTTTTTTAACAGTCATGCCACCTTCAAAGATTTCTGTACAGAAAACCCCAGGGTCTCTCCTTTCTTGCACCCCTTTTTTAAAAATGGTACTATTTAGTCTATTGCCTCTCCTCATTCCTCCTTCCTAAATGCATCACTTCATACTTTGATACACAGGAAGTACATTATTGCTATTTAATCATGGGTTAGACGTCAACATTTCAGTTTCAGATATTTCATTTACCACATTGTGGTTAAATCCAATATGACATCAAGATATCCTGAGTTGATTCTACCTTTCTGCCAGTTATCTTCCAATATGTTACACTGTTGAATGGCAAATAATTAGAGATTGAATAATAGCTGGCTCAGAATGTGTTCAAAGCTTGTAATACAGCCTTGGGATTTGGAAGATGTTGTAACTCATAAGAGCAAAGTTTGGAATAATTTATAAAAGTTACCTGAACTCAGATTTTATTTTATATAGCCGTACTAAATCATTCTGGCCAACTTTTGTTACATATTCGTTATTCAACTTGCTTTGCAGTTATGTGCTTCAAACCTCCTTGCTTGAGCCTTTCAAGTTAATGAAGGCTTCTGTGACATGGTATGAAATAAGTGCCTCTCGGACAATCTTTATGATGTGAGTAATAGTACATGAAATAAAAGTTTTAAAAGATTATGATAGACAGGATTATCATGTTGTCAACAGGCAGGAACAATATCAGGAAAAAATTGTATAAAAACTGGGTTATGAATTAGATGGTGTAGAAATTAATAGTGAGAGAATGTGTTGTGTTGTAAAGAACAGCATATTGCCAGCCATTAGTTTTGTGTGTCTAACCAAACTATTTTTTTTTTCAAATGCTGATGTACAAGATAATGCTGCAAGAAGTTTGTTTCCCCATGTATTTCTGAACATGAGTAAAGTAAATTTAATTCTATTTTGGATGCTTTGGTTTTTATGTGATTTTAAATTGAGGAATGTGTATGAGTTGGGGGAACTCGATTTTTAGTAGATTTCCAGAATACATTAATGGTCTGTATATAAACTGACGTGTGTGAATTCAGCTAATGTCAAGGGTTTGTGATTGAGCCCAGCATGTATCAGAATAATCCCGTGAATGATATTCAGGTTTTAGAGGTTGAATACCAGCTATTAAAACATACGAGCAAATTTTAATTTTAACTCCATGTGATTGATAGTGTAAAATGGGTGACAGCGAATCGGCAGCCTGTTTTACATCTCTTGATTTAAAAAAATAGTCATACACCAGGATTTTCATGCTTAAAGTTTCAATACTTGTACTCCAGAAGTGATGCAATATTAAGAACAAAGTTCAATCAAGCAGTAAAAGTCAAAAGATCTGGATCTTTGCTTTGGACTTCGGGGGACAACTGTCCTGCTTTAAGTTCTATATCCATGAGGTTTCCCTCTGGACTTGCAAAGCTCCTGGAATCTTTATTCATAAAAGATGTGTTGCATGCTTTTGAATTGTTGTGATTTTGTATTTTTTTTAAAAATTTGAACAGCTTTTAGATAGTAAACTTCTGTTGTTGAAAGCCATGGTAAACCCAGTTCTTTGAATAGGTGTACAGTATCATTCTCACAGTAAAATCAGTTTTATCAACCATGAGTGACCATGTGCTGTAGGTTTACATTATTTATATAAATTAATTAATTACCTAAATGCACGCAGCATTAGAAATAAAGTAAATGAGTTGACGGCACAAATCATTACAAATGGGTATGATTTGGTGGCCATTACAGAGACATGTTTGCAAGGTGGCCAGGACTGGGAATTAAACGTACAGGGGTATCTGACGATTCGGAAAGATAGGCAGGAAGAGAAGGGAGGTGGGGTAGCTCTGTTAATAAGGGATGATATCAGGGCAGTTGTGAGGGATGATATTGGCTCCAATGAACGAAATGTTGAATCATTGTGGGTGGAGATTAGAGATAGTAAGGGGAAAAAGTCACTGGTCGGCATAGTTTATAGGCCCCCAAATAATAACTTCACAGTGGGGCGGGCAATAATCAAGGGAATAATGAAGGCATGTGAAAAAGGAACGGCAGTAGTTATGGGGGATTTTAACCTACATATCGATTGGTCAAATCAAATCGCAGGGGGTAGCCTGGAGGAGGAATTCATAGAATGCATATGGGACTGTTTCTTAGAACAGTATGTAACAGAGCCTACAAGGGAGCAAGCCATTTTGGACCTGGTCCTGTGTAACGAGACAGGAAAAATAAACAATCTCCTCGTAAAAGATCCTCTCGGAATGAGTGATCACAATATGGTTGAATTTGTAATACAGATTGAGGATGAGGAAGTTGTGTGAGAAACGAGCGTACTATGCTTAAACAAAGGGGACTACAGTGGGATGAGGGCAGAGTTGGCTAAAGTAGACTGGAAACAAGGACTAAACGGTGGCACAATTGAGGAACAGTGGAGGACTTTTAAGGAGCTCTTTCATAATGCGCAACAAAAATATATTCCAGTGAAAAAGAAGGGCGGCAAGAGAAGAGATAACCAGCCGTGGATAACCAAGGAAATAAAGGAAAGTATCAAATCAAAGACCAATGCGTATAAGGTGGCCAAGGTTAGTGGGAAACTAGAGGATTGGGAAGATTTTAAGCAACAGCAAAGAATGACTAAAAAAGCAATAAAGAAAGGGAAGATAGATTACAAAGGTAAACTTGCGCAAAACATAAAAACAGATAGTAAAAGCTTTTACAGATATATAAAACGGAAAAGAGTGACTAGAGTAAATGTTGGTCCCTTAGAAGATGAGAAGGGATTTAATAATGGGAAATGTGGAAATGGCTGTGACCTTAAACAATTATTTTGCTTCCGTCTTCACAGTGGAAGACACAAAAACCATGCCAAAAATTGCTGGTCAAGGAATGTGGGAAGGGAGGACCTTGAGATGATCACTATCACTCGGGAGGTAGTGCTGGGCAGACTAATGGGACTGAAGGTAGACAAGTCCCCTGGTCCTGATGAAATGCATCCCAGGGTATTAAAAGAGATGGCGGAAGTTATAGCAGATGCATTTGTTATAATCTACCAAAATTCTCTGGACTCTGGGGAGGTACCAGCGGATTGGAGAGCAGCTAATGTAACGCCTCTGTTTAAAAAAAGGGGGCAGGCAAAAGGCAGGTAACTATAGGCCGGTTAGTTTAACATCTGTAGTGGGGAAAATGCTTGAAACTATCATTTAAGGAAGAAATAGCGGGACATCTGGATAGGAATAGTGCAATCAAGCAGACGCAGCATGGATTCATGAAAGGGAAATCATGTTTAACTAACTTACTGGAATTCTTTGAGGATATAACGAGCATGGTGGATAGAGGTATACCGATGGATGTGGTGTATTTAGATTTCCAAAAGGCATTTGATAAGGTGCCACACAAAAGGTTACTGCAGAAGATAAAGGTACGCGGAGTCAGAGGAAATGTATTAGCATGGATAGAGAATTGGCTGGCGAACAGAAAGCAGAGAGTTGGGATAAATGGGTCCTTTTCCGGTTGGAAATCAGTGGTTAGTGGTGTGCCACAGGGATCAGTGCTGGGACCACAACTGTTTACAATATACATAGATGACCTAGAGGAGGGGACAGAGTGTAGTACAACAAAATTTGCAGATGACACAAAGATTAGTGGGAAAGCGGGTTGTGTAGAGGACTCAGAGAGGCTGCAAGGAGATTTAGATAGGTTAAGCGAATGGGCTAAGGTTTGGCAGATGGAATACAATGTCGGAAAGTGTGAGGTCATCCACCTTGGGGGGGAAAAAAAACAGTAAAAGGGAATATTATTTGAATGGTGAGAAATTACAACATGCTGTGGTGCAGAGGGACCTGGGGGTCCTTGTGCATGAATCCCAAAAGGTTAGTTTGCAGGTGCAGCAGGTAATCAGGAAGGCAAATGGAATGTTGGCCTTCATTGCGAAAGGGATGGAGTACAAAAGCAGGGAGGTGTTGCTGCAACTGTATAAGGTATTGGTAAGGCTGCACCTGGAGTACTGCGTGCCGTTTTGATCACCTTACTTAAGGAAGGATATACTAGCTTTGGAAGGGGTACAGAGACGATTCACTAGGCTGATTCGAGAAATGAGGGGGTTACCTTATGATGATAGATTGAGTAGACTTGGGTCTTTACTCGTTGGAGTTCAGAAGGATGAGGGGTGATCTTATAGAAACATTTAAAATCATGAAAGGGATAGACAAGATAGAGGCAGAAAGGTTGTTTCCATTGGTGGGGGAGACTAGAACTAGGGGGCACAGCCTCAAAATACGGAGGAGCCAATTTAAAACCGAGTTGAGAAAGAATTTCTTCTCCCAGAGGGTTGTGAATCTGTGCAATTCTCTGCCCAAGGAAGCAGTTGAGGCTGGCTCATTGAATGTTTTCAAGTCAAAGATAGATAGATTTTTAAGCAATAAGGAAATTAAGGGTTATGGGGAGAGGGCGGGTAAGTGGAGCTGAGTCCACGACCAGATCAGCCATGATCTTATTGAATGGCTAGATGGCCTACTCCTGTTCCTAATTCTTATGTTCTTATGTTCTTAATTAAAGGCTAGATGGCTTTCTTTGCTTTATCATCATTATTATTTGATATTTTTTTTATAAGGTGATAAGGTGACCGCTTCGGAATCTAAATGTGTTGCTACTGTGATACAAATACAGTGATAGAAGCTTGTGAAATACACAGCCTTTGATGAATTGATGACTTCTCCAGAAACCATGGATGTTTTCCATCCTTTTTTGGGGAAATTGGAAATTTTGTGTTCAGGCTGCGGGATGTAGTGTTCCAGATATGGGCAACGGCATCCCCACTCTGCAGCCACCCTTACTATAGACAGACATACATACACCCACCTACCTGGTTAGGTGTATGTCAAAAAGTTCCTTGTATTCTGTCCCTAAAGTACACTTTAAACCCAACAGCAGACAAGTATTTCCTGCTACACAATTGTAATGTTTTAATTTTCCATAAAGGCATGCTTCAATATTTGGTACTGAATTATGACCAGTTTTGTATTGTGCCCACTAGGAACTGGGTTGAAACTGCCCAAAATTACTTCAACCAGGAAGGGGACTTTCATTAACCTGGCTAGGATTCAAGTGTTGTAAACAAGAAATCCAAACATTAAAAAAAAACATGAACTTTTTCTTTATTAAATAACATTCTATAGTGAATTATGCAAAATATTAAATGTCTGATTACTGAAACTTTCAGTATATCACATCACCTAGCGTGCTGTGCACAGTTTTGGTCTCCTTATCTGAGGAAGGACATACTTGCCTTGGAGGCAATGCAACAAGGTTCACTAGATTGATCCCTGCAATGAGAGGATTGTCCGATGAGGAGAGATTGAGTAGATTGGGCCTATATTCTCTGAAGTTTAGAAGAAGAACGCGACTGCTGCCAATGAAGTTGAAATAGTTGCGCATGTGCTGTGTAAGTTTTTTTTTGGGGTTGTGCACTTTGTGACTCTGAGGCTCTGGGGGGAAAAAGCTGAGGAGGGAGCGGGTTCTTTGAAAAAATGCCAGGGAAGGAGCAGGCTCTTCGGAAAAATGTTAGGGAGGGAGCAGGCTCATGTTTTTTTTAAAAAAGATCATGCTTCTGGTTCCAGATTAATGTGCAGTATACTTCTGCACACTTTCCAGTCACTGCGTTACAAGAATGAGAGGTGATCTCATTGAAGCATATAAGATTCTGAGGGGGATTGACAGGATAGATGCCGAGAGGTTATTTCTCCTGGCTGGACTACCCCAAAGGGTTGTGGATGCTAAGTCGGGAGTATATTCAAGACTAAGAGTAAGAAGGAGGAACTGAGGGAAATCCTTATTAGTCGGGAAATTGTGTTGGGGAAATTGATGGGCTTGAAGGCCGATAAATCCCCAGGGCCTGATGGATTGCATCCCAGAGTACTTAAGGAGGTGGCCTTGGAAATAGCGGATTCATTGACAGTCATTTTCCAACATTCCATAGACTCTGGATCAGTTCCTATTGAGTGGAGGGTAGCCAATGTAACCCCACTTTTCAAAAAAAGGAGGGAGAGAAAACAGGGAATTATAGACCGGTCAGCCTGACATCAGTAGTGGGTAAAATGATGGAATCAATTATTAAGGATGTCATCGCAGTGCATTTGGAAAGAGGTGACATGATAGGTCCAAGTCAGCATGGATTTGTGAAAGGGAAATCATGCTTGACAAATCTTCTGGAATTTTTTGAGGATGTTTCTAGTAGAATGGACAAGGGAGAACAGTTGATGTGGTATATTTGGACTTTCAGAAGACTTTCGACAAGGTCCCACACAAGAGATTGATGTGCAAAGTTAAAGCACATGGGATTGGGGTTAGTGTGCTGACATGGATTGAGAACTGGTTGTCAGACAGGAAGCAAAAAGTAGGAGTAAATGGGTACTTTTCAGAATGGCAGGCAGTGACTAGTGGGGTACCGCAAGGTTCTGTGCTGGGGCCCCAGCTGTTTACATTGTACATTAATGATTTGGACGAGGGGATTAAATGTAGTATCTCCAAATTTGCGGATGACACTAAGCTGGGCGGCAGTGTGAGCTGCGAGGAGGATGCTATGAAGCTGCAGAGTGACTTGGATAGGTTAGGTGAGTGGGCAAATGCATGGCAGATGAAGTATAATGTGGATAAATGTGAGGTTATCCACTTTGGTGGTAAAAACAGAGAGACAGACTATTATCTGAATGGTGACAGATTAGGAAAAGGGGAGGTGCAATGAGACCTGGGTGTCATGGTACATCAGTCATGCAGTTACATCAGGCGGTTAAGAAAGCAAATGGCATGTTGGCCTTCATAGCGAGGGGATTTGAGTATAGGGGCAGGGAGGTGTTGCTACAGTTGTACAGGGCCTTGGTGAGGCCACACCTGGAGTATTGTGTACAGTTTTGGTCTCCTAACTTGAGGAAGGACATTCTTGCTATTGAGGGAGTGCGGCGAAGGTTCACCAGACTGATTCCCGTGATGGCGGGACTGACATATCAAGAAAGACTGGATCAACTGGGCTTGTATTCACTGGAGTTCAGAAGAATGAGAGGGGATCTCATAGAAATGTTTAAAATTCTGACGGGTTTAGACAGGTTAGATGCAGGAAGAATGTTCCCAATGTTGGGGAAGTCCAGAACCAGGGGTCACAGTCTAAGGTTAAGGGGTAAGCCATTTAGGATCGTGATGAGAAAGTTCTTCACCCAGAGAGTGGTGAACCTGTGGAATTCTCTACCACAGAAAGTTGTTGAGGCCAATTCACTAAATATATTCAAAAAGGAGTTAGATGTAGTCCTTACCACTAGGAGGATCAAGAGGTTTGGCGAGAAAGTAGGAATGGGGTACTGAAGTTGCATGTTCAGCTGTGAACTCATTGAATGGCGGTGCAGTCTCGAAGGGCCGAATGGCCTACTCCTGCACCTATTTTCTATGTTTCTATGAGAGAAATAGATTTTTGGACTCTCGGGGAATCAAGGGATGTGGAAATTGGGTGGTAAAGTGGAGTTGAGGTTGAAGATCAGCCATGATCTTATTGAATGGCGGAGCAGGCTTGAGGGGCCATATGGCCTATTCCTGCTCCTAATTCTTATGTTCTTGTGTTCTATATTTGTTTTATTTTCATTTACAATTGCATTATTTATGACTGACGTGACATACGGTTTGGGGGGGGTGGGGGGCTGCGGAGGAGGAGAGAATAAATGCACCAGGTTTTACATCTGTTTGTAAATGATCCTTTTTATTTAAAAAAAAATTGGTAAATTTCATTTTGACAGTTTTGGACTTGTTGCAGAATGTTCTTGGGGGATGACCGATTTTACCAGAGTAATATACTCTGTAGTGTAGTCCACCAAAGCTTGAACACCTTCAAAGTTTTTACTCTAAGTGCTGGAATCAAATGCTGAATGTGTTGTGTGAAATTCCTAACCTTAACATTTCTGGTACTTCTGTTGAAGGCTGCAGGATTTGTTAGTATAGTACGGAAGTTATTTGTAAACTGACAGATTTCATCGGACCTCATTCCTGCAATAGTGCAATACTACAAGGTATTAGCCCTGATGGTTAAGGAAATTAACTGCTTTTATCACTGGCGTGACTGCTGGTTATGAATGCTTCAGTGCAAGGAAGTTTATGGTTGTTACATGACCAGTGTGCTGCAAAGCAAAACATGTTTTAAACCCAGCAATCCACAATATTTGATTTGTTGTGTATTGTTAAAAAGATGGGTTGCAGTAAAGATTTGAATAACATTTTTCATAGTAATTTAATGTAATACCTGTAGTTCAGTCAACCCACTTCTCGACTCTTCATTATCTGAGACTTGTTAATTTTAAATAGTCATCAATGACTGCCAATACTGAAGAAGTGAGAAAGCCATGATAATCCGAGGGTTTAGATTGTAGGCTGAATGTCTGTCACTTTCCTTTCCTCAATATCTTGGTATAGTATAGGCCCAGTTCAGTATTTTCCAGTGCATTTAGAAATGTCAAAATGCTGAGTTGTTTTCAGCATCCTTTTTTGATAAATATAATAAATATAAAACTTTTTTGTTTAGTTTAAAGGCTGTCAAAATCGCCACTGTTGTTAATCTGATACAGCATGCTGCCACATGCCCAAGTCCGATAGGGACACTGCCATCAGTTAGACATGATTCTCTTCAGTTGAGTTCAATAAAAATAATATTTTGAAGTGTCCAATTGTGCATGATGGACTTTTATTCTTTTCTGACCTTGCACAGATAAAATCCAATGAAGCAATTTTATATTTCAATGCTATCTTTTAAATGCCGTTCGAAAATTTATCAGTTCAATGTGGACATTATTCTTGTTGCTGTGCATAATTAAAATGTGACTAATTTTACACTTTGTTAGATTGTTTTGTATTTTTCTTGGCAATGTTATCACTTTCCCCCACCTCCTCTCCTGAAGTGAATGCTTCCTTGTGTACCTACCCCTAATAGCCATTATTCGTGGGGGAGGGGGAGCAGACTGGCTTGACTAATGTAATTACTTTTAATAATTGCAATTTAAAGAAATGCCCCAGCCAGATTTTTTAATTATTTGCTTTCAGTTGCTTGTGAATCCTGCCCGTGTAAGGAAGAGGGAAGCAAAGAGAAGGAAGAGGGAGGCTAGATTTGCCAGTTCTATTTTAAAGTTATGTAAAGTAATTAAATCAATGTTGAATGTTTGAACATGGTTTGTTAAGAATGTAGTTACACATTAAAACCATAATTTGTGAAGCTTTCAACACTTATAAGCTTTCATCAGAAGGCAAAAGAAACAAAGGTTTGCCAGTCATGGGAGCAGTTTACTGTGGTCTGGCACTGATCAATGTAAATGAAAATTTTACTGATGGTGAAATTTATTTTGTTGAAAAAGTCTTCCTGTATATATTATTACAGCAACAACTGCTTGCATTTATATAACATCTTTAATGTAGTAAACCATCCCAATGCGCTTTACAGGAGCGTTATCAGACAAGATTTGACACCGAGCTACATAGAGATCACCTTCATGGACCACTTTCCGTACCTCGGGAGCCTACTATCAGCAAGGGCAGACATCAACCTTGAGGTCCAACACCGCCTCCAGTGCGCCAGCGCAGCCTTCGGTCACCTGAGGAAGAGAGTGTTCGAAGATCAGGCCCTTAAATCTGGCACCAAGCCTATTGTCTACAAAGCTGTATTGATACCCGCCCTCCTGTATGACTCCAAGACATGGACCATATACAGTGGGCACCTCAAATCACTGGAGAAATACCACCAACGATGTCTCTGCAAGATCATGCAAATTCACTGGGAGGATGGATGCACAGTCAGTGTTCTCAATCAGACCAACATCCCCAGCATTGAAGTACTGACCACACTCGACCAGCTCCGTTGGGCAGGCCACATTGTCCGCATGGTTGGGTGGGTGGGCGAATGTATGGCAGATGCAGTATAATGTGGATAAATGTGAGGTTATCCACTTTGGGGGCAAAAACACGAGGGCAGAATATTATCTGAATGGTGGCAGATTCGGAAAAGGGGAGGTGCGGCGAGACCTGTGTGTCATGGTTCATCAGTCATTGAAAGTTGGCATACAGGTGCAGCAGGCGGTAAGGAGGGCAAATGGTATGTTGGCCTTCATAGCTAGGGGATTTGAGTGTAGGAGCGGGGAGGTCTTGCTGCAGTTGTGCAGGGCCTTGGTGAGGCCTCACCTGGAATATTGTGTTCGATTTTGGTCTCCTAATCTAAGGAAGGACGTTCTTGCTATTGGGGGGCGGGGGAGGTGCAGCAAAGGTTTACCAGACTGATTCCCGGGATGGCTGGACTGACATATGAGGAGAGACTATATCAACTGGGCCTTTATACATTGGAGTTTAGAAGGATGAGAGGGGATCTCATAGAAACATACAAGATTCTGATGGGACGGGACAGGTTACATGCAGGTAGATTGTTCCCGATGTTTGGGAAGTCCAGAACCAGGGGACATAGTCTTTAGGATAAGGGGTAAGCCATTTAGGACTGAGATGAGGAGAAACTTCTTCACTCAGAGTTGTTAACCTATGGAATTCCCTGCCGCAGAGAATTGTTGATGCCAGTTCATTGTATATATTCAAGAGGGAGTTAGATATGGCCCTTGCGGCTAAAGGGATCAAGGGGTATGGAGAGAAAGCAGGAAAGGGGTACTGAGGGAATGATCAGCCATGATCTTATCGAATGGTGGTGCAGGCTCGAAGGGCCGAATGGCCTACTCCTGCACCTATTTTCTATGTTTCTATGTCCGACACAAGACTCCCAAAGCAAGCACTCTACTCGGAACTCCTACACGGCAGGCGATCCCCAAGTGGACAGAGGAAACATTTCAAGGACACCCTCAAAGCCTCCTTAATAAAAATGCAACATCCCCACCGACACCTGGAAATCCCTGGCTAAAGACCGCCCTAAATGAAAGTAGAGGTTCTGGGAGAGCACTGAGCACAACGAGGCTCGTCGCCGAGAGCATGCAGAAAACAAGTGCAGGCACTGGAAGGAGTGTGCGGCAAACCAGACTCCCCACCCTTTCCTTCAACGACTGTCTGCCCCATCTGCGACAGAGACTGTAATTCCCGTATTGAACTGTACAGTCACCTGAGAACTCACTTTTAGAGTGGAAGCAAGTCTTCCTCAATTTCGAGGGACTGCCTATGATGACAGAGATATTAGGACTGGTGACCAAAAGCTTGATTAAACGTTTTGTTCATACCACCATGATGGTGTGTTCTAGAGTCCCTTTGACTAGTGCAATCACAGCAGCAGAGTCCACTGACCTTTCAAACAATCACCTGATCACTATGTACTTCGTACCAGTCACCACTGACTGTTTTGTTAATTGTTAGAGACTTCACGTTCATGCAACACACATCCCTCTTTCAAACCAGTATATCCACTAAGCACCATCATGGGAAATTCCATAGTTGTAATTAAAATGGGTCTATCCTTGAACACTGACTATGGACCTTTTTAGTTTTCCTTTTATGATTACTTCAGTCTGATTTTTGAGTTCATCACAAAATACACTTGTATTTTAATGATTTGATCGCAAAAAATTAATAGTTTCACTTCATACAAACATAGAAACATAGAAAATAGGTGCAGGAGTAGGCCATTCGGCCCTTCGAGCCTGCACCACCATTCAATATGATCATGGCGGATCATGCAACTTCAGTACCCCATTCCTGCTTTCTCTCCATACCCCTTGATCCCTTTAGCCGTAAGGGTCACACTTAACTTCCTTTTGAATATATCTAACGAACTGGCCTCAACAACTTTCTGTGGTAGACAATTCCACAGGTTCCCAATTCTGAGTGAAGAAGTTTTTCCTCATCTCGGTCCTAAATGGCTTACCCCTTTTCGTTAGACTGTGACCCCTGGTTCTGGACTTCCCCAACATCGGGAACATTCTTCCTGCATCTAACCTGTCCAATGCTGTCAGAATTTTATATGTTTCTATGAGGTCCCCTCTCATTCTTTTAAATTCCAGTGAATGTAAGCCTAGTCGATCCAGTCTTTCTTCATATGTCAGTCCTTCCATCCCGGGAATCAGTCTGGTGAACCTTTGCTGCACTCCCTCAATAGCAAGAATTTCCTTCCTCATTAGGAGACCAAAACTGTACACAATACTCCAGGTGTGGCCTCACCAAGGCCCTGTACAACTGCAGTAAGTCCTCCCTGCTCCTATATTCAAATCCTCTCGCTATGAAGGCCAACATGCCATTTGCCGCCTTCACCGCCTGCTGTACCTGCATGCCAACTTTCAATGACTGATGTACCATGACACCCAGGTCTATTTGCACCTCCTCTTTTCCTAATCTGTCACCATTCAGATAATATTCTGCCTTCCTGTTTTTGCGACCAAAGTGGATAACCTCACATTTATCTACATTATACTCCATCTGACATGCATTTGCCCACCCACCTAACCTGTCCAAATCACACTGTAGCCTCTTAGCATCCTCCTCACAACTCACACTGCCACCCAGCTTAGTGTCATCTGCAAACTTAGAGATATTACATTCAATTCCTTTATCTAAATCATTAATATATATTGTAAATAGCTGGGGTCCCAGCACTGAGCCCTGCAGCACTCCACTAGTCACTGCCTGCCATTCTGAAAAGGACCCGTTTATTCCTACTCTTTGCTTCCTGTCTGCCAACCAATTCTCTATCTACATCAATACATTATCCCCAATACCATGTGCTTTAATTTTGCACACTAATCTCTTGTGTGGGACCTTGTCAAAAGCCTTTTGAAAGTCCAAATACACCACATCCACTGGTTCTTCCTTATCCACTCTACTAGTTACATGCTCAAAAAATTCTTGAAGATTTGGCAAGCATGATTTCCCTTTCACAAATCCATGCTGACTTGGACCGATCCTTTCGCTGCTTTCCAAATGCGCTGCTTTTACATCTTTAATAATTGATTCCAACATTTTCCCCACTACCAATGTCAGGCTAACCGGTCTATAATTCCCTGTTTTCTTTCTCACTCCTTTTTTTAAAAAGTGGGGTTACATTAGCTACCCTCTGATCCAGAGTCTATAGAATGTTAGAAAATGATCACCAATGCATCCACTATTTTTAGGGCCACTTCCTTAAGTACTCTGGGATGCAGACTATCAGGCCCTATTCAAATTGGAAACTTAATGTATTGTATAAAGAACTTTCTAATGAGGCTGTAAGAGTCCTACTTGAAATAAGTTTGGGCAGTCTCATTCCAGTTCTTATTTGGCATGAACCAACAGCACAAATCTCTGCCTAATTTCGTATCAATTGCCCTTTCACTCAGTCATAAGATGGCTGATGGAGAAAATAGTACATTTGTACAATAGGAGATGCTGTTCTGAGGTTGGGGTTGAGGTTCATTTTTGGGACAGTTGTAGGAACTTTCTTCTTCTTAGGCAGTCCCCCGGAGTCGAGGATGACTTGCTTCCACTCTGAAATGAGTTCTAAGATGACTAATGAGGCCAATGCGGGATCTACAGTCTCTGTTGCAGGTGGGGCAGATGATGGTTGGAGGGACGGGTGGGTGGGATGCTTGATTTGTCGTACGTTCCTTTCGCTGTTTGTACTTGGCTTCCGTGTGCTCCCGGCGAAGAGACTCGAAGTGTTCGCCACCTTCTCGGATGCTTCTCCATTTTGAGCGGTCTTGGACCAGGGATTCCCAAGAGTCGGTAGGGATGTTGCATTTTTTTTCAAGGAGGCTTTGAGGGTGTCCTTAAAGCGTTTTCTCTGCCCTACTGGGGCTCGCCTGCCGTGACGTAGCTCGGAGTAGAGTGCTTGTTTCAGGAGTCTAATATCTGGCATGCGGACAGTGTGGTCCGTCCATCAGAGCTGATTGAGCGTGGTCAATGGCTCGATGCTGGGGATGTTGGCCTGAGAGAGAGAACACTGATGTTGGTGCGCCTATCTTGCCAATGAATTTGCAGGATTTTGCGGAGGTAGCATTAGTGGTACTTCTCCAGTGCTTTGAAGTGTCTGCATGTCTCTGAAGCATATAGGAGGGCGGGTATCACTACTGTTTTGTAGGACATGAACAGGTTTGAGATCCTGGTCTTCGAACACACTTTTCCTTAGTCGGCCGAAGGCTGCTCTGGCATACTGAAGGTGGTTTTGGACTTCGATGTCTGTCCTTGCTGATAGTAGGCTCCCAAGGTATGGGAAGTGGTCCACATTGCCCAAAGTCTCGTCATGCATCTTGATAATCTGGGAGCAGTACTGTGTGGCGGGGGCAGGTTGGTAGAGAACCTTTTGTCTAGCTGATGTTTAATGTAAGGCCCAGACTCGTACGCTTCAGTGAAGGTGTCAGCGATGGTTTGGAGTTCGGACTCCAGTGTGCATAAACGCAAGCGGATTTGCATATTGTAATTCAATGACCGAGGTTGGAAAAACCTTGGATCTGGACTGGAGGTTGAACAATTTCCCACTTGTCCTGTAGGAACTTTACTCAACATCTGGCTGTGCTATATCCTACCTGGCAATGTTTGATGCTGTTGCTGAGTGCCTGAAATGGGAAAAGTTCCATTCCCCAAAAGAGCATATTTCACGTTGATGAGCACAAAAAATGTAGTTCCTTCTCATTAGTCCCTCTTCACTTCAAGAAACTAGTGAATGATTCATTATTAAAACGGTAGTGGACTTGGAACAGCACTGTCTCTAGTAGTCCTTTTTAATAAAACTTCTTGGCTTGGTTCGTATTCTGCAATTGCACTCTAACTTGTCATCAGTGAACTTTAGAGGAAACTAGATTCAGATTTCCTCATCCTATTGTGTTCAGTAAAATTTGGAAATTGTGTCTGACATTCAAATTGTATATTTTTAGTTGACAAGTGACGGAAAGCCCTGATTTCAATTTGGTAATGTATTGACTTTGTTTTTGTTTTAGGTATTTTGTGAGCATCTAAAATACCATAGAAAAAAGATCAAGAACCCCTATACAGTAGTGTCCAAGGAGAACCATGCACTAAAGTGCCTTCATCGGAAAGGAAGCAAAAATTTTAATATTTTTTTCAAAGGGAGGATGAATAGTGAGGAAGAGTTTTATGATGCTGTTACAGGCAAGTATCTGAGAGTGCTATTTGATAGTTGCACCCTGTATCTGTATGCTGATACTAGTTTTAAATCCTGCTTAATCAATGCTTCTAATGAAGGTAGTAAAAGATCAACGCTGCAAAAGCTGTTTTTTTTCCTTATTCCTAGTTATTTGGGAGTAGCACGCTGCTCTATTTTTTGAGATGCTACCACAAGGTTCAATAATTCCTCGTGCCATCACTGTAATTATGAGGGCAAGTTTTAAAAACAATCTTAGAAACCTCAACAAAAAAAACCCATAGTAATATTGGTGAATATTCATTGTTTAGAAGTACAGATACAACGTCTGAAATCCGGCAACCTAGGGACAAGAAAATCAATACGTCTGAAATCCAACAACCTCGGGACCGAGACCGTGCTGGTTTTCGGATTTTGCCGGATTTCGGACCTCGCTGTTGGCGCTCCTCGCCGCTTCTCACCAATCCTCGCTGAGTCCCTCCGCTCCGCGCGGCCTACCAATTCTCGCGGTCCCCCGGCGCTGCGTTTTTTTACCAGTTTCCTCATCCCCTGCCGCCATCTTAGCCGCCTCAAAAAATGTCCAGTTTTTTGACAATTCCAGTTTTCGGACAGCCGGATTTGGAACATTGTACCTGGCTCTATTGTTGGACTGCTTGTTCTTTTTCGTTTCGAGACACACGCTTCACAAAACCAGTGTATGTCGTTGCTTTTGAGAGACACTAACCGATTCCAGTATGCTAGCTGCTGAGCCATCACTCCATTCATGATGCTACTAAAACAGTGTTCACTTACATTTCGGTTGGGGTGGAGTGTAGAATGTTTCAGTATAAGGGGTGTCGCAGTTGTGTGAGGCGGACTGGTTGGGCTGGGTGCTCTTTGCCTTTCCGTCATTGTTCATAGGTTTATATGTAACCTTTAGGGCTGCTGACCAAGGGCTGTGTGGCCCTTTGTCGGCTGGCGTGGACACGATGGGCCGAAATGGCCTCCTTCTGCGCTGTAAATTTCTGTGTTTCTATTCCATGCATACTACCAATAAATCCTGGTACATCAATGGTACACAAATGCTAACAGAATAACAACTTAAACCAAACAACCAGGCACCCAACTCTTCTAATTGCTTTATTGCCACAATAAAACCTCAACCGAGTGATCAAGTTGACACATTCAGATATGGCTGAATGACTGACACATCCTACCATTTGAACTTTTAATCCAGCATGTGCTATCTCACAGTCAGCACAGAGTGAATAGCAAAGTATTGGGGTAATATGGACTTTCGCTCCCATATTCCCTCAATTCCTCTCTCTCTCTGCCAGGCATTATCTGTATAATGCTACAATGTACTGTAATATCAAGTAATCATGGACTTAAGATGTATCCAGCTCTCCTTATTATTATCCATCTTACGGATATTCTTGCTAAGTATAATTTCCCCCACTAGCTTTCAGTCATCCCAATTTCATTGTTAACTCCCTGAATTTTAGAAGTTTAAAATCCTGTATCCCATCTTACTTTAATTTCAATTCCTCTGATAGGTACCAGTATGTTTAACTCTTCCTTGTTTCATTAAAAGTCTATTTCGCTATCGAATGCTTGAACAGTAACTCATCAATCCATCCAATCAATATTAATTTCACACAAAATTATGTCCAGGCTTATGATTTTAACAGAAGTATTTGGATGCATGTCCTTTATCTCCGCTCCCTTGGAAGATAACGCATGACTCCAAATAGTTAATTCCAAGCATTAAAAAAGCAAAGTCTTAATTTTGTCATCATGCTGTGACATTTGAGATCCATCAATGTCTTAAATGCTGAACATTACTGGAGCTCCCACTGCACTTTTTCAGCAAAGTTCAAGCTCTGTAACACCTCGAGGTCATTTCTATATTAAAGAAGCCCTCTTGGCAATCTTGCCCCATCAACACTCATGACCCCCTGCTTAAAAAAAACAGAAAATCCATTTTGGCTTTTCTGCAAGCCCAATGGGTTAATTCGTCATTTGTCAATTTTTGATCACTTCTGCCACTGTGGGAAACATCCACTCAAATTCAAAAACATAAAGTTTTAAAATGCCCGAAATATTTACAATCAGCAATGCAAAAGTTGTTCCTTAGTGAATTAAAACAGAGTTCACAGCTGGTTGTGGAAAGAGTTAACTTCCTTTTTTTACATTTCAAATGAAGACAAACACAGACATCAATCAGTGTCCACTTCTGTCGCACAACTTTTCCCAGCTTTCAAGTTTTTAAAAAAACTTGCCAAATAAAAAAACATTTTATGACATGTCCGAAGGTGCTTTACAGGAGTATTATGAGACAAAAAATTTGACACCGAGCCACATAAGGAAAAATTAGGGCCGGTGATCAAAAGCTTGGTTAAAGAGGTAGGTTTTAAGGAGGGTCTTAAAGGAAGAAAGAGGGATTCAGCAGATAAAAACATCAGACATCATCAGTAACACCACTACAAACATTGTAAAACAACTCCACACGCAATAGCATTTCCTTTTTTTTCCCCCTGGCCACACATTTTAATACCATTTAAGACGAATAAACAATCATCTCAAAGTACTGAAATTGGTCAGAAATGTTAAAAATACTGATTGTTGATGTGATTGCCTCATGTCTGGAACGAGAAGCTTTCACACATTTTACACCAACTAGAATCTCCCCATGGCCATAAATAAAAGTCTGGTTTTAATAACTCCATTTAATTCAGACCAATATCTCAAACTAACCAGTGCCGCTTGAAAAAGGAGGGAGGAACCATAGCCACACGAACAGACATTCGCACATGCTTTTTTTAAACTTTAACATTCACACCTAAACATCAAAGAAAAACCTGTAGAACAGTAGAAAAGAGGCATGATCTTCCCTTTTCTCCATCATAACTATTTTATCCTTTCCCTTAAACCAATTTTCAATTTCTGATGTTTTCTACTGAATCCCATTCTATACCAATTCAAAGTCTTAAATTCACAGTCGGTGTCTGCAACCAAGTCAATTACCTCCTGCACAGTTTTTAACACTTCTCTGGTGTTTGGGAGGTGTGTAACAACATAGAGGAAAGGGTGATGAAAATGATGAATATTCAATCAAGCGTCCCAGTCCTTCTCTCAGTTCACCCTTTGGAACTGCTATAACTGTCTTTTTCAACATTCCGACTTCCATTTCGCAAGCCTGTAGATCATAAGAACATAAGAAATAGGAGCAGGAATAAGCCTTTTGGCCCCTCGAACCTGCTCTGCCATTCAATAAGATCATGGCTGATCTGATCTTGGTCTCAACTCCCCTTCCATGCCTGGTCCCCATAACCCTTGACTCCTTTATGCTTATCATGCTTATAACTCCCACATTTTAGCTTTTCACTGAACATCTCATCAGTTCTGAGAAGCCCATTCCCACAGAAACACTGCGCTTCTGAGCAAGCTTCTTCCATTGCTTTCATCTCTTACACTGTTCAGTAATTGTATCTGGGGTGATGGGGTACTGTCTCTGAGGAGGGTAGTCCCCTTCCTCCAGGACCACCTCAACCTTCATTTGTCTGGCGGAGCCTGCATCAATTGAAGATATTTCTCACTGCCCTTCCACACATGCCTCAATAAGGGTACGGCCACCTCTATCCTGAAGTAAGGGTCCTAAGGGATCGACTTGCGTGGTTGAGGCGTGGCATCCCGATTGCAATTCCGCCTCACTTGCGGAATCTACCCCGACCTCACCAACTGAATCGAGGTATCATTCCTGTATGATTCTTGCTCCCTCTTCCTGATTCTTCAACTTTTCTTTTAACTTCTCTGATTCTTTAGCCAGTCTCTAATGCAAGCCGCTTTATCAACTGTGACCCTGAGTGAGCACCAAAGATCGTAACTATTATTCTACCAAGCAGAGACCTGGGATTTGTTTCAAAGCCTACTACCTTTTCCCGGTGATTTCCTAAAGCTCGTAGAATCGTGTGAACCCTCTGTTACTCCAATATGTCCCCTGACTGCCACCATCCCAGAATATTACACCAACATTGGGTAAACTTATTAAGATTCTGAAGCGGTGCAGGTCCCACTTCACCCAGGATAGCTCTCATGTCCTGTAACTTTATCCCTCCTCACTCATATCAGGAATCCCCAAAACCACTAAAGGTAGTTCCCTTCACGAGCACCATACGGAGTGGAAGATTCATAATCATGCTCTTGCTTTGTCCGCCCGAACGTGCTTTCCCCACTCTCCACATTACCAGAACGTCGTGTGTAATGTTGCGGGGTGGCAAGCGTCTGAGGAACTGAAGTGGCATCTAACCGCTCCGCCTGCGTACCTAATGCCACGCGAACCACGCGGGTTCGAGGCTCTGAAGTTGGAGAAGACAAGGGACGTGTGGAAGGGAACGGTGGGCGTGCTTCCTGTCCTTTAATCCTCTTTTCAACTCTCTGACCTTGGGAATTCTCCCAATACCACCAGGCTTCATCAATTTCTGTCTCCGATGGGCAAGCTAATACCACCATCTGTTGCAGCTTAGATATTCCTTTTGCTAGATCTTGATTACGGTTCATCCGCAAGATGCTGACCCAGCGTCTGAACAATCCTGGCTGCTGCGAGTGCCTGAAATCTCCAGTTTTCTACTTTTCTAGCTGCTCTGCGTTCTTTATCTCTAGCCTCGGCCTCCTCCATCTTTTGAATCCCCAGCATTCATCATTATAGGCGGTCCCTCGTATCGAGGATGACTTGCTTCCACACCAAAAAGGGTTGAGTTCACAGGTCTTTCGATGAAGGACCTAATATTCCAGGTCCTGAACTACATCCTGAAAGGTGGATTTTTTTAACGTGTGGTGGCTGTTGCACACTAGCCACCCACGGGCTTGACAGAGCTATGTCTTGGTCCAGTGGCAAGGATTAACCAAGACGATTGGAGACCTGCTCTGCTGCATGGACCAAGTGTGCACACACATTGCAGTGTGGGCTGGGCTGTGCTTCAAAGGAGCAGCGTGCGGCCCGACCCGGCATTTGGCGCATCAGCCCCACCTGCAAGGACCATCAGCAGGTCGGGGCCTTCAAAGGAGCGTACCACTTCAAGGTACAGCGCGAGCTGGTGCAGGAGAGCAATGGCTGTGAAGAGGGTGACTGGATTGGACGTCACCAAGGTCCAGGTCGCTGATTGGAGTGTGAGCAGGAGCGGCGAGGTTGGGGCACAGGAGCGACCGGTGATCCCAGCATTGGACACTAACGCTTTACTCTTTATAACACTTTTTAACACTTTTTAACTCTTAACACCTTAATCTTTTTTAACCAGGCGCTCTTCACTAAGGCCTGCTGTGTCTCTATCCATCCTCCCATCATTGTTTCCTACTCTATCCTGTAAGGTCGCCCTTTAGACTCAATCCATTCATTAAGAAATGACCGGACTTCATCTGGAATATTCCCTGATCCTCTCTTTGCCTACTGGAGATTCCTTTAAGTCACAACAACTAAGAGAATACTTAGTCCTCGACCTAATGTGTGGGAAACACTTCCTCGAACCGACTTCGGCTTTAACGAACTTCACGTTTATCTAACTTGATAACATCTATAGAGAATTAATTATTTATATTACTATATGTAGGGTTTGAATCCGATGATTCTGACACTAGAATGGGCCCAATGATGGCAGATCATTCAGCGAGTTTTTCCAACAAAAGTGGAAGCAGTAGATCTGGCCAGAATGTTCACAACCGAGAACCGACCCAAGAAAATGGAATTAAGAAACATAGGTGAGTACAATTGATGGTGTGGGAAACTTTGTACAGTGTAGAGCATAGCTGAACACAGTAGATTTTCAGAAGTTGAAATAGAGAGGGCAAGTTAGTTAGGCTAAATAGCTTTTTCTTATTCCTATGGTATTATAGTTTCCTTCTGGCAAGACTATTTTTATCAAATGCATTTTGGGGGGAAATCAGTAATGAAGGAAAAGAATTGTTGTACTCTGTATACTATTTTGACTGAGAAGTTTTAATCCTTTGAGTCCTGCCATTTGCATCTGACTACAGTTTTTTATTCTTTTTCTTACAGAAATGCATTACCAGCTCCAATGTTTAGTAGAAATCAATTAAGTTTGTGGAGCATTTTAAAGAAGTGCATTGGATTGGTGAGTACAGATTGGCTGATTTAAACCAACTGTAGTGAATTGATGACTGTGTGTTTGATTTTCACTGTGGTAATGAAAATAGAATTCCTAATCTTAAAATTATTCCTGATCATTCATTGTCTATTGATTTTTTTAATTTGGGTTTTGTAGTTGAAGGCACCAGTTATAGATTTTGTGTGTTTGGTCACACCATCCTCCTCCAACACTGAATGAGACTATCCTTGCTTGTTCTGCCCGCCCATCATTCCAGTGCTCATTGACCTACATTGGCTTCCAGTCCTCCAATGCCTCCAATTTAAATTTCTCAAAATCCTTTCATGGCCTTGCCTCTCCTTGTCTCTGTAACCTCTCTCAGCCCTACAATACTCTGAGAACTTGGTTCCTCTTGCATATCCTTTATTCCTTTCAGCCCATCATTAGCGGTCAAGCCTTCAGCTGTCTAGGCCCCAAGCTCTGAACTTCCCACCCTAAATCTCTCCACCTCTGTCAGATCATCCTTCCTCTTTGACCAAGCTATTAGTTACCTTTCCTAATATTTCTCCCTTTGGCTTCGTGTCAATTTTGTCTGACTACACGTCGGTAAACATCCCAAGGCACTGCACATATGTTAAAAGTGCAATATAAATGCGAGTTGTTGGCACTTTAAAATAAGAATAGAAAAAAAACTAAAGCTAAAAATAGGGACAGGAAAGGGAAATGTTCTAATGTTTTTCTATTATATAATCATTGACAGCTATTTTAAAAAAAAAACTTCACCTTCAGTTGAACAATACACTCTTTAAAATTTGATGTGGTTGAGTCTAATATTAAAATTGACTGTCTTCATGTTTTGTCTTAGGAGCTGTCAAAAATTACTATGCCTATTCTATTTAATGAGCCTTTGAGTTTTCTGCAACGAATTACAGAATACATGGAACACACGTACCTCATTCACAAGGCTTCTATGCTTTCTGATTCGATGGAGAGATTGCAGGTGGGTATGCTTCAGTCAGAACCAGCTGAAACTATTTTCACACTTCAGGTGTATTCAGTTGAGTCTTTTGCAGTGATCACGGTTGATGATAGAAATAATGCCGCGCAAACCAGTGTGGAAGGCCAAGAGCTGTTGGAGTTGGCAACCATGGTGTTAGATGTGAGAAACTTTAGACTAATGCATGTTTAACCTGGAGTCATATAATTGATTTGGGTCATAGACCAAGATCTTTTAAGTAAGCCAATTTGGAGTCCAAGTAGAGTTTCTGAATTTGCAGCATTTCGTATTCCAAACAGATGTCACATGCAGCAGTGATGTTTATTTAAATATTAAATAGATATAAAAGGCAGGGACGTTTACCTTATTGTTTTAAATGACCCTCGCAACAAGGAAGAGCAAGGGTTGGGGGCATGTGGAACAGCTTACAATTTTAACACTTCAATTTAATAATGGGCCCAAATGAGCTGTTGAATATTAAACACAAGTACTGTTCCAAACTTCAAAGCGTTCCTGTTTTTGTAATTTATTTTGTATTTTCTACAGACTGTAGCTGCGTTTGCAGTTTCTGCTGTAGCTTCACAGTGGGAAAGGACTGGCAAACCATTCAACCCACTACTCGGTGAAACCTATGAACTTAGAAGGTGAGATACAAATTGCAAGGTTTCATGTGAATGACCTCTATTAGCACTAGTTACATTGGTTCCTTTAAGAAATATGTAATTGGTGCATTTGTGGAACTGCTAGCAATGTAGTAAATTTACAGCTGCAGAATCAACAACAAGAAGCTTTCTAAATAATGAGGGTTCATTGACATTCAGTACCTTTTTTGAAATAATTTAATTTTGGATGTAAAATAATCCCTTTGCGAGAAATGCTAGTAGTAAATGTCTTTAGGGGAGTGTGGAGTTTAAAAAATGGTTAGTGACTTTTACCACTCGGATTAACATTTGCTAATGAATTTAGTGTATTTTATTTGTAATGTTTGATCCCCTTAATATTGATGGAATAAACTCTTTGGCATGTTTTGCTGTAATTTTCCTTCTCCCACCCATTTGATCTTGCTGGGCAGTGCACATCTTGTGGCTGAAAGTGGATTTGGGAGATGCTGCCAAAGAAGCCATGGCGAGTTGCTGCAGTGCATCTTGTAGATGGTGCACACTGCAGCCACGGTTCACTGGTGAATGTGTAAATTGGTGGATTGGGTGTGCAGCTGTTGCTTAGATGTGACTCCTGCTCTAAATTTCTCTTCTGCTTTTATAGAAAAGACTTGAACTAAAATGAGATTGGAATTTTGGTGAAATGAGAGATGTGCTGTACCAATCGTTTTTTATTTTTGACACTTCTAAACTAAATTTACCTACATAACCGTGACGGCGCTTGAAAATAATTGATTTGTTGTGAAGTGATTTGGGATGCCTTGATTTAAGACACTGGACCTAAAATTCCGGTTGGAGGCTTCCTTCTGACGAACCCCTCTGACCCAAAATGTTTTTACGAAGGTACCTGGTGGTCCCGGAGGCACCTGCGATTTGAGGTGGGAGGCCTTCTCTTCGTGCAAATAGCCCAATATCGCCCGCGCGAATGTCCTGGCTGCAGGGATGCGTTCAATCTGTCAAGCCAAAACTTGACCGATCGGAAAAGCCAGTTTTCGGCATTTGTGGGGCCTCGCCGATTCCGTATGGACCTTTAGCCCTACTAAATGTAATCTCTTTAACTATATAGGAGCAACTGAACAAGCCCCCCCAAAAAAGTGATTTGGCTCCTATTTGCCTTCTAGAGATGTGCTGAATTTTAACCATTTCAAAAACTACAAGAATTAGACCATTGTTATACTGATGAAAATGAATGTTTGTTTTTGGCTTAATGATTTTGTTTTCTTTTGGCAGGGAGGATCTGGGATTTAGGCTCATATCTGAACAGGTTAGCCACCACCCACCAGTCAGTGCATTTTATTCAGAAGGCGTCAATAAGGATTTTGTTTTCCATGGTTCTATCTATCCCAAGCTTAAATTTTGGGGGAAGAGTGTAGAAGCAGAGCCACGAGGAACTATCACACTAGAGCTTAAAAAGTAAGTATGTTTATAATTTTGAGGGGAAAGCTTTGTTTACTTTTCACCCCTATCCCCAATTTTGAACAATTGAATGAAATGTCTTTAACAGTTTTTAAATACCAAGAAAAGAGCTTTAAACCCCAATCCTAACTTTCAACTGGATTGCTTTATTTCCACTTTTGCGACATGACCGCCTCCGCCCCTGTACTACTGAAAACCTTATCCATGCATTTGTCTCCTCTAGACGCAACTTCTTCACTCATTTTCTTGCTGGTCTCAAATATTGCACTCTCCAATTTATCCAATGCAGCTGTCCATATCATGTCCTGCACCAAGTCCTGTTTGCCCATCACCCCATCCTTGCTGAACTGCAGTGGTTACCTGTTCCCCACAATATTAAATTTAAAATCCTTGCCTTCTATTCAAATCCTACCATGACCGTGTCCCACCTATCACTGCAACATCCTCCAGCCTTCTATCTGCTCTTGTAGCCTTTGATCTTCTGACTCTGCATTTTCTCTTCCATCAGTGGTCTTGAATGCTCTCTCTGGAACTCTTTCCTTAAACCCCTGCACATCTCCACCTCTTTAAAAACCTTCTCAAAACACAGCTCTTGACTATATTTTTGGTTCCCTATCCTAAATCGCCCTGCATGACTCTTCATTGGTTCCTCTGCCCTTTTCCATTTGTGAAGCACATTGCAACTTTTTTCCCCCATATAATATATATTCAATTTCTCGTCATCCTTTCACTCACGTTCGTTCTTTGTGTAGCTTAACTTCTTGGCATCCACTGTTTTGATTTCTAAGTTTTCCATATCCTGCACCTTCTCTGTACAATTAAGGATTTTATATGCCCTTCTTTCTTTCTCCCTAATGCCTTCTAAGACTTCCGTTTTCCTTCATGTCGTTTTGCTCTCTTAAATTGATTCTTGACTTGTTTGAGAGAAATTGCTTCTCTGTTTATGTCTAATAAAAACTCTAACACTTCAATTTTACTTCCACATCCTTCCCTTTAAATTGTTGTTCCTGCCTATCTCTCTAATCTCCTCCAGCCGCACAACCCCCCCGAGATTTCTGCGCTCCTTTTGATCATCCCTGATTATAATCGCTCAACCATTGATGGCCGTGCCTTCTGTTGCCTCGGCCCTAAGCGCTGGAATTCTCCGCATCTCTACACCTCTCTCCTCCTTTAAGACGCTCCTTAAAATCTACTTCTCTGACCAAGCTTTTTGTCACCTGCCCTAATTTGTCCTTGTGTGGCTTGATGTCTAATTTTTTGTCTCGTACTACTCCTGTGAAGTGCCTTGGGTCACTCCGTTAAAGGCGTTATATAAATACAAATTGTTCTTGTTTTGTTTCTTTCGCGTGGGTTTCGATGTCTTGATCACGGGGGGAGCAGGCAGAAATTTGAAGTTTGTATGCACACGACCTGTTCTAGATAGTGGGAGCAGTAGGTTTAATATGTCAGAATACTAACGCAAACATTATATTCAGACCTCTCCTTCAAGCCAGGGCTACCTGCAAATGGATTTGTTATTGACACATTGCAATGAAAATTGGTAGGATTTTGTTTCAGGGACAGGAGATGCAGAATTCTGAAAAATGATAAATGCATCTGAAGTAAGCTTAAAATATCCTAATCCTGCATTAATTGAGGGTAGGGTGTGATGATTGCAAATGGAGGAACTTTCCATAGAAAATAGGTGCAGGAGTAGGCCATTCGGCCCTTTGAGCCTGCACCGCCATTCAACAAGATCATGGCTAATCACCCAACCCAGCAACCGCCACCCCCCTCCCCCCCCCCCCTCCCCCCCCCTCCAGCCACAAGAACTCCCTCCCGAGCACATCCAATGAACTGGCATCAACAAATCTCCGCTGCAGGGAATCCCACAGGCCAACAACTCCCCGAGTGAAGAAGTCTCTTCCCATCCCAGCCCCAAACAGCCCACCCCCCATCCCAAGACCGTGCCCTTCCCCCACCCCCCCCCGCCCCCCCCACCCCGGCTCCGGACCCACCCAACTCCGGGAACACTCCCCCCGCACCCAACCCGCCCCGTCCCGTCAGAATCCTTCCCAAATGCCGAACACCCCCGGATGGCGAGCCCGGAGCCACGCCCCTGCGATGCCAACCACACCACATCCACCAACCGCCATCTGCGCAGTCAACCCGTCCAACACTCCCTGCACCGAGGCAGAGCCCCCAGGCCCGCCCCTCCAACACACTTCGCCGCCCCCCCCCCCCCCCCCCCCAGACCTCCGCTGCAATGTGGCCCCTCCCATTCTCCGCCCCCCACCTCCACCACTCTCCCCGCCATCCCCCGCCCCGTCTCCCCTCCACTTCCTTCTGCCTCCCCGCACAGGCTCCCATCTTTGGGGCAGTCGTGGAAGTCCTGTTCCCTCCGCAGAATTGGCCTTACCACCCCTCAATGGAAGCGGAGTGCAATTTCTCACACTCCACTTCCTTTGGGGGCAGTTACCGGAGCACGACTGGATGCTCCTGTGACAGTTTGAAGTGGTGCTCTCCACTTTCTCTCCTGTGACAGTTTGAACTGTGTACATTTTGCTGTTATCAGGAGAAAATGACATTTATCGCACCCTCTGCTGAAGTTATTGCCCAGAACAATATGTTTAAAATTAGTTGCTCTGTTCTTTCAGGCACAATGAGGCCTATAGTTGGACAAATCCTTCGTG
This sequence comes from Pristiophorus japonicus, assembly GCF_044704955.1. Lineage (NCBI taxonomy): Eukaryota > Metazoa > Chordata > Chondrichthyes > Pristiophoridae > Pristiophorus > Pristiophorus japonicus. The sequence continues at coordinate 186,668,177 of NC_091988.1, read as the reverse complement.
CTGTGTACATAATGTAATAATTGGCAAGCTATGGATAGAACAGTATGGAACGGTAGAAATCACGAATCACAGGTAAGCTTGATTTTTAAGAACAAGAGTCTGGATTTTAGGCTTTTCTGTTTTCGGGGCAAAAATGGAGGTGGGGCGGGAAAGTTAGCGGCTGGGAATAGGTTGCACTATATTAAGGAATTTTTGCCATCTGGATCCTGTGCCAGGGTGCACAGCGAGAAGAGAGGCGTTGAACAACTTTTGAGGTGCAAAAATGGGAACCTCGTGAACTAAGTGCTGAGTCGTGTGCGCTCAGAGAGGTCTTGGGTGGGGGTGGGACCGTTTTTAAAAAAAAACACACACAAACTTTGCCCACGCCACTACAACACAAATTGCTAAAAAAATGAAAAGAACAAACACTCGTACTTGCCTTTACAACATATTACCTTCCTCACCGCCGCCGGTATGGCTGAACCACTCTGGTTTCCCAGACGGTCATTGCGAGGTGCGATTCCAGGCATACGGATCGGGTTCGATTCAAAACTACTGCTGGTGTCGCAACGAGAGATGTTGCACACCCGGTGCCGCTCTTCCTGGCGGTGCTGCTAAGTGTCGCCGCAAAACCTGACCTGAAGCTCCCGACCGGACACACGAGACCTTACAGCCCCATTTCAAACCGCTCTGGGACGAGACCCGGAGCGCAAAGGACCGGAAAATCCAGTCCAGGTACTTCCTTAGGAAAAGTAATGCAAAAGCAAAATGCTGCGTATGCTGGAACTCTGAAATAAAAACGCAAAAAGCTGAAATACTCAGCAGGTCAGGCAACATCTATGGGGAGAGAAACCGAGTCAACTTTAACTTTTTATCAGAACGAGGTCATCGACCTAACACGTTAACTCTGTTTCTCTCTCCACAAATGCTGCCTGACCTGAGTATTTACAGCATTTTCTGTTTTTATTTCTTAAGAGTGTTCTTTCTAAAATTGCATGATACATTGATAGTCTTTCTCTTTCTGTAATTGTAACCAAGTCACGCACTAGTCATAAAATGGTTGACTTAATACATTTATTACAATAGTCAATTCTCAAAATTATTCAAGTGCATAGCAATTGGGAAATTGTAGATGGGTCAACTTTTTTAATTAAAAAAATGAGTGCCGCTATTATAGCTGCCATTTGAACAAATGGTTCTGACCTAACGCTGCTCCTCTTGTTCCACTCTCTATTCTTACTAAATTGAGCTCAGCAAGATGTTTTTTTTTGTTAACAAATCTGCTGTTGATTTTCATAAACTGCACAAAAAAACCTGGTTCATATTTTCAGCATCAGCCATTGGCCAGACTAATCACCTAATTGTTTCCTTATGTTGCAACTCAGTACCGTAATCTGGGCTGCAAGGGCAAAAATCAAAAAGGGCCACATTACAACATAATTTTAAAAGGACAAAGAGTGTTAAAAAAATAAGCCTGAAGGCTCTGAGTCTCAATGCGAGGAGCATTCGTAATAAGGTGGATGAATTGACTGCGCAGATAGCTGTTAACGGATATGATATTGGGATTACGGAAACATGGCTTCAAGGTAACCAAGGCTGGGAACTCAACATCCAGGGGTATTCAATATTCAGGAAGGAAAAGGAGGTGGGGTAGCGTTACTGGTTAAAGAGGAGATTAATGCAATAGTAAGGCAGGATATTAGCATGGATGATGTGGAATCTATATGGGAAACACCAAAAGGCAGAAAATGTTAGTGGGAGTTGTGTACAGACCACCAAACAGCAGTAGGGAGGTTGGGGATTGCATCAAACAGGAAATTATGGATGCATGCAATAAGTGTACAGCAGTTATCATGGGTGACTTTAATCAGCATATTGATTGGGTTAACCAAACTGGTAGCAATACTGTGGAGGAGGATTTCCTAGAGTGTATAAGGGATGGTTTTCTAGACCAATAAGTCAAGGAACCAACTAGAGAGCAGGTCATCCTAGACTGGGCGTTATGTAATGAGAGAGAATTAATTAGCAATCTGGTCGTGCGGGGCCCCTTGGGGAAGAGTGACCATAATAGGGTAGAATTCTTCATTAAGATGGAGAGTGACGCAGTTAATTCAGAGACTAGGGTCCTGAACTTAAAGAAAGGTAACTTCGATGGTATGAGACGTGAATTGGCTAGGATAGACTGGAGAATGATACTTAAAGGGTTGATGGTGGATAGGCAATGGCAGACATTTAAATATCACATGGATGAACTACAACAATTGTACATCCCTGTCTGGCATAAAACTAAAACAGGGAAGGTGGCTAACAAGGGAAATTAGGGACAGTGTTAAATCAAAGGAAGAGGCATATAAATTGGCCAGAAAAAGCAGCAAACCTGAGGACTGGGAGAAATTTAGAATTCAGCAGAGGAGGCCTAAGGGTTTAATTAGGAGGGGGGGGAAATAGAGTATGAGGGTAAGCTTGCAGGGAACATAAAAACTGACTGCAAAAGCTTCTACAGATATGTGAAGAGAAAAAGATTAGTCAAGTCAGAATCAGGGGAATTCATAATGGGGAACAAGGAAATGGCAGACCAATTGAACAAATACTTCGGTTCTGTCTTCACTAAGGAAGACACGAATAACCTCCCGAAAATATTAGGGGACCGAGAGTCTAGCGAGAAGGGGGAACTGAGGGAAATCCTTATTAGTCAGGAAATGGTGTTAGAGAAATTGAAGGGACTGAAGGCCAATAAATCCCCAGGGCCTGATAGTCTGCATCCCAGAGTACTTAAGGAAGTGGCCCTAGAAATAGTGGGTGCATTGGTGGTCATTTTCCAACATTCCATGGACTCTGGTTCAGTTCCTATAGATTGGAGGGTAGCTAATGTAACCCCACTTTTTAAAAAAGGAGGGAGAGAGAAAACAGGGCATTATAGACCGGTTAGCCTGACATCGGTGCGGGGAAAATGCTGGAATCAATTATTAAAGATGTAATAGCAGCGCATTTGGAAAGCAGCGACAGGATCGGTCCAAGTCGGCATGGATTTATGAAAGGAAAATCATGCTTGACAAATCTTCTAGAGATGTAACTAGTAGAGTGGATAAGTGAGAACCAGTGGATCTGGTGTATTTGAACTTTCAAAAGGATTTTGACAAGGTCCCACACCAAGGAGATGAGTGTGCAAAATTAAGGCACATGGTATTGGGGGTAATGTATTGACGAGGATAGAGAACTGGTTGGCAGACAGGAAACAAAGGGCCAAAGTTTCCACATGATTTGCGCCTGATTTTTAGGAGCAACTGGTGGAGAACGGACTATCTTAGAAATCGCAATTCTCCACATTTTTTTTTCTGCAGTTCTAGTGAGGTAGAACAGTTCTACTTTGGAACAGAATTTTTTCTTCAAAAGGGGGCGTGTCCGGCCACTGACGCCTGATTTCAAAGTTTCCACAGTGAAAACGTACTCCAAACTAAAGTAGAATGGAGCAAGTGAAGAAACCTGTTCTACACATTAAAAAATCAGGCGCAGGTTACAAATTAGGCGTCCAGAACGAGGTGGGGGGGGAGGGGTGGGGAAGGGAACTCATTAAATTCTACAATCAATCCTTATTTATACTTCTACAAATATTATACAAATAAATCCAACCTGAATAAACATTTATAAGCAAAGAAAAGATTAAATACACCATCTTCCTACCTGTGTGAAAGTGCTTCAGCCATCGTTCGAAGGAAACCGCCGTTTGTTGCCACGCAGGGGAGGGAGGGGAAGGAGACAGTGAGAAGGGAAGCCTCAGTGCTGATGTGCTGATGGAATGTGATTTTATTAAAAAATGTTCAAAAATTAAACAGCTACAAAGAACTACAAAAATGACCGAGTGCCAATGTTTTTTTTCACACTGAGCATGCGCGAACGCTCCAACACGCACGCGCAGCGTTGCCAGCAGGAAAAAAACTAATTTAAATAGTACCCGCCCCCTCCCACTTACAAAATCAGCGCGAGTGTAGGCTCCGCCCCCTGGGCGCCACGCCAAACAGACAAGGAGCTGCAGAGCGCTCGAGAATAGCGCGTTTTTTTTCTGCCGCCGTTTTAGGCGCGAAAAACGGGCGCCCAGCTCGGAGAGTTGCCCGTTTTTTATCCTGTGGATACTTGGGCCCAAAGAGTGGGAATAAACAGGTCCTTTTCAGAATGGCAGGCAGTGACTAGTGCGGTGCCACAGGTTTCAGTGCTGGGACCCCAGCTATTTACAATATACATTAATGATTTTAGACGAAGGAATTGAATGTACTATCTCCAAGTTTGCAGATGACACTAAGCTGGGTGGCAGTGCGAGCTGCGAGGAGGATGCTTGGAGGCTGCAGGGGGACTTGAACAGGTTAGGTGAATGGGCAAATGCATGGCAGATGCAGTATAACGTGGATAAGTGTGAGGTTATCCACTTTTGTGGTAAAAACAGGAAGGCAGATTATTATCTGAATGGTGGCAGATTAGTAAAAGGGGAGGTGCAACGAGACCTGGCTGTCATGGTACATCAGTCATTGAAAGTTGGCATGCAGGTACAGCAGGTGGTGAAGAAGGCATGCTGGCCTTCATAGCAAGAGGATTTGAGTATTGGAGCAGGAAGGTCTTGCTGCAGTTGTACAGGGCCTTGGTGAGGCCACACCTTGAATATTGTGTACAGTTTTGGTCTCTTAATCTGAAGAAGGACATTCTTGTTATTGAGGGTGTGCAGCGAAGGTTCACCAGACTGATTCCTGGGATGGCAGGACTGACACAAAAGGAAAGACTGGATCGACTAGGCTTATATTCACTGGAATTTAGAAGAATGAGAGGGGATCTCATAGAAACATAAAATTCTGACGGGATTGGACAGGTTAGATGCAGGAAGAATGTTCCCGATGTTGGGGAAGTCCAGAACCAGGGGTCACAGTCTAAGGATAAGGGGTAAGCCATTTCAGATCGAGATGCGGAGAAACTTCTTCACTCAGAGAATTGTGAACCTGTGGAATTCTCTAATCACAGAAAGTTGTTGAGGTCAGTTCATTAGATATATTCAAAAGGGAGTTAGATGTGGCCTTGCAGGCTCGAAGGGCCAAATGGCCTATTCCTGCACCTATTTTCTATGTTTGATAAAATTTGCAGGTACAGATTGAATGATCTTTTGTTGTGCTGCTGCTTCCCAGTCTGACCTTTCTGCCCCAATTGATTTTTTTCTATGTATATGCTAGACTTGTGCACAAATATTTTTGTATTAATTTAAAAGGCAACAGAATAGGGTATGGATCCAGCACAGAACATTGGGTAGTTTGTCATGAATCTCCCTCGAGTTAAAATTGGTATTTGCTCTTAACTGCATGAGTGTGAATTATCACACTAAAGTGGGTCTGATTAAACCCAACATCAATGTAGCATATGTAGAATCACATAAATCACACAGCATGGAAGGCGGCCATTTGGCTCATCATGCCTGTGAAAGAGCTATCCATTTAGTCACATCTGTTCTTTCCTCGTAGCTGTGCAAATTTATTCTTTTCAAATATCCAATTCCCTTTTGAAATTTACTTGCACCACCCTTTCAGGCAGTGAATTCCGGATCATGACCACTTGCTCCTCTTCTCCTCACACCTCTGGTTCATTTGCCACTGACCTTAAATCTGTGTCCGCTGTTTACCGATTCTCCTGCCAGTGGAAACCGTTTCTCCCTATTTACTCTTATCAAACCTCCTCCTAATTTTGAACACCTCTGTCAAATCTCCCCTTCACCTTATCTGCTCTAAAGAGAAAAAAAACACCACGTTCTAGTCTCTCCATGTAACTATTCTGTGGGTGACTTGCATTCCTGACAAATGCAGTGCTCTGGCCCTCCCGCACAGCTGGCTCGCTGGCGTTGCAGTGGGAAAAACCGCGCACACGTGTTATTTTGAAGAGGCCGCGAACCCATCAGATTATCAATTCACTCAATTTAAATAAATGCGCTGGTATGAGCATGCCTTGGGACACAGCTAGAGGAGCTGTTGGAGGATGGGGCAGGTGGGGCGGGGGTGCAGTGAAAAGAGAGGAAGATGTGACGCTTAAAAGCTACCTGGTAACCCGTGGACCTGGGCTAAAAGTTAAAGACTCATTGCTAATCGACCTCCTTTATAAGAGGGCTAATTTAAATATTACTGCAGGGAAATTCTGGGTCTTCTAGGCCATGACCTTATGGATCCCACTTCTATCACTATATTGACTTGAATGCCAGTATTTTTTTGCCATCCAGGTAACTGAGGGGGGGAGGTGGCTGGTGGGGAGAAAGGTGAGAGGAACAGGAAGTCCAGCAGGTGACATTATCCCAATGGTGTTCCTCCGTCCCGACGTCAGGCCATCAATGAGCTGGATAGAATTTATGGTTCTTCCTTTACCGGTGGGAATTTCCAGCGTGACATCTTTGGGGTGGAGACCTAATGCTTCTGTGTACAACCCAATTTTTTGCCCCTTCTGGTTCTTTCTTGCCTCTTTTATGCCTGAACTCAGCTCCAGGCACCACAGGCCTTAACCTTAAGCTAACTGGTCTAATCACTTATAGTGTCACTTATATTTGCAGGGGATAAATTTCTCGATTCCTCCATTAAACTTAGAAGAATGTAAATATATGCATTTGAAATCAAACATCTAACCTCAAATATTCTGGGAAGACTCAAAATCTATTCTTGACTCTCTTGCTGGTAACCAATGTATTCATTAGGTAAGAGATGAAAGTAAGTTTGATTGCATTCAATATTTTAATTTTTAATCCACAAATGCTTTATGCATTGGAATTAGTTGGAAGAATTATCCTGTGCTCATATTGGGAACAATATAACACTCAAATGATATTGGATGACTGTTGGATACTGAATCCACACCTCTACTATAATGCTGACCTGAAATCAAATATAATATACATCCATTCAGGGAAATGTATGCATTTTTGAGTCCTTTCACAGTTCTGTATGATTACATCTTGCTTTTTTTTGCAGTACTGGTGAAAAATGTTTGCTACATTTTAAACCATGTGGGCTTTTTGGAAAAGAACTGCACAGGGTTGAAGGATACATTCAGGACAAAAGGTTTGTTTGCAGGAAATGTGTAGCAATGTTTTATGTTTTAACATGTACAATTAGTAGTGAGTTCTTGTACTTGAAAAGCACTTAATTTAGCTGTAAAGCACTTTGGAATATGGTGAAAGGTGCTATATAACTGCAAATTCTTTCTCTCTCTAATGTGGGGGGAAAAATGCTTGCCATAAATGTCTGGTTCAGATTTTTTTTCCTAATGTCGTGTTGTGCCTCATCATTAACAACAACATGTATTTATAAAGTAAAACCATATTATGCATATTTTCTTCATTCACAGTAAAAGGAAGGTTTGTGTAATATATGGCAAATGGACTGAATGCCTGTGGTGTGTGGACACTAACACATATGAGACTTACAAGAAAAATGATAAGAAGGGTATCGACCAAAAGAAAGCCAAGGAGGTTAGCCCTTTTACATTTTTGTATACTATGGATGTATAACTGTTTCTTTAGATGCGCACAAGTTTCTTGTACATCTTCATTTATGTAACTGCTCGTGTTATCTATGTTAAAGCAGACGCCACCTGCTGTAGCTTCTCACTCCAGCACCGTAACTTTGAAAACCCTGTGCATGCATATAACTGGTGTTTCTGCTAAACATCTATCAAGTTAAGGCACAGGAGCAGGACAAGCCCTCAGCAAATTCACCCCTGTAGTTTTTTTTGGATACTGGCTAATATCCTTTACTTCTTCATCCTCCACATGTTACTTGAATTTAGTTGGGTTATAATTAACAGCGCGATGTGTGGTGTGAAGCTTTTGTTGACAGCACACTCTGATTTCAGCCCACATGGTATCCCCCCTCCCCATTCTTGTGATGTACAAAAGCTTTGCTTTGGTGATATGGTGCCAGTTTGATTTTCCAACCAGGAACAACTGTTCTCCACGTTGGATGAATGGATTAGTATTGTGCTCTCTGGAAAGTACATTTCATAAATGTGTTTCAGATGGAAGATGTTGTACGAGCTGAAAATGATGAAGCTGATGACATGCCTGAGATCCAGGAAACTGTACAAGTTGTCCCTGGAAGCAAACTACTCTGGAGGATAGCAGCAAGGCCATCACACTCTTCTCGGGTAAGAATGAAAGTCTAATACAACTTCAAGTAACACTTGGTGAAATGTGTGTGTATATACGCAGTCTGCATGTGGTGCTCCTGACAATCTGAGCAGAACATTGCTGAACAACTGAGAAACACTGACTTGCAATTTAAATAGTAGATCAGTAAATTATAAACTGTAAAACCCCTGATAATGGTAAACTATGTTTAAATAGTTAAAATTGGCACGCTGGCTCCAACACTGATGGGACATTGTTTATTCTTCAGGACATCCAATCAATGGGATTGTTAAATCAGAGATCTTGCAGTTGTATACTTTACTGATCTGTTGTTTAAACAGTCAGTCAGTGTTTCTTAACTGTTCAACAATATTGGTAGCATTTGTGCGCAATGTAGGTGAGGGAATAAATTAATGTAACAAAAAGAGCAGCTAATACTTAAAGCACAGATGTTAAGAGGAGTGACTGTGAGATGGTCAGTAGCTGATTAATCAGAGTTTAAAATGCTGCCTGGCACTGTGCAGCAAAATACATTGTGATCAGCCATAATGATTAATATATAATATAGCAAAACTCTTGCGCCTGCATGCATTTCCTGTCAAAATTCCTTTATAAATTCCTATGTCAACATTTATAATGGAAACTTCCTATGTAAAATGATCACGCTATAGAAACATAGAAACATAGAAAATAGGTGCAGGAGTAGGCCATTCGGCCCTTCTAGCCTGCACCGCCATTCAATGAGTTCATGGCTGAACATTCAACTTCAGTACCCCATTCCTGCTTTCTCGCCATACACCTTGATCCCCCTAGTAGTAAGGACCTCATCTAACTCCTTTTTGAATATATTTAATGAATTGGCCTCAACAACTTTCTGTGGTAGAGAATTCCACAGGTTCACCACTCTCTGGGTGAAGAAGTTCCTCCGCATCTCGGTCCTAAATGGCTTACCCCTTATCCTTAGACTGTGACCTCTGGTTCTGGACTTCCCCAACATTGGGAACATTCTTCCTGCATCTAACCTGTCTAACCCCGTCAGAATTTTAAATGTTTCTATGAGGTCCCCTCTCATTCTTCTGAACTCCAGTGAATACAAGCCCAGTTGATCCAGTCTTTCTTGATAGGTCAGTCCCGCCATCCCGGGAATCAGTCTGGTGAACCTCCGCTGCACTCCTTCAATAGCAAGAATGTCCTTCCTCAGGTTAGGAGACCAAAACTGTACACAATACTCCAGGTGTGGCCTCACCAATGCCCTGTACAACTGTAGCAACACCTCCCTGCCCCTGTACTCAAATCCCCTTGCTATGAAGGCCAACATGCCATTTGCTTTCTTAACCGCCTGCTGCACCTGCATGCCAACCTTCAATGACTGATGTACCACGACACCCAGGTCTCTCTGCACCTCCCCTTTTCCTAATCTGTCACCATTCAGATAATAGTCTGTCTCTCTGTTTTTACCACCAAAGTGGATAACCTCACATTTATCCACATTATACTTCATCTGCCATGCATTTGCCCACTCACCTAACCTATCCAAGTCGCTCTGCAGCCTCACAGCATCCTCCTCGCAGCTCACACTGCCACCCAACTTAGTGTCATCCGCAAATTTGGAGATACTACATTTAATCCCCTCATCTAAATCATTAATATACAGTGTAAACAGCTGGGGCCCCAGCACAGAACCTTGCGGTACCCCACTAGTCACTGCCTGCCATTCTGAAAAGTCCCCATTTACTCCTACTCTTTGCTTCCTGTCTGACAACCAGTTCTCAATCCATGTCAGCACACTACCCCCAATCCCATGTGCTCTAACTTTGCACATCAATCTCTTGTGTGGGACCTTGTCGAACGCCTTCTGAAAGTCCAAATATATCACATCAACTGGTTCTCCCTTGTCCACTCTACTGGAAACATCCTCAAAAAATTCCAGAAGATTTGTCAAGCATGATTTCCCTTTCACAAATCCATGCTGACTTGGACCTATCATGTCACCTCTTTCCAAATGCACTGCTATGACATCCTTAATAATTGATTCCATCATTTTACCCACTACCGATGTCAGGCTGACCGGTCTATAATTCCCTGTTTTCTCTCTCCCTCCTTTTTTAAAAAGTGGGGTTACATTGGCTACCCTCCACTCTATAGGAACTGATCCAGAGTCAATGGAATGTTGGAAAATGACTGTCAATGCATCCACTATTTCCAAGGCCACCTCCTTAAGTACTCTAGGATGCAGTCCATCAGGCCCTGGGGATTTATCGCCCTTCAATCCCATCAATTTCCCCAACACAATTTCCCAGCTAATAAGGATTTCCCTCAGTTCCTCCTCCTTACTAGACCCCCCGACCCCTTTTATAACCGGAAGGTTGTTTGTGTCCTCCTTCGTGAATACCGAACCAAAGTACTTGTTCAATTGGTCCGCCATTTCTTTGTTCCCCGTTATGACTTCCCCTGATTCTGACTGCAGGGGACCTACGTTTGTCTTTACTAACCTTTTTCTCTTTACATATCTATAGAAAGTTTTGCAATCCGTCTTAATGTTCCTGCAAGCTTCTTCTCATACTCCATTTTCCCTGCCCTAATCAAACCCTTTGTCCTCCTCTGCTGAGTTCTAAATTTCTCCCAGTCCCCAGGTTCGCTGCTATTTCTGGCCAATTTGTATGCCACTTCCTTGGCTTCAATACTATCCCTGATTTCCCTTGATAGCCACGGTTGAGCCACCTTCCCTTTTTTATTTTTATGCCAGACAGGAATGTACAATTGTTGTAGTTCATCCATGCGGTCTCTAAATGTCTGCCATTGCCCATCCACAGTCAACCCCTTAAGTATCATTCGCCAATCCATCCCAGCCAATTCACGCCTCATACCTTCAAAGTTACCCTTCTTTAAGTTCTGGACCATGGTCTTTGAATTAACTGTTTCATTCTCCATCCCAATGCAGAATTCCACCATATTATGGTCACTCTTCCCCAAGGGGCCTCGCACAACGAGATTGCTAATTAATCCTCTCTCATTACACAACACCCAGTCTAAGATGGCCTCCCCCCTAGTTGGTTCCTCGACATATTGGTCTAGAAAACCATCCCTTATGCACTCCAGGAAATCCTCCTCCACCGTATTGCTTCCAGTTTGGTTAGCCCAATCTATGTGCATATTAAAGTCACCCATTATAACTGCTGCACCTTTATTGCATGCACCCCTAATTTCCTGTTTGATGCCCTCCCGAACATCACTACTACTGTTTGGAGGTCTGTACACAACTCCCACTAACGTTTTTTGCCCTTTGGTGTTCTGCAGCTCTACCCATATAGATTCCACATCATCCAAGCTAATGTCCTTCCTAACTATTGCCTTAATCTCCTCCTTAACCAGCAATGCTACCCCACCTCCTTTTCCTTTTATTCTATCCTTCCTGAATGTTGAATAGTCTCAACCTTCTGCTAGTAAAGTGCTGCAGTGCAACCACTGGCACGCGAATGTAGGACAAGTTTCCATTATAAATGTAGACATAGGACGGGCGACTAAATTAAGTCTATGCCCTCCCATTCCTCCTCCCCCTCCCCCTTCCCTTTACAACCCTGCTTTACCTGAAGACTGCCCTTGGTTCCCCGTGTCCATTTTGAAGGTGGGAGTACATTTAGAAAAACTGGGATTTCACTGGCTTGAGGAAAAAAAATAGGCTTTAAAGACTATTTTTAAAAGTTATTTATAAGCAGGTCAATCTTTTGACACATTTTTACATGTGAAAACCTGGAAGGGAATCCGCTGACTTGAAGATGCCTCTGAAAAGCTTGGAGCGTTAAAATGTTGTAGTGTTTTTGGTTTTAGCGAATACAAATGTCAAATCTAGCAGAATATTTGTCAACAAAGATGTAGTCACTGTTTTAACATTGCTATTCAATACATAATAACAGTCAAATTGTTCCTATTTCTAGATGTATAATTTCACTAGTTTTGCAATGATGCTGAATGAACTGGATGAAGAAATGAAGGGTGTTTTAGCTCCAACTGATTGTCGTTTTCGACCAGATATCCGAGCTATGGAAAATGGAAACGTGGGTATGTGCATAAATCTAAACATTGGTGTTTACCAGGGATAGAATTCATCTTGTTCAACTGGCTTATATTGAGAGTTCATGCTAATTTGTTTTGAGAAAGTATTCTAAAAGAGATCAAATGTTCTCAATATTATAGAAATTGTTACACCTATTGTATGCTGTGTTAGATTGACTGTGGTTACTGTATGATCTAAGATTACTGAAATTAATGTAGGATCAAGCATCTTATCTGTAACCAAACACATGTATTGAAATTAGGCCCAGCAAAAACTTTGGAGATAAATATCTGTGTTTTAATCTTGTGTTCGTTTGTAAATTTAATTAATGCCATTGGTACTAATGTCAACATGCTAATACAAAGATGAATTATGAACAAGAGCAAATTACAAAAGCTTAACTCCAGTCATCGATTTTTGAACATAATATATTGGGTTTTATAATTGACAGATTTTGCTGGTGCAGAGAAAGAAAGATTAGAAGACAAACAACGAGCTGCTCGTAAAGACAGATCCAAAACTGAAGAGGAATGGAGAACCAGGTTAGTCTGGTCCCATTTTACTGGTTCCCAGAAGAAACGTACACTTAACCTTAGAATCTTTATGCACAAGAAAAGGCTACTAGGCCCAGGTTTATACTGGGAATGGCCAGATGGGACACATTTTTGTGTTCCAAAATTTTTTGGATAGAACAACCCCACCTTACCTGTCTTCTTATTAAAACCTTTAATACCTTCTCTCAAAAAACCCATCCACTTTTCTCTTGAATCCATTTGTTCTGTCTGTTCCAACTGCCTTCACTGATAATTGTTTCCACAGATCTATTACCCTTGGTATGTCAATTTCTGTGTGACTTCCTTTTTTTATTCCTAACTTCCAAATTTTTTGCCCCAAACTATTATGAGTAGACATAATCTTAAACTTCAAAATAAACCCTCAAAATAGTCTAAACCTAAAGACATTGAAATACGTTTAATTTCTTTGCAATTAATGAACGTTAAATCCTTGTAATACGAATTCTATTCTTTGTATATAAATTTATTTATTGAAGTATATCATTATGTACCTTTAGTATTTATTTAAGAAGGGATGAATATACGTTGAAATACATAGGGAGTGGCATTAAGCAAATCAATATGTTGACCCATGCTGTACTTGTATTGGCCCGTTAATTGCGGACAGTGGCGAAGCGACGGTGATCACCGCTGACCTCAAAGAAAGCTACCCTTAAAAAAATCTTGCAATCTCTGAGGCAAAAACTTTAGCTTTCTCGAACTTAATTTGATTGTAGTGCTGTCAAAAGGGGATCACTGGCGTACAGCGGCAATGATGTCATCAAGATGTTGAAGCAACCAAGCACATTGAACAATTCTCAGACAACAAACCAGGAAATAAAAAGCGCTGATTATCATTTCACTTTTGAAACATTTTGCAGAGAACAAAATAAAGATTGGGAAATACACATGGGGTTAAGGTAGAAGCTTAAAATATTAAACTTTTAAAAAAAAAAAAGTTTAAATATTTTTTATTTAAAAAAAATTAAGCTTGATCATAATGGAGAAATTTGACATTCTACAAATATAAAATTAGTTTTTAGGTTTGAATGTTCAGCAGCCAGTATGGCATTAAAACCCCAGTTACACCTATTCCAACAATTACTTGCAGAGTGTTTATAAGCTTACATTTTCGTTCATTTAACTGATCATCGGCTATGGGAAGTTTCACAGCACAGCCTGTGGCGGAGCAGAGAATGACTGACCGCAATTCAGGATTTCCGCATTTATCTCCACATGCACTGAATCCTGAAATTACAGTCAGTTTCAGAGGGGTAATGATGCCAAACACTGACAGTTTTGCCGTCATTACCACTGCAAAATCCGGGCCCTCAATAGAAATGCCAGCTGTCGGTTCAGTTGGGTAAAGTTCTACTACTTGCTTGATTGGGATGAAACGGTAATACATACGTAGGTAAATTGAATTTGCTGCAGGGCTTTCTTTCATGATGAGTCAAAGAAAAAAAGGCCAAAACCTTGATTTAACTTGTTCAGAAATGTTGTCTAAAATCTTTGCTTATAACGAAGTTGTGATTTGTTTATCTTTCATTTCTTAACATTTTTTTGACAGGTGGTTTCGACAGGATATCAATCAGCACACACGAACACCAGACTGGATTTATACAGGGAAGTACTGGGAAAGAAATTACGAAGATTGTCCTGATATTTACTGAGGATGTTTATTCTCAAAGTATCATTGAATGTCGATCAAATGACTTTAACATTTCTACTACTTCTAAATCTTCTACCCTGGTTTTGTCTGTTTGCTTTTATTTTGTTTAACTTACACTGATGTCTGTCCCAGAATCTCTTTTAACTATAATGTTTATGTGCAATAACCGAAAAGAGGTTTTGGAAAATTCTCCCTTCCCGCCATTCATATATAAATAATACAATGCTTGAAATGTTTTGCCAGCATTTCTGATCTGACATAATAGAGTTGGGTGTTAATTTTGAGCTCCCAGGATTACAGTAGAAATGTTTAGCGGTGTCTCCTCCTCTTCCTCCCCCCTCCCCAAACTCCCCCAGTTGGCTCATTGAATTTATCCAGTGTGTAACAGCCATACTGACCAAGAAGGGTCCAGATTCGATCCCTGGTTTGTGCCGAGTTAGCTGATTTCAGCTGGGGTATGACTCGCTACGAAGGGCCGTTTCATCCCTGGGTTAGATGGGGATAAACTGGTGAGGGGTTCACGCATCTGATGCTATCCAGTGGCCCCTGCTTGAAGTGTTCATGTGTAAACGGTGGGCGAGGACAAAATTGGGTGCAATTGTAATGCCCCCTATGGTAAAATAGCCTGCAGACAGTCACTACAAAGACTTACAGATGGATAATGGCTACTTGGGTAAAGTACCAGAGAAGTTGGTGTCCATGGAACGACAGAGAAAGGTGCCTTCAAGAACAATATGGAGGAGAGAAACTTGTCAAGAAAAGAAAAAAAGCTTTAAAAAAAAAATGCTTTACTGGTGCTTATGACTTGAAAACTAGGTACTTATGTTTCAGCATAAATCTATATACATAGGTCTGAATAAAGGTTGCAATTCCACTAGAATGATATAAACATTAACTTTGTATTGCTTTTTCCTTATTTGTTTCCCAAGAAATATAATTTCACATCAGTGCAGAAGTGTTAATCTGTACATGAAATGGTTGCAATTTAATGAGAGTTTTAATAAATGTGTTGGGAGTGGGGAAAGAAATCAGTTGAAAAAAAACAAACCTCCATAAATGGATTCCCAGTGACCAGAATATTGTACTGAAGCATGTTAGATGCTTTTCAATGAGTCTATAATTTGGTGAAGGTGATTAAAATACATGCAGTTGTTAAGCAGCCTACAACCTAAATAATTTAGTGGTGTTACACACTTTAATGTCAAAAATCTCACACAAAAAAGCCCTTTTGTTTATTTAATTTTTTGCTGCGATATTGACTACATTTTCTCACTGGTTTTTGTGTTGCTGCTTTGAAATTTAGACTTTTAATTTCCCATGAGTTCCTTACCTGAAGTATTGGTGTCTCAGGATGAATCCAATTTTTTTTGTGCTGCCTACGACAACAGAACTTCTTATAATGGACTTCTATTTGTCTTCGGCAGTCCTGTCAGCACATCAGTGGGGAAGGTATTTTACAAGTCTTAAAAGTTTAGAGTTGAAAGAGTACAAATGTCAGTCGTCGACTATCTATTCATTTCCCCTGTTTTTCCCTGACAATGTCATCCCTCTCTGTGAGAGTGGTCATTTATTTTTACTAATCGCTCTTTTGCAGTAATACACTCTAATGCATGATTTGAATGTCCCCAGATATGTACTGTTTTGAAAATGTAACAATGCCAGGAGCTGCTTGCATCATTGTTCAAGTGAAGATTTGCAAATCCAAAAACAAAAAAAAATTGCGTATCTGTATGTTTTATTGCCAAAGTGACCTTTATTTTATTGGTGTGCGTGTCTGTAGATGTTCTGAAGCCATAATGTTAAAATGTTATTTCAATTTGAATTCACAGATACAATTTTGTGGAATAGGGAATCAAATTGTACAAAGACAAATATACTTTCACTGGGCTTGAAATTATGGGAACTTACGCTAATAAATTAGTGAATTGTACTTACTATTGATTGTTGTGAATCAATAAGCAGGCTAGGAACTAAAGAACAGCAGTAGCAGCTCATAGATGAGAAGAAACTATTTTCTGTTGTCCTGTAACACTCCATTGCCATTTTTATGAGTACAAAGATCACTTTTCAACTTGCCCTTGTTCAGCCCCTCCAAACATGGACAGGTAAGATCATTTTTATATTTATGTTGGGGGGGAAAAAACTGCAGCATTACATCCAAATTCCTCATCCTCTGTTTATGCTTTGCACTTGTAGGAAATGATGGAGAAAATGAATGGTTCTCAAATTTGATCAGACATTTTATAAACTATTTTGAAATCCAGGAAATGATTAAAGTTCCAGTTTCTCTAAATTGTACCGAAGAGTGCAGAAGTACTTGCAAGGAAACAAGGCATTCTAAAATACCACTTTGTACAAACAAGTCGTTGGACACAACTGTCTGGGGAGAAATATGTACATAAACATACACACCAACCTAAGATTTTATAGGTATAACCTAATCAGTTCTTGAATACTATTTTTATTCTCCAAATTGCAAAGGAAATTTCTAGCCAATTAATTTGGTTTTAGGCTGGATTGTTCTGTAGATGGGATTGAGCTGCACTTGAGTAAATTGCACCAGCTGCTTCTGCATTCACTTGCATATGTGCTAGATAAATGAACTAAATGACATTCTACATGTGCATGACCAGAGATATTTTAGCCAGAGGCCAGCATTGTAAATTTTACTTTCGGCATCACTATCATCGAAAACTATGCAAATATCCAACGGATACTGCTTCCAAAACACACCAGAGCAGTACGTATTATTAACACATCAATTTTTTAATGTCCCAAGGGGTTGCTTAACCTGTGTGTTTTTTTTTTTTCCCCCTCTTGTGCTAAGCTTGTAATGCATGAAACATGGACGTTTATGCAGATCACGTAGAATTTGGAAATTTGTGAATGAAGTATGTCATTATGTGACGGCAAATGTGAGAATACAGAGCTTGCTGTCTGTTAAGTGGGGGTTTGGAAAGAAAACCGTGATATATTGTATTTAAAGAGACCATATTTATTTTTGCTATCATATGGGCTGAAGTTTAAAACTACCAAATGTACAATATAGACTCTGTTTTATGTTCCCTTAAATAGTTTTAATAATTTTGGCTAAACATTTTTTTTTAAATATTGCCGAAAGCGGTCTTCTGTATTTGCGATACAGGTTTAAAAGTTAGAATATAATTATGACATGTCATGGTACTAAAGGTTTCAGATATACAAAGTGGTAGAGCAGATTTCATTTTTGGTAGTTATTAATTACAGTCTACGTATAAATGGTTATTAAGAGATACTATCTCTTTTCAAATTAAACTTGTAAACCGTGTCCAGTTCTTACTTTTTATCCAATTTAGTATTTGGAACTTACTCCTAATCTGTCACAACCTGAATTATGTTCATGATAATTATTATTACTTTGTATGGAGTAATGGTGTTTAAAAAGCACTTTCAAATTAAATGATCTGCCCCATTTTTCATGCTCCATAAAATTGGTATATTTCCAAATTATAGATATATGTAAAATGTTGCAGTCTCTATATGATATTTAAAACAAAATAATGTAATTTTAACTCACATGACTAAGTGTTTATTTGAACTGCTTGTGACAAAAAAATTGAAGTTCCTTTTTGCTATCTAGTTTACAACCAAATAATCTCATACACTATGATTTGTATTTAATATTGAGCTTTGAAAAGTCAACTCGTTGCCTTCCTGGATAGCTGCTTCTCGGTTGAATTATTAAAACAGTTGTTTCTTTGCCATATTAAATGTTGCATGAAGAGTTCAGTTCATAAAACACACACACTTGTGTAAAATTGACTTATTTTTATAATATTTAAATGTCAAGGCCCATTAATAAAGCATCAAATCAGTTGTAATATTTTTTTCAGAAGAGTCTGCATAATTCTAAATTAATGTATGTTAACAAGTCAAAATGTATAAATATTTACTTAAAAATAAAACTTTTTTTGAAGTGTGTGTCATTTTTTATGTACCAACTACTGGCTCTCCAATGGTGATGCCTACGGCAAGACAGATAAAGAAAGACTTGCATTTATAATTTATTTAGTGCCTTCCACAACCTCGATGTCCCAAAAAACGTTAAAAGCAGTGAAGCACTTTTTGAGGTGTAGTGAGCTGTATTAAATTTAGATATAAATTTAACTAAATAATGCCTGTCAATCTTCCATCGCGTTGCACACAGGGAGTTCAGACTAAGTTTAGTCTTCAAGTGAAGTGGAGTGAGGGGGTGGGAGATTATTGGACCAGGGCAAGGAGGAGTAATTAAGTTCCCATTTTAAAGTCATTGGATTGGATTTTGCCAGATCCCACCAGCTCAATGTGGGGGACGCGGGAGACGGCTGGAAACCCAGAAGCTCAATATTCCCGACTTAAAGGGTGGGTTTCCTGCCCGGACATCAGTCTGATTGACAGGCTGGCTTCCAGTCGTACGGGGAACGCGGTGAAAGAGGCTACAGGACCAGGTAAAGAGGAGAGGGCATTAGTGCTGCTGGAGATATAAATATGGAGCTGTAGCTTCTGATGTCTAAGAAGCTTCATCTATTTGGCAGAAATGTGCAGATGTGACTATCACACACTGGTGATGCCCAAATAAGATCTGTGTGACACACAAAAAATGTTAATCTATTATAGAGATAAATAATTAGGGAGATAGGGTGTGAGATTTGTGACATGTAATTTTGGATGGAGTAAGATTATGATAATCACCTTAAGAGGCCAATGTGCAAGTGTCATCGTAGATATGAAGATAGAGCAATGATTGAATGCTCTACATCATTCAGTAAAACATTTGGCATTGCATTTAGCTAAAGAAATATTGGAAAATGATTGAAGTCTATTATTGGCAGGTAGTATGAGGTTTAGTAATGATGAAACTACAGCTGAAACTATTACCATGTTGAAGGGATGTTATAAAAAGTTCTTTGCAGTGATTATGTACATTAATTGATACAAAGTTTTTCTTGTAAAAATTGTGATAAATGTAGGCAACAAATTTAAATAATTTTGTTACTAATGTTGCTATAGAGAAGTATTTCAAGGGAGTAAAAAGAGTGTTCGTACAGTTGATGCACTGAATAGTGCGAAGGAGTAAGATAGTGAGAATGTAACAATGGAGATGAAACGGTGCAATAAACTTTGTTGGCGGATGAGACTGAAAAAAATTATGTGATGGATGTGCTGAAGAACAGATTAAGTATTTGAAAGGGAAATAATATAGTAAGATGGAAGGTTTTTTTATCATGAGGGGAATCGGGGGAGGAGTAGGACATAAAGCAGAATAGGGTTATGGCATGGTTGGAATTTGGTTGCTGCACTTTGTCTCTTGGGAGCTAGGACCAGAATTTCTCTTAGTGCAAAGGGAATCTGACAGCCTATTGAAAGCCTAGTTAAGAGAGGTATGGTGGAGCTGGGACTAGGGGCAAGTGGGCCTGTTGAGAATAAAGGCATGTGGGGTGGGGCCAGTAAAAAGCAAAATTGAGGCGGATGTAGTGAGGGTAAATCATAAAATAAAAATTTGCCAGTTTTGCATTATTTAATCCAGCACTAGGAGTGTTTGAATGGCCAATTTATTATTAAATACTAGAGGCATAGCTGGGGGAACAGCAGTCTTCAGGGAGTAGCAGTAAATGGACATTTGGCTGTGGCGCACTTCATGAGAGCACAGGCTTTTTTTTAGGGAGTGAAGAGAAATAACTATTTGAAGAGTTGTTTGAACTGGGACACAGCCAATTCAGTAGTGTAGGAGAAAGTAGGGCTTAGAGAGTGGGGAGAAGTAGGTATTTCACTGCATGGGCAAATCCATAATTTTTAGCCTTTAGGGAGACTTCAACACCAAGTGGCTGGTGGCCTTCAAATTTGGCATGATAACACAATGTTGACATTAAAAGCATGACAAAAAATGTTAAACAGGAAGCAAGGTTAATGTAGAATGAAACTGGATGCTAGCGAGAACAAATATATAGATTGTTGTATTGTGTTATGCTGAAAAAGCCTAGGGGAATCTGTGAAGCAGGTCACTTAATAATTGCAGCACAGGATGCAGATATAATGGTCTGGATTTTGCAGTCAGTGGCTAACGAATGGAATTCGCTGTTTATTGCACTTACAGTTGCCCACAAACTTTTACGGTAATCGGAAGTTTGATTCAGTGTGCTGTCCTTTTTGGGGGATCTGGAACCTGTGTGAACAAGGCAAGCAATCACAAAATTGCCCTTTCAGTCAACCATCAAATTGAAAAATCTTTACTGAGGTGTGGAGAGTCTAAACGGGAAGTGTAAGTTAGAATGTTTAATTCTCTGTAAAATTATGTGCAGAAAGCAAAATAAATTGAGGGAAGGAAAGGTGTGATTAAGAGAGTAAGAGACAGAAAGATATTTTAATTTAAAAAAAAAATCTCAACAGTAATTAAAATCTGAAGGAATGAGAATCCACGCATGTAAAAGTAAGTTTTCAGTGCCACAGAGGTTGTTTGGTAGTTAAGACTTGTGTCACAAGCCATAACTTTTTCTGTTGTGCCGGAACTTTACAGTCAACTCGTGCTATTTCTCCTACAGTGAGAAATAGGTTAATAAGTCCAATTATTTTTTTCCTAAAAGCATAAATACATTTGGGTATTTTTAAGCAACTGCAGTGCTATTAATCTGGTAGATCTTTCATGGAATTGCACATGGGTGACCTGGAATCTAAAATACAGTTTCTGATACTTAACTATGGCCCTGCTTTAATTTAAGCGTGACAACAGTTCACTCATAGTAATACAGTAAATGTACCAAAGCAAATATATCATGATTGAGGTAAAAAAATATTACACATTACCAATGATGAAAGACAGGGTCTCACAGGCATTATATTTGTAATAACTTGCATTTTTTTTTCACTGCATGCCTCCCACTTTAGATGAAAATATTTTAATCATTTTTGTTGTGTGATTATAAAATATGTTTTCCCTTTTGCATGGCACAGTGGATTTATAGTTCTGCATCAAGATTTCATCCACTTGAGGTTCTACTGACCGTGTTCGTTACTCACGATATTGGGTCTGACTGCTTCCAGCCATAATGGCCTTAAAGTGACTTGGATTCCTCCTCTACCCACAAATGCAAATACCTGTCCAAGTCGGTGATGCCAAAAAAATCCTCTTCCCACTCTTGGCTCATGATTTTTGTTCAATATTTAGAATAATTTATTCTTGCCTCACAAATTATTTGTTTGATTGTACTGTGGGTATTGTTCCACAGGAGTCGGGTGAAAAATACACCTGCAATTATGCATTTATCCCTCTAATATAAATTTGTCAAAAGGAGCTATATTTTCTCAGAACCCAAGGCTTGGCTGAAATTTCTAACACTGATGCTGAAGTGAAACTCAAACCTAGGACCTGAAGAGAGGAGCAGACTTATGGGGCCAAAAATGTTGCAAGCAGTTCTAAAATTCAATGACTCTTGTGTTTCTATGGAATGGGCGATTGAGAAGTATTAGTTTTGGGGAGAGGCCAGCGAGACTACATAGCTTTTCAAATCCTTAACCTTTGTATATTAATTTTACAGATATTCTTCAGAATATTTCATTTTTTGTTTGCTGCTTGTAGAATTCAAGATATTTTAGCACAGTAGGAGGTCATTCAATCCATTGTACCTGTGTTGGCAGTGGTTCCAAATCTGAGTTATCCACTCTAAACCCATCTTGTACTCTTCCTGTACCCTTTAATAGTTCTCCTTCAAGTGTTTATCTAATTTTGCATATTATGATGGACTCTGTTTCGATAGTTATAATGAATTCCATATTCTATTTTGCATGAAAAACATGCAGCTTTCCCCTGATGCTTCTAATAGAAAATCCTAACTTGATTATGCAGAGTCAACATGGTCTTATGAATGGGAAATCGTGTTTGACAATTTTAGAGTTTTTTGAGGATGTAACTAGCAGAGTAGATAAAGGGTAACCAGTGGGTGTAGTATATGTGGATTTCCAAAAGACATTCGATAAAAGTGCCACATAAAAGGTTATTACATAAGATAAGGATTCATGGGGTTGGGGGTAATAGCATGGTTAGAGGATTGGTTAACGGACAGAAAACAGAGTAGAGATAAACGGGTCTTTTTCAGGTTGGCAGGATCAGTGCTGGGGCCTCAGCTATTTATAATCTATATTACTGACCTAGATGAAGGAACCGAGTGTAATGTATCCAAGTTTGCTGATGATACAAAGCTAGGTGGGACAGCAAGCCATGAGGAGAACGGAGTGTAAAGGGATATAGATAGACTGAGTGGGCAGTAAGGTGGAGTTTAATGTAGGGAAATTAGGTTTTTCTTTTGGTAGCAAGAATCGAAGAACAGAAACATTTTTAAATGTTGATGTTCAGCGAGATTTGGGTGTCCTCATGCAAGAAACACAGAAAGCTAGCATGTAGGTACAGCAAGCAATAAGGAAGGCAAATGGCATGTTGGCCTTTATTGCTAGGGGGTTAGAGTATAAGAGTAAGGAAGTCTTGCTACAATTGTACAGGGCCTTAATGAGATTACACCTGGAGTACTGTACAGTTTTGGTCTCCTTATCTAAGGAAGGATATACTTGTCTTGGAGGGGGTGCAACAAAGATTCACTAGATTGATTCCTGGGAGGAGAGAGCTGTCCTATGAAGAGAGATTGTGTAGAATGGGCCTATACTCTCTGGAGATGATCTCATTGAAATATACAAGATTCTGAAGGGAGTTGACAGGTAGATGCTGAGAGGTTGTTTCCCCTGGCTGGAATATCTAAAACTAGGGGGCATAGTTTCAGGATAAGGGGTAGGTCATTTATGACCAAGATGAGGAGGAATTTCTTCAGAGGATTGAATCTTTAGAATTCTCTGCCCCAGAGGGCTGGGGATGCTGAGTATCTTAATATATTCAAGGCTGAGATAGATAGATTTTTAGACTCTAGGGGAATCAAGGGATATGGGATTGGGCGGGAAAGTGGAGTTGAGGTCAATGATCAGCCATGATCTTATTGAATGGCTCGAGGGGCCGTATGGCCTACTTCTGCTCCTTTTATGAACTAATGCTAAATTATTCCCCCCTTTATTGCTGATATCTCTCTATTTCATATCATTCAACATTTATTAGTGTTGTGTATGGAGAAAGTCAGACTGAACACTCTGAGCTCAAAGTAAAGTGTGACCTTAGTCTTTTATTGCAGGTCTCCAGAGTGCCTCTCCAACCTGTGAAGCCGCCTTAAATATCTGTGCTCCCAAGGGATTATGGGATCCCTTGGGACTCCAGGGAATGAGCCCTCTGGTGGCTGTACAGAGTAAATACAAGTTCACATATATAATAACATTCTCCCCAAAGTCAATAGCGTAACTATTTACAATGTGAGTCGATCTGGGGCCCTTCGTATCCTGGTTGATCGTCTCGGTGTGAAAGCTGGTGTTGTTGAATCATTTGTTGGTCCCGCACTGGGCTGCTGTGCAGCTGGCCTTGTTGGACTACCTGGTGTGTTGGGCCCTGCAGGACTGCTGAGGATGATGGGTTCTGCTTCGTGGTCACCCGTGGTGTCAGTTGCCACTGGTGTGTGTTGGAGGATCAAAAAAGGTAGGGTCCAAGGCGGGTTGCTCAGGGTAGTCCGTGAATCTGAGTTTGATTTGGTCCAAGTGTTTCCAGTGAATGAGTCCATTTGAAAGTTTGACCCGAAACACCCTGCTCCCCTCTTTGGCCACGACAGTGCCGGGCAACCACTTGGGAGCTTGTCCATAATTGAATACAAATAAAGGATCATTGACTTCAATCTCACGTGACACATTTGCGCTATCATGGTATGCACTTTGTTGAAGCTGCCTGCTCTCTACCTGCTCATGTAGATCAGGGTGAACTAATGAGAGCCTTGTCTTAAGTGCTCTTTTCATGAGCAGTTCAGCAGGTGGAATCTCAGTGAGTGGGTGTGGTCTCGGGCGATAGCTAAGCAGGACACTGGATAGGCGAGTCTGCAGTGAGCCTTCAGTTACCCTCTTCAAGGCTTGCTTAATGGTTTGCACTGCTCTCTCTGCCTGACTATTGGACGCTGGTTTAAATGGAGCAGCTGTGACATGTTTGATCCCGTTACGGGTCATGAATTCTTTGAACTCAGTACTGGTAAAAACATGGCTCGTTGTCGCTCACCAGGACATCGGGTAGGCCATGTGTGGTAAACATGACCCGCAGGCTTTCCGTGGTTGCAGTGGACGTGCTAGCTGACATTATCTCACATTCAATCCACTTGGAGTACACGTCTACAACCACAAGGAACATTTTACCCAAGAACAGGCCTGCATAGTCGACGTGTACCCTGGACCATGGTTTGGAGGGCCAAGACCATAAACTTAGTGGCGCCTCCCTGGGTACATTGCTTAACTGCGAGCATGTATTACATCTGTGAACACAGGACTTAATAAGTCTGTATCGATACCGGGCCACCACATGTGGAATCTGGCTATCGCTTTCATCATGATGATGCCTGGGTGGGTACTGTGGAGGTCATTGATGAATGTGTCTCTGCCCTTCTTGGGGACCACTACTCGATTGCCCCACAGAAGGCAGTCTGCCTGTACAGACATTTTATCTTTGCGCCGCTGGAATGGCTTATCTCTTCCTGCATTTCCACTGGGACACTGGACCAGCTCCCGTGAAGCACACAGCTTTTGACTAGAGATAATAAAGGGTCCTGGCTTGTTCAGGTTCTGATTGCCGGGTGATTGCTCACTCTCAAATGCTTCCATAAACAAGGCTAGATCTGCGGGCTGCGCCATTTCCACCCGCGTGGTGGCCAATGACAGCCTACTGAGAGCATTGGTGCAGTTTTCTGTGCCTGGCCTGTGGCGGATGGCGTAGTTGTATGCGGACAACGTGAGCGCCCATCTCTGGATGCGGGCCGATGCGTTGGTATTTATCCCTGTTACTCTCGGAAAACAGGGATATAAGTGGTCAGTTTCCAATTCGAATTTTAGCCCAAACAGGTAATGATGCATTTTCTTTACCCCATAGACACACGCTAACCGCTGCTTTTTCGATCATGCTGTAGGCTCTCTCAGCCTTAGACAGACTCCTGGATGCATAAGCAACCGGTTGCAGTTTCCCGAAATCCTTAAGCTTGTTGCAATACACACCCGACGCCATATGACGACGCATCACATGCTAGTACCAAACGCTTACATGGATCATACAACAGGAGCAATTTGTTTGAGCATAACAATTTTCTCGCTTTTACAAAGGCATTTTCTTGGCTTTTGCCCCAAACCCATTTGTCCCTCTTTTCGTAGTAAGGCATGTAGTGGTTCTAGCAGGGTGCTGAGACCCGGTAAGAAGTTACCAAAGTAGTTCAAGAGTCCCAGAAACGACCGCAGCTCTATCACATTCTGTGGCCTTGGTGCGTTCTCGATTGCCTCCGTCTTCGCGTTGGTGGGCCTGATGCCGTCCGTCGCAATCCTCCTTCCCAGGAACTCCATATCAGGTGCCAGGAAAACGCACTTCGAGCGTTTTAACCTGAACCCCACGCGGTTGAGTCGACTAAGAACCTCCTCCAGGTTCTGCAGGTGCTCGACTGTGTTCCGACCTGTGACCAAGATGTCATCCTGAAAGACCACGATGTGCGGGACTGACTTCAGTAAACTTTCCATGTTTCTCTGGAATATCGCCGCTGCTGATCGGGTTCCAAACGGGCATCTGTTATAAACAAAAAGACCTTTGTGCGTGTTGATGCAGGTGAGGGCCTTCGATGATTCCTCCAGTTCCTGCGTCATGTAGGCTGAAGTCAGATCTAGTTTCGTGAACGTCTTTCCTCCTGCCAGTGTTGCAAAGAGGTCGTCGGCTTTTGGTAGTGGTTATTGGTCCTGTAGGGAGAAACGATTGATAGTTACTTTGTAATTGCCACAGATTCTGACCGTCCCGTCTCCCTTGAGGACTGGGACAATAGGACTGGCCCACTCGCTGACCTCGATCGGTGAAATGATGCCCTCTCGTTGCAGCCGGTCTAACTTGATCTCTACCCTTTCTCTCATGTACAGTACTGCTCTCGCCTTGTGATGGATGGGTCGCGCCCCCGGAATTAGGTGGATCTGCACTTTTGCTCCTCGGAATTTCCCGATGCCTGGTTCGAACAGTGAAGGAAATTTGTTTAAGACCTGGGCACACGGAAGTGTCGTCAGCGGGCGATAGTGCTCGGATGTCGTCCCAGTTCCAGTGTATCTTTCCCAGCCAGCTCCTGCCGAGCAGCGTGGGACCATCACCCGGTACCACCCAGAGTGGTAGCTTGTGCACCGCTCCATCGTAACACTGCCGATTACAGGAATCAGTTCTTTAGTGTAAGTTCTTAGTCTCGTGCGAACTGGAGTTAAGACTGGCCTTGAGGCCTTGTTGCACCACAACCTTTCGAAAGTCTTTTTGCCCATGATAGACTGGCTCACGCCCGTGTCCAGCTCCATTGACACCGGGAATCCATTTAGTTCAACATTCAGCATTATCAAGGGACAATTCGTGGTGAATGTGTGCACCCCATGTACCCCTGTCTCCTCTATCTGAGACTCTGGTCGTCATGATCCTCCGTGGATCTGTCCTCCTCTGCAACGTGGTGGTTTGCAGGTTTAACAGGCTTAGCAGCTCGCCTGCACACTTGTTGGAGGTGTCTCATTGTTCCACAGCCTTTGCAAACGTATTCTTTGAATCGTCATGAATGGAAACGATGATCACCCCCGCAGCACCAACAAGGTGTTAATGGCCTTGCATTCATCACCCTTGATGGTGGAACCTGAGACATCTGTGGATGTGTAGCTGCAGGTATGTGTGACCTGCCCTGTATGTTATGATTCGAAAACAACATCACTTTGTTCACAGTACTTGTAGCAGCACTTGTGTGCTGAGAGATTTGCTTAATATTGTCACTGGTGACAATGAATGTCTGGGCTATCGCTATGGCCTTACTCAAGGTTGGGGTCTCTATAGTCAAAAGTTGCGAGTATGTTTCGTGGCCAATGCCAAGTACGAAAAAGTCTCTGAGCATGTGCTCCAAAGGTCCTTCAAATTCGCAATGTCCTGCAAGGCGTCTCAGCTCGGCGACATAACTCGCCATTTCCTGGCCTTCAGACCTTTTGTAGGTGTAGAACCGGTACCTCGCCATCAGAACGCTTTCCTTCGGGTTCAAATGCTCTCGGACCAGTGTGCACAAATCGTCGTATGATTTTGCCGTGGGTTTCGCTGGAGTGAGCAGATTCTTCATGAGGCCATACGTTGGTGCCCCATAGACGGTGAGGAGGATCGCTCTACGTTTGGCAGCGCTCTCTTCCCCATCTAGCTCGTTGGCCACGAAGTATTGGTCGAGTCGCTCCACAAAAGTTTCCCAATCATCTCCCTCCGAAAATTTCTCCAGGCTGCCCACTGTTCTCTGTATCTTTGGGTTCGCTATCTGTATCTCATCGCCAGTTGTTGTGCACGGAGAAAGAGTCAGACTGAACACTGTGAGCTCAAAGTAAAGTGTGACCGTAGTCTTTTATTGCAGGTCTCCAGAGTGCCTCTCCAACCCTGTGAAGCCTTCTTAAATACCTGTGCTCCCAAGGGATTATGGGATCACATATATAACAATTAGAACCTCTCGTAACTTCTCTGCTCTAATGACTAATGGAGCGTTATATTACTTTGGGCTACACATACCAGAATGAGAAAGAAAATAGCAAGTGAAAGTAGTTTGAAACAGTTGTTTTGATTGTTTTGTTTTGGGGTGGTTGCTGATTCCAGATTCATAGGAACAGGAGTTAGGAATAGGAATAGCCATTCAGCCCCTCAAGCCTGTTCCAGCATTCAATTAGAGTCTGGCTAATCTGTACCTCACCTCCATTTTCCTGCCTTTATTCCATATGCTTTGCCGAACAAGAATCCATAAATCTCAGTGTTGAAAATTTCCAGTTGACCCAGTATCCATTGCCTTTTGGGGAAATTAATTCCAGATTTCCACTACACTTTGTGTGAAAATGTGCTTCTTAATTTCACACCTAAATGGCCTGGCTCTATCATAGAATCATAGAAATTTATGGCACAGAAGGTGGTCATTTGTCACATCATGTCTGGCGGCTGAAAAAGAGCTATCCAACCTAATCCCATTTTCCAGCTCTTGGTCCATAGCCCTGTAGGTTACAGCACTTCAAGTACATATCAAGGTGCTTTTTAAATGTGATGAGGGTTTCTGCCTCTACCACCCTGACCTCCATTACCCTCTGGGTGAAACAAGTTCTCCACTCCCCTCTCCTCATCCTTTTACCAATTGCTTTAAATCTATGCCCCTAGTTATTGACCTCTCTGCTAAGGGAAGTAGGTCCTATCTATGCTCATAATTTTATACACCTCAATTAAATCTCCCATCAGCCTCCTCTGTTCCAAAGAAAACAACTCCAGCCTATCTAATTTTTCCTCATAGCTAAAATTCTCCAGTCCTGACAACATCTCCTTTGTACCCTCTCTCGTGCAATCACATCTTTCCTGTAATTTGTTGACCAGAACTGTACACAGTGCTCTAGCTCTGACCTAACTAGTGTTTTGTAATGTTCAAGCATAATCTCTCTGCTCCTGTATTCTATGCCTCGACTAATAAAGGAAATTATTCCGTATGCATTCTTAACCACCTTATCTACCAATCCTGCTACCTCCAGGGATTTGTGACCATGCACTCAAGGTTCCTTTGTTCCTCTGCACTTCTTGGTGTCCAACAATTTATTGTGTTTTCCCTTGCCTTGTTAGCCCTTCCCAAATGCAGTACCTCCGGATTGCATTCCATTTGCTATTTTTCTGCCCACCTGACCAGTCCATTGATATCTTCCTGCAGACTACAGGTTTCTTCCTCACTATCAACCATCGGCCAATTTTTATATCATCTGCAAACTTCTTAATCATGCCGTTAACATTGATGTCTTCTCTAAATCATTGATATATACCACAAAAAGCAATGGACCTAGTACTGAGCTCTATGGAACCCCATTGGAAACATCATTCCAGTCACAAAAACACCAGTCGATCATTACTCTTTGCTTCCTGCCACTGAGCCAATTTTGGATCCAACTTGCCACTTTTCCTTGGATCCCATGAGCTTTTACTTTTCTGACCAGTCTGCGGTGTGGGACCTTGTCAAAAGCCTTGCTAAAATCCATGTAGTCTACATCAAACATGTTACCCTCATTGACCCTCCTTGTTACCTCCTCAAAAAATTCAATTAAGTTCGTCAGTCACGATGTTCCCTTGACAAATCCATGCTGACTGTCCTTGATTGATCCGTGCCTTTCGAAATGATGATTAATACTGTCCCTCAGAATTTTTTCCAATGATTTGCCCACCACTGAGGTTTGGCTGATTGGCCTATAATTACTCAGTCTATATCCCTTTCTCCCTTTTTAAACAATAGTACAATGTTAGCAGTTCTTCGGCACCACACCTGTAGCCAGAGAGGATTGGAAAATAATAGAGTCTCCACTATTTCCTCCCTTGCTTCTCTTAATAGCCTGGGATGCATTTCACTCGGGCCTGGTGATTTATCTACTTTCAAAGATACTAAACCACTTAATACTTCCTCCCTCACTATGTTCATCTCATCTAATTTTCCACACTCCTCCTTAACTACAATGTCTGCATCGTCCCTCTCTTTTTTTGTGAAGACAGATACAAAGTAACTGTATTCATTAAGAACTGTACCCACAGCTTCCGCCTCAATGCACAGTTTATCTTTTTGGTCTCTAATAGGCCCTACTCTTTTGTTAGTTATCCTCTTGCTCTTTATGTATTTATCTTTGGGTTTTCCTTGATTTTGCTTGTATCTTTTTTTCATGCCCTCTCTTTGCATTCCTAATTTCCTTTTTTAATTTTGCCCCTGCACTTTCTATACTCTTGTAGGTTTTCTGCAGTATTTAGTTCACATTATCTGACATAAGTTTCCCTTTTTTGCCTTACCCTACCCTGTATGCCCCATGACATCCAGGGGGGCTCTAAATTTGGGAGTCCCACCCTTTTTCTTGGTGAGATTATATTTGCTCTGAACCCTAACTATATCCTCTTTGAATGCCTCCCACTGCTCTGACACTGATTTACTGTCAAGTAACTGTTTCTAATCCACTTTTGCTAAATCACATCTCAGCTTAGTAAAATAGGGGTTTCCCAAATTGAGAACGTTTACTCCTGGTCTATCTTTGTCCTTTTCCATAACTAAGGTAAATCTAACTGAATTATAATCACTACCACCAAGATACGCTCCCACAGATACCCCTTCCACCTGTCCAACTTCATTCCCTAAAACCAAATCCATAGAAACATAGAAAATAGGTGCAGGAGTAGGCCATTCGGCCCTTCAAGCCTGCACCACCATTCAATAAGAACATGGCTGATCATTCCCTCAGTACCTCTTTCCTGCTTTCTCTCCATGTTCCTTGATCCCCTTAGCCGTAAGGGCCATATCTAATTCCCTCTTGAATATATTCAATGAACTGGCATCAACAACTCTCTGCGGCAGGGAATTCCACAAGTTAACAACTCTCTGAGTGAAGAAGTTTCTCCCCATCTCAGTCCTAAATGGCCTACCCCTTATCCTAAGACTGTGTCCCCTGGTTCTGGACTTCCCCAACATCGGGAACATTCTACCCGCATCTAACCTGTCCCGTCCCATCAGAATCTTATATGTTTCTATGAGATCCCCTCTCATCCTTCTAAATTCCAATGTATAAAGGCCCAGTTGATCCAGTCTCTTCTCATATGTCAGTCCTGCCATCCCGGGAATCAGTCTGGTGAACCTTTGCTGCACTCCCTCAATAGCAAGAACGTCCTTCATCAGATTAGGAGACCAAAACTGAACACAATATACCAGGTGAGGCCTCACCAAGGCCCTGTAAAACTGCAGTAAGACCTTCCTGCTCCTATACTCAAATCTCCTAGCTATGAAGGCCAACATACCATTTGCCTTCTTCACCGCCTGCTGTACCTGCATGCCCACTTTCAAAGACTGACGAACCATGACACCCAGGTCTCGTTGCACCTCCACCTTTCCTCACCTGCCGCCATTCAGATAATATTCTGTCTTTGCGTTTTTGCCCCCAAAGTGGATAACCTCACATTTATCTACATTATACTGCATCTGCCATACATTTGCCCACTCACCTAAACTGTCCAAGTCACCCTGCAGCCTCCTAGCATCCCCCTCACAACTCACACCACCACCCAGTTTAGTGTCATCTGCAAACTTGGAGATATTACACTCAATTCCTTCATCCAAATCATTGATGTATATTGTAAAGAGCTGGGGTCCCAGCACTGAGCCTTGCGGCACTCCACTAGTCACTGCCTGCCATTCTGAATAGGACCCATTTATCCCGACTCTCTGCTTCCTGTCTGCCAACCAGTTCTCTATCCACGTCAGTACATTACCCCCAATACCATGTGCCTTGATTTTGCACACCAATCTCTTGTGCGGGACCTTGTCAAAAGCCTTTTGAAAGTCCAAATACACCACATCCACTGGTTCTCCCTTGTCCACTCTACTAGTTACATCCTCAAAAAATTCCAGAAGATTTGTCAAATATGATTTCTCCTTCATAAATCCATGTTGACTTGGACCGATCCTGTCACTGCTTTCCAAATCCAGAACCGCCTTGCTACGTACTGGCTAAAAAAGTTCTCCTGAATGCATTTTAAGAATTCTGTCCCTCGATACCTTTTACACTGATTATATCCTAGTTAATATTAGGGTAATTGAAATCCCCTACTATTACTGCCCAATTGATTTTGAACCTTCAAATTTGCCGACATATTTGTTCTTCTATCTCCCTTCAGTTCAACCCATTTGATAATCTTTCTGACATATCATATCACCTCACAGCTGTAATTGTTTCTTTAACCAATATTGTGATCCCCTCTTTTTTTAACCCCCGCTCTATCTTGTCTAGAAATAAACAACAAAGGGGTTTGGAAGTGCTTAATGGTTTATACTTCAATGCAAGGAGTCTAGTGAATAAGGCACAGGCAAGTGAATAAGGCTGAGGGCGCAGATAGATATATGGATGTGTGATACCTGTACCTTAACAGGGTTTTCAGACATCAGGAATGCTAAGCTGCCATTCCTTCTTTTTCAGCATGTTTCAGTAATAGCTATGATATCATACATCCACATAGACTTCTTGCATTGAAGTATCATCATCATAGGTAGTCCCTCGAATCGAGGATGACTTGCTTCCAGGTCAAAATGTTCACAGGTGTTTCAATGAAGGACCTAATATTCCAGGTCCCAAACTACATCCTGAAGGGTGGAAGATGCCTGTGCATGGATTTTTTTAATGTGTGGTGGCCATTGCACACCAGCCACCATATGGGCTTGACAGAGCTAGGTCTTGGTCCAGTGGCAAGGGTTATCCAAGACGACTGGAGACCTGCTCTGCTAGGCTTGCATTTATATAACGCCTTTCATGATGTCCCAAAGCACTTTACAGCCAATTAAGTACTTTGAAGTGTATTCATTGTTCTAATGTAGGAAATCTAGCTGCTAATTTGCACACAGCAGGTTCCCCATCAGCAATGTGATAATGACCAGATCTCCTCAACCGAGAGTCTGCCTTTGACTCGAGTGTTCTCGACTCCATCCCGCAGCATGCTACCCGCCACCACCTCAGTGAGTCCCCAACACTGCATGAGGTAGAAGAAGTCATAAGACAGCTTAAAAACAACAAGGCTACTAGACGGAATACCTACTGAGCCATTTGAGTATGGCGGCGAGGCACTGCTGGCGCGAATACACAACCTCATCTCTCTCATCTGGAGGGAGGAGAGCATGCTGGGGGATCTCACAGATGCAGTAATTGTGACCATGTTTAAAAAAGGGGACAAGTCCAACTGCGGCAACTACAGAGGAATCTCCCTGCTATCAGCCACTGGGAAAGTCGTCGCTAGAGTCCTCCTCAACCGTCTTCTTCCCATGGCCGAGGAGCTCCTCCCGGAGTCACAGTCCGGATTTCGTCCCCTACAGGGCTAAAAGGACATGATTTTTGCAGCGCGACAGCTACAGGAAAAATGCAGGGAACAGAGCCAGCCCTTACACATGGCGTTCTTTGACCTTACAAAGACCTTTGACACTGTCAAGGGTCTATGGAGCGGCGTCCTCCATTTCGGATGCCCCCAAAAGTTCGTCACCATCCTCCACCTGCTCCTCGACGACATGCAGGCCATGATCCTTACCAACGGATCTATCATAGATCCAATCCGGGGTCAAACAGAGCTGCGTCATTGCCCCAACCCTCTTCTCAATCTTTCTCGCCGCCATGCTCCACCTCACAGTCAACAAGCTCCCCGTTGGAGTGGAACTAAACTACAGAACCAGTGGGAACCTGTTCAACCTGCGCCCTCTCCAGGCCAAGTCTAAGACCACCCCAATCTCTGTCGTCGAGCTACAGTACGCGGATGATGCCTGCGTCTGCGCACATACAGAGGCTGAACTCCAGGACATAGTCGATGTATGTACTGAGGCGTACAAAAGTATGGGCTTTATGCTAAACATCCGTAAGACAAAAGTCCTCCACCAGCCTGTCCTCACCGCACAGCACTGCCCCCCCAGTCATCAAGATCCACAGTGCGGCCCTGGACACCGTGGACCACTTCCCATATCTCGGGAGCCCCCTATCAAAAAGAGCAGACATCGGCGACGAGATCCAACACTGCTTCCATTGCGCCAGTGCAGCCTTCGGCCGCTTGAAGAAAAGGGTATTTGAAGACCAAGCCCTCAAAACTGCCACCAAGCTCATGGTTTACAGGACTGTAGTAATACCTGCCCTCCTGTATGGCTCAGAGACATGGACCATGTACAACAGTCACTGGAGAAATATCACCAACGATGTCTCCGCAAGATCCTACAAATCCGCTGGGAGGACAGACGCACAAACATCACCTTCCTCGTCCAGGCTAACATCCCCAGCATTGAAGCACTGACCATACTCGATCAGCTCCACTGGGCAGGCCACATAGTTCGCAAGCCAGACAGGAGACTCCCAAAGCAAGTGCTCTACTCGGAGCTCCTTCACGGCAACGAGCCAAAGGTGGGCAGCGGAAACGTTACAAGGACACCCTCAAAGCCTCCCTGATAAAGTGCGACATCCCCACTGACACCTGGGAGTCCCTGGCCCAAGACCGCCCTAAGTGGAGGAAGTGCATCCAAGAGGGCACTGAGCACCTCAAGTCTCAACGCCGAGAGCATGCAGAAATCAAGCGCAGGCAGCGGAAAGAGCATGCAGCAAACCAGTCCCACCCACCCCTTCCCTCAACAACTATCTATCCCACCTGTGACAGAGTCTGTGGCTCTCGTATTGGACTGTTCAGCCACCAAAGAACTCACTTCAGGAGTGGAAGCAAATCTTTCTCGATTCCGAGGGACTGCCTATGATGATGATGAATGACCAGATAATTTGCCTTTAGTGGTATTGGTTGAGGAAGAAATATTGTCCACGGCACCACGGAGTACTCCCCTGCTCCTCTTCGCAATTGTGCCGTGGGATCTTTTTCGACCTTCAGAGAGGGCAGATGAGGTTTAATGCCTTATCCGAAAGATGACACCTCTGATGGTCAGCACTTCCTCAGTACTGCACTGGAGTGTGAGCCTAGATATTGTGCTCCAATCTCTGGAACACAAAATCTAGGCTGACTCTCTAGTGCAGTACTTAGGGAGTGATGACTTTACATCCACCCTATCAAACCCATTCATAATTTTAAAGAAACTGTTTCCACTTGTGGGGAGTCCAGAACAAGAAGGGTAAGTATAAAATGCTAACAGATCATAAAGAATTTTGGAGGAATTACTTTACACACACACTGGTGACAATATGGAACTTGCTGCAACATGGAGTGGTTGACACATATAGTATTGATACATTTAAGTAAAGGCTTCATGTGTGCATCAATAACAACAACTTGTATTTCTATAGCATCTTTAACATAGTAAAACATCCCAAGTCGCTTCACAGGAGCATTATAAAACACAATTTGACGCTGAGCTACTTAACAAAATATTAGGCAAATGACCAAAAGCTTGGTCAAAGAGGTAGGTTTTATGGAGGGTCTTAAAGGAGGAAAGTGAGGTAGAGAGGTTGGGGGAAGTGTAATGACTCAAGAGTCTGGTTACTGTAAACTCACTCAGGTGCAACCTGATCCATTTTTATTCCAGCCCAAGAGTGCCAGCGTGACAAAGACACCCAGCTTATATACAGGTGACCAAGCACACATGCCACATGCGTACAGCCCGATGACCTCCGACCACGGCGCCCTCTAGTGTTTGGTGACCCCCAAGCATTAATACATCATAACATCCTTTTAAAATCTTAACAATGGTTTTTTTTACAAATTAAGACCGTCTGGGGCTTTCCTCTCACAAGTTGACCGTCTCAGTTCAACTTTGGCTCTGGGCGAGCGTTCTGAGTCCGTTGAGACTGAGGGCTGAGTAGCCGATCTGATGGGAGTGGTCTTGACCACATCAGAGACTGAAGGTTCAGAGTCAGTGATGTCAGCAGAGTCCTCTGATGAGTGAACAATGGTTGGTTGGTTGGTCACTGACTGCATCTTCCTCACTCAGTTCCAGTTTATCCGTGTGCCGCAGTTTAACCTAGTCAAGGTGTTTCCTGCATGTTTGCCCATTCTTGAACACGACAATAAACACTCTGTTACCCTCCTTGGCTGTAACAGTGCCGGCTATCCACTTTGGACCTTGACCATAGTTCAGTACATAAACCGGATCGTTGATCGAGATGTCACGTGACACAGCAACACGATCGTGACACCATTGCTGACTTTGACGTTTGTTTTCAACACCATCATTCAAATCAGAATGAACAAGAGAAAGCCTGGTCTTGCGATTTCTCTTCATCAGTAGTTCAGCAGGAGGAACCCCAGTAAACGTATGAGGTCTTGACCTGTAACTAAGCAATATACATGACAACCGTCTCTGCAGTGAGCCCTGAGTTACACGTTTCATAATTTGCTGGATCATTTGAACGGCACGCTCTGCTTGACCATTAGAAGCAAGCTTGAATGGAGCTGATCTCACATGTCTGATGCCATTGAGTTTCATGAACTCCTGGAATTCAAGACTTGTGAAGCAAGATCCATTGTTGCACACAACAATGTCAGGCAAACAATGAGTAGCAAACATGATATGAAGGCTCTCAATGGTATCTGTAGACGTGCTGGATGACATAATAACACACTCTATCCACTTAGCATATGCATCCACTACGACAAAAAAACATCTTTCCTAGGAACGGGCCCGCAAAATCAATGTGGATCCTCGACCATGGTTTGGATGGCCACAACCAAAGACTCAGCGGAGATTCCACTGGTACTTTGCTTAGCTGCATGCAAATATTGCACTGATGCATGCATGATTCTGGATTAGAGTCAATTCCAGACCACCATACATGAGACTTAGCAATGGACTTCATCATGACAATACCAGGATGAGTGCTATGAAGTTCACGTACAAATTTTTCTCTACCTTTCTTATGCATGATTACACAATTACCCACAGTAAACAGTCTGACTGAATGGACAGCTCATCCTTGCAATGGTTGGAAGGTTTGGTCTCCTCATGCATCGCCATAGTTATAGCAGACCAATCACCACTGAGGACACAACGTTTCACAACCGATAAAATAGGGTCATGGCTGGTCCAGATCCTAACTTGTAGAGCAGTGACACAGGGGTTCCTTCACTCTCAAAAGCATCCATTTCTAACAATAGATCTGCAGGTTGAGGTGTCTCCATCTCAGTTGTGGGTAAAGCCAGATGACTCAGTGCATCGGCAGAATTCTCAGTACCAGGTCTATGACGGATGACATAATCATAGGCAGACAATGTCAGCGCCCACCTTTGAATGCGGGACGATGCACTGGTATTAATACCTTTGTTTTCCGCAAACAATGAAATGAGTGGCTTGTGATCCGTTTCTAGTTCAAAACGAAGACCAAACAGGTACTGATGCATTTTTTTTTACCCCATACACACAGGCCAAAGCTTCTTTCTCTACCATACTGTAAGCTCTTTCTGCTTTAGACAGACTTCTCAAAACATACGCAACAGGTTGTAGCTTGCCCGATTCATTTGCTTGTTGGAGTACGCAACCAACCCCATATGATGAAGCATCACAGGACAATACAAGATGCTTACAAAGATCATAATGAACAAGCAACTTGTTTGAACATAGCAGATTATTGGCTTTCTCAAAGGCTCTATTGTGAGACGCACCCCAGACCCAGTTGTCGCCTTTTCTTAGTAACACATGCAGTGGCTCTAGTAAAGTGCTCAATCTGGGTAAGAAATTACCAAAGTGGTTGAGTAGCCAAAGGAACAAACGCAGATCTGTCACATTCTGAGGCCTGGGTGCATTTTTTATGGCCTCGGTTTTCGAATCAGTGGGCCTGATGCCATCAGCAGCAATCTTCCTCCCAAGGAATTCGACTTCAGGTGCCATGAATACACACTTCGAGTGTTTCAGCCTGAGTCCCACTTTGTCCAGACGCTGTAGGATGACTTCAAGATTGTTCAGATGTTCAGCAGTGTCGCGACCTGTGACCAGAATGTCATCTTAAAACACGACCATTCTCGGAACGGACTTCAGTAAACTCTCCGTATTCCTCTGAGATATGGCTGCAGCCGAATGAATCCCAAAAGGACACCTGTTATAGATGAACAATCCTTTATGGGTGTTGATGCAGGTGAGTATCTTCGAAGTGTCGACAAGCTCCTGGGTCATATAGACCAATGTCGGATCCAGTTTCGTGAATGACTTTCCACCAGCTAGCATGGCGAACAGGTCATCAGCCCTCGGTAACGGATACTGATCCTGTTTTGAAAATCGGTTAATTGTAACCTTGTAGTCTCCACAAATCCTGACAGTGCCATCACTCTTCAACACAGGAACAATGGGACTAGCCCACTCGTTAAACTCGAATGGTGATATGATCCGTTCACGCTGGAGTCTGTCAAGTTCAATTTCAACCTTCTCCCTCATCATGTACAGAACAGACCGAGCTTTGTGATAGACAGGCCTTGCATTGGAGTCCAGGTGAATCTACACCTTGGCTCCCGTAAAATTATCAATGCCCGGTTCAAACAAAGAAGGAAACTTTTTGAATACTTGAGCACACGAAGTTTCATCCACTGCGGACATCTTGACATCATTCCAGTTCAGCTTGATTTTCTCGAGCCAATTCCTGCCAAACAGCGTTGGACCATTACCTGGGACGATCCATAATGGTAGCTCATGAACCACACCGTCATATGACACCTTGATAGCTGCACGGCCGAGCACCGGTATGAGTTCCTTAGTATAAGTATGCAACCTGGCATTGACTGGACTCAGCTTCGGTTTCGCAGCCTTAGTGCCCCACAGCTTGTCGAATGTCCTTTGGCTCATTATTTGACTCCGTGTCCAGCTCCATTGTTACAGGCACGTCATTCAGCTTCACATTAACGACTATCAGCTGGCTCTTACTCAGGAACGAATACAGTCCATTCACTTCCTCCTCGCGTTGCGTATCCGGGCCATCACTTAACTGGTCCTCATCAATCACATGGTGAGCCACACCACGCTTGCTTCGTTGTGGACACATCTTGTGAGATGCCCTGCTTTCGAACATCCATTGCATGAGTATTGTCTAAACGGACACTGATGAGGCCGATGATTGCCCCCACAATGTCTAGAGGGTGAAATCTGGATCGAACCAGTTGGCGGGCTCTGAGCAGCGGCAGGTTTCACATAAGCAGCTCTACCCGAAGACGACGCCATCTTGTTTACAGTACTTGCCGTGGAACTCCAACTCTTCGATGATATCTGCCTCAAATTATCATCCGTCGTCATGCATGCCTGGGCAGTCGCGATGGTCTTTTTCAAATCCACGTCTCTGCAGCCAACGGCTTCCTGAGGGTCGCATCATGGCTGATGCCTATCACGAAGACATCACGCAGCATGTCTTCCAGCATGTTCCCGAACTTACACGGCTCAGCAAGACGTCACAGGTCGGCAATGAATCCCGACACGTCCTGGCCCTCGGCACGAACATGCGTGTAGAAACTGTAGCGTGATATGATGATCCCCTCTTTTAGCTTCAGATGGTTACCCACCAACGTACACAATTCCTCGTACCCTTTTTCCGCCAGATGTACAGGCGAGAGAAGATTCTTCATGAGGCCGTAAATTTTCGGACCACAAACGGCGAGGAGAACTGCCCTGCACTTAACTGCGTAGGTCTCTGCCTCCATGAGGTTGGTCACGAAATACTGATCCAGGCAGTCGACAAAATCCGTCCAATCCTCACCCTCCACGATTCCAACAGTGCCCATTATGCATGCGAAGGTTCTTAAATTACCTCATCGCCAATTGTAATGACTCGAGTCTGGTTACTGTAAACTCACTCAAGTGCAACCTGATCCATCTTTATTCCAGCCCAAGAGTGCCAGCATGACAAAGACACCCAGCTTATATACAGGTGACCAAACACACATGCCACATGCATATAGCCCGACGACCTCTGACCGTGGCACCGTCTAGTGACCCAAAGCATTAATACCTAACTGGAAGGAATGCCAGAGCTTTGAGCTTTGGAAGCTGAAAAATGCATGAGAAAAAACAGAATGGCAGGTTGGGAAGAGGTCATTGGACTAGGAGGCTGGTGTGGAGTACAAACACTGGCATAGACCAGTTTTTGCTGAATAGCCTGTTTCAGTGCTGTAAGATTGTAATTCTATGTTTTAATGTTGAGTTGCAATGAAGCTGAAGCACTGGTCTCATAACGACGTGCAGAATTAGACGTCACATGTCTTCAGTCAAAACAAAGTTGAAAGTACTTGGCATTGAGACACATATGGTTACTTTATTTACATGTCCATCCATCATCATAGGCGGTCCCTCGAAACGATGACTCGCTTCCACACCATAAAAAGGACGAGTTCACAGGTGTTTCAATGAAGGACCCGAATTACATCCTGAAGGGTGGAAGATGCCTGTGTGTGCATTTTTTTAATACCAGCCACCACACGGGCTTGACAGAGCTAGGTCTTGGTCCAGTGGCAAAGGCATGTACAGATGCAGTCAAAGCCTCCTTGATAAAATGCAACATCACCACCAACACCTGGGAGTCCCTGGCCAAAGACCGCCCTAGTCTCGTCGCTGAGGGCATGCAGAAAGCAGAGCAGGTGTAGGCAGCGGAAGGAGCGGGCGGCAAACCAGTCCCACCCACTCTTTCCTTCAACCACTGTCTGTCCCACCTGTGACAGAGACTGTAATTCCTGTATTGGACTGTTCAGTCACCTGAGAATTCACTTTTAGAGTGGAAGCAAGTCTTCCTCGATTTCGAGGGGCTGGCTATGATGTTGATGACAGATGCAGTAACCCTCTGGTGCCTGTAGGGGGCAGCACATTGGCCGGGCCCACAGCACTGCTGCGGCGGCCAATGACACAGCACTTCCGGTCATGGGCAGCCTGACAAAGGAAGTCTTGTGGCGTTAATGAGTGACAAGCGAGCGAACCATTCACAAGCCTGAATGGGCCATGCAGCATCACGTGGGGGGGCGAAGAGAGCCAATGAACGTGTGAGGGGCGGAATCTCGAAGGTTCTCGGTGAGGTTGCGGCGACGAAGGCAGTTGGACGGTGACGGTACTTGACGGCGGAAGCTTGTGTCTTCACTTAGACTTTTAAAAACATTTACAATTTCTGATAATCAAGAACCGCCTGACCATGTCGGCCTCGGGAGCACTGTTTCCCAGCCTGGTGGCCGGGAGCCGCGGCTCCTCCAGCAAGTACCTGGTGGAGTTCCGCGCCGGAAAGATGTCGCTCAAAGGCTCCACCGTGACGCCCGACAAACGCAAGGGTCAGGTGTACATCCAGCAGACCGACGACTCGCTCATCCACTTCTGCTGGAAGGACCGCACCGCCGGCACCGTGGAGGATGTAAGGAGATCTTGAAACAGCCGCGCTGGGATGATTGGGGGGGGGGAGAGAGAGAGGGTAGATGGGCGGGAGGGGGGGGGGGTCTGGAATGGGGAAGAGGGGGTGTGGAGGGGTCTGGAATGGGGAAGAGGGGGTGTGGAGGGGTCTGGAATGGGGAAGAGGGGGTGTGGAGGGGTCTGGGATAGGGAAGAGGGATGTGGAGGGGTATGGGGTGGAGTGGTCTGGGATGGGGAAGATGGGGTGGAGTGGTCTGGGATGGGGAAGAGGGGGTCTGGGATGGGGAAGAGGGGGCATGGAGGGGTCTGGGATGGGGAAGAGGGGGCATGGAGGGGTCTGGGATGGGGTGGAAGGGTCTCGGATGGGGAAGAGCGGGCATGGAGGGGTCTGGGATGGGGAAGAGCGGGCGTGGAGGGGTCTGGGATGGCGTGGAGGGGTCTGGGATGGGGAAGAGGGGGCGTGGAGGGGTCTGGGATGGGGAAGAGGGGGCGTGGAGGGGTCTGGGATGGGGAAGAGGGGGCGTGGAGGGGTCTGGGATGGGGAAGAGGGGGCGTGGAGGGGTCTGGGATGGGGATGAGGGGGCGTGGAGGGGTCTGGGATGGGGAAGAGATGGCGTGGAGGGGTCTGGGATGGGGAAGAGGGGGCGTGGAGGGGTCTGGGATGGGGAAGAGCGGGCGTGGAGGGGTCTGGGATGGGGAAGAGGGGGCGTGGAGGGGTCTGGGATGGGGAAGAGGGGGCGTGGAGGGGTCTGGGATGGGGAAGAGCGGGCGTGGAGGGGTCTGGGATGGGGTGGAGGGGTCTGGGATGGGGAAGAGATGGCGTGGAGGGGTCTGGGATGGGGAAGAGGGGGCGTGGAGGGGTCTGGGATTTTGGGAAGGGGCAAATTAGTGATGGGGCGTGCGGGGCGGGGGGGATGGGATGGCTGGTTAATGGTTTGGGGTGGGGGGGTGCGGAGAGTAGTGGTTAGGGGTGGGAGATGCTTTGGGGCGTAGGGGGTGGAGATTGTGGCTGCTCGGCGAAGTGGCATTGCATTTCTTATGGGCACTGTCCTTGGTTTTTGCTACTAAGGGAATGTTTCCAGTTTTGCCACGTACAAAAAAAACATTTTCATGGTACAGGGTGTTCGATCAGAGCTTTAGCTTTGATGCTGCTGATAAATTCCTTGAGAACCTAGGTTCACTAGTGGGTGTAAATAAAGCATAAAATACACCATGTGATGCAGTGTTTAAGAAAGACAGACTTGAATTTATATAACGCCTTTCAAGACTACCGGACATCTAAAAGCTTTACAGCCAATGGAGTACTTTTGGAGTGTAGTCACTGTTGTAATATGAGAAACGCTGCAGTCAATTTGCGCACAGCAAGCTCCCACAAACAGCACTGTGATAATGACCAGGTAATCTGTTCTTGTTATGTTGATTTGAGGGACAAATATAGGCCAGGACACCGGGGATAACTCCCCTGCTCTTCTTCGAAATAGTGCCATGGAATATTTTCCGTCAACCGAGAGGTCAGTCGGGACCTCGGTTTAAAGTCTCATCCAAAAGACAGCACTTCAGACAATGCAGCACTCCTTCAGCACTGTGCTGGAGTGTCAGCCTAGATTTATGTGCTACACACCGAGTCACAGCTGACACAATGATAAGATATGTAAATATGTTGAACTGGTTGTTAGCTGGGTTAACAGTGAATTGCTACAATTAGCTTCAGCATTCCAGGTTAAAGAAGCCAAAATTCCCACTTCAGATTGACATCCAGTGACCAGTGGTGTCCCATAAGGCTATGTGCTGAGGCCTGAACTATTCACTATATTTATTAATGAAGTGGCCAAATACAATAGAGAGCCATATATCCAGGTTGTTGGTGACATAGGTAGTGTAGATGAGGGCATCAAATTACAAAGAGATATTGAAAAATTAAGTGGGCAAAACTGGCAGATGGATTTCAAAGCAGGCAAGTGGAGGTCATACATTTTGGACCAAAAAAGAACAAATCAAATATTTTTTTGAAATGGTAAATCTAGGAACCGTGGAGGTTCCGAGAGATTTAGGGGTCCATATACACAGATCACTAAAATATAGTGATCCAGTACAAAAAAATAATCAAAGGCTAATGAAATGTTAGCCTTCATAACTCAGGGGCTAGAATATAAAAGGGAGGGAGTTTTGCCACAACTATATGAAGCCCTAATTGGACCACATCTGGAGTAGTGTGTGCAATTCTGGGCACTGCACCTTTAGAAGGAATATATTGGCCTTGGAAAGAGTACAGTGCAGATTCACCAAAATGTTGCCAGGGCTCCAAGGGTTAAATTATGAAGAGATTATATAAACTAGGCTTGTATTCCATGGAATATAGAAGGTGAGGTGATGATTTAATTGAGGTTTGTAGGATTTTGAAAGGAATTGATAGGGTAGAGAATATCTCTTTCCCCTAGCGAGTCGAGGACAAGGGAACATAATCTTAAAATCAGAGCCAGGCCATTTAGGAGATCCACAAAGAGTGGATCGCTCTCCCACAAAAATAGATGATGCTAGCTCAATATTAAATCTGAGATTGATAGATTTTTGCAAGCCACGGGTATAAAAGAATATAGAGCCAAGACGGGTGGATGGAGTTAAGATACGGATCAGCCATGATCTCATTGAAGGTGGAACAGGCTCGAGAGGCTGAATGGCCTGCTCCTCTTCCGATAAGATAATGATCCAGGAATTGGTTGAAAAAACGGACTTGACTTCCAAAACTTGGAAAGGTGGCAACCCAGCTAACG
Source organism: Pristiophorus japonicus (assembly GCF_044704955.1). NCBI lineage: Eukaryota > Metazoa > Chordata > Chondrichthyes > Pristiophoridae > Pristiophorus > Pristiophorus japonicus. Next base: position 186,624,059 of record NC_091988.1, on the reverse strand, counting down.
AGTGGTGCACTGTTGCCTGTTGGTAGGGCCCATTACAGGCACGTTGTGGCTCAAGGAGCTTTATACAGTTACCGCTGTGGATGGCTCTGAAGCATTGTGGCACAGCACTCGTATCATTCCTCCAGCACTAACCCCACCCTGCCTGGAACGATCTGTTTCTGTGACTCTGGTCCTTTGTGCATCCCTCCATTCGCTCCACCAGTGGTGCTGTGCTTTGGGCTGTCTAAGCCCCAGGCTCTGAATTCCCTCCCTAAATCCCCCCTAAATCCCCCTGGTCACCTTTTAAGGCCCTCCTTAAACCAACCCCCCCCCCCCCCAAAGTTTTGGTCACCCCCATCTAATATCGCCCTAGTCTTGGAGTCCGTTTTTGCATGATTGCACTTCTGAAGTGATGCAGGATGTTTTTCTACATTAAAAGCGTTCTATAAATGCAAGATGTTTATAAATAAATGGACTTGTGAAAAAATTTTGAAAATACAATTACAGAAAAATAATCTGTGGGGCAATAATAAAGAAATTATGCAAAGTGTTTTACTTTTTATAATGGAGTCGGTGTACTGTTTCCACAGGACCTGATCATTTTTCCTGATGACTGTGAGTTTAAACGAGTGGCCCAATGTACGACTGGACGAGTGTATGTGCTGAAATTCAAGGCAGGATCCAAACGCCTTTTCTTTTGGATGCAGGTAAAAATTAAAAGATACAGTCTTTAAAATAAATGTTACTTTATGGTTCTTGTAGATAATTATTATGAATATAATTTGGCCCATGTCCATGCCGGCCAAAAGAGAGCGATTTGGCCTAATCCTACTTTCCAGCTCTTGTTCCGTAGCCCTCCCTGTAGGTTACGGAATTTCAAGTGTATATTCAAGCATTTTATTAAATGTGGTGAGGGTTTCTGCCTCTACCACCCTTTCAGGAACTGAGTTCTAGACCCCCAGCACCCTCTGGTGAAAAAAGTTCTCCTCAACTCCCCTCTAATCCTTCTACCAATTACTTTAAATTGTTAATGCAAAAGCAAAATACTTTCGATGCTGGAAATTTGAAATAAAACAGAAAATGCTGGAAATACTCAGCAGTATGTGTGCAGCAGCAGATGCTGCCTGACCTGAGCATTTCCAACATTTTCTGTATTTACTACAATTAATATGTACATTTCTCACAGGTGATCTGGTTTAGGATTTATCCGCCAGTAAGGTAATAATGCTTAAAAGCAGCTCTATATAAGCCTCTGCACTCAAAATTCAAACAGAACAAACCATTTAATAAAAGGGGCAGCTAGGACTGAGTAGCCTGGTGTTCCAGGGTTGGATTGTCAAGGCTTAGACTGCAGTTTGGACATCCCTGCTACCCGTAAGCAAGTAAGCTCAACGCAGACACTGGGTACCAAAGTGATAATTTTTCAAATCCCCCCCCTCCCCCCCTTTCAATAATATAACAAAAATATCTGAAATGAGGTGTTGGTTCTAGTTGGACATGCGATGATGTGCATCATTAAAATTGTCAAATCATTTAATTTTCTAATGTCTGCATTGCAGTTTTGGGAATAAAATGAGTTTAATGCAATGAGCTTGAAAAGCTTCTGAACCTGTGCTTCCCCATACACTGGCACATTTTTTTAATGGAAAATGTTAATTTGAAAATTGCTATTTTTGTAAGTCCTTAGCTTTATCTGGCAGATCTCCCAAGAGATGTGGGTGATGAATTTAGCCTAGTTTGTGACCTTTAACTGTTGTTTAATTCTTCAGGAGCCCAAATCTGACAAGGATGAAGAGTTCTGTCGTAAAGTGAATGAATATCTGAACAACCCACCAATGCCTGGTGCTTTGGGTGGTGGTGGCAGCAGTGGGGGTCATGAGCTAGCCGCACTTGGAGGTATCCCATTAGTTCATTAGGATTTGAACCTAGTGTAACCATTGTAACATTACGTTAATGTATGAAGATAACTTCTAACAGAGTATTCTTTATTGTAGTTTGTCATGCCCTGTAATAATCACTGCTATGTGGAAGAAATGTCTTTCTTTCTCGCCAATTTTCTTCCCTTTGCCATCTCACTTGAAGGTCTTGACTTGTTTCTGGGATTTGATCTGCAAGTTGCCTTCAGTACCTCACTGTACTTGCAATTATTTAATTGTGCGCTGTGGCAGCAAACATTAGCAAGCTATTTGACTGTTGGGATGGCTGAGACTTACTGCTGATTCAATTGTGTCTTGGCCAGCGCACTTCTAGCAGGGGTTGCAGGCAGCGATCAGGACTGGGGAACCTAGCCAACTTTTCCCTTCTCTTACCCATGGGCACTGAGGTGAATTTTAACATCTATTCCAACACGAGCTGATAGCAGCTAACTCACCAAAGAGCTATGGATTACGTGTAAGACCTTCTTGGCTAATGTGGCTCAGCTACTTGATTATCCGAGTCATTAAGGAGCCCAAAATGTTTGTTTGTTCTTATTTTTCAAGATGTGACATTTTGTATACTAATGGCTTTCTTTTTTTGCCACTTATTATATATTGATAGTTTTGCTTAAAATGCGAATTCTGATTGCATGTGAAAAGCAATATTCAGAAAATTCAGGAAACAATAACTAGTTCTTGGTGTACTTGCATCCATTTGGATTTTTTCTTTAAATGAAAATGGCTTTTATCAATTAAGAGCAATGTTGTGCTGATCTTATCAGATTTAAATTGAGCTTGTGTCGCTTTCATAATCTGACAAGTGGGTTTTCTTTTATTATTTTCTTTGGGAAGAGGAGTGCTGCCAAGTTTGGGACTGTCAAAAAGAAATTCATGAATCCGTGGGAAAACCATGAGTGTAGAAAACTACAAGTTTGCTTGTGCCTGCACAGAAACAAGTAATTTTATTTTCTCAATCATTAACCTGTTTCTGTGCTGTAACATTCTTTTGTCCCATTGTCGGCACAGATGGTTCTCTCCGCACGAGTCACCTAGTCTAATCCCATTCTCCTGTTCATTGTTCCAACAATGGTTAGTGACCGAGCATTCCACATTCCAAGCACCCTTTGTGTTCATTTTTTCTTTTAGCCTCCACTTTAATTTGATTATTTTAAATTTGTGTTCTCGTTACCATTTCAGACGAGTGGACTGCAGTCTGTCACTATTTACTTTATAAGCCATCATAATTTTGACCTCTATCAGGTCACCTACAACATTTTCAGCTCTATTGAAGAAAGCCCTAACTTGTGTGTCTCTTCAAAATAATATTTCACGCTTGGCAAATTCCTGTTAAATTTTTATTGCATAATACTCCGTTGAAGTGCTTTGGGATGTTTCACTACGTTAAAGGCATTATATAAATACATGTTGTGAATTTAAGCTGCAACTTTTCTATTGCTTTTATATATTTTCTTTAATGTATTGCTGAAAACTGTACACAATACTCCAGCTGATGTCTAACCAGGGCCTTGTACATGTTCAACTATTTGTGCCTCCAAATTCGAAACCAAGTATTCAGTTAGTTCTTTTAATGGCCGTGTCTACTTGCACGGTCACCTTTTTTAATGATCTGTTTATTGGTGCATCAAGACTCCACTGCTTCTGTTCTCCACAAAAAAATGTTACGTGTATTTCCTTTCCTTGTTCCCAAATGTATTACTTCACATTTGAACTGCATTTTCTATCCATCTGCCCACCCTTCCAGCCTATCTATGCCTTCTGCAATCTTTCACAGTCTTTATCATTTGGTGTCATCAGCAAATTTTTATATTTTACCTAAGTCTAGATCATTTTATGTATAGTAAATAAGAGGAGCCCAACACAGACTCCTCTGATTGTCATTCATCTCTTTATTCCAGGAGAAAGTGGACTGCAAAGTCTTTTGGGTAACATGAGTCATAACCAGCTGATGCAGCTGATGGGAGCAACCGGTTTAGGTGGACTTGGTAAATATTAACTACATTTTATAAATTGATTTGTAAAAAAAAAAAAAACACCGACCCTTCTATCCTTGCTGGATGAAAAAAAACATGTATTTTTGATGGGGCGTGTAGGATTCTACACAACAGGCGAAAGCAGCTGAGAGGGAAGCCTAGCGCTTTTCTCTCAGGAAGGGTATATAGAAGTGCAAGTCAGCCTGGACCCTTCTGCACACCCACGTGGAAAGATGCAACGTACAAGGAAAGGGGATCGGGGACTTAAAGGGGGGAACATCTTAAGCATGGTGCTAATCTGTTTTACGAATTTAAAACATTTGCTTGCTTACCTACCTGGCCACCAGGCTTTATTTCTAACATTGGACGAGTAACTTTTTCCCCACCACTCGTAAAGTGTCCTGTTATACAATTAATTGGTTTAGTAAATAGACTTCTCTGTCTCCAGGTAATTCAGCCTTGAGGATAAGTATTTATAAAAGATCTCTGCATAAGTGCAGAGTAAGTGGAAAAGGAAGAAATAGTTTTACTCTGAAGGCAATTGCTGGTGCCAGTATTTTCAGCAGCAAGAAAATGTTAAAAATACTGCATGTGCAAACGTTTAGAGCCCATCTTCTGTATATATAATGTAAAGGAGAGCTGCTGTTCTTTTATACTGTCTTCCTAATTTTATGAGTATTCAAGTACCAAAATTAAGTACTTTGTTCAGTGTCATATGTTTCCAAAGTAAATGGTTTTGGTTTTGCTTTATTAAAGACATTTTCTGTCCCCTCGTTAGTTATTGAGTTTAATAAATTGCAGAGCATTGATCTTTAACTCTTTCAGTGATACTGAATCAAATTTTTCATTTTAATCGGTAAGTAAAGTTTCTCCTATTCCCTGAAAATTGTGCATGCCAAGGAAATGTTACCTTAGGGATTTCATAAAATTTGCAGCTTTTCAGTTTTTTGCATTGTAGTACGCACAGTTCCCCATTTAATGACTGGAAATGCTAATACAGGTAGCTGTAGTGCTGCAACCCCTTGATGTAATTTTTCTTTTTCAGGTAGCCTGGGTGCTCTGGCAGGGCCAGCAGGTCTTGCTGGCTTACTTGGCAGTGGAGGGCCTTCAACCGGCAGTAGTTCTTCAGGGTAAGAAGAAATCTGCTGGAATATGAATGTAGTGCTGAGAATGCAGATAATTTACTAGCATAATAATCATCAGTATCTTTGATTGCATGGCTCAATTTGTCTGCACTAAGTTTCCATTACTGAACTTATGTTCATTCATTGTATTCTGTTAACAACAACAGTAGGTTTTTGGCAAAATGCTGAACTGTATTCACCATGAAAAGCAGAACAATGAAGAATCTTTCTCTAGTTTGAAAGTAAAGTTTGTATTTGTATATTGTCATTTAGATGGTGGTGTAGTGAAAAGATGGTTAAAACAGATCATTGTCGGTATCCTTTTCTTCTCCCCTCCCTCCAGTATGCTTCATTTTGGTGAATTAAGTTATTAAATGGTGCTTTCTTTTTTGTGTTCAGCTCCCGAAGCCAGTCTGCAGCCATTACTCCATCCTCCACCACCTCGGCAGTTCGTATGACTTCAGTTCCTTCTGTTGCTGCAGCAACAACACCAGTACCAGCCCCCACTGTAGCATCAACGGCAGTGCCAGCAGCGGCGGCCGCAGCAGCAGCTCTAACGCCACCAGCAGTATCCAGCACAGCCTCTGCAGTTGGTTCCACAGCTACTTCTGCAACTGCATCTGCGTCTGCTACAGCGTCTGGGTCTGTAACAAGCCCGACTCAGCACATTCAGCTGCGTGACTTGCAGAGTATCTTGGCCAGCATGACTGTTCCTGCTGCAGCAGAAGGGACAGGACAACAGGGTAAGGATCTAGTTCTGGAGACATTTAAAAATGTGTCGAACTAGCCTTCAAGGTCAAAGTAGCATTTCAGTCATTTATTTGTAATTAGCTTGCAACCTTCAGTTTATTAATTTAAATGATAGGAGGCCATTCGAGCCATCATGCCAGTGCCAGCTCTCTGGTACTGTTACCCAATTGGTCCATCTCACTTGCACTTTCCCCATAGCCCTGCAAATTTTTCCCCTTCAAGTATTTATCTAATTTTATTTTCAATGTTACTGTTGAATCTGCTTCCACCACTCTTTCAACAATGTATTCCAGATCACAACAACTGTGTTTTTAAAACAAAATTAAATGTTTCCTCATGTCGCCTCTGGTTCTTTTGCCAATCACTTTAAATCTGTCACCTCTGCTTACTTCTGCCATTGGAAACAGTTTCACCTTATTTACTCATCAAAACTGTTCATGATTTTGAGCACCTACATCAAATCTCCTTAACCTCTCTGCTCTAAGGAGAACAACCATAGCTTCTGCAGTCTGTCCACATGACTAAAGTCCTTCATCCATGGTACCATTCTAGTAAATCTCTTCTGCACACTCTCCCAGGCCTTGATATCCTTCCTAAAGTGTGGTGCCCAGAATTGATCACACTACTGCAGCTGAGGACCAACCATTGTTTTATAAAAGTTTAGCATAACTTTCTTGTTTTATACTGTCCACCTCTATTAATAATGCCAAGAATCCCATATGCTTTTTTAAAAACCTTTTTAACAGGGGTCTTTTTGTAACCGTCATTGTTCTTGTACACACAACCTTAAAATATATGATTAAATGCACAGCAGTTTTCAAAGTGGGGGTGGAAGGGGGAAAGAGAGATGGTAGCCCCTACACTCGAGGGAGATTTAAACATCAGCGTCTCTCTGACAACAGAGGCAGCTTGAGCCTGGAGCTGTTACTGGCCCTATCATGAGGACAAAATGAGAAATAAAAAGTAATAAAATTATGACATCACAAGGATGGAAGACAATAATTGGTTCTTCCAGATTAATTGAATCACTGGACAGGGAACAAATCTTAAAGAAAGCTACTAATTGATTTAATTTGATTCAATTGCTGATTTTCTAATTTTAACTTAATTTTATAATTGTATTTAATTTAGTTTAATTAGAATTAATCTTTATTATACTGACTTTATTATTGTATTATTTACAATGTAATTGGAAATGTCTTTTAAAAAATGTTTTCGCCTGTGTCTATCTGCGTGCGCATTTTGGCTGCCGCTTCGGATCCGAGCCGTTAACCTCTTTTTACACTTCCTTCTCGTGCTCTTTCTCTCTTTTCCTCAATGATCAATATCTAATGTGTTGTAAAATTGTTGTGAAGTGCCTTGGAACGTTTTACTACGTTAAAGGCGCTATATAAATAAGTTGTTATTACTCTGCCTCCCAAGAAGCTTACTTCACTATGAAGCAAGTATGCTCCATGGGGTTTCTCTTTGCTTATGTAGTAAATATGGATATGCTGAAGTCCTTTCAAGAAGGAATTTGATAGTGTTATGTCCTGGGCAACTCTGATCACCTGCAGCCAGTAGCTTGATTTCTGGAGCGGAGGAATTTCCCAGTTTTTTTTTTTCTTCTGCATAGCTCTCTGCCTTTGTGGGAGTTGGTATTACTCGAGGTTGGGCGGGTGGGTTGCATAAGGTCATGTCATCTAGTGCGTGGGTGGGAAGACTTTCAAAGCAGACGAGCTGGGGAAAGAAAACTGTATTTGACAGTGGCAAATGTTCGGTCCCTTTTGCAAAACGGCTCCTGGAATTGTGATGCAAAAATGGTTCTCTGCTAATGTCTGCTGTGCAGGTATGGGGTTATTTATGTTCATAGTGGGAGAACCGTGCATTTACACCAACTCAGCCCCATCATTTTTCTAAGCACTTTCATCCTTCTATCCAAATATTTGTACAGCACCCCACTACAGAGGGCATACTAGGCTCTAAGGATGGGGGAGGGGGGTTTTGATAAACTGAGATTTTTAAACTGTATGCAGATACAATCATATTTGAATTATTTTTTTTTAGCAGTGGATTTAGCCAGTGTGTTGACACCGGAGATCATGGCACCTATTCTAGCAAATGCAGAGGTTCAAGAACGATTACTACCCTACCTTCCAACAGGAGAGTCACTGCCACAGCCTGCAGAAGAAATTCAGAATACATTAACATCTCCTCAGTTTCAACAGGTGTGTATTTTCTTTGGCATCTTCAAACCTATTCAAATTTGATTATTTTTTCGGGTAAATTTGTCCAGAATAGTATAATACATTTGAACACTCTTTTCAATGACCGAAGTGTGTAATACTAAACAAGTAGTAGTTCAACTAGACATGTGTAACCTCATCTTTAAAATGCCTACTCTTGTACTAGGATTCTTTTTGCACACTGCTTGTGGTGTAAATGTAGAAAAAAAATTCCCAGCATAGATCTGCCAAATGAAAAGTGGATGTGAGCATGTTGCCTTCACAGGAATTGCTGATGGTTTGAGGGTGGAGTGCTATGAGGTCCATTCCAATTCCTGGAGTTTAATACCCAGCACACTGGAGATCTATATAACTACAAGCAGTGTCTCCTCTAATTTTGTTTGGTCCTGCACGGCCCATTAAAATACCAAGCATGCATAGTTTTTGTATTGGCAAAGTGGCTGTGCGGGTTCTGTGGAGCGCCGTGTGACTTGCAGAGAAAGCATTACCTACCTACATATCCTAGTCAGATTTTAAAAACTAGGGTAGACAATGCACTGGTAGGTTGTAATATGTAGTAGGCGGGTTTCACTGGTACCCATAATGGAGGATTGTGGGTTTCCCTCAAACTTGAGTTTGGATAGCTCAAGCATGTACACCCACTATAATATGTCGGCATGATTGAGGTGACATTGAAGACACCATGTATGTTAGCCGGTTGGTGTACCTAGGGTATAATACAATGTTGGCTCCAAGAAACTCTCATGGATATCTAATTAAGCAATGTGTTTTTACTAGAGATGCGATTTTATAAAACATATGCTGGGTTTTTGTTATAATTTTGTTAAACGTGGGTCTTCTAAATAAAGAAATAATTTCAAGTGCTCATGTTGGCCACAGGAGAGCAGCAAAGCTGACTTAAAGGTGCTAACACAAAGCTGGGATTTTCATGTTTAATGAAGGATGTAGAAATCCACGAACTAGGCAAATTAAATTAATTAAACCAAAATATGTTGCACCTATTTTCCAGTGCAGGGAGCACAGTTATCTGCAAGTACTTGCCAACCAACCTGTGGGTGCTTTTATTTCAAATAATTATGCAGACATTCATATTTTTCTATGCAGATATTAAAATTGACTTTTTTCGATAAATTTATTTCTGTAGGCTATGAGCATGTTCAGTGCAGCACTGGCTTCAGGGCAGTTGGGTCCATTAATGAGCCAGTTTGGTTTGCCAGCAGAAGCCGTGGAAGCAGCTGGAAAGGGGGGTAAGTGCCATTTCATATTTGCGGCTTGGTCCACACTCACTCTGATATTGTAACCTGAGTCTTGGGAGAGCACATCATAGCATCGCCATTGAGAATAGTGCAATGGAATCATGATGCCTGCACATGGGAGTCAATGGCTGAAGATGAAAGCAGCTTGAGATCCTTGTTTTAGTATTCTGGCTGTAATTTGAGTACCTAGAAATTAAGAAAAATGTGTGCCATGCCGATAAAATATTGTAAATGGAACATTGCATCACTGGTTTATATCTTACCTCAGTCAGAAACACCTTGCTTGAGACCATCTATATTTAGAACCTGGTCTGTAAGGTATTTTGTTGATACCCATTTTCAAAAATTGTAGGTTGGGTGAGTTGCAGAGCAAGGGAACATTTAAATAATCATAATAGAAACTAGATCTTGCTGCATTAATTTAAATGGTGCTTTTTTGCAGTGATCATTGTCTTTTTGATTCTAGTGGCTTTAGTATCTTAGCTATCAACATTGTTCTTTTTTTTGGCTCAAGACATAAGACATGACTTTAGGCCAAATTTAAAGCAGATTTTGTGCTTGCTTTTTTTCCCCAATATGAAGTTCGGGTACGATCAAAGCTATTTTGAATCCTGATTCAATGGAATCGTTGAAATCTAGATTTGGTCTGGTCCAAAGTGGCTTTTTTGATCTTGGGAGTTTTTCTTGGCTTCATTTTATTGGAACTAATAAAGCAACTTATAATGTAACAGAAGAATTTAGACCAATCTGAGGACCTAAGGCCTGTACGAAGAGTATGTCTCCCTACTTTGGATTCTGAGGAAATGAGACCTGTGTATTGTTCCCCCCTGCCCCACCCCCTCCAGATGTGGAAGGATTTGCTAAAGCCATGCAACACAGTTCGACATCCTCCTCAAAGACAAAAGTGGATGAAAAGGAGGGAGACAGTGACTCAAAGGACAAAAAGGATGAAGAGGAGGATATGAGTTTGGACTGAAAACTATTCATACAGTTAAACCATTTATTAAAGATGTTGAAGTAACAGATAGTCCACTCAGTTTAAAAATGAGTGTTATTGCGTGTTTGCCTTCTATTAACTCTGAAAAGTAGCCATATTAAAGGTTCTTTTTAGAGCAAGAGCATTTTGTGCATGTCACTTATTTCCAATTTTAAAGCTTTGAACTAGTGTGTAATCCATGATCTGAGCAGAGCAATAATTCAGTGGTTTTCAAATTTTTCTTTGTGGGAGATTCATGCAGGCCAGTGTGCAAGTGCCGATTCTTTGTTAGAACAGTTCAGAACTTAACTGCATGCAGACTTGCTTTCTCTCCATAGTCCTCCTATATCTTCGTCTGGCAAAGCATTCCATGGTCCACCAACTCTCTAACGAAATGGCTCCTAACCTTTGTCCTCACTCAGACAATTGATGGTGCCTCGTTACTGACTCCTCAACCAGAGGAAAGTGAGTGAAGGTACAAATAGCTACCCTTCTATCTTTTGGAATTGTGACAATTCTCCTTTTTATCAAACTTTAATTTCTAAATTTTATAAAGCTTACAGCACTTCAAGCCTCAGACAAAAAGTTCCACTAAAGAAGGTTTTAAGGAGGCTTCACAATTGTCCTTAAGTCACAGTATGAATAATTTAGACTGACTAAACCACACATTATATAGATAAGATTTATTTTGACTCAATTATGTACCAGTGTTCTGCACAGTCAGTGCTACAAATGTAAAACAGGGATCTTAATTAAACAAGATAATGTAAAACCAGTGTGTCACAGGATAAATTTTACCCATTAATATTTTCCTCCCAAAATACCGAATAAAAAGGCCATTAAAATAGCAAATTTATAAAAATCCACAGCAAGATTCTGAAATACAGTACAAATATTTAAGTGCATAAGTGGATTGGAAATCTTAAAACAGCTCTGGTAAAGTGTTCTTGATTGTTATTTCTTTCCATTCTATTTACAATGGGCAACCGCTGGTACTGACGCCACCATGTATGGATCCCGGTCGATTTAACTGTACAGAACTTTGATTAATTAGGAAATTCTTTATACAGCCGACAAATGAGTAACGTAGAAAAGACAACATTGGAATTTGCACTGTGTCTGAAATACAAAAAAAGGAAACCTTTAGAAGATATCTCTGCAAAAATGACAAGATCAAAACTATACAAATGCAAAGAAGAAAGTGTTTTTCATAAATTAGGTTATTTTAAGATTGTTTATTTTGATGGCAATTTTCACTAAGTATTGACCATTATTCCAATTACTTGCAGAGAAACCAGCTGTCACCAAGTTATTGAGACAGTTTGGAAATGGCATGTAATTAATATTTAAGGCAGGAATAAGTAGACTATTGCAACAAGTGCAAATTTTATATCCATCAACTTGATAATTTGGAGAAATGCCTCCGCAAGATCCTACAAATCCCCATGGAGGCCAGACGCACCAATGTCCTCATCCAGGCCAACATTCCCAGCATTGAAGCACTGACCAGCTGGGCAGACACGAGACTCTCAAAGCAAGCGCTCTACTCTGGCTCGTTTGCCATGAAGGAGTTCAAAGGTGGACAGAGGAAACGTTACAAGGCCACCCTCAAAGCCTCCCTGATAAAATGCAACATCCCCACTGACACCTGCGAGTCCCTGGCCAAAGACCGCCCTAAGTGGAGGAAGTGCATCTGGGAGGGCGCCGAGTGCCTTGAGTCTCATCAGAGTGCATGCAGAAATCAAGCGCAGGCAGCAGAAAGAACGTGCGGCAAACCTGTCCCACACACCCTTTTCCCTCAACAACTATGTCCCACCTGTGGCTCTCGTATTGGACTGTTCAGCCAGCTAAGGACTCAATCTAAGAGTGGAAGCAAGTCTTCCTTGATTCCGAGGGACTGCCTATGATGAATTTGGTGTGAAGCAGGGGTGTCCTAGATTGTTCACTGTGCAAATTTCAATTCTTGATGATTTCTCTCATTCTTGGGAATAGTCTACTCAATATCTCCTCTTAGGACAATCCCTTCACATCCCAGGAATCAGTGTAGTGAACCTTTGTTGCACTCCCTCGCTTTCCTTGGGTAAGATGACAAACACACACTACTCCAGGTATGGTCTCACCAAGGCCCTCTGTAATTGCAGTATGATTTATTTTCTCTTGTATTCCAATCTTTCTGTAATAAAGGCTAATATTTGCTTTCCTAATTGCTTGCTGTACCTGCAATGCTAACTTTGTGATTCGTGTACAAGGACACCAGGGTCCCTCTGAATACTAACATTTCCCAATCATTTAAAAATATTCTGCTTTTCTATTTTCCTACCAAAGTGGATAACTTCACATTTCTCCATGTTATATTCCATTTGCCATGATCTTACCCACTAACCTATCTATAATCCCTTTGCAGCCTCCTCAGCTTTCCCTACGTAAAACTTGAGATCGTTCAAAACTTAGTTGCCCATGGGGACTTGGTGCAAGTTAGGACAAGTCCCCATCACCCCGTGCTCGCTGACCTACATTGGCTCCTGGTTAAGCAACACCTCGATTTTCAAATCCATCCGTGGCCTAGCCCCTTCCTATCTTAATCTCCTTCAACCTCCCACCCCCACCCAATTGCACTCCCCAAATTCTGCCCTCCTGAGCATCCCTGATTATAACTGTTCAACCATCAGCTGCCTGGGCCCGAAGCTCTGGAACGCCATTCTTAAACCTCTCCTTTATGACGATGCTCCTTAAAACCTGCCAGCCCGAAAATGACCGATTTATTCCTACTCTCTTATTTATTCCTACTCTGTTTTCTTACTGTTAACCAATCCTCGCTAATATATAACCCATGAGCCCTAATTTTGTGCAATCTCATATGGTTTTTGAAAATTCATACACTACATCACGGGTATGGTTGCATAGTGATTTATGGTATTGGACCAATAATTCGAGAGATTGAGCGTTCAAATACACCATGGCAACTTGTGAAATCAAATTGAATAAAGCTGATAATGTGTGGCCCAGCATCAGGAAAAAATGACCATGAAAGTTTTGTACAAATCCAACTGGTTCACTGTCTTTGAGGGATAGGAACTTGCCATGGTCTGGCTCTATATATGACTCCAGTCCCACACCATGGGATTGACTTGTAAAGCCATTTGAAATAGCCACGCAAGCCACAAATGATTGCTAGAAAGCGGCCCACTACTACTTTCTTGGTGCAATGAGGAAAGCCACCATGCTGAGAACAAAAAAATTCAAAAATGATTTTTTTGTGTTATCACATAGTAACAATGAGCATGTAATCTTCCCCCTTGCTCTAATTCCTTAAAATATAAAATTCTAATTTTTTTTTTCCCCTCCAGCCAATTTCTTTCTCCTCCTCTTGAAGGAACCTGAGGTTCTTTGGGTACCCATCAACCTTGTAGACATTGCTCATGTGTGAGCCTAGATGGTGAGTGTTGGACCTTACTTAACCACAATGTGCATCACCATTGGGCACCTGGTCTACATAAACACACCTTCCAGCAGAGGTTTTTGGATAGCGACTAGGGAATGAGGGATTTCAAATAAAAGTAAGCAGGCTCACTAGAAATGATTACCATAAACTATGATGACACACTGACTCGAGCGAAATCTCCACACAGAGTGGGCCCAAGTTTCGGGACACCCCTAAAACGGCGCAGCCCGGACTTGGACGCCCGTTTTTCGTGCCAGATAGTGCGCCTAAAAAAAACTTCCTATTCCCATGCTCCCTGCAGGTCTTCTGCAGCCGGGCGCAGCGCAGCACGAGCTGTTGGGGGCGGAGCCAGGTCCCTGCGCCGAAAACAGTGCCGGGACCTCTGCACATGCGCGCTACAGTGGGCGTGCATGTGCAGTAGCTCCAGGTGCCCAAAATTGTGTGGGAGGGGCCCGAAGCATTGCAGCCCCTACCCCTGGCTGAATGGCCTCACTGGGGCTGCATGAATAAGGCTCCTCCCACGCCCAGCTCCTGCTTCCTCCCGACCCGACTCGACTCCCGCTCTCTTTCCCTCCCTCCCCCCCCCGGACTTCCGCAACTCTCTCACCCCCCCACTCCTGGACCTCCGCGACTCTCTCCACCCCACCCCCCAAAACCCGACGCCACCTACCTGTAAATCTAGCCCGAGGTCTTGGGCCCGGCCATTCAGCCTCCTTCTCTCTCCGCCCCCCTCTCCTTCCTTCCCTCTCTCTCCTCCCCTCCCTCCCTATATTCTCTCTCCTTCCCTCCCTCTCTACATCTTTCCTCCTTCTCCCCCTTCTCTCCTCTTACACCCCCCCCCCCCCCCCCCTCCCCTCGCTGTCAGAAATACACACACTGACAGACAGTGAGACACACACACACACACACAGACAGACAGATAGAGACACACTGGGGGGACCATCCCAGCACGCTGTTGGAGGACTCCCGGTGCTGCAGTCGGTAAGTAGAAAATGTTTTATTGATTTAAAAAAAAAAAAAATTTTTTTTTTTTTTGGATTTATTGGTTGATTTTATTGATGTATTTATCATTTATTATTGATGATGGCTCTTTATTTGTAAAACTGAAGTGTTTAATGTTTGTAACCTTCCCTTTAAACCCCCCCCTCCCCCATACCTAATTTTCTAAAGTGTAGACAAGGTTTTTTCGAACGTACAAAAATCTTCACTTACTCCATTCTAAGTTAGTATGGAGTAAGTTTTCACTGCCGAAACTTTGAAAACAGGCATAAGTGGCCGGACATGCCCCCTTTTGAAAATAAAATACTGTTCCAAAGTGAAACTGTTCTAACTGACTAGAACTGGAGCAAACTAAATGCCGAGAATTTGAATTTCTAAGATACTCCGTTCTACACCAGTTGCTCCAAAAAATCAGGAGCAACTGAGGCCGAAACTTGGGCCCACAATTAGGAAGGTTAAAAATATACTCACACCTATTAAGATGTACAACTTGTAAAAATAAAATCTAATTTAGCAATTGTTTCACTTGTAATGCAGTTAATGTAACTCACCTGGTACGCCTCCCACATAAAGAATCTCTTTGGAATTGGAACGAGGAGTGTGTGAATGTCCCACTGTGTAGTTACCCTCAGTGTCTACATCAAGTTGTATCACATTTTTCCTTTTGATAACTAATGAAGGAAAACATAAATCAGATTGTTATAAATGCATCTTTGACAATTTACACAAGATTAATATTTGGGTGCATTAAAATATATCTGTAGCATGGGGTCAGGTGGCATACTGGGTTGGTAAACATTTATTACATCTCTGTTCCAAGTTTTAATCCAACTCCAAAATAGCAGCTAGAGATATCCAGTTCCAAAAAACAGGTAGTCTTTTTCCTGACTCCAATCTTGGGGCTGAGCACAGGTCTGATGGCTCCCTTCTTACCAATGCTCCTCCAAAAGGACATCTGCCAAAGTTTAGGAGATTTCAATGAGACAGGAGGGCTGGTTATGCTTCCTTCTGCCTCATTTGCATAGCTGAGCTGCCTTGGAACATAACCATTCCATTTCCCTGCCACCCCTGGGATTCCCAGGAAATCTCGTGACGATGTAAAGGGGCAATGGACACAGTGTAATACGTCTCCATCCTACAGAAAGAATTTGCTGCTGTAATAGAAAAAATAGAATGGAAGGATTCCAACACTGGATTCCAGCCCCACCTGAAAAGAATGGACTCCCTGTCCACCTGATGGGCATTAGGTCTGTGCATACATGCACTCTTCACTCTTACCTGCAATGCGATGCCATTGTCCATCACACAGAGACTGTTGTGCAGTGACTGATGTAGACAACTCCGCAGCTCCATTACGTAACCGCACTATAACCTAAAAGGAAAAGTAGAGCTTCAGTAGCCAGTGCATGAAAATACAGCCTGTTACCTACACAGGCAGCAAATTGAACTGTAAACAGCTCTTATCAGCATTAAGTGCATCACTTGATCATAAATGGAAGGGACTATCTATTTAACCAGACTTTGCTTGGAACTTTTAAGATTACAGTAACTTATTTTAGGATAATTCCGCTCCTAATGTCATTTGCATATATTTCCAAACATGGTGGTCTATAGTTGACAATGTTAAGCACCGTAACCCTCCAGAGCTGGAGTTAAGTCTTGGATCAACAGACAAACAGGGAAGTCCACAGTATGTGCAAGGTCTACACATAGCCTGTACCTCACCTGCCTGCAGTACATACCAAGGTCCCATAGTAATCCTCTCTGCTCAACTCAAGTCCTTTGCCCAGGATGATGTTGATCATGACAATGCTACATCTTTCACTTTCTTCAAAAACATCCTGTAAAATTTATCTCTTCAACTATTCTTTAAGTCACCTCCCCTAATTTCTCTCCTACTTCTAGCTTGATGTAAACTACTTCACGTAAAGCGCTTTGCAATGTTCAGTTTACATACAAGGCCCTATATACATTTGGCAGTGGCTCGTCGCTTGCTATTATTCTACACAAAATGTACTGAACTCTACCAGAATCTCTGTGTGTATTTGCAAGTACCAAGAAAGCATGAAAACTTTGCACAATCCAAAATAAATGTGCGTACATGTGCTTGTGATGAACCTTGAACACTTCATGGTATGTCTATTTGTGATGTTGGTTACAGGCTATTAGAATATAATGTTACAAGTCATTTAAACAAGTAAACTCTGTGGCATATCATACTGCTTGGCTCTGTGATAATGATCGAAAAGATAATCTGAACAAGTGAGTAGAAATTTGTGTTCAAGTATTACAACAATACTACTTTATTTGTTATATTTCCTGAATAAAAGTTCTGATCCAAACAGATCTTCCTCTAAATCATGATTGAGCCAAAAAAATATCTTCATCACCTGGTACTTTAAATTTTGAAGATGTGCTCAGGTTTTTCTGAACAGTAATCTTTGTTTTTAAAAATAAATTATTCCCAGTCTGGAAAGGAGAACAAGTCACACTCACTTCTCCACTCTCTGCATACAAACTGAAGTAATGGTTTTGTTTTCTTCCAACATGGAAAAGTACACCTGGCAAACTCCTGGGCCGCACTTCAAACATCAACTCATAATCATTGTCAAGAACAAAAGACTCATCTAGAAGAAACAGAAAAGAAAATATTGCTGGAGACAATTAGAATAAAAAGCGACAGCACACATGGGAAAACAAACCACCAGTGGGCTCCCACTCCTGTCTGGAAAGTGTAGCGTAGAAGGCGGCCATTCATGCCTGTGCTGGCTCTTTGAAAGAAGTCATGCATGATCATCGGATGAGGGCAGGATGTGGGTTGTCTCCTGCAGTTGATACACTCAGTCTTCTCTCAGACATGCATACAGGTGACTTGGGCGAGATACCAATAGCCCTTAGAACTATGTCCAGCAGGATACACTGTTCTCAAGGCCATGGGGAGAAAATTGGTAAAAGAAAAGCCTAATGTATAATGAGATCTGAAGCATGAAGTTACGGTTTATCAAGGGAAGGAAAGTAAGAAAAGGAACCTGGAATTCAGATATAAAAATTGGTAACTATATATTTTTTTAATTTGCATTTTAAAATTAAGAGTGGTTGGCTAATAATTAATGAGATGGAAACAGAAATGGAAATATTGCAGTTTTAATACCTATAATTATATAGCCTCCTGCAGTTGAAAAAAATGTTCCTGGTTCGAGACTGCCCTCAAAACATGGCGTAACATCGTAAGTGCGTGACGGAGGTTCCATAGCTTTCCCGTCGAGTTGGAAGTTTCGGATACAACCATTATACCTGGCAACAGAAGCACCCTGTACAAAGAAGCAATAAAGAGACTTAACTTTAATTAATGATCAAAGTATAACATTAATATTCACATCTACATTGAAAACAATCCCCTCAAGTGGGCTAGTCTGCTTCCAGTCGATTTCAGCGGGTATGGTGACGGGACACAGCAATTGGCCCCTGGGTTAGGAAGGGGTAAAGAGCTGATCCCTGCTGGGTGAGATCCTTGGGCTTGGCTGTGCTGTTGAAAAGCCAGCCAACTCTCGCTGCCTCGGCTCACGTGACGAATGGCTACTTGGGTGAGATGGCGGAAGTCGGTCGGCACCCTGGAGCCCTGCCCCAGCAAACAGTCAGCGCCTTCGACAACTTGCATTCATTTTAAACCTTTAACGTGGCAAAACATCCCAGATAAGTCGTATTTATTTAGGAGGGAAGTGGGGGGAAAAATGGATCCAACAAGCCAATCCTTTCTATTCGAACCATTGTGTTCATAGAGGGGTTTCATCATCAGCTGTGCTGCTTGCACAGAACAGATGTGGAGCAAAACAGAAAATGGGGTGAACAGGCCTTCAGAGCGTTTTGTGCCCACTTCACGATTTTGCTGTCAGCTGTATTCTGTGTGCTACACTGCCAGTGCACATTGTGTGCGTAGCCTTATTAAAGCCCCAGAATGCTTGCAAAATTCTTCAAATGAATACCTGGCCCGATTTGCTCATTTTTACACTGGATTGCAGGTTTTGCCTTCAAAGCTCATATTGAATGGAGGCGAGGGGGGCTCCACATGGAACAAAGTTCATAAAGTGGAACAGGCTTTTGTATTTTGTTTTTTTTTGTTGCAACAACAGCACAGTGGACTTGGACAGTCCCAAGTTTACAAAGGTAAATGATCCGAGGCTCTATTGGCCACGTCCCTCTCAAGGGAACTGCAGCAGGTCATCCACTGCTGTGCCAGGGATTCTGATGGTCCACGAGATCAGTGGGAACAACTGATTGCAGGGAAATGGGGTAGCTTGCTGGGCCCCCGTCTACCCATTGTAATGTACAGGCAGCAACAGGCAGGGGAAGAAGGGCTGTCGCGATTGGGGTGGGCGGCAGGAAATGCAGGTTGGGTGGGAACACAACAGTAGGCCTCACCACCCAATATTTTTTTGTGTTCCCGCCACTATCCTATCTGAACTCAGATGGGATAATGGATGAAAATCCACCTTTTCGCGTCTTCCCGAAGGATTTCGAATTTGCTAAATTTGCAATTAAACCGAACAGCGCTTTTTACCTGAGCAACCCTTTTGGCTTTTCCCGTTGGCACTGCACCCACATAGAATGGAGCTTTGACATCTAAGGAAGCCGTGCCAGAGATAGCGCTGGTCTGTGCTCGCAGACCGTCTATCACCAATTGCCCTTCGTTCTTGTTTCTATTGAAAAATATCTAGGAATGATACAATTTACAGTTACAGGCAAATGCTGATGCAATGAAACGCAAGTTATTACAAACTTATTCAGTTTGAGACCTATCCAGTTACATTTCTTCAGAAATCTCTTCATATATATAGCTAGTGCATGCCTGATTATGATTTGAGTAAATGCACAGCTCCCCAGTCTAATATATAGACCTACAAATTCGGCCACGCCCAGTTTTGGAATGTGGGTACGGGAGCAAAGTAGTTATGTTACTGGACTAGTAATCCAGGTTAATGATCCATGACGTGAGTTCAAATCCCACCATGGCTGCTAGGGAATTTAAATTGAGTTAATTAAATAAATCTGGAATTAAAAAGCTAGTATCACTATGAAACTACCGGATTGTCGTAAAAACCCATCTGGTTCACTAATATCCCTTAGGGAAGGAAATCTGCCGTCCTTACCCGGTCTGGCCTATATATGACTCCAGACCCACAACATTGCTGTAGTTGACTACTAACTGCACTCTGAAATGGCCTAGCAAGCCACTCGGTTGCATTTAAAGTGGCTCACCACCACCTTCTTGAGGGCAATTAGGGATGGGCGATAAATGCTGGCCTTGCCGGCGACGCCCACACTCCATGAATGAATAAAAAAGTGGGGTATGGCAGTGTGTTTCTGCTCCTCCCGGCTCCACATTCAGGTCAGTTTACTTTAAATACTTAACTTGCTGGTTGCCGCCTGGTTTTCCCGAGTGCCGCCAGCACTGCACGCTGACCTTTTGGCCTTTATCAATACGGCTAGTGGTGTGCGTTCGACTCATGATGAGAGCGCGCTTCCTGCCTGCCATATTGGAGGCTTAGGAGGCCGTTTAGTGCCCGATAAAATGGGCGGGGCATTGAATTTCTAGGCCATGGAAGTGTGCTTTTCCTCAATGCCATGTGACTTGGAACTGAATGCACAGTGTGAAGAGAAGGAAACCCAATTGTCTCTAGACTTCCATTTCCTGCTTCCAGTACACGTCTGAATAGCGGTTGCCAGCTGCCAAAACTGTGCGTGGTCGGATTTGTCGGCCTATGTGTTTGACTGGGGAGCTGTGCATTTACTCAAATCGTAATCAGGCATGCACTAGCTATATATATATATATATATAGAAGAGATTTGCATATATCTGAAGAAATGTAACTGGACAGGTTTGTCCTTCAAGCATTACTGCTTAACAAATAAAATCTGTGTGATCAGTCATTTAAAAAAAAAAAGAATTGAATGTTGAAGTACAAGTCTAAGAATTTTTATGTAGGTCACGGCGCGGACACGATGGGCCGAATGGCCTCCTTCCGTGCTGTAAATTTGTATGTATGGTCTCCAATCTTAGATTTATTTATTTATTATGTTGTAAATCTCCCTATGGCCACATTTTCAAAGCCATTCCTTCTCACTGTTGTAGGCTCTTTCGTTGATCGAAAGCCATTTCCATCTGTGAGATGCCAACGTGACCTGCTTGCAAGCCCCTGCTAACCTTGCACTTAAACATGCTACTAAGGAGCTGAGAGAGCAGCTCGGGGCTTCCCACCATAAGTCTACATCCCAGTGGATTGAAGCCCAGTCCCTGCTGTTTATCTGTGAAGACACAGACAGGATTGGAAACTGTGGATTGAGTCTGCATCTTAATGCTCTGTAGCGCTGTGTAGATTTTATTTCAGGAACACCATATAATTTAGACATCATTCATAAATTTGCTCAAGTTTGGAATTTGCACTACGCATAGCCGTTGAGAAGGAAAATTATGTAGTTTGGCTTGTATTGGGAATTTCTAATCACAATCACTTTCAACTTCCATTTCTTAACATCCTGTCCAGATTTAGCACAAGGAGCCGGCAATCTTGCTAGATCAAATGCTAAATGCTTCCAACAGTCTGATGCTCGTAAATCAGCTCTCATCTACCAATGTGTTACAAATGAGTCAAACCCTTATACTGAAACCAGATTAAACAATGCTCTACATGACACCCAAGTATATTCAATGTAGCATAGGCCTGGATTTTGCCGGTGCTCAGAGGGCAGGTTCGGAGGCGGACCTGCTGGGGACGGTATCCCGCTCTCAACCTGCCTCCGTGTAAGTTTCCCAAGTGCCCGGACTGCCTGCGCTTTACAGACCCGACACTCAGCAGGAGGTGAGTTAATTGAAATAGTTAAGAGGGTGTTAATTAAACAGCATTTTACCACCTACTAACCATTTTTCCAACTTTTTCACGCGGTGCTCGGGGATCATGCCAAGTAAGTATGTCGGGTTATCAATGACTCTGTATTGCTTTGAATAGGTGACAGCTGCAAAAGTGGTATAAAAGCTACCATTTCACAGCTGTTTACGTTCCAATGTTAGAATGACATCATCAGACCTGCTTCCTTTTAATTGGCTGGTAACCTCACAGGACGGGCTTAACAAGCTCCATCAGGGGAATGTCGTGGGGGAAGCCAGCACGGAGCGAGGACGCCCCGGACATAGCCCGCTTCTCTCCTGCCTCGGTAGGAGAAATCGCGGCCATAATCTCAGAGGATTCCTATTAAAATAATAGCCTATTTTCCAAAATAAATCTTTAAAATAAAGCACTGTTACAACATGATTTCAAATATGAAAGGTCATTTTAAATTCCTTCAATTAATTCAAGCCATTCTTTCTTGTACTGAAAATAAATCTAAATGGAAAATTGAAGTAATTGTCTGAAGTAATTCTAATCTTCATCAGTGGTAGAAAAGTGTTTCAATACCTAAAAATCTTAAAGATATAGTATTGTGAGTAGAAATAATTTCAAGGCCCTAGACTATGTTTGCAATACTTACCGTGTGCCACTTTCCATCATTATACTTTTCTTTACTTGCAATTCTTAATTTCTTCCTTTTGATATTAAACATGAAGACAAACCGGCCTCTGGAAACCAAGAGAGTCATGAAGGAGGTTTCCAGTTCATTGGATACATAGAAAAGCATCCCATGGGATGAATTACAGCGAACTTCCATGGAGAAACTAGACCTGGAGAACCAACATTAAGAAAATAGCATTAATGCCCTCTCACATTCACAAAGACACATTAAGATTAGAACAGTTCTTCTGAATGAGACCATACCACTTGTTTGTACAAGCATTTCCTTATGTCAGGAGTGTCCAAGCTTTTCTTTAAAGTTGATTTTCATGTTCTCATTTATGTGCACATCTCAAGTTGCTAATATCAGTATCAGTGGGTGTTCTGATTGAACATTTATCCACCAATGAGGCAACAGCGCTACAAATAATCCTTTCCAGACCTCTAGGCCAATAGAATAATAAACACAAGTTGCCTGGGCTCTGGGCCCATGTGACCCTAGGGCTGCAGATTGGTCTTGTATTATCCAGTGAATCAGCAATGGATTAGGAAGGCATGAAGATTAAATTATATTCTTGAGAGGACCAAGTGCTCTGAAGTGGATAAAGGAAGCTCCCATTAACACAGAGATCTATAGAGTAGATATACTGAGTAACCTGGTATCTGGTGCTTTATAAGAATGTGCATTGTTGAGAACCAATTCCCTCTCCAGTTTGCGCTCAACATCAACCACTCAAATATTCTACATATACTTCCACCAATTGCAAAACGATAATTTCTTCAGGAAATTCTGTACCATCTTAGAAGTGACTACATAGCTTGGAAATGAACAAATTTAACAGCTTAAAATTAATGTCCAAACTCATTCAATAAGAAGACAGCAGAGATTATTAGAAGAAATTACCTCACACGGAAGGAGTCTGGGATATTGTCGTATTCCAAGCGACTGAGATGCGAGCCCCTGAAGTAATATGCATTGCTGGCTGCAGCTGGCAACTTTGGGAGCTGGCAACTTTCTCCCATTTGCTTCTTGCTCTCAAGCTTGGTTATAGAAAGAAGAAAGATTTGCATTTATATAGCGCCTTTCATGACCACCAGATGTCTCAAAGCACTTTACAGCCAATGAAGTACTTTTGGAATGTAATCACTGTTGTAATGTGGGAAACGTGGCAGCCAATTTAGGCACAGAAAGCTCCCCCAAACAGCAACGTGATAATGACCAGATAATCCATTTTTAGTGATGTTGATTGAGGGATAAATATTGGTCAGGGCACCAGGGATAACTCCCCAGCTCTTCTTCAAAATAGTGCCATGGGATCTTTTACGTCCACTTGAGAGAGCAAAAGGGGCCTCGATTTAACGTCTCATCCGAAAGATGGCACCTCCGAATACATAGTCTTCAAAACAGAAGAAAACTTGCAATATGTACCAAACACAAGGCTCTCAGACATTAAGAAAACAAGCACTATTCTTTTAGCAGAAGAGCTCAATTTAATATAACAAAACAAAAATATAAAATACACGCATTTCCCAAGAGGAAATGTAGGTCCCTTGCAATCAGATTCAGGTGAATTTATAATGGGGAACAAAGAAATGGCAGACCAATTGAACAAGTACTTCGGTTCTGTCTTCACAAAGGAAGACACAAATAACCTTCCGGAAATACTAGGGGACCGAGGGTCTAGTGAGAAGGAGGAACTGAAGGACTTCTTTATTAGGCGGGAAATTGTGTTAGGGAAATTGATGGGATTGAAGGCCGATAAATCTCCGGGGCCTGATAGTCTGCATCCCAGAGTACTTAAGGAAGTGGCCCTAGAAATAGTGGATGCATGGGTGATCATTTTCCAACAGTCAATCGACTCTGGATCAGTTCCAATGGACTGGAGGGTAGCTAATGTAACGCCACTTTTTTAAAAGGGAGGGAGAGAGAGAAAGCGGGTAATTATAGACCGGTTAGCCTGACATCAGTAGTGGGGAAAATGTTGGAATCAATTATTAAGGATGAAATAGCAGCGCATTTGGAAAGCAGTGACAGGATCGGTCCAAATCAGCATGGATTTATGAAAGGGAAATCATGCTTGACAAATCTTCTGGAATTTTTTGAGGATGTAACTTGTAGAGTGGACAAGGAAGAACCAGTGGATGTGGTGTATTTGGACTTTCAAAAGGCTTTTGACAAGGTCCCGCACAAGAGATTGGTGTGCAAAATCAAAGCACATGGTATTGGGGGTAATATACTGATGTGGATAGAGAACTGGTTGGCAGACAGGAAGCAGAGAGTCGGGATAAATGGGTCCTTTTCAGAATGGCAGGCAGTGACTAGTAGGGTGCCGCAGGGCTCTGTGCTGGGATCCCAGCTCTTTACAATATACATCAATGATTTGGATGGAGGAATTGAGTGTAATATCTCCAAGTTTGCAGATGACACTAAACTGGGTGGCGGTGTGAGCTGTGAGGAGGACGCTAAGAAGCTGCAGGGTGACTTGAACAGGTTAGGGGAGTGGGCAAATGCATGGCAGATGCAGTATAATATGGATAAATGTGAGGTTATCCACTTTGGGGGCAAAATCGCAAAGACAGATTATCTGAATGGCGGCAGATTAGGAAAAGGGGAGGTGCAACGAGACCTGGGTGTCATGATTCATCAGTCATTGAAAGTTGGCATATAGGTACAGCAGGCGGTGAAGAAGGCAAATGGTACATTGGCCTTCATAGCTAGGGGATTTGAGTATAGGAGCAGGGAGGTCTTACTGCAGTTGTACAGGGCCTTGGTGAGGCCTCACCTGGAATATTGTGTTCAGTTTTGGTCTCCTAATCTGAGGAAGGACGTTCTTGCTATTGAAGGAGTGCAACAAAGGTTCACCAGACTGATTCCCGGGATGGCAGGACTGACATATGAGGAGAGACTGGATCAACTGGGCCTTTATACATTGGAGTTTAGAAGGATGAGGGGGGATCTCATAGAAACATATAAGATTCTGACAGGACGGGACAGGTTAGATGCGGGTAGAAAGTTCCCGATGTTGGGGAAGTCCAGAAGCGGGGGACACCATCTTAGGATAAGGGGTAGGCCATTTAGGACTGAGATGAGAAACTTCTTCACTCAGAGAGTTGTTAACCTGTGGAATTCCCTGCCGCAGAGAGTTGTTGATGCCAGTTCATTGGATATATTCAAAAGGGAGTTAGATATGGCCCTTATGGCTAAGGGGATCAAGGGGTATGGAGAGAAAGCAGGAATGGGGTACTGAAGTTGCATGATCAGCCATGATCACATTGAATGGTGGTGCAGGCTCGAAGGGCCGAATGGCCTACTCCTGCACCTATTTTCTATGTTTCTAAAGGAGGAGACACCAGTTGGAGTTGATGTGTAGGAAACACTGGCAATTTTTATTGAATTTTGCAGTGGAAAGTTAAAATGATTTAACCACGTAGACTTCTTCTGCGCATGTTTGCAACTCTTTGGACTGGGATGATGACCAATGTCCCCTGTAATTTTTTTTGTATTGACGAGCCAGCAGCGGGTGTTCTCTAGTGCACTCCTGCGCAGCCGTGCAAATTACAGGGAACACTGATGATGACATGCGAGAGTCTGACTTCAATCTCATTTACCTGTCTGGGTTTCTCCTTTTTGTGTGATCGGATCTGCTGGGGTGGCTTTTCTCTGGAGCAACTGTTCAGCCCCGTCCCCACCATTACTTTATGCTTCTGGAGATCTATGACTGATTGCTGTCTTGAATCTTTACTGTATGAGAAAAGGAGTGGAAAAAAATACTCAAAGCATCCTTTAGTTGCAGCTACAGCGTACAATAGCAGCCAAAATATTTCTGAATCACAGTATAGAAGGAGGCCATTCAGCCCATTGTGCCTGTACCAGCTCTTTGAAACAACTATACAATTAGTCCCAGTCACCCGCTCTTTCCCCATAGCCTCACAAATTTTTCCCCTTCAAATATTTATCCAATTCCCTTTTGAAAGTTATTATTGAATCTGCGTCCATCAAAACGGAATTGAAATGCTCAAACTGCCATGGTGGGATATGAACTCACATTCTCTGGAGTACTGGACTCCAGGCCTTCAAATTACTAGTCCAGTAACATAACCACCACACTACAGTACCCAACGCTAAATTATTGGCCCTCCAGGTCATGTTACAGGGTATACCAGACTACATAGAATATACAGCACAGAAACAGGCCTTTTGGCTCAATCAGTCCATGCCGGCATTTATCCTCATCTAATTCTAACTGGGTAACCCTCTGTTCCCTTCTTTCTTATATGCTTGTCTAGCCTCCCCTTAAATACATCTACACTATTCGCTTTAACCACTCCCTGTGGTAGCGAGTTCCATATTCTCACCACGTTTTGGGTAAAGAAGTTTCTTCTGAATTCCCTATTGGATTTCTTGGTGACTATCTTATATTGATGACCTCTAGTTATGCTCTGCCCCACAAGTGGAAACATTCTCTCTCTATCCACTGTATCAAAACCTTTCATAATTTTAAAGACCTCTATTAGGTCACCCCTCAGCCTTTTTTCAAGAGAAAAGAGACCCAGCCTGTTCATCCTTTCCTGGTATGTATGCCCTCACATTTCTGGTATCATCCTTGTAAATATTCTCTGCACCCTCTCAAGTGCCTCTATATCCTTTTTATAATATAGCGACCAGAACTGCACGCAGTACTCCAAGTTTGGTCTAACCAAGGTTCGATACAGGTTTAGCATAATTTCCTTACTTTTCAATTCAATCGATCGCTTTTCCTGATGTGTAACAGAACCATTGCACTGCACAACACGTCAACAGCATCTTCTCAGAGACAACTGAATTTCCTGTATTGTGTGCATTTGATTGCACTCTGACTATGCACCAGTGCAAAACCAACCCAACCACTGTCTCCACCTTATGGCCCCAAGTTTCCACACGCGGCGAAAAAGGCGGCCCTCAGAGCTGGGCGCCTGTTTTTCGCGCCGTAAACGGCGCCTGAAAAAAAACGCAGTATTCTCGAGCTCCTTGGAGCGCAATGTCTGCTTGGCGCGGCGCACAGGGGGCGGAGCCTATCACTCGCGCCGATTTTGTAAGTAGGAGGGGGCGGGTACAATTTAAATGAGGCTTCTTGGTGCCGGCAACCCTGCGCGTGCGCGTTGGAGCGTTCGCGCATGCACAGTCTGAAGTAAACATTGGCACTCGGCCATTTTTAAAAGTGCTGCAGAAAAAGTGAAGATTTGTTTCTTGGACCCCTGCAAAGGCTTGCATTTTAATTTTCTTGATATTTCTGTGTGTGAGGGAGTGCTTTTAGCAGCACTGCTGAATAAATCACCTGCTGAAATCAGTGAGTTCAGCTTTTCACTGCTAAACTTGCAGAACCGGTGCCTGCAAATTAAGGACTGTGTGTTTGGAGAAATAAAAGTGCCAATTCAACTTTGCAATGGATCAACTTCCACCAAGAACAAAGAATTTCTTGCATAATGAAGCAAACCATTGCATAATATGTGGTGCACCCATTCTGCAAATTTAAATATAAAGATGTCGATGTGGCTGCCTCTCCCTGTCCAAATGGCCTCAGTCAGTCCCCCTCACAGCTCGAAGGCTGCTGCTGCTCCCGGCCAGCCACTGACGCCGCTGCAATCCCATGGCCGAATGGCCTCAAGTCCGTCCGGGTGCTGCATCTTCGCGGGGAATGAAGGCCTGCCTCAAGCACCAAGGCTGCTTGCTGCCTGCCCCCGAGACCGACGCCACACCGCTGCCTCAAGCACTGAAGCTCAGCACCAAGGCTGCTTGCTGCCTGTCCCCGAGACCGACGCCACACTGCTGCCTGAAGCACTTTCACACAGGTAGGAACATGGTTTATTTAATCTTTTCTTTGCTTATAAATTTTTATTCAGGTTGGATTTATTTGTATAATATTTGTATAAGTATAACTAAGAATTGATTGTAGAATTTAATGACTTCCCTTCCCCCCCTCACCTCGTTCCCGACGCCTAATTTTTTAAAGTGTAGACAAGGTTTTTTCAAGCGTACAAAAATCTTCACTTGCTCCATTCTAAGTTAGTTTGGAGTACGTTTTCACTGTGGAAACTTTCAAATCAGGCGTCAGTGGCCGGACACGCCCCCTTTTGAAAAAAAAAATTCAGTTCCAAAGTGAAACTGTTCTACCTGACTAGAACTGCAGAAAACTAAATGTGGAGAATTCCGATTTCTAAGATACTCCGTTCTACACCAGTTGCTCCTAAAAATCAGGAACAAATCATGTGGAAACTTGGGGCCTATAAAGGCACCTGCTACTCTGCACCAAAACACTATCCTCACTGCACAATCAGAGAATCGTACAGCAGAGAAGGAGGCCATTTGGCCTATTGTGCCTGCTCTTTGGTACAGCTATCCAATTAATCCCATGCCCCCGCTCTTTCTCCATAGCCCTGTAAATGTTTTCCCTTCAAGTATTTCTCTTTTGAATGTTCCTATTGAATCTGCTTCCACCACCCTTTCAGACCATGCATTCCCGATCACAACAACTCGCTGTGTTTAAAAATGTTACCTTATGTCGCCTTTGGTTCTTTTGCCAATCACCTTAAATTAGTATCCTCTGGTTAACACCCTTTCTGCCACTGGAAACAATATCTCCTTATTTATCAAAACCCATTCATGATTTTGAATACCTCTATCAAATCTCCTTTTAGCCCTTTCTGCTCCAAGAAGAACCACCCCAGCTTCTCCAGTCTCTCCACATAACTGAAGTCCCTCATTCTTGGTACCCTTCTTCTGTAACCTCTCTAAGGCCTTAACATCAATGTTCCCCCTGATTTTTGGGGGGTGCGCGGTCCCTTTAAGGGGCTGTGCGGCCCATTCACAGTTTCGCACGTGTGAAATTTCACATCTGAAAAACCGGTACTGGGCTGCACAACTTCGAGGGAATATTGCTCGACATTCTTCCTAAAGTAAGGTGCCCAAAATTGGACACAATACTCCAGCTGAAGCCTAACCAGTGTTTTATGAAGGTTTAGCATAACTTCCTTGCTATGGCTCTATTAATAAAGCCAAGGATCCCATATGCTTTTTTAACAGCTGTCTCAACTTGTCCTGCAAAGATTTGTATACCTCAGGACTCTGTTCCTGCGCCCACTTTAAAACTGTACCCGTTAGTTTATATTGCCTCTCCTCATTCTTTCTATTAACATGCATCATTTCACACTTCTCTGCGTTAATTTTTCATCACCATGTGTTGGCCCATTTTACTAGCCTGTCTATGTCTGTTACTAGCCAACTTTGTATCCATGCTGCCACTGTCCCTCTATCCCATGGGCTTTAGTTTTCCTAACAAGTCTATTATGTGCCACTCTGTCAAACGCCTTTTGAAAGTTCATATACACGACATCAACTGCATTAACCTCATCAACTCTCTCGTTACTTCATCAAAGAACCCGATGTAATTTACTGCTGGGTTTGAGTAAGTTACGGGGATCGAGTGTGGTTTGTCAATTAATCTTGCTCTGCTCTTACCTAAATGCACTGCAGCAATTCACTACAGTTATGTCAACAGCACCTACTGACCCCGACATGTACCACCAGGATGGACGCAGTCACCTGCAAGTTACAGACACCTACCTGTCCAGGACTTGTATAGCCATGGCCTCGTCACTGGATAAAAATCCTGGAATTCCCTCCCTAATAACATTTCACGCGTTCAATGACTATATGATGAGAATGGGGGACAGTGGGGTAGGCTCGAGGGGCTGTATGGTCGAATCCTGCTCCCATTTCTTATGTTCTTCAAGGAGGAGGCCGCCACCACAACCTTCTCAGGGCTACGAGGATGGGTAATAAATGCGGCTTTGCCAGCGCCCAAATCCTGAGAACAATTTATTTTAAATGTTAAAACCTGAAACCCTTGGCTATGTTGTAATCCTTGAACCACCTTTAAACAGAATTGGTAAAGTTAGCACTGGATTGTTACGTTTCACCTGTCACACTTTTAATGAAGGCAGTGCTTTTTAAAAAAAAAAGTATTTGACAGAGTTTTATTGGGAAACAAGAAAAGCCAGGAAAGCGATGCACCATTTTCATCGTCCAGTCATTGGGGAGTTTTAACTCTGCACTGGGCAGAATCAGAGTGGGTGAGCAGTTAAAATGGAACAGCTCCATTTCGCCTAGCTCCGATTATAGCGGCATTGGTTCAGGCGGCAGATGAGGCGCACATCGGACTCGGGCGGGAAGCATGTGCACAAATGCTAATCGGGGTCCTATAACCCTGATGGTATTTTAATTGGGCCCCCCCCCCGCCCCGAGTGGGTAAGCCTCCGTGGTTTTCCTGCTAGGCTGAAGCCAGTTGGCAGCCAATGGGAAGGACCAAGATGCCCTCCAGATAAGTCTAAAACCTTCCATTCCGGGGGAAATCGGTGTGCTTGTACAAGTAAAGTTGTGGCTTCCCCAGACCCGCTCCCTCTTCTCTCCCGCGAGATCCTCCCTAAACCGTCTCCCCGCCATTTACTGTGTAGCTGGCGGGCGGCCAAGAGGCTTCTGAGCTCCTACTGCCAGCAGTAGTCCTTTTCCAGCTCGATTCAGGCTGGAAGTGGCCTGGCCGCATTGAAATAAGGCCCAGGAGTTAAACTGTGCCAGTCTGAAATTAATCGCCGAGATTGTTTCGTCCCAACAACTGCCCCCTTGAAAGCCACTCCGGGGTAAAATCAACCACATAATGTGCAAGTAATGTGATGGAGGTGTTTCAAAAACAATTGTAGAGTGGTTTTGTAATCAAATGAATAAAAGTCTCAGCAACATTTGTAAATCTAGGAATCAACGGGCCACTAGTTTCAGAACAACATTAGGGTTATATCAAGCACCAAAGAATATTTAAGTGATACATGGAATAAAACCTTGTGCAAATCTGTGCAAATGGTATTTGTAAATCTGTTTATTAAAAGTTAGAGACGCAGGCTGTATCCATGCTCCTGTTACTCAAAGTAGAAATCAGCACTCTCACAATCAATGTTCCCGGTAATTTATTTTCGGGCCACACGGCCCCTTTAAGGGGCTCCACGGCCATTCAACATGCCACACGTGCGCAGTTTTTCTATTCAAAAGCCGGCTGCGCGGGATCCCTGGAGCGTTCCCTGGCCGCGCAGCTTACAGGGAACATTGGTCACAATCAATTGAACAAACAGCCTCCCAACCTGTGACAACATCTGTGAATCTGGTAGGTTCTCGGTAACTCACCTGTAAATGAAAACATTTCTGATGCAGCCAGTCAGGTTGGCACCTAGACCGGCTTTTGGCACACCACCAAGATAAACCTGCCCCTCTTCAATCTCCCCAGATTGGCGTCGTTTTCTCTTGGATATTTTTGATTGCTGCCTTTCCTTATCATCAATGGTCATTTTAATCCTTCGGGGGAGAGAAGCGAAATGGTAAATTAGTGCTAAGTTCTAATGACAACGGTGACTGTACTTCAGAAAATACATCATTGGTCAAGTAGACCAGAAAGTGGTGAAAGCTTGAACTGTTGATGATAATCACCTTGAGATCCAAGTTCGAATCTAACCAGGATGGTTTCTGGTTTCTGATGGCAGTGAAAGTGAGACTACTGGGGGCGGTGGGATGGGGGGGAACAGCCTGTTCATGTTGCAATACATTAGATATAAGGAATAAGAACATAAGAACATAAGAAATAGGAGCAAGAGTAAGTTATTTGGCCCCTTGAGCCTGCTCTGCTATTTAATAAGATCATGGCTGCCCGTTCCCCATAACCCTTTATTCTCTTATCGCTCAAAAATTGGTCTATCTCCACCTTAAATCTACTCAATGACCCAGCCCCCACAGCTCTCTGGGGCAGAGAATTCCATAGATTTACAACCCCCTGCGAGAAGAAATTCCTCATCTCAGTTTTAAATGGGCGGCCCTTTATTCTGAGACTATGCCTCCTAGTTTTAGTTTCCCGTATGAGCGGAAATATCCTCTCTGCATCCAACTTGTCAAGCCTCCTCATTATCTTATATGTTTCGATAAGATCACCTCTCATTCTTCTGAACTCCAATGAGTATAGTCCCAACCTACTCAACCTATCTTCATAAGTCAATCCACTCATCTCTGGAATCAACCTAGTGAACCTTCTCTGATAAGCCTCCAATGCAGATGTATCCTTCCTTAAATACGGAGACCAAAACTGTACGCAGTACTCTAGGTGTGGCCTCCACCAATACCCTGTACAGTTGTAGCAGGACTTCTCTGCTTTTATACTCTATCCCCCTTGCAATAAAGGCCAACATTCCATTTGCCTTCCTGATTACTTGCTGTACCTGCATACTAACTTTTTGTGTTTCATGCACAAGGACCCCCAGGTCCCTCTGTACTGCAGCACATTGCAACTTTTCTCCATTTAAATTATAATTTGCTTTTCTATTTTATCTGCCAAAGTGGATAACCTCACATTTTCCCACATTTTACTCCATCTGCCAAATTGTTGCCCACTCACTTAGCCTGTCTATATCTCTTTGCATATTTCTTGTATCCTCCTCACTATTTGCTCTCCCACCCATCTTTGTATCATCAGCAAACTTGGTTACATTATACTTGGTCCCTTCATCCAAGTCATTAATATAGATTGTAAATAGTTGAGACCCCAGCACCGATCCCTGCGGCACCCCACTAGTTACTGTTTGCCAACCGGAAAATGACCCATTTATCCCGACTCTCTGTTTTCTGTTAGTTAGCCAATCCTCTATCCATGCTAATATATTACCCCCAACCCCGTGAACTTTTATCTTGTGCAGTAACCTTTTATGTGGCACCTTATCGAATGCCTTCTGGAAATCTAAATACACATACACTGGTTCCCCCTTATCCATCCTGCTTGTTACATCCTCAAAGAACTCCAGCAAATTTGTCAAACATGATTTCCCTTTCATAAAACCATGTTGACTCTGCTTGATTGAATTATGCTCTTCCAAATGTCCTGCTACTGCTTCGTTAATAATGGACTCCAACATTTTCCCAATGACAGATGTTAGGCTAACTGGTCTATGGTTTCCTACTTTCTGTCTGCCTCCTTTTTTAAATAGGGGTGTTACATTTGTGGTTTTCCAATCTGCTGGGACTTCCCCAGAATCCAGGGTATTTTGGCAGCTTACAACCAATGCATCCACTATCTCTGCAGCTACTTCTTTTAAGACCCTAGGATATAAGCCATCGGGTCCAGGGAACTTGTCCGCCTTTAGTCCCATTACTTTACCGAGTACTACTTCTTTAGTGATAGTGATTGCATTGAGTTCCTCCCTCCCTATAGCCCCTTGATGATCTCCTATTGGGATGTTTTTAGTGTCTTCTACCTTGAAGAAAGATACAAAATATTTATTCAAAGTCTCTGCCGTTTTCCTGTTCCCCATTATTAATTCTCCAGTCTCATCCTCTAAGGGACCGACATTTACTTTAGCCATTCTTTTCCTTTTCATGTACCTGTAGAAACTCTTACTATCTGGTTTTATATTTTGTGCTAGTTTGCTTTCCTAATCTATCTTTCCTCTCTATTATTTTTTTTAGTCATTCTTTGCGGGCTTTTAAAAATTTCCCAATCCTCTGGCATCCCCACCAATCTTGGCCACTTTATATACCCTTGTTTTCAATTTGATACCATCCTTTACTTCCTTAATTAGCCACGGATGGTTCTCCATTCTCTTAGTCTTTCCTTCTCATTGGGATATATTTTTGTTGAGAGTTATGAAATATCTCCTTAAATGTCTGCCACTGCTCATCAACCGTCCCACACTTTAATCTATTTTCCCAGTCCACTTTAGCCAACTCTGCCTTCATACCTTTGTAATTTCCTTTGTTTAAGCTTAGGACACTGGTTTGAGATCCAACTTTCTCACCCTCCAACTGAATTTGAAATTTAACCATGTTATGATCACTCATTCCTCGAGGATCCTTTACTAGGAGATAGTTTATTAATCCTGTCTCATTACACAGTAACAGATCTAACCATAGTCTGCTCCCTGGTTGGTTCTGCAACGTCCTGTTCAAGAGAACTATCCCGGATACACTCTATGAACTCTTCCTCAAGGCTACCCTGGCCAATTTGCTTTGTCCAAACAATATGAAGGTTAAAATCGGCCATGATTATTGCTGTTCCTTTTTTACAATATTATGTGTTGTGTAACAACAATAATTTGTATTTATATAGCGCCTTTAACATAGTAAAATGTCCCAAACAAAATCTGACACCAAGTCGCATAAGGAGATATTAGGGCTTGGTCAAAGAGGTAGGTTTTAAGGAGCATT
The DNA here is from genome assembly GCF_044704955.1 of Pristiophorus japonicus. NCBI lineage: Eukaryota > Metazoa > Chordata > Chondrichthyes > Pristiophoridae > Pristiophorus > Pristiophorus japonicus. Next base: position 186,589,592 of record NC_091988.1, on the reverse strand, counting down.
TTAAAGGAGGAAAGGGAGGTAGAGAGTGTCTAGAGAGTGGCCAAAACAGGAAGAGTTCAATTATTATCTGTATTAATTCCCCTCATCTTAAAGAGCACAAAAAAAGTAATGATAAGAATATAATACACAAGGAACTTTAACGTCGAATGTCTCCTGTGAAAAGAGTATTAGAACGAGCCTCCCAGCACTACCCATGCAAAACGAAGGGTAGAACACATGAGGGCTGAATTTGGAGTCGAAGGCTTGGCAGATGCCTCCGACCTGCATAAAATCGACAAAGTTACCTGGTGGTTCGGGAGGTTCGGCAACTTGCTGTCCTCGTACTCTACATAGGCCTGTCTAGAGGCCCACATATCCCAGGGATGCAGCTGCTTCACAAGCATCCCTGGGATCACGTGGGCTGGCCCAGCCAATCAAAGAAGGGAATCCCCATTCATACTTATGGGGGTTCCGTATGTATGGAACTCCCATAAGTATGAATGGGGAATCACATAAAAAAATCCATCTACACATCAAATAAATAAATGTTAAAAAAAATTACATATTTAAAATGAACTAAAATGGCATTTAATTAAATGTTTAAAACAAAAATTGAATTTTTTGAAAAATAAATTTACATGTTTTAACAGGCCTAAAAATAAACTTCTCTCATTGCACAGGGCGTTTAATGTATAAAATGAATGAAAACATTTAGTGTGCACGTTTTTTAAAGCTCTTACGCACCTCGTACGCACCTGTAGGGGCCGCAAATTACTGCCCTAGGTGTTGGCTGGACATTTCTGGGCTGTGACATTTTCAATTACTCCCATGGAATAATGACTCTACATTAGAATTTCCTGTTTTCAGATGCTGCTGTGTATTTCTAGATTTGTTCTGTTTTTATTTCTTTTCCCTTCAGTTGGTCTTTAGAAGTCATGAAAACCAAAGAACTTACTGATCATTTCTGATGTAGAAGGCGATATAGTGTGGGCTCCCATCTGTATATTGGATTTGGCTTTTAACTTCCGTATTAAGCACCTTAAGTGCCACTAATCCTTGCTTCAGAGAGACTTGACAATTTCCTTCCTAACAAAGCAAAGCAAAAAACATTTAAGTTCACCAAGAAAGTGACAACAGTCATATGTAACAAAACTAAATGTTCTACTGATGAAAACCCGAGTTCAGACTGGCTTTTTAGATATTTTGTAACTTTTCATGTATTTAAACCACAAATGGTGGCACATTAATATCGCTCTAATCTGGATGTGTTGCAGGGCCTGATCCTGGACCAGCTGGGTCTCAAAACATGAAACGATCTTTCGGAACATGAAATATTTCTCTGCGCCTGTGCCATCAACAAACACATAGAGCTTTATTTTCTGCTTTGTTAAATGGGACCCCCCAAACCGTTGCAAATCCTGACTTGAAACAGATGCCAATAAAAGGAGACTGTGTGGGATTAGAATTCCCTGTGTCTTGGCACTCAGAGGCACGTACAATCGGGGCGTAAAGCAAAAGCGTAAAGTGTGAAAGCTCGAGGAAATGACGGCGCAAGTGCACGCAATTATGCTGCACCCAAATTTCCTCGAAATTGACATTTCAGCCTGTATAGTCCTGTCAGTCGCATCAGGGCATCAGTACTGGTCAGTTCCTGAAATACACCTATACTGTGAAAATGTTACTCTATCCATGTAGTTAACCCACACTGCGATGTGTGCGCGCACTAGGTCTGTGCAGCAAACCTGGTCTCCAGTCGTCTTGGTTAATCCTTGCCACTGGACCAAGACCTAGCTCTGTCAAGCCCGTGTGGTGGCTGGTGTGCAACGGCCACCACATGTTAAAAAAAATCCACGCACAGGCATCTTCCACCCTTCAGGATGTAGTTCGGGACCTGGAATGTCAGGTCCTTCATTGAAACACCTGTGAACTTTTTGACGTGGAAGCAAGTCATCCTCGATTCGAGGGACTGCCGATGATGATGATATCCACATAGGAAGGAAGAATTTTTTTTTTTAAGTGTTTGTTTGGTCCTCTCAATAGGTTACTTAAAAATTTGCAATAGTTTGAAAGAGCTGCTTTTTGTTTTTAAACTCTCCAGATCAGGCCTAGAAATTCCTGTGGTTTAATAGCGCTATAATAATAGAGAGGAAAGGACAGAAAGTTGGGGCCAAACTCGGTCCCACCGGGTCTCTGCCTCCGATGGGAGTGGGTGACTTCTGAAGCCGCAAATGGAAATTCGGGGCCTTTCAGCCCTTCATACACGAGCCCCGTTTGGCTCGGCCTCCTCCGTTGTGTTTGTCCCAGTTCGACCGGAATCGTGCGGTTGTAAGTTTGATGACCCCCCCCACCCCCGGAATTTACGGGCGGGGGTTTCAACAGTGGGGCCAGTCGGCCAGTCCTGCTCCGCCTCATTCCTAGTGGCAGGCCAAGAACTTCGGGCCTCAGCAGTCTAGCCTGCTAGTCTAGTGATGCTAAAAAGTGTTGAATTCCGCACCTTGCGCGTCCAACACAACACAACCACGTACTGTTGCCATTAGCAAGTCAGTCGACGAGGCGGGAGCTCGGAGCAGCGCGAGTCCGGGGTCGGCGAGAGGCCTATAAAGGCCAGCGGGAGTCGAGCAGTTCGAGCAGTCAGTCGAGGAGGCGGGAGCTCGGAGCAGCGCGAGTCCGGGGTCGGCGAGAGGCCTATAAAGGCCAGCGGGAGTCGAGCAGTTTGAGCAGTCAGTCGAGGAGGCGGGAGCTCGGAGCAGCGCAAGTCCGGGGTCGGCGAGAGGCCTATAAAGGCCAGCGGGAGTCGAGCAGTTCGAGCAGTCAGTCGAGGAGGCGGGAGCTTGGAGCAGCGCGAGTCCGGGGTCGGCGAGAGGCCTATAAAGGCCAGCGGGAGTCGAGCAGTTCGAGCAGTCAGTCGAGGAGGCGGGAGCTCGGAGCAGCGCGAGTCCGGGGTCGGCGAGAGGCGTACCGGTGCAGCTACAGGGAGAAGGCAAAGATACAAAGGTGACGTCACAGCCTAGGGGGTAAGTGATTGGCTGGTGATTGGTGAGTAGTTTTTCTTTTTCTTCTTATATTGGTCAGTAACTTTTAACATTGTTATTACCAGTTTAAGTGTATCTAAGGGTTAAGACATGGCAGGAGAGCTCGGTCGGGTGTTATGCTCCTCCTGTACCATGTGGGAACTCAGGGACACTTCCGGTGTCCCTGACGACTACGTGTGCGGGAAGTGTGTCCACCTCCGGCTCCTGACGGTCCGCGTTGCGGAATTGGAGCTGAGGGTGGATTTACTCTGGAGCATCCACGATGCTGAGAATGACGTGAGTATCACGTGTAGTGAGTTGGTCTTACCGCAGGGAAAGGGTCCACAGCCAGATAGGGAATGGAAGACCAGCAGGAAGAGTAGTGCAAGGAAGGTAGTGCAGGGGTCCCCTGTGGTCATCCCCCTGCAAAACAGATACACCACTTTGGGTACTGTTGAGGGGAATGACTCATCAGGGGAGGGCAGCAGCAGCCAAGTTCATGGCACCGTGGCTGGCTCTGCTGCACAGGAGGGCAAGAAAAAGAGTGGGAGAGCGATAGTGATAGGGGATTCAATTGTGAGGGGAATACATAGGCGTTTCTGCGGCCGCAACCGAGATTCCAGGATGGTATGTTGCCTCCCTGGTGCAAGGGTCAAGGATGTCTCGGAGCGGGTGCAGGACATTCTGAAATGGGAGGGAGAACAGCCAGTTGTCGTGGTGCACATTGGTACCAACGACATAGGTAAAAAAAAGGGATGAGGTCCTACGAAACGAATTTAAGGAGCTAGGAGCTAAATTAAAAAGTAGGACCTCAAAAGTAGTAATCTCGGGATTGCTACCAGTGCCACGTGATAGTCAGAGTAGGAATCGCAGGATAGCGCAGATGAATACGTGGCTTGAGCAGTGGTGCAGCAGGGAGGGATTCAAATTCCTGGGGCATTGGGACCGGTTCTGGGGGAGGTGGGACCAGTACAAACCGGACGGTCTGCACCTGGGCAGGACCGGAACCAATGTCCTAGGGGGAGTGTTTGCTAGTGCTGTTGGGGAGGATTTAAACTAATATGGCAGGGGGATGGGAACCAATGCAGGGAGACAGAGGGAAACAAAAAGGAGACAAAAGCACAAGACAGAAAGGAGATGAGGAAAAGTGGAGGGCAGAGAAACCCAAGGCAAAGAACAAAAAGGGCCACTGTACAGCAAAATTCTAAAAGGACAAAGGGTGTTAATAAAACAAGCCTGAAGGCTTTGTGTCTTAATGCAAGGAGTATCCGCAATAAGGTGGATGAATTAATTGTGCAAATAGATGTTAACAAATATGATGTGATTGGGATTACGGAGACGTGGCTCCAGGATGATCAGGGCTGGGAACTCAACATTCAGGGGTATTCAACATTCAGGAAGGATAGAATAAAAGGAAAAGGAGGTGGGGTAGCATTGCTGGTTAAAGAGGAGATTAATGCAATAGTTAGGAAAGACATTAGCTTGGATGATGTGGAATCTATATGGGTAGAGCTGCAGAACACCAAAGGGCAAAAAACGTTAGTAGGAGTTGTGTACAGACCTCCAAACAGTAATAGGGATGTTGGGGAGGGCATCAAACAGGAAATTAGGGGTGCATGCAATAAAGGTGTAGCAGTTATAATGGGTGACTTTAATATGCACATAGATTGGGCTAGCCAAACTGGAAGCAATACGGTGGAGGAGGATTTCCTGGAGTGCATAAGGGATGGTTTTCTAGACCAATATGTTGAGGAACCAACTAGGGGGGAGGCCATCTTAGACTGGGTGTTGTGTAATGAGAGAGGATTAATTAGCAATCTCATTGTGCGAGGCCCCTTGGGGAAGAGTGACCATAATATGGTGGAATTCTGCATTAGGATGGAGAATGAAACAGTAATTTCAGAGACCATGGTCCAGAACTTAAAGAAGGGTAACTTTGAAGGTATGAGGCGTGAATTGGCTAGGATAGATTGGCGAATGATACTTAGGGGGTTGACTGTGGATGGGCAATGGCAGACATTTAGAGACCGCATGGATGAATTACAACAATTGTACATTCCTGTCTGGCGTAAAAATAAAAAAGGGAAGGTGGCTCAACCGTGGCTATCTAGGGAAATCAGGGATAGTATTAAAGCCAAGGAAGTGGCATACAAATTGGCCAGAAATAGCAGCGAACCTGGGGACTGGGAGAAATTTAGAACTCAGCAGAGGAGGACAAAGGGTTTGATTAGGGCAGGGAAAATGGAGTACGAGAAGAAGCTTGCAGGGAACATTAAGGCGGATTGCAAAAGTTTCTATAGGTATGTAAAGAGAAAAAGGTTGGTGAAGACAAACGTAGGTCCCCTGCAGTCAGAATCAGGGGAAGTCATAACGGGGAACAAAGAAATGGCAGACCAATTGAACAAGTACTTTGGTTCGGTATTCACTAAGGAGGATACAAACAACCTTCCGGATATAAAAGGGGTCAGAGGGTCTAGTAAGGAGGGGGAACTGAGGGAAATCTTTATTAGTCGGGAAATTGTGTTGGGGAAATTGATGGGATTGAAGGCCGATAAATCCCCAGGGCCTGATGGACTGCATCCTAGAGTACTTAAGGAGGTGGCCTTGGAAATAGCGGATGCATTGACAGTCATTTTCCAACATTCCATTGACTCTGGATCAATTCCTATGGAGTGGAGGGTAGCCAATGTAACCCCACTTTTTAAAAAAGGAGGGAGAGAGAAAACAGGGAATTATAGACCGGTCAGCCTGACCTCAGTAGTGGGTAAAATGATGGAATCAATTATTAAGGATGTCATAGCAGTGCATCTGGAAAATGGTGACATGATAGGTCCAAGTCAGCATGGATTTGTGAAAGGGAAATCATGCTTGACAAATCTTCTGGAATTTTTTGAGGATGTTTCCAGTAAAGTGGACAAAGGAGAACCAGTTGATGTGGTATATTTGGACTTTCAGAAGGCTTTCGACAAGGTCCCACACAAGAGATTAATGTGCAAAGTTAAAGCACATGGGATTGGGGGTAGTGTGCTGACGTGGATTGAGAACTGGTTGTCAGACAGGAAGCAAAGAGTAGGAGTAAACGGGTACTTTTCAGAATGGCAGGCAGTGACTAGTGGAGTGCCGCAAGGTTCTGTGCTGGGGCCCCAGCTGTTTACATTGTACATTAATGATTTAGACGAGGGGATTAAATGCAGTATCTACAAATTTGCGGATGATACTAAGTTGGGTGGCAGTGTGAGCTGCGAGGAGGATGCTATTAGGCTGCAGAGTGACTTGGATAGGTTAGGTGAGTGGGCAAATGCATGGCAGATGAAGTATAATGTGGATAAATGTGAGGTTATCCACTTTGGTGGTAAAAACAGAGAGACAGACTATTATCTGAATGGTGACAGATTAGGAAAAGGGAAGGTGCAACGAGACCTGGGTGTCATGGTACATCAGTCATTGAAGGTTAGCATGCAGGTACAGCAGGCGGTTAAGAAAGCAAATGGCATGTTGGCCTTCATAGCGAGGGGATTTGAATACAGGGGCAGGGAGGTGTTGCTACAGTTGTACAGGGCCTTGGTGAGGCCACACCTGGAGTATTGTGTACAGTTTTGGTCTCCTAACTTGAGGAAGGACATTCTTGCTATTGAGGGAGTGCAGCGAAGGTTCACCAGACTGATTCCCGGGATGGCGGGACTGACCTATCAAGAAAGATTGGATCAACTGGGCTTGTATTCACTGGAGTTCAGAAGAATGAGAGGGGACCTCATAGAAACGTTTAAAATTCTGACGGGTTTAGACAGGTTAGATGCAGAAAGAATGTTCCCAATGTTGGGGAAGTCCAGAACCAGGGGTCACAGTCTGAGGATAAGGGGTAAGCCATTTAGGACCGAGATGAGGAGAAACTTCTTCACCCAGAGAGTGGTGAACCTGTGGAATTCTCTACCACAGAAAGTAGTTGAGGCCAATTCACTAAATATATTCAAAAGGGAGTTAGATGAAGTCCTTACTACTCGGGGGATCAAGGGTTATGGCGAGAAAGCAGGAAGGGGGTACTGAAGTTTCATGTTCAGCCATGAACTCATTGAATGGCGGTGCAGGCTAGAAGGGCTGAATGGCCTGCTCCTGCACCTATTTTCTATGTTTCTATGTTTCTAGCGCTGTCATTAACAGTCTGCATTTACCGCTGTGGGGTAGTAAAACATCAGGGCATTTCGTTGCTGCGTCTGGAAGCCAAAGCCTGACATGAAGTTATTGCGAAGCATGGGGACATTTTGAGGAGTCAGACCCAGATATCCCTGGCCTTTGAAATATGCAGAACGTGATACCTGAAACAAAAGACAGAATAAAGTTAGAAAGTAGTAGGTTGAATTATTTTTTTATTTGTTCACGGGATGTGGGTGTCGCTGGCAAGACCAGCATTTATTGCCCATCCCTAATTGCCCTCGAGAAGGTGGTGGTGAGCCGTCTTCTTGAACCGCTGCAGTCCGTGTGGTGAAGGTGCTCCCACAGTGCTGTTATAGCGAGGGAATTCGAACAGGAAAAAGTAAATAAAGGGCTTCCTTAATACAGCTGCTGCACGGATGACTGAGCATGAACCCATCAATATGTGGTCATTGTAAATGCCTTTTCGCTTTCTTCAGTGCCCTTGCTTGGTTTCCCCCCTCTTTCCTTCCCAGTAAAGCAGAAGCACTATTTGAGCAGAATACTACCTCTGGAACGCAGTCACATCAGTCTCACAAGGATTACATTTTGTTTGGTGGCTCCAATGTCCCAAACTGAGAGATAGTTTTTTATGACTATCAACAATATGAATTACAGATTTAAACACAGTGTCTATTATTTATGATAGCATTAAATATACACCTCACATTTTTAATTATGTTAAAACAGTTATTGCAGGGTGTAGACAGAACCTAAAGATATAAAGATCAGATGATGTTCTATAGCATTAAGATCTTTTTTTCGCCCAAGACAGCAGATTACAAGGAAATCATCTATGCCTGGAAATTATTTAAACAACATCATACGACTGCTTATTGCATAGAATCATAGAATGGTTACAGCACAGGAGGCCACCATTTGACCCGTCGAGCCCATGCTGGCTCTCTGCAAGAGCACTTCAGCGAGTCCCACTCCCCCGCAGCCCTGCAATTATTTTTCCTTCAGGTACTTATCTAATTCCCCTTTCAAAGCCACGATTGAATCTGCCTCCACCAACCTCTCAGACAGTGCATTCCCAGATCCTAACCATAAAAAAGTTTTCCTCATGTCACCTTTGGTTCTTCTGCCAATCACCTTAAATCTGTGTCCTCTGGTCCTCGACCCTTCCTCCAATGGGAACAGTTTCTCTCTGTCTACACTCCTCATGATTTTGAACATCTCTAACAAATCTCCTCTCAACCTTCTCTGCTCTAAGGAGAACAACCCCAGCTTCTCCAGTCTATGTATGTAACTGAAGTCCCTCATCGCTGGAACCATTCTTGTAAAGTTTTTCTGCACCCTCTAAGGCCGTCCCATCCTTCCTAAAGTGTGATGCCCAGAATTGGACACAATACTCCAAGTCAAGGCCGAACCAGAGTTTTATAAAGATTCATCGTAACTTCCTTGCTTATTTACTCTATGGGCTAGAACTCCCACTTTTTTTGCATGCTTAATGCCCACTTAACGCCCATTTTACCGCTTAAATGGCGTATAATGCCCATATAGCGCCCATTTTGGCACATAATATCGCACAGCGTTACTTTACGCACGAATTGAATGCCGAGATTCAATATTAATGCCCGCCCACTTTTTTTTGTCGTAAAGAGCTATTTACCAAAACTAGCGGCCATGAGATCGCCCAGCGTCAATTTCACCACCTCGCACACATATCGACCACAATATCACTCGCCCAAAAAACCACCCACAAAAAGTGGCACTAACCAGAACTAATCAGAGTGTTATGGACGCCATGTTCTACATCACATGTGGCGTCCTTTAAAAGGCTGCTGTGCTTCCATCTCGGGGGAGTTCAACTGTACTCTGCAAGTCGTTGGAGTTGATGTGAACATCTGTAAAAACATCTTGACCATACTGTGACCGATTGGAATTGAAGAGGTGTCTTCGTCGGGGCAGTCCTTGTTTGTGACCAATCGGTGGAAAACAGAGAGCTACTGCAATGGGCCCTGTCCTTTCTCACCCTCTCTTGGTGACCAAGTACATGCAGCAGACTCGACATCGCTGAAGGAACGCTCCATTGCATTATGTGCCCAAAGTAAGATGTGACAGACAGATGAGGAGGACCAGGCGTTACACCATCCGCAAGTACAAGGACTTGCCCGATGCCACCTGCCTTCAGAGACTGCGCTTCCACAAAGAGGTTATCACTGAGGTATGCCAGCTGATAAGGGCAGATCTGCAGCCTGCCATCACCATCAGTATTGCACTGTCCCTCAAGATCAAAGTCATCGCGGCACTGTCGTTCTATGCATGGGGTTCTTTTCAGGCCACAGCTGGCGACATGTGCGGACTTTCTCAGCATGCCACACATCGCTGCATTAGACAGGTCACTGAAGCCCTGTACGCATGCAGGAGGGACTTGATCAGCTTCCCTATGACCAGGGAGGCAGAGAGTGAGAGGGCTCTAGGATTCTCCAGAATTGCAAACTTCCCCAAGGTGCAGGGAGCAATAAGACTGTACACACATTGCGATGTGGGCACCTTTTCAGGATGCTGAGGTTTTCAGGAACCGCAGGGGATTCCACTCCCTGAATGTCCAACTGGTTGTCCGCCACCAGCAAATTATACTGGCAGCAAATGCTCAATTTCCGGGCAGCTACCATAATGCTCACATCCTGCGTGAGAGCACTGTATCTGACTTGTTTAACAATGAGCCACAAGGTCAATGCTGGATGCTTGGTGACAAAGGATATGGCCTCGCCACCTGGCTGATGACCCCCCTGCGTGACACCCACACCGAGGCCGAGAGGCGATACAACGAGAGCCACAGAGCAACTCGCAATATCGTGGAGAAAACCATTGGAGTGCTGAAGCAGCGCTTTAGACACCTGGACCATTCAGGAGGCGAGCTCCATTACCACCCTGAGCAGGTAGCTCAATTCGTGGTGGTGTGCTCCATGCTACACAACTTGGCTATCAGGAGGGGACAAGAATTACCTGATGAGTCTGACAGTCCACCTCACCAGAGAGAGGAAGAGGAGGATGAGGAGACGGATGCTGACATCAGCCCAGACTATCAGGCTGACGCTGAAGCCATGCCCCCACCTCCCTGTAGACGGCATGAAAGGGCCCATGGTGGCATGATAGCTGCAAGAGCCTTACGTCAGGAGCTCATCAATGATCACATTGCCTGAAAGAACATTGGTGTTATTTACAAGGCTGACACACTGCTGGGTGTGCAGGTCATACATCAATGGTGGGCATCATCTTGGTGACAGTTAAAGTTTAAGTTGATTGAAGTTAAGTGTGATTATACCCTTTGATGTTAAGGAATCACCAGCGTGTAATGGTGCAGCTAGCTGAGCCAATGTGCTGCAAGGTTTTGTTAAATAAAAAATATTTAAACCAAACATTAGTCTGACATCATCAGTATTTCTGTACAAACCAACCCTTCCGCCCCCCCCCACTTCTCCTCCCCACCGTTACCCCTTCCCCTTCCCCTCCTGACTCCAAGCCTCAGGCGATGCTTCATTGGGGGGGGAGGGGTGACAGCCGAAGCGCAGCTTGGACGGATACGGGAGAGGACGATCCCGAGGTGGGAACGTGCTCCAAGCGAGAAGCAAGATGTTGCTGCTGGCTCTCGTGTGGTTGACAATGGGGGTGTGTCACCTTGGGGCGCAGTGGGGCGCTCCGGGACCACTGGGAGCCCTCTGCCACCAGTGTTCCTGGCTACCAGCTCCAGGGCCTCCTCCATCCTTTCCATGTTATATCTTATTTGTTGGACAAAAACTCGCTTAGTAGGCTTTTTGCTGCTGGTGAATCCCCGTCGTGCCTCCCACAACAGCCAGACAAGCACACACCACAATCACACACGCTTTCAGTGCCTCTGAGTTCCCTCTCTCTCTCTGTTTCCTCTTCTGCGCATGTCACGATGACCTTTGACCTCCTGAATCGCGGAAATTGAGCATTGCCATGCCGTTGCTAAGGACGGCCACATTTTACAGCAGGTGGTCAAAAAAATTAACGCTACCGCCCATTTGATATCGCTCGCGGTAACAACCATTTTCAAAAATGGAAAGTAGGTGTTTTGAGAATGTGCGAAAAGCCGGCGATCTGAAAACCCTTTTATAATGTCCACACTGGAAATAACGCCCATTTTCGGGCGATAAGCACAAAAGTAGAGGTTCTAGCCCTATGTCTCGATTTATGAAACCCAGGATCCCATGTGCTTTGTTAACTGCTTTCTCAACCAGCCCTGCCATCTTCAATGATTTGTGCACATCATCATAGGCAGTCCCTTGGAATCGAGGAAGACTTGCTTCCGCTCCCAAAGTGAGTTCTTTGGTGGTTGAACAATCCAAGACGAGAGCCACAGACCCTGTCACAGGTGGGACAGATATTCGTCGGGGGAAGGGGGGGTGGGACTGATTTGACGCACGCTCCTTCCGCTGCCTGTGCCTGACCTCTTCACGCTGGCAGCGTTGAGATTCGAAGAGTTCAACGCCTTCCCGGATGCATTTTCCCCACCTAGGGCAGTCTTCGGACAGGGTCTCCCAGGTGTCAGTGGTGATGTCGCACTTCACCAGGGAGGCTTTGAGGGTGTCCTTGTAACGTTTCCGCTGTCCACCTTTGGCTCGTTTGCCATGAAGGAGCTCCGTGTAGAGCAATTGCTTCGGGAGTCTCGTGTCTGGCATACAGACTAAGTGGCCTGCCCAGCGAAGCTGATCGAGTGTGGTCAGTGCTTCACTGCTGGGGATGTTAGCCTGGGCGAGGACACCGATGTTGGTGCATCTGTCCTCCCAGGGGATTTGCATGATCTTGCGGAGACATCGTTGGTGATATATCTCCAGCGACTTGATGTGTCTTCTGTACATGGTCCATGTCTCTGATCCACACGGGAGGGCGGGTATTACTACAGACCTGTAGACCATGAGTTTGGAGGTAGGTTTGAGGGCCTGGTCTTCGAACACTCTTTTCCTCAGGTGGCCGAAGTCTGCACTGGCGAACTGGAGGCGATGTTGAATCTCTGCATCAATGCCTGCCTTTGTTGACAAGAGGCTCCCGAGATATGGGAAATGGTCCACGTTGTCGAGGGCTGCGCTGTGAATCTTGATGACTGGAGAGCAGTGCTGTGCAGTGAGGGCAGGCTGGTGGAGGACCTTTGTCTTACGGATGTTAAGCGTAAGGCCCATGCTTTCATATGCCTTGACTACATCCTGGAGTACAGCCTCAGAGTGTGCGCAGATGCAGGCGTTGTCCGCATACTGCAGTTCAACGACAGAGGTTTGGGTGATCTTGGACCTAGTCTGGAGGCGGCGTAGGTTAAACAGCTTCCCACTAGTTGTGTAGATTAGCTCCACTCCAGCGGGGAGCTTGTTGACTGTGAAGTGGAGCATGGCGGTGAGGAAGGTTGAGAAGAGGTTGGAGCGATAACGCAGGCCTGTGTGACCCCGGTCCGGACATGGAATGGGTCTGTAATGGATCTGCCGGTAAGGATCACGGCCTGCATGTCGTCGTGGAGAAGGCGAAGGATGTTGACAAACCTTCGGGGGCATCCAAAATGAAGGGGGACGCTCCATAAGCCCTTGCGGTCGACAGTGTCAAAGGTCTTTGTAAGATCGAAAAAGGCCATGTATAAGGGCTGGCGCTGCTCCCTGCATTTTTCCTGTAGTTATCCAGTTGCAAAGATCATGTCTGTTGTTCCCCGTAGGGGACGAAATCCACACTGTGACTCCGGGAGGAGCTCCTCGGCCACAGGGAGCAGGCGGTTGAGGAGAACTCTAGCGACAACCTTCTCAGTGGTTAATAGCAGGGAGATTCCCCTGTAGTTGCCGCTGTCGGATTTATTCCGCTTTAAAAAAATGGACACGATCGCTGCATCTCTTGAGATCTCCCGGCATGCTCTCCCTCCCTCCAAATGGGAAAACTGAGGCCATGTATCTGCGCCAACAGCGCCTCTCCGCCATATTTTAGCGTCTCAGCAGGAATTCCATCCGTAGCCTTGTTATTTTTGAGCTGTTTTATAGCTTTGCCTACCTCGTGGGGTTTCACTAAGGTGGTGGCGGCTCGCATGCTGCGGGATGGAGAACACTCGAGTCAAAGGCAGAGTCTCGATTGAGGAGATCTTCAAAGTGCTCCTTCCAGCGGGCCCTGACAGCCTCGGTGTACTTGATGAGTGGCCCTGACAGCCTCGGTGTCCTTGATGAGTGTTTCCCCGTTCTTGGCCAGGAGTGGGGTGGGGCCTTGGGAGTTTGGACCGTAGGTGGCCTTGACTGCGATGAAGAATCCTCGTGTGTCATGGCTGCCGGCTAGTTGTTGTATCACCTGCTCTTTTTCCATCCACCACATGTTCTTTAGGTCCCAGGTTTCTTGTTCGACCTCAGACTTGAGCCGTAGGTAACGTTGCTTTGCTGCTCCCAAGTTGGGTTGTTGCTTGAGGCACATATTGTATTGTGCACATATACCCCCAGGTCTCTCTGTTCCTGCACCCACTTTAGAATTGTATTGGTTTATATTGCCTCTCCTCATTCTTCCTACCAAAATGTGTCAATTCACACATTTCTCCATTCAATTTCATCTGCCATGTTGCGCTCGTATCAAATTTCATCTCTCTGCTTTTTTAATTATGCCATTAACTAATTTAATATAAATAACTTAGTACCTTTACTGGACTAGAATTTGAAATTATGCATTAAGTGATCAAACAATAAAAATGCTCACTGTAAATCCCAGGCTCTAGTCAACCAACACCGCCACAAACCAATTAACTGGGCCATTCATTTATTTGCTGGTTATGAGATCTTGCTGCGCGCTCAAACTGGCAGCCTGTTTGCCTATATTACAACTGTGACTACACTTCAGAAGGAGCTCATGGGTTTTAAGAATGATTAAAGCTGTGTTTACATAGTGCTTTCCAAAAATTCAGAACACGACCAGCCATTTCACAGAATGTGCCACCCCTACATGCGACTACAGTCCCACACTGCCTGATTGCCTCTCAATGACCTCAGGGCCATGCGGGCTGGCCGGGAAACACTGCCTTGCCAGCGTCTTCCACATCCTGACAACAAATTGTTAAAAAATTCCACAGCCTTCTGCCTCGGAGGTGATGGGCCTTCCCACTGAGTCAGCTTGGCGCTGGGTGAAGATGTCCTGTGGATGTTAAGGTGTGATTCTAATGTAATCTCTTGCTTCTTTGGCTTCCTCTGACTCTCAGAGTATCACCATTTGCACCCACCATGAGCTCGGGTAACAGTGGTAAGGCAACACATTATAATGGACGCACGTGAAGGAGCAGCATAGAAAGCTGCCCAATGAAACTGGGGTGGACTATGGAGGGTTTGCTACTTGGTAGAAAAAGGATTATGCTTACTTTAGCCAGGGTCCAACTCTTAATAATCCTACCAAAATATTATAAAAGTCAAGCGCATTTATTTTCCCCTCGGCGGTCAGAATGGTTTTCTAACAACCAGACAATGTACAGTCACAGAGGCAGATACAGATGGACAGATAATGGTAAACATTAGTAAAATGCAGGCAGCCTCCAGTAAAAATCAGTTCAGGCTTTATTGTAATGATTGCTAAACTACAACAGTCATTCCAAAAAAAAATGAAAACTGTCCCATTTCTGTTTCTTTAAAATTCATTCGCGGGATGTGGGTATCGCTGGTAAGGCCGGCATTTAATGTCCATCCCTAATTGCCCTTGAGAAAGTGGTGGTGAGCCGCCTTTTTGAACCGTTGCAGTCTGTGAGATGCATCTTGGTACAACTGAGTGGCTTGCTTGGCCATTAAGAGTCAACCACAAATAAGCCAGACCGGGTAAGGACGGCAGATTTCCTTCCCTAAAGGATGTTAGTGAACCAGATGGGTTTTTACAACAGTCCGGTAGGTTCATGCTTTCTATTACCGAAACAAGTACTAGCTTTCTTTAAATTCCAGATTTATTTAATTAATGGCATTTGAATTCCCCAGCTGCCGTGGTGGAATTTGAACTCATGTACTCTGGATCATTAGTCCAGGCCTCTGGATTACTGGTCTGGTAACGTACCCACTTGCTACCGTTGCCATTCAGTGACAGCAGCTCAAGGCAAGACTCACCAGTAGGTTTGGAGAACACCCGTAACTGACGCCGATGGTCTTCTCACGTTTCAGGTCGAGATTTTTGTCCAGGGCCTTCACACTTCGCATGCAGCCTTTGATAGACCCACCCGCGGGGAATCGACTCCTCAGACTGGAAGGGAAAGCATATTTCAGTTAAGACAAAGTTAATTTAAAACAAACCTAGGACTTTTCTGATCTGTGCAGATCAGTACTATAAGAACATAAGAAATAGGAGCAGGAGTAGGCCACCTGGCTCCTTGAGCCTGCTCCGCCATTCAATAAGATCTTGGCTGATCTGATCATGGACTCAGCTCCACTTTCCTGCTCGCTCCCCACAACCCTTTATGCCCTTATCGCTCAAAAATCTGTCTATCTCCGCCTTAAATATATTCAATGACCCAGCCTCCACAGCTCTCTGGGGCAGAGAATTCCACAGATTTACAACCCTCCGAGAGAAGAAATTCCTCCTCATCGCAGTTTTAAATGAGCAGTCCCTTATTCAGAGACTATGCCCCCTAGTTTTAGTCTCCCCTATGAGTGGAAATATCCTTTCTACATCCAACTTGTAGAGCCCGCTCATTATCTTATATGTTTCGATAAGAACACCTCTCATTCTTCTGAACTCCAATGAGTATAGTCCCAACCTACTCAACCTAGCTTCATAAATTAACTCTCTCATCTCCAGAATCAATCTAGTGAACCTTCTCTGAACAGTTTCCAATGCAAGTATATCCTTCCTTGAATATGGAGACCAGAACTGTATGCAGTACTCCAGGTGTGACCTCACCAATACCCTGTACACGAGTAGAGCGCTTGCTTTGGGAGTCTCGAGTCTGGCATGCGAACTATGTGGCCTGCCCAGCGGAGCTGACCAAGTGTGGTCAGTGCTTCGATGCTGGAGATGTTGGCCTGGTCGAAGACGCTAACGTTGGTGCGTCTGTCCTCCCAGGGGATTTGTAGGATCTTGCGGAGACATCGTTGGTGGTATTTCTCCAGCAACTTGAGGTGTCTACTGTACATGGTCCATGTTTCTGAGCCATACAGGAGGGCAGGTATTACTACAGCCCTGTAGACCATGAGCTTGGTGGCAGTTTTGAGGACCTGGTCTTCAAACACTCTTTTCCAAAGGTGGGCAGCGGAAACGTTAAAAGGACACCCTCAAAACCTTCCTGATAAAATGCAACATCCCCACTGACACCTGGGAGTCTCTGGCCAAAGGCCACCCTAAGTGGAGGAAGTGCATCCGGGAGGGCATTGAGCACCTCGAGTCTGATTGTTGAGAGCATGCAGAAATCAAGCGCAGGCAGCGGAAAGAGCGTGCGGAAAACCAGTCCCACTCACCCCTTCCCTCAACGACTATCTGTCCCACCTGTGACAGAGACTGTGGTTCTCGTATTGGACTGTTCAGCCACCTAAGAACTCATGTTAAGAGCGGAAGCAAGTCTTCCTCGATTCTGAGGGACTGCCTAGATGATGATGGCCCTGTACAGTTGCAGCAGGACTTCTCTGCTTTTAGAAACATAGAAACATAGAAACATAGAAAATAGGTGCAGGAGCAGGCCATTCAGCCCTTCTAGCCTGCACCGCCATTCAATGAGTTCATGGCTGAACATGAAACTTCAGTACCCCCTTCCTGCTTTCTCGCCATAACCCTTGATCCCCCGAGTAGTAAGGACTTCATCTAACTCCCTTTTGAATATATTTAGTGAATTGGCCTCAACTACTTTCTGTGGTAGAGAATTCCACAGGTTCACCACTCTCTGGGTGAAGAAGTTTCTCCTCATCTCGGTCCTAAATGGCTTACCCCTTATCCTCAGACTGTGACCCCTGGTTCTGGACTTCACCAACATTGGGAACATTCTTTCTGCATCTAACCTGTCTAAACCCGTCAGAATTTTAAACGTTTCTATGAGGTCCCCTCTCATTCTTCTGAACTCCAGTGAATACAAGCCCAGTTGATCCAATCTTTCTTGATAGGTCAGTCCCGCCATCCCGGGAATCAGTCTGGTGAACCTTCGCTGCACTCCCTCAATAGCAAGAATGTCCTTCCTCAAGTTAGGAGACCAAAACTGTACACAATACTCCAGGTGTGGCCTCACCAAGGCCCTGTACAACTGTAGCAACACCTCCCTGCCCCTGTATTCAAATCCCCTCGCTATGAAGGCCAACATGCCATTTGCTTTCTTAACCGCCTGCTGTACCTGCATGCCAACCTTCAATGACTGATGTACCATGACACCCAGGTCTCGTTGCACCTTCCCTTTTCCTAATCTGTCACCATTCAGATAATAGTCTGTCTCTCTGTTTTTACCACCAAAGTGGATAACCTCACATTTATCCACATTATACTTCATCTGCCATGCATTTGCCCACTCACCTAACCTATCCAAGTCACTCTGCAGCCTAATAGCATCCTCCTCGCAGCTCACTCTGCCACCCAACTTAGTATCATCCGCAAATTTGGAGATACTGCATTTAATCCCCTCGTCTAAATCATTAATGTACAATGTAAACAGCTGGGGCCCCAGCACAGAACCTTGCGGCACTCCACTAGTCACTGCCTGCCATTCTGAAAAGTACCCGTTTACTCCTACTCTTTGCTTCCTGTCTGACAACCAGTTCTCAATCTACGTCAGCACACTAACCCCAATCCCATGTGCTTTAACTTTGCACATTAATCTCTTGTGTGGGACCTTGTCGAAAGCCTTCTGAAAGTCCAAATATACCACATCAACTGGTTCTCCTTTGTCCACTTTACTGGAAACATCCTCAAAAAATTCCAGAAGATTTGTCAAGCATGATTTCCCTTTCACAAATCCATGCTGACTTGGACCTATCATGTCACCATTTTCCAGATGCACTGCTATGACATCCTTAATAATTGATTCCATCATTTTACCCACTACTGAGGTCAGGCTGACCGGTCTATAATTCCCTGTTTTCTCTCTCCCTCCTTTTTTAAAAAGTGGGGTTACATTGGCTACCCTCCACTCCATAGGAACTGATCCAGAGTCAATGGAATGTTGGAAAATGACTGTCAATGCATCCGCTATTTCCAAGGCCACCTCCTTAAGTACTCTAGGATGCAGTCCATCAGGCCCTGGGGATTTATTGGCCTTCAATCCCATCAATTTCCCCAACACAATTTCCCGACTAATAAAGATTTCCCTCAGTTCCCCTTCCTTACTAGACCCTCTGACCCCTTTTATATCCGGAAGGTTGTTTGTATCCTCCTTAGTGAATACCGAACCAAAGTACTTGTTCAATTGGTCCGCCATTTCTTTGTTCCCCGTTATGACTTCCCCTGATTCTGACTGCAGGGGACCTATGTTTGTCTTCACCAACCTTTTTCTCTTTACATACCTATAGAAACTTTTGCAATCCGCCTTAATGTTCCCTGCAAGCTTCTTCTCGTACTCCATTTTCCCTGTCCTAATCAAACCCTTTGTCCTCCTCTGCTGAGTTCTAAATTATACTCTATCCCCCTTGTAATAAAGACCAACATTCCATTTGCTTTCCTGATTACTTCTTGTACCTGCATACTAACTTTTTGTGTTTCATGCACAAGGACCCCAGGTCCCTCTGTACTGAAGCACTTTGCAATTTTTCTCCATTTAAATTATAATTTGCTTTTCTATCTTTTCTGCTAAAGTGAATAACCTCACATTTTCCTACGTTATACTCCATCTGCCAAATTTTTGCCCACTCACTCACTTAGCCTGTCTATATCCCTTTGCAGATTTTTTTGTGTCCTCCTCACAATTTAGTTTCCCACCCATCTCTCATTGGTGAGTAACCCACCACATACTCGTCAATGGGAGAGATTATGCTCCAACAACAATTAGAAAGGGATGCGTGTGGCACAAGGGAGGAAAGGAGGGGTTCTGAACAGTCACGTCGGCTCATACTGATTTTAAGAATTAATATGACAGACAGTCTAACAATTTGCTGAATCTCATCTATTCTGTTGAAGTATAAATGAGTTGCCTGTCTCTACTACAGAGCAGTGCACAGCGTTGAAACACCCATCCAGCCGAGAGAATAGAGGGCCTCACCAGCAGATACTGTCTGTTTAAAATTCCTGGTTTGGAGGAAAGCAGAAATCAGGATTTGTGCCCATAGCAGGGTGTCGGAATTTGAAGCAGAACCCGGATCCTCTACTGCTTAATCCAGATTGGCGCAGAGACTGGGTGGGGGATTTCTATATGCCCCTTTTATGTCTAGGAGACGCTTTGAAAGCATGACAGGGAGAACTCCCTGCCTACTACGTGAATTCTCCCCTTTGCATCATCCTTAGGCTTACTGGACGGCAAGCCGGCTTAGAACAGGCCTCAAAAGCCTGAAAATAGGTGCCATGACAAAGGTAATCAATGCCAGAGAGAATCCATTAACTTATAACGACGGCTCCTATTTCTCTTTGGGGAAAAAGTCTCTTAGGCCCGATTAGGGCCTCTTGCTCCCCTCATTGGAATGGTTTACCAGCAGGTACTCAGGCCCTCTGCTGAACCTGTACAAAAACGTGGGCTGCCTACTCCGATTATCTGAATGACTTTACAGGTAAGATCCAGCTGTTCTGACGTAGGTTGAAATCACTGACCTCTGTCTTTCAAGTGCTGAATGACTGACCTGTGGTATATTTCCAAGCTTTGTCTTTCAGATAATCCAACACATGTATTTTATCCATTTTATCTCTATAATTATTCAAAAAACTTGAACATTTGCCAAGTTGGAAATGTAGAACCAAAAATATGCTAAGTCCAGTAGGTAAACAAAGGGTGGGTGGGACAGGGGACGCGACATCTTTGCTTTATTCAAGGAATGCAACATACCTTTAACAGATGCACAAAATACTACATGCCAGCTCAGCCCCCCCCACCCCCACCCCTCTGACCCTTACCTATCTGGGAGTTTCTGTACAGGAACACCACCGAGATAGTATTCAGAAATTGAAGGGCGCGATGCATCCCGCTCACAGGAAAGAACGGTTTTCCTGTCCATACGCACATAAATCTTCACTTTTTTTGAAAATACCATAATTATCTGTATCTGTAAAAACAAATGATCATTGCGTAAATTGAATGTGTGCAAGGGCAGGTGGAATCTGTTTTGCTGAACTATAACAAGACTGTGTGGAAGGCCTTCTTTCATAATGAAAGCTCCTTCTATTTGTGGGCGACTCTGAACAGCACTCAGATTTAAAGCTGTATCACCCCAAACTCACCACTCAGTGTAATAGCTGTGGCTCAGTGGTAGCACCCTCGCCTCTAAGTCAGAAGGTTGTGGGTTCGAGTCCCACTCCAGAGACTTGAGCACATAAATATAGGCTGACACTCTAGTGGAGTGCTGCACTGTCGGAGGTGCTGTCTACTGGATGGGATGTTAAACCGAGGCCCCGTCTGCCCTCTCAGGTGGATGTAAATGATCCCACGGCACTATTTCAAAGAGCAGGGGAGTTATCCCTGGTGTACTGGCCAATATTTATCCCTCACTAAAACAGATGATCTGGTCATTATCACATTACTGTTTATAGAAGCTTGCGGTTCATTAATTGGCTGCCATGTTTCCTACATTACAACAGTGACTACACTTCACAAAGTATTTCATTGGCTGTAAAGTACTTTGGGACATCCGGTGGCTGTGAAAGGTGCTATATAAATGCAATGCTTTCTTTTTTCCGGTTAAAATCTGAACTTAAATATAATTTTACAATATTAAAGTGAAAATATGGATGGTGTTAAAAATAACTTAAAACATTTTTTTCTGCTCAATGCCAGCCGTGGTGCCACTTTAGTGGAAAAGATCTGAAGTATTTTTTAAAAATGAGCTACTGCTATGCGTGGCACTGAATGTATTCTAGACTGCCCGACTAGACGCCTCGAAAACTATTGCTGGGAAAGTAAACCATCAACTACGGCGTTGTGACTGATTCGAGATCAGCTGTTCTAGTCGGGGAGCTGAATGTGATTAGAAGCAATTTCTGTCGAGGTGGTGATGTCTCGCTAAATAACTGTCTCACTGCAGCTTCATGTCAGGGTACTAATCACCGTGGTAACAGCTCAGCCCATTACATTCCAGGCCGTAACCACAGCCCGCATTGCTAGCTCCTCTATCCGCCTGCCTGCCTTCCTTCCATGCCTTAGATAATGGCACGGTCCATTTAACACATGTACAATGCCTCTGCTGTCTCCCTCAGGAGCTAATGCACATAGTGGCAGAGGACCATAGAGTGTGTGACTCACTTCCAAACAGACTTGCCCATTGCTGTTGGCGGGGGGGGGGGGGAGCTCAGTGAAAATGCACGTTAGTTTTACTGCAAAATTAATTTATTCAAGGCTCTTCTGCCGCTTCTAAAACGCACAATAATTCAGTGCAGCAGTTAACGCGGATTAAATAAAAATGACATGCTTAAGGATAAAGAGCATATATATTTTCAGGCAATCGGTTTGAATGAGGAAGAAAGGGAAATCAGTGGCCTGTTGAAGGTGGATGAATACACCCTCTAGGGGAAGCCTGATGCTAAATGCTAATCAAGACTGTTGTTCTAACATAGCTCTCTTCAGCAAGAATTCAATTGTTTGATGGTCATTTCTCCCTTGAAGCTCCCTCCCTTGTTCCTTTTAAGCTCGAAATGCATCGTCCTGAATGCTATTCCTCCTTTCTGCAACCTCAACGCGTTGAACTAAAGACTCAGTCACTACTCTAACATCATTTCCCAAGGCCTCAGTCTGCCCTCACACAGCCGATTTACACGTTATCAAATCAAAGCTTGGTGCCATCTAACCACTGCTTCCCGATTTAC
This sequence comes from Pristiophorus japonicus, assembly GCF_044704955.1. Lineage (NCBI taxonomy): Eukaryota > Metazoa > Chordata > Chondrichthyes > Pristiophoridae > Pristiophorus > Pristiophorus japonicus. The sequence goes on along the minus strand of NC_091988.1, from coordinate 186,567,555 downwards.
CCCGGGGCCCAAACCTGGTGCACCTGCTACCTTTTTCAAAGTTTTTTTTACCGCCGTTTCGGATGAGGTTACCTCTTTCCCGAAATTTAGCTCTTTGTCTTTTTTTTTTTAAGCGGCCAGGAAGTCGGCCTTAAAGGGGGCGGAAGTGCGGCGGGAAGTGCTGGTGAGGGGCGGGAGTGGAGGCGGGACGGATCCTCTGCCGCTGTCACTCAGCAGGCGGAGCGGTGGTGATGTCATTGCGCATGTGCGTCACCGCGTATCTCGCCTCCGTTATAGGGGAGCGAATCGGTCATCGGTCGCGATCGGCCACTAGGCCACCGGGGAGGGTTTTGGTTCTGGCCAGCGGCTTGGGCACCCAAGAGGGGATTGCCGGGCTGCCTGTTGGCGGCCCGGCTGAACACAGGGGCATAACGGTCCTGGCCAAAAAAATAAAATGGCGGCCGCGGCAGTGGGCCTTTAATGGCCACCGCACCCGCCAGGATTCAGAGGGAATGAAAGGTGCACCGACAGAAAAAGCACGGCTCGGCAGGCCTAAGATTTTTCGTGCTGAATTTCGAGGGAGGTTGGGGGACACAGTGGTGCGCGCACTGATGACGCACGCACGGTCGCTTGGCAGCGGTGGGGCGGAAGTGGGAATCGCCAGAAAAACCCCCGAGCTGAATTTAGCTTGCGGCGGCCAATCGCTAAAAATCAGCAGTCGCTCGACTCCACCGCATGGCCGCCACAAACGGGTAGTAACGGGTCTAATTGGGGAGCTGAATTTCGCCCCCCACCCCCCGACATCTTCTCCTCCCGCTCTTTCCAGCCTTGGTTGGTGTCCTGAGCTAAGGGTCCTGATCCTTCGCCTAGATTTCTTAATTTAAAAAAAATAGTTACCTGGTGGGGATATCCATCACTGACGGAGCTCTGGCTTTCACTGTTATCATGTTCAACTTTTAGTTCGTCGTTTAAGTAAACGGACAGCACAAACTTTCCGTTTTCAATGGATAGGCAGAGGTATTTTTCCTATTAAAAAAAACCACTTGATTTAGACTTGCAGCCAGAAACAAAACAAAACAAAATTCATTACAAAGGGTTTTACAACTTAATCTCGTCATTCTGGACACATGTTTCTAAAGTTAAACTGAAAATACAACACAGACAAAATAAACCCTCTCCCTGACAGGATTAGAGGGGAGTTGAGGCGAGCCTTTTTCACCCAGAGGGTGGTGGGGGTCTGGAACTCACTGCCTGAAAGGGTGGTAGAGGCAGAAACCCTCACCGCATTTAAAAAATACTTGGATATGCACTTGAATTGCCGTAACCCACAAGGCCACAGACCAAGAGCTGGACAGTGGGATTAGGCTCGGCTGCCCTTTTTTGGCCAGCACAGACACGATGGGCCGAATGGCCTCTTCCTGTGCTGTAAATTTCTAAGATTCTATGACAGGTTTTGATATTATACTGTAGCTCTTTCAACTGAAGGAAAGGTTAGAGAGGCTGAAAGGTTAGCGGTGCGGTTTGAGTGGCGAGTGTTGATGCGAAATACAATGCTCAACTGAAACAAAAACCCAAACAGCAAATTGAATAGGTGTGTGGCACAGGCTTTCATGCCAAAAAGGCAATGGCTTCAGGAGAATGAAGAGTAGCCAGCCCCTCTTGATCAGGAGCAAGACAAAATTAGTTCAAGCAAACGTTACCATGGATGTTGTAAGTACTGGTCATGGTCCGAATACATTTGATGGTTCAGCTCCTGATTATAAATGAGGCATTATTTCCCTCACACCGACTTAGTTAATTCCCCAGATTATCAGATGGCTCATTGCTTAAGCAAACCCCTAGTCACCCGAGGGGGCACCTTATACTTGGGTACAGCTCTAGGGGCAGATGCAGCCCTCTTGCACTGCACTCAATTCGATGCTCTTCACGTACAAGCCTGTAGAGTGAGTGTTGGTTGGCTACTCAACGGTGAGGGCCCATTAGAAGCTGATTCTGTCTTCACTTGGGATCCACACACATATATCTACCAGGGCCTGCTCGGTAGAGCGTGAACAAGTGTTTTTCCTCCCAAAACCAGTTCTTAGTGACACATTGGCCAAGAGCAGCTACCTCAGCACAGAACTGAAGCTGGTCTGGGTGCCTCAGTAGAATACTACCTGATGCAATAGGGTGTCTCCGGAACAAAAACATTCTAGTTAGCGGTTTGACTTTTAAAAAGGGTTCTGAGGGGCGAGGTGGGGTGGGGAATCTCCTTAAAGTTGGCCTGATACAGATTTATTGCTTCAAATATATTTCCTTTCATTTTAATTTTCTCACCTTTCTTTTCCTATGAAAAGTGTTGATATCTTAATATAGTCACTTATTGCAAAATGATCACCATTGTAATATCTACTTTGTTTCAACACAGCTGACAATGGCTCCCACTAGTGGCTTCCCCCAGCACTACAATCTGTTTTCACATGGATCCCAAAAGCCATGTTTTAGCTAAAAGAACCTTTGATAGTCTTTTAAAGCAACAGTATATCACTTTACCTTTAAGGGGCAAAACCTGTTAGAATGCTTTAAGAGGATTTAGTTCGATGCTATCTCAGTATCCTTTCACTTAGGTTTGTATTATTATAGCAAATGTGGGAGAAAGTGAAATCTAAATCTTGATTCTATATATAAACAACAGACAGGTGCGGTTTCAGCACATACCATAGTAAGAGATAAGATATAACCTACACACTTATTGTACTCGAAACAAAGCTTGTAGCACAGAGGCAAGGGCTGATAAGATTGGGCCAACACCTAAAAATGTGGTCTTGGCAAAACGTGCAAACTATGTATTCGTACCTCATCATCATTAGGCAGTCCCTCGGAATCGAGGAAGACTTGCTTCCACTCTAAAAGTGAGTTCTCAGGTGGCTGTACAATCCAATGTGGGAATTACAGTCTCTGTCACAGGTGGGACAGACAGTGGTTGAAGGAAAGGGTGGGTGGGGAGTCTGGTTTGCCGCACGCTCCTTCCGCTGCCTGCGCTTGCTTTCTGCATGCTCTCGGCGACGAGACTCGAGGTGCTCAGCGCCCTCCCGGATGCACTTCCTCCACTTAGGGCAGTCTTGGGCCAGGGATTCCCAGGTGCTGGTGGGGATGTTGCACTTTATCAAGGAGGCTTTGAGACATTTTCTCTGCCCACCTGGGGCTCGCCTGCTGTGTAGGAGTTCAGAGTGGAGCGCTTGCTTTGGGAGTCTCGTGTCGGGCATGTGGACGATGTGGCCCGCCCAACGGAGCTGGTCGAGCGTGGTCAGTGCTTCGATGCTGGGGATGTTGGCCTGAGCGAGAACACTGATGTTGGTGCATCTGTCCTCCCAGGGGATTTGCAGGATCTTGTGGAGGCAGCGTTGGTGGTATTTCTCCAGCGTTTTGAGATCTCTGCTGTATATCTGCCCTCCTATATGGCTCAGAGATCCTGGTTTGAGATCCTGGTCTTCAAACATTCTCTTTCTCAAACGACCGAAGGCTGCTCTGGCACACTGGAGGCAGTGTTGGACCTCGTCATCGACGTCTGCCCCTGCTGATAGTAAGCTCCCGAGGTATGGAAAATGGTCCACGTTGTCCAAGGCCATGCCGTGGATTTTGATGACCGGGGGGCAGTGCTGTGTGGTGGGGTCAGGTTGGTGGAGGACCTTTGTCTTACGATGTTTGGCGTAAGGCCCATGCTTTCGTACGTCTCGGTGAAGGTGTTGACGATGGCTTGACGTTCAGCCTCTGAATGTGCGCAGATGGAAGCGTCGTCCGCATACTGTAGTTCAATGACAGAGGATGGGACAGCCTTGGATCTAGCCTGGAGGCGGCGGAGCTGTGCATTATGTAAGCACAGGCCCAGCTTGTATTATAATACAAGAAAAGAACCTGGTCCCCTTTAACTTCAGGGCGTTCGAGGGTGAGGAGTGACGCAGCTGTGCGCAGAGGCTGGAGTGCACGAGCTGGTCACTCCGGGACTTGTGTTGCTCTCAGACATCAGAGAGCGTTCTCGGAGAGTGTTCTCGGGGGTACTCGGAGCCTGGGGGCCAGGCTATATTATGTGCATGTCAGTTAGTATAAATGGAGGACCAGATCAGTCACTGCAATAAAGCTTGCTATTATAAAAAAACACTCGCGTGTGAATCATAAGCGGAGTTAGTGTTGCCGGACTCACAACCCTTTGTTGCGACAGTAACCACTTAAGAAATTGGAGGTTTTGGAGAGCACGTGGCAGAGATTTACTAGAATGGTTCCAGGGATGAGGCATTATACTTCTGTTCTTAGACTGGAGAAGCTGGGCTTGTTCTGCCTGGAGCAGTGAAGGCTAAGAGAAGATTTGATCGAGGTGTTTAAAATTGTGAAAGGTTTAGATAGATTAAATAAGGAGAAACTGTTTCTATTGGCTGAAGGTCGATAACAGGAGGGCACAGATTTAATGTGATTGGCAAAAGAACCAGAGGTGACATGAGGAATTATTTTTTTTTTTTACTTGTTAGAATGCTTTATGCATTGAATAGTTAGGATTTGGACTGCACTGCCTGATAGGGCGGTGGATGCAGATTCAATAGTAGCCTTCAAAAGGGATTTGGATAAATGCTTGAAGGAGAAAAAGTTGCAGGGATATGGGGAAAGAGCGGGGGAGTGGGACTAACTGGGTTGCTCTTTGAAAATGCCAGCGCGGACTCGATGGGCCGAATGGCCTCCTGCTGTGCTGTACATGCGTATGATTCTATGAAACAAGACACTGCATTTGCCTTTCATTTGTAAGAGAAGACAGACCAGGAAAATCTACGGTTCGACTCCTGGTCTGTGCTGACCGAGCTGATCTCAGGGAAGACAGCAATGTGGCTGCTACACCTGGCCTCAGTCTCTGCAGGCTCGAGAGCAGAAAATGCAGCCAGTAATAATGCCCGCCGATCACTATCTAGTAAGTACATGCGTGTGGATGATTGGTTATGACAGGTTGAGGTTTGGCTGTGATGCCCCCCAAGGTTAAATAGTAGTATTAGGCAGTCCCTTGTGTCGAGGATAATTCTATGAAATAAGACATTACATTTTCCTTTCATTTGTAAGAGGAAACAGACCAGGAAAATCCACACCAAAAAAAAAAAGAGTTCTCAGGTGTTTCTATGAGGCACCAGGTCCCGAACTGCATATTGAAGGCTGGAAGATGCCTGTGCGTGGATTCTTTTAACGTGTAGTGGCCGTTGTACACCAGCCACCACACGGGCTTGACAGAGCTAGGTCTTGGTCCAGTAGCAAGGGTTAACCAAGACGACTGGAAACCAGCTCTGCTGCACTGACCTAGTGTGCACACATAATCCTACTGTCCATGGAATTCATTGGTCATAGTACGGGCCTCACGGCCTTGCTGCTAGCCCATGCTGCACCTTCCCTGGGCCCCGACCTCGATGCTGGTACACACTGTGCCACTCCTAGGCCTCGGCCCTGCCGCTGGGCTTCAGCTCGCTCTGATCTCTCTCCACTCCTCGATTCTGTCCTCGAGGTCTAGGAGCGGTGAGGTCGGGGCCCAGGAGTGGAGAGAGATCAGGCCCAGGAGCGGAGAGAGATCGGGGCCCAGGAGCGATGAGGTCGGGGCCCAGGAACGGAGAGAGATCGGGGCCCAGGAGCGGAGAGAGATCAGGGCCCAGGAGTGGAGAGAGATCAGGCCCAGGAACGGAGAGAGATCGGGGCCCAGGAGCGATGAGGTCGGGGCCCAGGAGCGATGAGGTCAAGGCCCAGGTTAAATAGCCTGCCAATGCTCATTGTCTAGAGTCATGTACGAAGAATGGCCAATTGGGGGTGGATCCAAAAGGCTGCTGCTGTTCACGGACTGAGAGCCCGAAGATCAATGCCGTCAGCAGATGTGTGATAAAGACCAGCCCCTTAGTTGGACATTCTATGGAGAATTAATGGTTTTATTTGGTGGATGTTCTAAATTAATTAACCGTGGGATATACGTCCTGAAATCCCTGGACCGGTAGAAAGATAAAGGCTCCAGAGTCAAAGTGGCCAGCCCCTCTCCTGCCCACAGAGTGGTGAGGGGCCACTGCAATATTCCAGGCCTCCTGCTGGGATGCTCGGGGAGTGCGGTAAAGGGGACAGCAACCTCCCTGTTTATGTCGGTCGCCCACTCCCTAGGATTTGGGCCAGACTGACGGGCAAAGGTTAGGCCTTGCCCCACTCCCGGTGGCAGGCGGTGGCGCGAGGAATGCCATCAGGCCAACTCAATTCGCAAGCGTTAAAACTGTCCGTGAGTGAGAGCAACAGCAAGGCTGGGCAGACCAGCAAATGGCAGCCAGTTTGGAGATGGCTTGATGGCCTAAAGCAGAACAACACTTGAATCCAGCTAGAAAAGGCGAACATAAAGACCTACCTTTTCCTGCATGAAGAAGAGGATGCCGTTGTAAGAAGCAATGCGAACCGTTTGTTCAAAACGAGAGGCCGAGGAAAATGGGCCTTGTATTTTGATTTCGGCATAGCCAGTGCCATCAAAGTAAGAACTGTCACTCTCTGCACCTTGAGTAGATTTGTATCTGGAACAAGAACACAGAGAGTCATGAATTAAAGGCAGGACACTCAAATATTCATTCTTAATGTCAATGATAAGCATGTGGTCCTTGGCCTGTGGATAAACCAGAGTCCAATTTATACAGCACATAAAATGCTGTTGGATGGCGATATCCCAACAGTCAGTGCCAATTAGAGACATCACACAAAGCTCAACACCACTGAAACACTCAGCTGGCCAGGCAGCATCTGTGGAGAGTGTAACAGAGTTAACGTTTCAAGTTGAAGACCTTTCAGTCTTCTGTTCTAGTGAAAGGTTGTCAGCCAGAAACATTAACTCTGTTTCTCTCTCTCGGGGGAAAAAAAGGAGATAGTCCACTTTGCCGGGCAGGCAGACAATAACACACGGCCCATCCATCACTGTTCAACATGCGATACACGTACAGGTGGACGATTGTAACAAAAGAGTACTCATAAGAACATAAGAAATAGGAGCTGGTGTAGGCCATTTGGCCCTTGGAGCCTGCTCCGCCATTAAACAAGATCATTTACCTCAACCCCACCTCCCCGCACCATCCCCATACCCCGCAATTCCCTTAGTTCCCAAAAATTTATCAACCTCGGTCTTGAATATACTCAAAGACTGAGCGTCCACAGCTCTCTGGGGTAGAGAATTCCAAAGATTTTCCACCTTGAATGAAGAAATTTCTCCTAAATGGCCGACTCCTTATTCTGAGGCTGTGACCCCGTGTTCTAGATTCCCCGGCCAGGGGAAACATTTTCTCAGCACTAACCCTGTCAAGCCCCTTAAGTATTCAGAGAGTCATAGAAATTTACAGCATAGAAGGAGGCCATTCCGCCCACATCCCTGCTTTCTGTCCGTAACCTGTAAGTTGCTCTCCCTCAATACCTGTCCAACTCCCTTTTAAAATTATTTACGGAATCAGCTTCCACCAGCTTTTTATGTAAAGCATTCCAGATCCGGAAAACTACCTCAGTTAAAACATTTCTCCTCTTCGCCCCTTTAAATCTTTTGCCAATGATTTTAAATCTATGACCTTTAGTTATTGACCCATTCACCAGAGTGAATAGTTTTTCTCTAAGTACGCTATCGAAACCGCTCATCATCTTGAAAACCATATTAGATGACCTCTTAACCTTCTCTGTTCCACGAAGTACCGTCCTAACTTTCCCAACTTTTCCTCAAAACTGAAGTCCCTGATTACCATAACATCCTGGTAAACCTCCTCTGTACCCTTTCTGAGGCCTTTACATCTTTTCTCACGGGTGGTGCCCGGAACTGTCCACAATACATCAGCTGAGGCCTGTACCAGTGAATTATAAAGTTCTAGTTGTAAAAATCAACTAGACCGTTCCATTTAGTTTCTCTTCTTACCTCCTGCACGGTTCATCAATCTTGGTGTTTAGATTGAACGTTTGAACCAGGTTGTACAGACTGACGACTTCTTCATTCAGAGTTCCAAGTTCAATGCACCCTTTAAAGTTGGGATAGTTCAGTGTTTCAGGAGGCTGGAAGAGATGTGAGTCGGAGTAGTTGTGAAATAAGAACATAAAAAATAGGAGCAGGAGTAGGCCATTCGGCCCCTTGAGCCTGCTCTGCCATTCATGATCTTCGACCTCAATGCCACTTTCCTGCACGATCCCCAATAAGAATGTATATCCTGAGGCAGATTTTCCGGACTGCAGTAAAATGTACTCAATTTTTGGACTTACTGGGCTAGATATTCGGTTACGGTATTTTTACGCCAAAGTTACCGTTTTCGCTTCGCTACCGTTAGTAGGCCCGATTTTTGACCTTCAATTTGCGCTGTGGTAAAAATCGGCATTGCACGAGGATTTGTGGCGCAAATCGCGAGTTTCGGCAACTTAAGTCCGGGGCCAGCAGCGCTGCGAGAGGCGCCTTGGGAGGGAGGGGGGAAAAACAATAAAAAATTGCAAAAAGCATTCACAAAACATTCAAAAAACCCTTACTTTCTGAAAAAGAGTTGAAAAATAAAAACTTTATATCTTACCTTTTTTGCAGGTCTTCATGCTGGCAGGGCTGCAACACAGGGTCTTTCCCCGTCGGTATTCTGGGCACAGAATACGGGTGCGGAGAGCGCCAAATATCGGTCGAAAGCCCTATTTTGGGTGTTGCGCGACGGCGCTCCCCTCTCCCCGGCGGTACGTGGAAAGCACCGCCGTAAAAAGGTGCCCGAAGTTCCCGCCGACCGCGGAGGGTGAAATATCGCCAAAATCCCGGTCGCAATGTCGGCGAATTTCTAGCCCGTTATGCGTTAACCAGAGAATGCTACGCATTGAGAAATGTCTTGATGTTTGTAAATCTCTCAATTCTGCAGAAAATCTTTGATGAGGGATCGCACGGTATTGGGGAAGATTAAAGGGTGAGAAATCAGGAGGGTGGTAAATTTTATTTAAAAGCTGGTTGGAGGGGAGTTAACCAGAGATTGGGAGCGAAAGGCAGTTTCTCAGTGTGGTTGGAAGTGGGTAAGTGGGGTCCCACAGGGTCCTGATATGGAACTGCTTCTGTTCATTGTCTGCATCAATGATTTGGATGCAAAGTTACAAGGACCTGGGAATTTCTTAAACTGGGTTACGATGGTAGTGGCGGAAATGATCGCATATGGACCTTGGTTTATTCCTCCAGCCAGAGGAGCTTTAGGGCTGGGCTTCTACAACGGCCTCAACCCAACCCTTACTCAGACCCATGTTCCTGGGTCAGGGCTTATTGTCAGTGCAGGGTGGGTTCCTGGTGTGCAATGTATCTGCTTCATGGGTTCTTAGCTTAAGAACTCACATTGCTATCAAGAACTAGTTGGTTTATTAGCAAAGGATTAACAATCACACTAGACATTACCAGTTCTTCCACCAGGCTCACAACCACCTGCCTCGTCATGGATCCCCCGAACCCAACTGGCTGGGGTTTTATTGAGTCTTGTGAACATCACGTGACTGGTCACGCCAGTCCCAACTCAACAGCTCTATGAACCTGTGAGCATACTCGCAGGTGCATTCATTACATGGTGGGTTCCCTGCCACCATAAGGGAGCCCGCCACTGCTCGGGGAGGAAGGAGCGGTTGTACCACAGTGGGACAAATGATTATGAATCAACAGTCCATTTGGCAGCAGTTGTGGTTGTACCGTGGCAGATGTGAAGCTGAAGCAGTGTGAGATCGCCTCCTGGTGGCGGTTTCAATCCTCTTCCCTAAATCTCAACTTAAGTGACCTGCAGCGTTGATGTAAAGTCAAAACCACTTCACATCTGTGCAAAATATATGAGGTATAACTAGTCTAGTCTTTTAAAATATAAATAACTTCAATTAATATAAATGCATTAAAAAAGTATCTGTTAAGAAAAACTAAGCAAGCCCTAAAAACATAAGAAACAGAAAAAAATTAAAGTACAAAATAAGGAACAATATTTAAGAATGCTTTGTCTGCTGCACTCGTGTCTGTACGAAAACGCTCCAATCCACAGGAACATTTCAGAATCACTGAGTTTTAACATCGATTAAATTAACCACTAGAGGGCACAACACAGCAGCAAATCATCGGGATAACTTGAAGTTTGATGCGGGAAAGTGTTGGGAGATTTTCTGATAAAGGTGGGATTCCTTGCCCTTCCCTCAGTGAAGTTTGGTACAATACACCATTTGAAAAACAAACACTTTGTACTTACAGTGAAATCAGAAGGGTAGCCACCAACATAAAACACGACATCCTCAGGGGTTAGATTCAGTAGAGTGTCATCACCTTTAGCAAACCCATCTCCCCTGGTTTCCATGACAGTGCCTTTTTCAACAGTGTACGAGATTCGTCCATACTGCAGTATCCTGCAGAGGGAGAGCAGTGTTTAAAATAACATTTAATTTAGGATTTGAATGCAGTTCTGTCAGCCATCAGAGTGTGTGAATCTTTGCATATTAGACCCTGACCTTTCTGCATTAATTATATAGGCATTACATTTTGAATTATCTTAAAAATGCCTTAAATGATATCGTCACTTTAGTGTGGGGGGGGGGGGGGGGAGTGGGGACATAACTTTGTTACAATAGATAGACAGGAAATGAATGTTGCCGATATCAGCAGATGTACACTTAACGTGGCTGTATCACACTCAATGTTCCCTGTAATTTTCTCTCGATGTGCCGGCCCTTTAACTGGCTGCACGGGCCATTCACCGTTTCGCGCAGGCGCCGATATTTACATCGACAGGTCCGTGAGCGGCCTGCGCGGGACCTATGGAGAGCCAGGCGGCCGTGCAGTTTAACGGGAACAGTGCAACTTTAACACAGGCACTGGCCCTTTTTTTTAAAAAAAAAACAAGCTCTCTACTAAATTAGAAGTAGGGAGAATTATACAAGCGCATTAATCGTTCCTGCACTGATATTGCCAACGGTGATTTTCAGGCGTACTTCCTGTGACAAAGAAGGCAGAGAAACAGGTGCTATACCTTTCCAGTTTGACCGTGTCAAATCTATCGCTGCTGATTTTGGTGTCGGTTTGAAGAGTGGCCTCCTCACTGCCCAGTTTGTAAATCCACACTAGTTTACCATTTTTTATAGCAACGCCCATGTAATCCCCATAGGGCTGCAAAGAAAGAATTCTTGTCAAAACTTTGAAATACAATCGTCAAAACAGTGGGTGGGGAGAGAGTAAAAAAAGGTTTTCGTTCTTACATTCTGCCCGCCAAGGTACAGGACAAACTGACTGGAGGAATCAGCAGTTTGCCTTCTTTTCCGATTCGCTTTTTCGCTTTGAATGTAGAATGACAGCGAGGTGTATGCCTTCAAGTCATCTGGGTTGCTGGGCGACCTAACCTGCACACCTGAAGTGCCATTGAATTTCATTGGCACTTTTACCTGAGGACGAGAAGAGTTAGTTGGAAGATTACAATGTCTATGCGTGCACCCCCTTCCTCTCCATTTTCCACAATGCGTTATACACTTAAGGAGTCCATTATGTCGTGCTATACTGTGAAAAGCACCCTGTGGGTGTCAATATCACCATGCCAAAGTGACAAACCCAGACCGCAATGTACAGACACTCATAACTTGCCCTGGGCATTTGAATTGGCATGGGCATAAAAGCTCAAAATCCTGGCCCCATGGCATTGCCCTCACATGGTTACATTCCTTCCCAATGTAACCAGCGCATCTCCTGCAATGTCTCGTCTCCTGTGCCCACATGGCTACCCCTGGTGTGCCCCTTGCTTCCATCCTTCACCTAGTCCTATTACTCCCTCCCTAAACCTCTCCGCCTCTCGTTCCTCCTTTCAGACGCTCCTTAAAACCCACCTCTTTGACCAAGCTTTTGGTCCCCTGTCCTAATTTCTTCTTTTGTGGCTCAAGTTTATCTGTTTTGTCTTGTAACACTGCTGTTCATGAAGCACCTTGGGACGTTTTACTACGCTAAAGGTGCAATAGGAATAAAAGTTATGATTATTATTACTCATTTACTTGCTGACACCTGATGACACGATCCATAAGTATCGGGCCAGCTTCCATTCATGTCCGGACGATAGCTGAGCTTCGCCTCCATATTACCACTCTCCATTCTACAGCTGTCCAACTGCTTGCCCGACATCAGATCATGGATGAGGCATTGTCTTTGCTTCCCAGCAGCAGTCACTATATATCAGCCGAATGGTGGCAGTACAAAGCCACCTTGTTTGGTTACGTCTGTGATCCTGTGAACTTTAGCATTAATTTTGTGGGTTTAGGAGAACCCACATTATTCATACATTTATGTTTTTTACTAATATTTATTTCATCGGACAACCCTGTGTGATACAGTTTACTGCTGTTCACAGTTTGTGTCACTGCAGGACAGCTAGAAGATTCAAGCTTGGAGTGTTCCTTGTGTGCAAAATTAAAATTCAACTTCAAGGCGGAGATGGACAGATTTTTGAACTACAGGGGAGTCAAGGGTTATGGGGAACAGGCAGGAAAGTGGAGTTGAAGCCAAGATCAGATCAGCCATGATCGTATTAAATGGCGGAGCAGGCTTGAGGGGCCAAATGGCCTACGCCTGCTCCTATTTCTTTCTTAGGTTCTTAAAACCTTGGTGACCTACATAATTAGCTGCAATTTTCCAACTGCTCTTCCTGTACTCTTGAAAACATGGTGTACAATGTTGTATGTAAGTAACCGGAGAAAGGGACAGTACAAAGGCATCCAGAGGAATGCGCAAATGGGATGACAAATATTTGAAGCTCAGCTATGCAAAGGGCAAAGTGATTTATTGCTCAGATACCAGATTCTAACGCACTCCAGGATGTCTTAATGCAAAATTACAGCATTTGGGCTCAGTGTAGAAGTGTGCAGGGTTTTATTACAGGATGTTACGCTGCAACAAATCACCAGCTCAACTATGCCTTGTCTTTACAAGTTCAATCTGGTAAATGGATATCAGTGTATCACAGTACTTTCTAATATGCACATAACATTTTTGTTCTATTACATACCAGCCACGGCTCAACCTAAAATGTACATTTAAGAATTTCAGCCTTTAAGGAAATCTTAACCTGCAATCCGAAACATTGTGGCCATTTTGTTATGCGTTCCAGAATTTTACAAACAAGTGATTAGAGACAAAAATATTGTGCATTGCTGAAACACAACAGGTAAACCATAGCACGAGAGAGCAACTGCTAAAGTTAAAAAAAGACAAAGAAACACTTACCTTATTAGCAGCATTTCTGGCCTGTGAGATCAGCTCGCGAATGCGATCAATACTTGCAGAAATATTTGAAGTCTGGTTCCGGACTTCCAGCTTATTTAGTTTATCCAGGAGTAGTGGGATGGTTTCATTCAGAGCCGCCACTGTTGCAGTGATACAAGCAGAAACAAAAGCTTGTGAAACAAGTCTATCCCATTTTAAAATAAACGGTGAATGGTCAATTAGTCACATAATCCTCTGCCTGGGATTCAGGATCACTTTCAGCACTGTTATAGGGCTGATGTTCCTGATCTTTCCGCTCAGGGAATGCCTATTCCCCAGTGTAATGTTTGCACCTGTGAGGATGCTCACAGGTTTGTAGAGCTGTTGCATTGCGAGTAGCTTCACCACAAGGCTCAATAAAACCCCAGTCAGATGGGTCTAGGTCATCCACGATGAGGTATGTAGTTGTGAGCCTAGTGGATGAACTGGTAATGTGTAGTCCGATTGTTAAACCTTTGCTAATAAACCAACTAGTTCTTAATAGCAATGTGCTGCTATGAATTCTTAAGCAAAGAACCCATGAAGCAAATACATTACGCCCAGGTTCAAAGGTCAGGGGAATAAAAAATGTTGCCCTGGGATTGCCCGAGAGGCAGAGCAAATAATAAGCGGAGACCAAGCATGTAAATGCAAAGGAACTGTTGAGGGGTTGTTCCTGACGTACCACCTCAATTTCTTGACATTGTGGCCCAGGAATGGCCATGAAACTGGCAGCGAGGCTTCCACTGGGACCCTCCTCAGATCAGCGGGTGTGAGGGACTCCCAGCACCAAACCAAAGAGCAGCTGAAAGAACCAAATAAGTTGACCCCCCTGACCCTCAGACCCTAAGGCCTGCTCGCCAGCAGCAACAGTCAGAAAGAATCATAGTATCAGAGAGATTTACAGCATGGAAGGAGGCTATTTCAGCCCATCGTGTCCCTGTCGGCCAACAAGAGGTTATCCAGCCTAATCCCACTTTCCAGCTCTAGGTCTGTAACCCTGCAGATTACGGCACTTCAAGTGCACATCCAAGTACTTTTTAAATGTGGTGAGGGTTTCTGCCTCTATCACCCTTCCAAAGCAGTGAGTTCCAGACCCTCACAACCCTCTGCATTAATAAATGTCCCCTCAAATCCCCTCTAAACCTTATACCAATTACTTTAAATTTATGCCCCCTTGTTGTTGACCCCCTCTGCTAAGGGAACTAAGTCCTTTCTATCCACTATATCTAAGTCCCTCATAATTTTATACACCTCAATGAGGTCTCCCCTCAGCTTCCTCTGTTCCAAGAAAAACAAACCCAGCCTATCTATTCTGTCCTCATAGCTTAGATTCTCTACTCCTGGCAACATGCTCATAAATCTCCTCTGTACCCTCTCCAGTGCAATCATCATCATCATAGGCAGTCCCTCGGAATCGAGGAAGACTTGCTTCCACTCTTAGCATGAGTTCTTGGGTGGCTGGACAGTCCAACACGAGAACCACAGTCTCTGTCACAGGTGGGACAGACAGTGGTTGAAGGAAAGGGTAGCGGGGAGTCTGGTTTGCCGCACGCTCCTTCCGCTGCCTGCGCTTGGTTTCTGCATGCACTCGGCGTAGAGACTCGAGGAGCTCAGCGCCCTCCCGGATGCACTTCCTCCACTTAGGGCGGTCTTTGGCCAGGGACTCCCAGGGGTCAGTGGGGATGTCACACTTTATCAGGGAGGCTCTGAGGGTGTCCTTGTAGTGTTTCCGCTGCCCACCTTTGGCTCGTTTGCCGTGGACGAGTTCCGAGTAAAGCGTTTGCTTTGGGAGTTTCGTGTCTGTGCAATCACACCCTTTCTGTAATGCGGTGACCAGAACTGCATGCAGTACTCCAGCTGTGGCCTAACCAGTGTTTTATACACTTTAAGCATAATCCCCCTGCTCTTGTATTCTATTTCTCAGCTAACAAAGGCAATCATTCCGTATGCCTTCTTAACCACCTTTTCTACCTGGCCTGCTACTTTCAGGGATCTGTGGACATGCACTCCAATGTCCCTTTGTTCCTCTACACTTCACAGTATCCTACCAGTTAATGCGTATTCCCTTTCCTTGTTAGCCCTCCCCAAATGCATTACCTCACACTTCTCTGGGTTAAATTCCATTTGCCACTGTTCTGTCCACCTGACCAGTTGATTGATATCTTCCTGCAGTCCGCAGCTTTCTTCTTCATTATCAACCACTCAGCCGATTTTAGTATCATCTGAAAACTTTTTAATTAAAACCCCTATATTCAAGTCTAGATCATTGATGTATATCACAAAAAGCAAGGCTGGGTGTACTGAGCCCTGCTGAACCCCATTGGAAACATCCTTCCAGTCGCAAAAATACCCATCAACCATTATCCTTTGCTTCCTACCTCTGAGCCAATTTTGGATCCAACTTGCCACTTTGCCCTGGATCCCATGGGCTTTTACTTTTGTGACCAGTCTGCCATGTGGGACCTTATCAAAAGCTTTGCTAAAATCCATATACACTACATCATACGCTCTGCCCTCATCGACCCTCCTGGTTACCTTCTTGAAAAATTCAATCAAGTTAGTCAGACACGACCTTCCCTTAACAAATCCGTGCTGACTGTCCTTGATTAATCAGTGTCTTTCTAAGTGAAGAATTATCCTGTCCTTCAGGAGTTTTTCCAATAATTTTCCCACCATTGAGGTTAAGCCCTGAAGCCAGTAGCCATGCCTCCAATCACAGGTCTCTTGGGCCCGCAGCTGTGTTGCCAGGAAGGCAGACTTTCAGGCAAAAGGAATACCGTAACTTCTTAAACATTCATAATCAGGGAAACCTCCACACTTTAACACCAACTGAAATTCTAGCATTTTTTAAGATTCCTTTTACTCAGCAAATCTTATGTTTTATTTTTCGTGGCACAAAAGCTGAAGCTTCCGTGTCGCTTTCATTTTCTTTTTTTTTTTAATTGTCGTCTCAGCAACTTATTCTCCAGTTCCTTGTTTTGTCCCCTTCCTACCTCTCACTCTCTCTCCTGCTCTTTATGCCTCTCCTGTTTGTTTCTCAAGTTTCCACACTTGGAACAGAGGTGGGTTGTGTAAGCCAAATTCTATCCGGCTTCTTCACATTTTGTCTTCTTATTCACTTGGGATGCTTTCTCGTCCAAGCGCTTGGAGTACTAAATCCGTCCTTTTTGACAAGTCCGACAACCTCTTGGGCCCCCGGGACCTTCAACTTCTCTGGGAGACTGTTCGCGACTTTATCTCTTACAATAATAAGCACCCGCCATTTTGATTTTGGTTTCAGTGATGGAACGATGTTTTCCCACACAGTCGTCTCGCCTGCCGCCTTGTGGTGATGTTATAGACCGAGTCCGTCTCTCCCTATAAATTTGCGTGCGCGATATCTCCTCCAGCGGCAAGAACTGGTGAGCGGCCCGCGCGGGACCTCGCGATTGGTGCACGGCCACGCACCTTCGGGCGAATATTGGCTGTGTCTGTCCAGCACCAGGACAGAGAGGGCCACGAAATCTTGCCAATATGGAAAGAGGGCAGTTGGAAGAAGAGAGTGGTTGGCTCACTCTGCCACCTACTGTTTATGCTGCATTCTGGTAAGGATGATAACACTCCTAGCTGTGTTGTACAATACTTGGCTCACAATAAATAATCTGCTCTATTTATATGCTGCAGGAAGGGGTTAAAAAGAAGCCACTATTGGTTAAAAGATTAAAAGAGTGATGTGTACTGGACAGGTCACCTCTCTTGGATGGGTGAATTGGGCGTAGGGATCAGTGCATCCAATTAGCGATGCTCCCAATTTTCTGGAGATTAATTATCATCATTGGAAAATTGGGAATGCCAAGAATCAATGGCACTGGATTCCATTCCTGGGTCTTAGCTTCACCTTCCCCACTGGAGCACAGCTCGCAACATTCACCCTTAAATGTTACTGACATTTGCTTTCAACTTGAGCACAGTGCAGGCATTAGAATGTTTGCTGATAAAAACTGAATTAAAAAAATAATAACATATAATCAATGACTTCCAAAGTTGGCAACGTTGCATTTCTCTACATGGTGCTCTGTTCTGATTCTCGGTGATTGAATACCCAGATGATGTTTTCTCAGTTTGTATGTTTGCGGTAGATGGATTTGCACTGGGCTCATGCCAAAAATATCAGCCGCCAAACACACACAGCCGAGTCAACTGGGAATTTTATTACAGAAATATAATAAATGATGGAGAATTAGAATAAAACACATGCAAGGATTGGTTTCATGGTGGCTCCCCTCCAAGCTCTGCGATAAAACGATGATACCCAGTCCTTGCACCAGGAATTATCCCTTACTTCTTTATACTGCAGGGAGAAAAAACAAGGGTTGCCACTTACCAGATTTATTTGCCTCTTGCAGAGTTTTGTTAAAATCCTCACTGTCGGAAGGTGCTCCCCCATATTTCTCTTTCCATTGGTCGAGGATCTTTTTCATAGATACCAGAGTGTCAGACACATTGATAGCTGTGCTATTCGCAGTAGCAGCTATGAGCTTTGCACTCGCAATACTATCGACTATATCGCCTGCAAGAAAAACAGAGCTCACACTGTGACGACATGTACAAGATCACAGATCGAACAGCAAGGTACCTCTAAAAGCAAATAAAGGGGTCTTGGGTCAAATCCACTCAGTGTTCCCTACTCCATTCATAACTCCATCTGTTGTTACTCACCACAACTCTCGAAGTCTGATGTAGTTTGACAATGCAGCTTCCTAACTGTGGAATCAACTGCAAATTTGACACAATTTGACAATAACAATAGTGCCTTTAATGTAGCAAGACGTCCCAAGGTGCCTCACAGGAGCATTAGCAAACAACATTTGATACCAAGCCACATAAGGAGATATTAGGGCAGATGAGGTTTTAAGGAGCATCTTACAAGAGGAAAGAGAGGTGGAGAGGCGGAGAGGTTTAGAGAGGGAATTCCAGAGCTTCGGGCCACGCCAGCCAATGGTAGAGCGGGAACAGGCAAGAGGCCAGAATTGGAGGAACGCAGATATCTCGGATAGTTGTAGGGCTGGAGGAGGTTACAGAGATTACAAGTGGTGTCAGGTAGTGACTCTCTCCAAAAAGGAAAGTCTTGGCCATCTTGAGCATCAACGACATCACCATTGTCAGTCACCCACCCACATCTTGCAGGTCACCATTGACCAGAAGCTAAACTGGACGGACCATATCAACACTGTGATCATAAAAGCAGGTTGAGGATGGGCTCACCTCCTGAACCCATCAAAGCCTGCCCACCACCCACAAGACAGTCAGGAGTGTGATGGAATACTCACCACCAGCCTGGGTAGGTGCAGCTACAACAACACTCGAGAAGCTCAACGCCATCCAGGACCAGGCAGTTTGCTTGTTTGGCCCCCGTTACCAGGCTCAATGTGCACCCCTCTCACACTGGATACAGTTGCTGCAGTATGTACGATCTATTGGATACACTGCAGCAACTCAACAAGGTTACTTCAACAGCCCTACCCTCCCCGGCAACCTCTACCACTGGAGAAGGACAAGAGCAGAAACGTCACGAGAACACCATCACCTCCAAGTTCTCCTCTAAGTCACAGATCATTCTAATTTGAGCATGTATCGCTCAGTTAATATCCTGGAATTTCCTACCTAAGACCATGTGAGAGCACCACCACCACAAGGACTACAGCAGTTCAAGGAGAAAGCGGACCATTACCTTCTCAAGGCAACTAGGGAAGGACAATAAATGTGGCCTTGCCAGCACCCAAATCCCAAGGACAAAAACTAAACAACATTGTCCAATTGCACAAGCTACTAATGTCAGTCTCCTTCTGTCGGACATAAATCAAGCTAGCAGTTCAAGATAGATTAAATTCAGGTGATGCTATTTGTATTGTGCTTGTATTTATTTGCCTGCATAAACAACAACAACTTGCATTTATATAGCGCCTTTAACACGGTAAAACGTTCCGAGGCTCTTCACAATAGCATTAACAAACAAAATTTGACATTGAGCCACAGAAGGAGATATTAGGGCAGATGTCCAAAACTTGGTGAAAGTGGTAGTTTTTATGGAGTGTCTTAAAAGGAGGAAAGAGAGACGGAGAGGTTTAAGGAGGGAATTGCTGTACCATACACGACCAAAACATGGGGACTCTCCATTCTCCACTATTGTCCACCTAGAGCTCCTTTCCATTGTGCAGGCTCTATCATATCAGTACTATAACCTTGAGATGAGGATAAATGTACAGTTTTGGAATCTCTCCATTGAATATGCACTCAAAATCCACTGCTACAATGCACACCCAGTTTTCAAACACACTGCCATATTCCATGGAGTTGGTCTATTATCTTAGCGGAGTCTCTTACTTTTGGCCATTGTATGTGTATGACGTGTCCACAGGGACTTTCTTTTTAAGTATGCAGGTACAGCAAGTGATCAGGAAGGCCAATGGAATCTTGGCTTTTATTGCAAAGGGTATAAAAGCAGAGAAGTCTTGCTACAGTTGTACAGGGTATTGGTGAGGCCACACCTGGAATACTGCATGCAGTTTTGGTTTCCATAGTTACGAAAGAATATACTTGCTTTGGAGGCAGTTCAGAGAAGGTTCACTAGGTTGATTCTGGGGGTGAGGGGGTTGACTTATAAGGAAAGGTTGAGTAGGTTGGGCCTCTACTCATTGGAATGCAGAAGAATGAGAGGTGATCTTATTGAAACGTATAAGATTATGAGGGGGCTCGACAAGGTGGATGCAGAGAGGATGTTTCCATTGATGGGGGAGATTAGAACTAGGGGCATAATCTTAGAATAAGGGGCCGCCCATTTAAAACTGAGATGAGGAGAAATTTATTTTCTCAGAGGGTTGTGGATCTGTGGAATTTGCTGCCTCAGAGAGCTGTGGAAGCTGGGACATTGAACACATTTAAGACGGAAATAGACAGTTTCTTAAACAATAAGGGGATAAGGGGTTATATGGGGAGCGGGCAGGGAAGTGGACCTGAGTTCATGATCAGATCAGCCATGATCGTATTAAATGGCGGAGCAGGCTCGAGGGGCCGTATGGTCTACTCCTGCTCCTATTTCTTATGTTCTTATTAAGAAGGTAGCAAATGAATGCTAGGTGAATATTCGGGTCACCAGTCCAACCAATCAGCTGCGAGCAGGCACCTCTAGGGGTACTAGAGGGAGCACTATGGAGAGCTATACCGGAGATGGCTCTTATTAACATCAATGCCAATTCAAAACTAACACGCAGATGATTTTCAGTGAAAAACAAAAGCTGAATTTCAGTAGAAATCTGATCTTGTTATGCTACCATAGATTGAGTACAGTATTAGGTATAAAATGCCTTTGCTAATTGGATAAAGGTTGATCTTTAGAAGGGGACATTTTGCAACTCCTTAATTACTCGAGTGCAGCAGTGTTAACAACTAAAGGATCTTTTATAAAAACAAAAGCAAAATACTGCGGATACTGGAAAGAGAGAAACGTCATCGACCTGAAACGTTAACTCTGTTTCTCTCTCCACAGATGCTGCCTGACCTGCTGAGTATTTCCAGCATTTTCTGTTTTTATTTCAGATTTCCAGCATCCGCAGTATTTCGGTTTTGTATTAATGTTTAATTCACTGCATTTTTCTTTGAGGAATGTCCACCTTGAAGAAGTTCTGCTCTTCTCAGAGACGGGATTTCCATTTGTCTCTTTTACCAAACGATCTTTTAAATTGGTCTTCTATTTAGGATTCCCGGTAAAATTGGTTCTCGAAGTCTGTGGAAATCAGTTTTAACCGCATAAATTGGGAGTTGGCTCCAAGCTGCCGGACTCTTGGAATCCAAATTAAAAGAGCAACATAATGGTTCCTCAACACAAACCTGTTACTGTTTCTTTTTTTAACTGTAAATCTGTTATTCCCATGCAAGTCTGAAACAATACGTTCAAGGGAGGTGTACAGGAAATGGTTAGATAGTTACAATTACAAGGGTGGTACTCTTTAATTATTGCATTCACCTCCGACAAAATCCCACATCAGGATAATTACAAACCTCTATTAATGCCTTTCAGCATATTTTGAGCAGATGTCAGCTGGTTGAGGAGCTGGTTCTTCTTGGCTTCTGCTTCATTCAGTCGCTTCTTTGAGTCTTTCAGCACTGGCTTCAGTTCTGTCACAAGATAACAAAAGACGTTTTGATTGCGCACTTCAGCCTCAAAGAGCTTCCGTCAGACCAGAGGACTGAGACATCACCTACCATCTTCCAATTTCTTCTGAGCATTTTTAGCCTCTTTCTCAAGCCGGGTGGCGGATGCCTTCAAATCGGCAGCTTGACGAGCCAGATCGTCATCCATTACTTGCTGAAATACAGTTTGCAAAAGTATATTCAAATGAAATGGTTAAGCCGTCGCCGCCTGTCGGGAACAGTAGGGGGTGGGAAACGCAGCGGAAAATACATTTGTGCATTTTGGGAGCACTAGATGGTCTCCCGTGGTGTTGCTCACTGTGTGTCGGCGGACATGATGTTTTCTAACAGTTGAATTGTCAATAAAAAGTGTGACATGGAAAATAGTGCAGAAAATCAACGGGGCACTTGCAGGCAGTGCGTGCCACATGCAACATTTTTATATATTGTGTTAGTTGACTGTTCACGGCGTTTCACTTGGGTCATCAAAACGAAATGTCATCTTCAGGTGAAGTGGAAAGATTTAGATCAGGGTGGCGAGAGATTATTTAATCCTGATTTTAAAGTCAGACGTTCTGCCCTTAGTTTTATATTTGTGTTATAAATGGCCATGGCTACATTTATAACAGAAATTGCCATTGTAAACTTGCCATGTTGTAATTACTGGGGGTGGAGGAGGAGGGGGAGATGTAACTAGAGCCTCACATTAGCCCAAATTTACTGTCAGTGAAAAATCAACTGACTCCTACACCGGGGTAATCCTGGGGAGGGAGATTTGTACAGGGCAATAGTGGCATGGAGTTTTATTTTAACATTTGCTGGGCCGCTTTGGGAGCAGCCTCCAGTGGTTCCTGTTTTTTTTTTAAAAATCGCTGGTTAGGCCACTAACTGCCTGCTATAAAAGGCAGAGTGTGCACGGTACATACCCATCCATTTGTACCTTGAGATTGCAATTGGAGTCCTATGTATTTCAGAGAACCTCAATTTGCATATTACCAGTGGCTTCCGTCTGCAACAGGCGAGTGCTCCAGCCGCCCTCCCTCAGGACCCTAACCAAGATGGTGGCGGTGGCTGCGGCAGCATAAACGGGTAACGACCCACCACCATCTTTGGACCACAGACACCTCACTTTGTGCCAGGTGGAGGGTGTCAAAATTGGATCGATGATTCTTTCATCCTAAAAAGCTCATGCCCACTTGAAACTAGGACAGAATTATCCAACCGTATTTTACTTAGAGCACTCAAGAGTGGCCAGATAGAGGAAACTTTCATCTCATTAGATTGAGCTAGCATGGAACCCAGGCCCCACAGGTAAAAGAGAATGGGGCCGATTTTCATCACCTCACCGCCCGCTGCCGCCCACTGCCACCGACATTCCTCCTGCAGATCCGCCCAGTGCCACTTTCGGGGTGACCTGGAGCGGGCGGGAGGGGAGAGCCGCCGGGAACCGTCCGCTGACGTCAGCGGACGGCCGAGTGGCACAACTGAGCTCCCGCCCGCCGAGCTCCCAGATTCCTGTGGGCGGGAGTCGGCGGCAGAACGGGGGTGGACCGCTGGCTGCAGGTTGGTCTGTCCCCGACGGTCAGTCTGAAGAATCTGAAAAAAAAGGTAAGTGAACATTTTGATACTTTTTTTCCAAGAGCGACATACCTGGATGGGGTCCCCTGAAGGTCTTCGGATATTTTTATTTTTTGCTGTTGTTTTTTTTTTCAGGTCTTCGACCCTCCGTGGGCCCGACTCCATCCTCGGCGGCACTTGGGCAGTAAGCACCTCTGCCGCCGAGAATGAGATCTCCCACCCGCTGCCGCCCAGATTGGTGGTGTACGTCGTCCATTTTCCACCCACCGACCTTCGAGGGACCTCGACCATGAATGTCCCGCCCAAAGGGCCATCCAGTACCTCGGTGGCCACCGGCGGCACTTGGCCAGGCGGAGGCCTTGATGAAAATCGACCCCAATATTCCAATCCTCTACCTAATTCATTTTTACCTCTAAAGCCTTCATAGCTGCGTCATCGGCCTCCTTTGCTGCAGTTCTGGCTCTCTCCACCGCCTCAATAATACCGGCATACGCATTGGAAGCATTCACGGCTCGACGAATGAATCCGTCTTGGTTTGTATCTTCAATCGCCCTGTCAACAACCACAAGATGAGATTTATCTGGCTACTATTAGATGTCCATTAGCTCTCTAAATACAGGATATTCCACGCCGCTGACAGCATCACTTAGTATGTTGGTTTCGGTCTCCCAAAAACAGACCGCCGTTAAATAGAAACTTAAGTGAAGAAATTAGAAAAACACGCGAGCCCTTTCATTGATTCAAGCATGACGGTGAGGTAGCCTGTAGCAGTGTTCCCTCTAAAATGTCACTGTTGTGCGCAGCTAGCTTTTTTTATATTTAAAAAATATTTGCGCGGCTGCATATTAATACCGCACAGTATTACAGCGCTTGTGAGCAGCCTGCGCGGTACCTTCAAGATTGCTATGTGCAGCTTAGAGAGATTATTGACCAACAGCCATATCTCTGCCCCCACCCCCACACACCCAGACCCAGAGATTATTAAAACACAATTAAGGACTTCATCGTTTGAGAGCCATAAACCAAGTTTAAGATGGAATCCTCTGGGATCAGTGTGGACTGGTATTTGGGAAACCATGGAGTAGCTGCACAACATACTGCCCAGGTGCAGAACAAGCGTTGCAAATCGTCCAAATTGAAAAGCGGGCATTTTCTATAATGGACGGCTGATCCGCAATGCTAGTTTTAAGCCCGGGTGGCAAGTTGAGATTCTGCCCTCGTAAATAGATCTACTATAGATCGATGGGGCAGAGTCGGGTATCACAAAAGCAGAATAGGTAACAGCCTCTGCACAGAGCAGGCAAAATGACTTTGCATTTTACTGAGCTAACCCAAAGTCAGGGGCTGGACACAGACAACGATAAACTTCCATTGATTGCTAACTGAAGTTACCTGGACAGATTCTTAGCAAGCTCGTCCAGGAACCGTGCGTGCTCCTCAGCACGCTCAATTATTGGAATCTTGGAGCTTGCCGGGGAGAACTTTTTCACTTTTTCCATGAGTGGCATCCTGGCGCCATCCAACATTGCAGCCAATCTTTCATATTCCTGGTTACCAAGAGAACAAAAATTAAACACGATCATTTTTATCGCACGCCTAATTTTAAAGTTCAATCTAAAAGACATCAATCGTGCCAATCGGGCTCAGTTGATGCCACTTTTATCTCCGAGTCAGAAAGCTGGGAGTTCTGGACTGGAGCACGTAATCTAGGTGCAGTACGGCACAGTCAGAGGTGCTACCCTTCAGATGTGGCATCTGCCTGCTGCTAATGGTTCATTTGGATGTAAAAATCCTGTGGCCCTATTCAAGGAAGATCGCAGATACCAACATTCCTCCCTCAACTAACAGCACTAAAATCGGATTAACTAGTCATTCACCTCATTTGCACTTTGTGGGACTTTACTGTGTGCAGATTGGCGCTCGCGTTTACTCATACAACAGTGACTGCACTTCAGAAAGTAGCAGTGGTCTACTGGATTAATAATCTGTGAGACCAGAGTTCAAATTCCACCACGGCAGCTGGAGGATTTAAATTCAGTTATTTAAATAAACGTTGAATTTTTTTAAAAAGCTAGTATCAGCAATGGTACTGCTGGATAGTCGTAAAAACCCAACTGGTTCACTAACGTTCCTTTAGGGAAGGAAACTGGCGGTCATTACCCGGTCTGGCCTATATGTGACTCCAGACCCACAGCAATGTGGTTGACTCTGAACTTCCCTCTTAAACGGCCCAGCAAGCCACTCGGTTGTATCAAACCGCTAAGACAAAGGGACTGCAGTGGTTCAAGAAGGTGGCTCACCACCACCTTCTCAAACTGCAATTAGGGATGGGCAATAAATGCTGGCCCACATCCCTTAAACGAACTAAAAAGAAAAGAAATTCAGTGGATGAGAAGCACTTTGGAATGCAGTGAGAGTTACGATAAGGTGCAATATAAAGACTATTGCGGATAGGATTATTTCTAATCGTTAAAACTGAGCTCATCCTCATAGAAATATTTAAAGAGATGTTTCTTCTGCAGACCACAATCCTGTGTTCCCAGTAGGGAGCTGTGCTCGCAGAGACCATGGGCCAGAGAATCGGGGCCATGTTGTATCCTTATCTTTGATTTGTTCTGCCTGTGAGCTGGAAGTGCAAGATTGTGGGATTACTCTTGGAGTTATCAGAAGTTCAACTGAGTCTATGTTAGCTCAATTTGTAGCTGCAGTATACAGTGTAGAACTGAACTGCGCAGATCAGGACTGCCCGAGGTTCAGACCCTGGGTTGTGCAGAGCAACAGGATCTTAGCTGGGGTGGAAGTGGTGGCACCATAGCTGGCTTTGGCTTCCCGAGCAGACAGAGGTTAGAAGACAACATTCAGCCGAAGTTCCTGCTCCTGACTGCTCTCCAGTGACCTGTGTGTGACGAGACAATCAAGTATCTGCCGTGATATTCTGCATGGTCAAAACACCCTGTTGGGGGACCTGGAGCATCAGGACCCTCATGGACAACCCCAATAGCGACAGACTGGAACGGTGTACTGCTATCGATACCCGGGAACTCAGACGATTCGACATAGACATCACCGCCCTAAGCGAGACTCGCCGGGCAGGGGAAGGCCAGCTCAAGGAACAAGGTGGTGGTTACACCTTCTTCGCCTCCATGGGGTAGGCTCGCCATAAAAAATGAGCTACCCCTTGCAGGATAAATGAACGCCTCATGACCCTTTTGCCCCACCTGTGACAGAGACTGTCGGTCCCGCATTGGACTCATCAGTCACCTGAGAACTCGTATTAGTGTGGAAGCAAGTCATCCTCGACTTGGAAGGACTGCCCAAGAAGACACACATATGTAAAGAATGCCTAGTTGAGTGAGGTACTAGAAAACACCAGTATCCATGCAGCTGTACCTCAACATTTAAAAAAGGGTGGGGGGTAATAAAGTTGACTGAATAATGCGCGATAAAATAAAAACAAATAAGTCTGGTATGCAATGCAGTAAACTGGGGCTCATTCTACTTGCATGGTGCACATCATAGTCCTCTGGTGCTGCAGACCAACCATGATTGAGTCATCTCAATTAATTCAGCACTTGTAATTAATGCAAGTTCAGTCTCACTTACCTCCTTTGCATTGTCCAACATCCGGAGGAGGTCTGAAACCTGTCCCAAGGCATCGCCTGCCATCTTCAACACTTCCATTACCTGCTTGTGCTTGTTCTCCAACTCTTCAACTTGTTGCTATAAGTAAATTGAGTACAATATGGATTCCAGTCGCTAATCAAAGCGGCATTCTTTAGAAATAGTAAACAGAATGCAGTCGCCCTCCACTACAATGCCCGTGGATTATATCGTGACTTAAATCATAATGTTATATTGGAGGAATCATTTCTGACACTTCCTCACTAGAAAATACTTCGGACCCTTTACAAGGGCTGTTACTGGTTGAAACTGAAAGAAATTCTGGCCCTTAATACATGGGTCAAAGAGATAAAATGTGCCATTTATTGGAAAAAGTAGAATATTTTAGCAAATTAATCTCTCTCAACCAAGCCAAATGACCCTAAAAATCTGTTGTGGAGAGAATAATGCATAAATGAATGCACAGAATCTTACCTTGCTCTCTGCCAGTAAAATCTCGTTGATTTGGTTCTTTTCATTAGCTTGGCCAGTTTTATTAACGGCTTCATTAAGGGCATCTCTGAGGTCCATCATTTCAGAATTGTGCTTCGCCAGCTTATCGCTGATGGTGTCAACAAAATCCCGAATATCTTCCAACGGTTTCTCCAGCTGCTCCTTGACACGTTCAAGTACTAAAAGAGCAAGTAGAATGAGGTTAAATAAATTAACCAGGCCTTGTGGCACAGATCATGTACCATCTACTCTATTAAGGACCCTACTCCATTTTCTTTCCATAAAGTTTCTCCTTGTGATCCTGAAGGGTGACTTGTACTGGCATACAGTTTGGCAACTTGGGAGACGTTTGGATTATATTTCTTATATGCTTGTAGGTATATATATATATATTTTAGAATGAACTAAAGTTAAGATGGAGTGTGTGTGCATAAATGTGTGTGTCCATTGCTACAGTGCTCTGGAGTTTGAGTGCACTGGTACACATAATATGGCCCAATTCGCTTCCCTTCCTCATGTGGCCCTTGATAGAATTACTGCTCCGTGCACTCTGTTCCTAGCTATGGATTTTGAAAGAACTGGAATTCAGTGCTATTAATTGCCCACCTCCTGCCCTTCCAGTGAGAGAACGCAAAGGAATGCTGTAAGGAAGCAGGGACATTTTTCCCTCTGCCTACGGGAGAAGTAAACGCAGCACCTGATCATCGTGGTGTGAGTGAAAGCAAGAGTTGATCATATGAACGATCATGGGCACAGGCAGGCATCATTCCATGGGGCAGCATGTTGAAGTATCACCGAGTGGTACTAAAGGGAAGTCATTATCCAGGACCGCTGACTGCAGCAAAATGCTCAGTGAGCAACACTATTCCAAGATTTGCTATTTTTTGCAAAGGAATATGGCACCACAAAAAAGTGCAATAACGTCCATTTTTATTTGGCACTTCCCTCCTTTTACCATCAAATCATGTGTAGGTTACCCGACTTCACCATTTTAGGGGACCGATTGTCATACTCTAACTGCTTTGTATAGTAATGGAGCATCCACCCAACCCCACTGACTGCGAACAGACCAGGGCTATCGGGCATGTGACTGTAATGATCTATAGAGTAGAAATCCCAATCGACAGTGCTCCTGTACAAACAATGAATGCATCCATGCTACATTCCTGTGTGTGATATTTTACACAGGCGTTAATAAACTAAAAGTAACAGGTAAACACCACCATAAAATTAGCATGCTTAGGAATGTAGAACGAGCACATTAAATATTCACGTGTGGACTTCACTAATCAGAATTTCCAGCCCATAATATATGTCTGATGCACTCACGTTTCTTCGCTTCATCTTCCTCTTTCTCAGTCATATCTTGCTGCTTGCTGAAATTTCGGCCTCTCATTTCTTTCAATAACTTCTCAACCTCAGCAAGTTTCTCCACAAATTCTTCAGTCGACGGCACGCTGGTGTCCAACTGCGTCTTGTTCATCTGGTCAATCAGATCTGTTTAAAAACGTTTCAGAGAATTCAGTACTTTTGTCCCCCAAATTAAACAGATTAGAACATAAAAAATAGGAGTAGGCCATTTGGCCCCTCCAGCCTGCTCCGCCATTCAATATCATGGTTGAACTGATCTTGGCCTTAACTCCACTTTCCTGCCTGTTCCCCATAACCCTCGACTCCCCTGTAGTTCAAAAATCTGTCTATCTCTGCCTTAAATATATTCAATGACCCGGCCTCTACAGCTCTCTGAGGTAGAGAATTCCAAAGATTCACAGCCCTCAGAGAAGAAATTCCTACTCATCTCCATCTTAAATGGCCAACTGATTATTCTGAAACTATGCCCCCTAGTTCTAGATTCCCCCATGAGGGGAAACATCTTCTCAGCATCTACCCTGTCAAGCCCCCTCAGAATCTTGTATGTTTCAATAAGAACCACCCTCATTCTTCTAAACTCCAATGAGCATAGGCCCCCTCAGAATCTTAGAGGAGTCACGAGGATTCAACTCCAACCAGCCTGGAAGAGGAACCATGAGGCAAGTGTCTCTGTAGAAGCAAGAATCCAGGTGTGATTACAGACGATCACACGCGACGGATTATCCAAGGCAGCCAACTAGGAAACCCTTTTAAGTAAGAAAATCAGAAAATTACAGAAATGTGCAGCAGGAAATTAAGATTTCCTTTAGCTGCTATGTATAGCGACATCGTAAATAAGTTTTATGAATCTCTAGTGAAATTGTGAAAATGTTATATAATTGTTACAACAAATACTGAATGCAGGAAATCTTCACAAACACGTGTGAAGCTATCAGCTACACACAGCTACCTGAGGAATTATTCCCCCAGGTTGGTTAGTATCTGGAAAAATAAGATAAAAAGAAAAGACTTGCGTTTATATAGCGACTTGCATGACCACAGGACGTCCTAAAGTGCTTAGCAGCCAATAAAGTAATTTTGAAGTGTAGTCACTGTTGTAATGTAGGAAACACAGCAGCCAATTTTCACACAGTAAGCTCCCACAAAAAGTAAAGTGATAATGACCAGATAATGTTGTTTTTTTTTGAGGGATAAATATTGGCCAGGACACAGGGGATAACCCCCCTGCTCGTCTTTGAAATAGCATCATGGGATCTTTCACATTCACCCGAGAGGGCAGACAGGGCCTCGGTTTAACGTCTCATCCGAAAGATGGCACCTCCGACAGTGCAGCACCACTTAGATTTTTGTGCTCAAGTCTCTGGAGTGGGACCTGAACCCACAACTTTCTGACACTGAGGCTACCCACTGAGCCACTGGTTGACACTAAAGTAGGAACTTGCATTTTTATAGCATCTTTCACATCCTCAGGATGTCCAAAAACATGTTTATTTCCCATGTATTAGTCAGCTGGTTTGAAGGCAAACACGGCAACCAATATACACACACATACAACAGTGAGATGAATGTGGTGTTGCCCTGCTCTTCTCTGAATAGTGCCATGTGATCTTTTAAGTTTGTCGGAGCAGGAAGTCATGGCCTTGATTTACTGGCTCATCTGAAAGACAGCACCTCTGACTGGAGGCTTGATCCCACAACCTCGGACAGGGCTACCACCAGTGCAGTATCCATTTTCTGATCCATGCTCCCTTCGAGCATGGCTCCCTACTGGAAGTGTAGGATAGTTGAATTGGCCAGTGTGTTTAAAGACTAGGATTTAATTAAAGAGGTTAAAAATAACAGGATTCGAAGAATGTCAGGAGGGGAACTCTGCCAGGTTTATTTGTGAATTTGCCCACACCTGGCGTACCAGGAATTGGAGCTGGTTAGTAAGCTTTGAACTCAGGCATATATCCAGCTGGAAGCCCCAGAAACAGATTGGGAGACTTTTTCTTCCTGACCCAGGTTAGGATCTCCCTGTTTTCGGTGATCATAAACTACAGCTTCTCTCTAATGCTCTCAAGACATGAAGGGAAGTGGAGCCAAGTCCTAGTTCTCTGAAACCAACTTATTATTACTGAAGGCTATCTGGCTGATGTTGCCCAAATCACTTTAATGATAAGGTCAGGAGCAAGAAGTGGCATTTTATAGAAATATATGGAATGGTGGGGAGGGGGGGGGGGAGAACAGTCTTTCTGTTTAACAAGTGCCTCAAGCGTTGCAAATGTCTGAACACTAACGGCCTTCTTTGAACATAAGAACATAAGAAATAGGAGCAGGAGTAGGCCATACGGCCCCTCGAGCCAGCTCCGCTATTTTATACGATCTTGGCTGATCCGATCATGGACTCAGCTCCTCTTCCCTGCCTGCTCCCCATAACCCTTTATTCCCTTACCGCTCAAAAATCTGTCTATCTCCACCTTAAATATATTCAATGACCCAGCCTCCATAGCTCTCTGGGGCAAAGAATTCCATAGATTTACAACCCTCAGAGAAGAAATTCCTCCTCATCTCAGTTTTAAATGGGCGGCCCCTTATTCTGAGACTATGCCCCCTAGTTTTAGTTTCCCCTATGAGTGGAAATATCCTCTCTGCATCCAACTTGTCGAGCCCCCTAATTATCTTACATGTTTCGATAAGATCACCTCTCATTCTTCTGAATTCCAATGAGTATAAGAAATAGGAGCAGGAGTAGGACATACGGCCCATCGAGCCTGTTCCGCCATTCAATAAGATCATGGCTGATCTGATCATGGACTCAGCTCCATTTCCCCGCCCACTCCCCATAACCCCTTATCCCCTTATCGTTTAAGAAACTGTCTATTTCTGTCTTAAATTTATTTAATGTCCCAGCTTCCACAGCTCTCTGAGGCAGTGAATTCCACACATTTACAACCCTCAGAGAAGAAATTTCTCCTCATCTCTGTTTTAAATGGGCGGCCCCTTATTCTAAGATCATGCCCTCTAGTTCTAGTCTCCCCCATCAGTGGAAACATCCTCTCTGCATCCACCTTGTCAAGCCCCCTTATAATCGTATACATTTCGATTCTTCTGAATTCCAATGAGTAGAGGCTCAACCTACTCAACCTTTCCTCATAAGTCAACCCCCTCATCCCCGGAATCAACCTAGTGAACCTTCTCTGAACTACCTCCAAATCATTTCGTAAATATGGAAATCAAAACTGTACACAGTATTCCAGGTGTGGCCTCACCAAAACTTTGTATTGCTGTAGCAAGGCTTCCCTGCTTTTATATTCGCAATAAAGGCCAAGATACCATTGGCATTCCTGATCAATTGCTGAACCTACATACTATCCTTTTGTGTTTCATGCACAAGTACTCCCAGGTCCCGCAGTACTGCAGCATTTTGCAATCTTTCTCCATTTAAATAATAACCTGTTCTTTGATTTTTTTCTGCCAAAGTGCATGACCTCACATTTTCCAACATTATACTCCATCTGACAAATTCTTGCCACTCACTTAGCCTGTCTATGTCTTCCTGCAGCCTCTTTATGTCCTCCTCACTCATTACTCTTCCTCCTATCTTTGTATAGCCCCAATCTACTCAACTTATCATCATAAGTCAACCCCTTCATCTCCGGAATCAACCCAGTGAACCTTCTCTGAACTGTCTCCAATGCAAGTATATCCTTCCTTAAATACGGAGACCACAACTTCACGCTGTACCTCAGGTGTGGCCTCACCAATACCTTGTATAACTGTAGCAAGACTGCCCTGCTTTTATACTCCA
Organism: Pristiophorus japonicus; assembly: GCF_044704955.1. NCBI lineage: Eukaryota > Metazoa > Chordata > Chondrichthyes > Pristiophoridae > Pristiophorus > Pristiophorus japonicus. Next base: position 186,535,312 of record NC_091988.1, on the reverse strand, counting down.
TCCCTTTTGCAATAAAGGCCAAGATTCCATTGGCCTTCCTGATCACTTGCTGTACCTGCATACTAACCTTTTGCCCCGCTGTACTGCAGCACTTTGCAATCTTTCTCCATTTAAATAATAACTTGCTCTTTGATTTTTTTCTGCCAAAGTGCATGACCTCACATATTCCAACATTATACTCCATCTGCCAAATTTTTGACCACTCACTTAGCCAGTCTATGTCCTTTTGCAGATTTTGTGTCCTCCTCACACATTGTTTTTTCTCCCATCTTTGTATCGTCAGCAAATTTGCCTACGTTACACTCGGTCCCTTCTTCCAAGTTGTTAATCTAGATTGTAAATAGATGGGGTCCCAGCACTGATCCCTGTGGCACCCCACTAGTTACTGATTGCCAACCCGAGAATGAACCATTTATCCCGACACTCTGTGTTTTCTGTTCGTTAGCCAATGCTCTATCCATGCTAATATATTACTCCCAACCCCGTGAATTTTTATCTTGTGCAGTAACCTTTTATGTGGCACCTTGTCAAATGACTTCTGGAAGTCCAAATACACCACATCCACTGATTCCCCTTTATCCACCCTGTTCGTTACATCCTCAAAGAATTCCAGCAAATTTGTCAAACATGACTTTCCCTTTATAAATCCATGCTGACTCTGCCTGACCGAATTATGCTTCTCCAAATGTCCTGCTACTGATTCTTTAATAATGGACTCCAACATTTTCCCAACCACAGATATTAGGCTAACTGGTCTATAGTTTCCTGCTTTTTGTCTGCCTGCTTTTTTAAATAGGAGCATTACATTTGCAGTTTTCCAATCTGCTGGAACCTCCCCAGAATCCAGGGAATTTTGGTAAATTACAACCAGTGCATCCACTATCCCTGCCGCTACTTCTCTTAAGACCCTAGGATGCAAGCCATCAGTTCCAGGGGACTTATCTGCCTTTAGTCCCATTATCTTACTGAGTACCACTTCCTTAGTGATTGTGATTGTGTTAAGTTCCTCCCCCGCTCCCCCCCCCCCCCACCCCCCATAGCCCCTTGATTATCCATTGTTGGGATATTGTTAGTGTCCTCTACGGTAAAGACTGATACAAAATATTTGTTCAGAGTTTCTGCCATCTCCATGTTCCCCATTACTAATTCCCCGGTATCGTCCTCTAAGGGACCAATATTTACTTTAGCCACTCCTTTATATACCTATAGAAACTCTTGCTATCTGTTTTTATATTTTGTGCTAGTTTACTTTCATTATCTATCTTCCCTTTCTTAATCATTTTTTTAGTTATTCTTTGCTGGCTTTTAAAAGCTTCCCAATCTTCTGTACTCCCGCTAGTTTTGGCCACTTTGTTTGCCCTTGTTTTTAATTGGATTACTGTCCTTTATTTCTTTAGTTAGCCACGGATGGCTATCTTTTCTCTTACGCCCTTTCCTCCTCACTGGAATATATTTTTCTTGAGAGTTGTGAAATATCTCCTTAAATGTACACCACTGTTCATCAACCGTCCTACTCTTTAATCTATTTTCCCAGTCCACTTTAGCCAACTCTGCCCTCATACCTTCATAGAGACTTATTTAAGCTTATTTAAGCTTAGCACGCTGGTTAGAGATCTAACTTTCTCAACCTCCATCTGAATTTGAAATTCAATCATGCTATGATCACTCATTCCAAGGGGATCCTTTACTAGGACATTGTTTATTAATCCTGTCTCATTACACAGGACCAGATCCAAGATAGCCTTCCTGCTGGTTGGTTCAGTTGTATTGCTCAAGGAACTCGTCCCTTATGCACTCTATGAACAACTCCTCAAGGCTACCCTGACCAATTTGATTTGTCCAATCAATATGGAGGTTAAAATCACCCATGATCTTTGCTGTTCCCTTTTTACAAGCCCCCAATATTTCCTGGTTTATGCTCTGACCAACAGAGTTGCTACTGTTAGGGGGCCTATAGACTATGTCCTTTGGTCTTTGGGCTTCTGCTAATGTCAAGCCCATATAACTGAGGCTTCTCATCAACTAGGATTTGTCACCTATGGGCATGTTGCCAAAGGGAAAGGAAGATGAGGCTTAGTGCAAACGCAACTGGACAACAGAATTGTCTCCTCTATCGCCTCACATGCAGGACAATCCAAGAGGGGCCCTGGTGTGAGGGGGAAGAAAAGGCCCTATAATGGTTTACCAGAGTGCCACCATTCATATATTCTTCAGGGCGTGGAAAATTTCAGCAAATAATTGTGCTTACAGAAACACACAACATTCAAAATTAATCAAAGGGATTTACTTAAAATATTCCTTCTGAGGTCCGTGATATTACTAAACAAGCCACTAGCGCGCTGGTGGGTTCCATCAACAGTCTCTCCCAATTCCATCGCCTTCTTGTTTGTCATGGTGACCTGGATAGAATGGTGGGAAGAGGATGAAGGGGTCAGTGAAAGGTGTCTGTAATAGAACGGCATGCATCCAAAGGATTTTGCTAAAAAGATCACTTGCCTTTTCTTCAAAGGCGTCCAAGTCTTGTGTTAGATTCATGCTGTCGGTCTCCAGCTCATCAGCATGATCTTTGGTTTGGTCCTGTGAAATTCGATATCTGCTCAGTTCATCCTGAAGAAATAGCAGCACGGTAGTCATGGGTTAAAAACCACTGCCTTTCAAGTAATGAAGCAGCAACAAAACAGAAGTCAGTGCAACACAAAGCTTCCAAAATGGATTAAATAATGATACAAAAAGCAACACAAGAATATAATGTCCAGCGACGGAGGCCTGGATCAGGAGGGAGTTTGAAAGGCTGCAATACCAACAATAATCACACAGATAGGATAAGCAACGGTACAACATCATATCAAGGACTCACTTCCTTGCTGCTGGCTGTCGAGGGGTTGAAAAGAAAGAGGAGATCACCTAGTTAAAATGTGAGGGATGAAGGTCTCCAATGAGAAGGTCCAAGACCCTCATCTCACCAGAAAGTTGGCAGTGGTGTGAATGCTTTCTCCACAATGGACTTTCTTACAAGGTGAGTAATTGTGGAATTTTATGTGCAAGACAGAGATGCGAAAATGCCACGGGTTGGCGATACTCACCGTGAGCTGTCCTATGCTGCTGCTCAGAGCGTTCATTCGTGTCCAGGCGATGGAACTGGCGGTCACGTTTAAAAGCTGGTCCCTGACTTCAGGCAGCAACGCAGCGGTCTTGTTGAGATCTTCCAAAAGAACCACCACACAACTATCACAAGCTGCAGAGAAGAACAGCGACATTTTACTCACTGGCTTTTTGAAGAATGCAACGGCGATGAGCTTAGTTTTGAAGAGAAAGGCAGTTGCACAGCTACTCACGCTCACACTTCATCGAATCAGAACTGTCAACGACAGGGATCTCGTATTTCTGCAAACAGGTATCACACTGTCTGCCTCCTAACCCATTGTTACACGTGCAGTCGCCAGTCCGAGGGTTGCAGGAACCCCCATTGCAGTTACACCCTGAATAAAATAAATTAAACATTTCTTTCAGCTTCTAAAAGGTAAAATTAGTGACAACATCTGTCCCTTTGCTTTACACGGAGCACTAAAGACAAAGTGGCGGAAGCTCCAATTTCCCATTCCGCTGGGGGAAGTGTAGTGGAGCGGTCCATTGTGTCCCCAAGTCCTAGGGGACAGTACCATTGCCACCATTGGTGCAGGCCATCAGTGTGTGCAAAGATGCGGCAGAAACGCCTGCACTCATCCATCTGCTGCAAGGCAAAGCGGCCTCGAACGATTCCAGGCCTCTCCTGGGGCCTCAACAGGACACAACCCAGCTCTCAGTTGCTGAGAGTTCTGTTGAGACCGTTTAAGGGCAAAAAAACCCCACAGGATTCCCAGGATGTCCTGGGAATTCCCCAGACATGATTCAGGGGGATGGGTTGAATATCTAACCATTAGCACGCACGCCCATCCCCTTACTAGATTATGGTCGGACCAAAAACAGGGGACAAAATTCAGGTGCAACCTGGTCCTGCCCCATTTTTCATCCTGGTCAGACAATCCACCCCAGTTGCAACCACAGCCAGATTGGAATTTCAGGCCCATGGGAATATTCCACTGTACTACTCCCCGATCAGGTCAAACCGAACGCAATCTATGACTGTTAATTACTGGCAGTGCATTAATCATACCAATGCTAAATGCCTCTCTCCAGTATTTGAAATGAGGCGCTAAACTGCGTTACAATTTTGGCTCTCCCCAACCCCCCATACTTTACTTATGCTCAATGTAAAAGTCAGCTTCCAGGAACAAGCTTGTTCTTGCTATGAAACAAAATGTGTCCTTATGCAGAAGGATGGCATTTTTATCATCAGGGTATAACCTGGAGACAGCAATGGGATTCCCGTTTATGCTCTTGATCTCTCCGCACTGACAGAAAACAGCAGTGTGTCAAATTGTGTTGCTCAGGCAACAAAAACTAATTCATGTTTGTGAAAAGGGAAAATTACAGAAGCAATAAAGTCCGCACCCGAGCAGGAGTAAAACGGTTACTGCCCTTTCGCGAGAGCTTGCGTGAGAAGAGAGCAGCAATTACTGTCGTTGAGGACATTGGTATAAATGCTTAATATATTTGTATGAAATTGCTGCCTCTCTATTATAGTGCAGGCATTAATTAATTTTAAATAAATTTACTGCGATCAAGCAGAGCTTCTGTCCTGTTCCAGATGATGAGATTCTCTGATTTGTAAGTGCCTTTCAGCTAGACCCAGAATTGCACCAATTTGAAGATAGTTTCTGTTACGGTTCGCTGTGTGTGCCTTGGTACATCATCATGTTGCTGATATCGTGTCCTTTTAACTATGGCTAGTCAGATGGTGTAACGTTTGAAAGGACAAAGGTTCACCTCAATTGATTGATACACCTATATATATTTAGGAATTATCTAAAAAAGAAAGACAGCTGTGCTCCATATAGCACCTTTCATGACCTCAGGACATCCCAAAGCACTTTGCAGCCAATTAAGTGCTTTTTAAAGTGTAGTCACTGTAATGGGGGAAACGTGACAGCCAATTTGCACACAGCAAGCTCCCACAAACAGCAATGTGATAAAGACCAGATAATCTCTTTTTGTGTTGATTGAGGGATAAATATTGTTCAGGACACTAGAGATAACTCCCCTGCTCTTCTTCAAAATACTGCCAGAGAATCTTTTACATCCACTTGAGAGAGCAGACAAGGCCTTGGTTTAATGTCTCATCCGAAAGATGGCATATCTGACAGTGCAGCACTCCCTCTGTACTGCACTGCACTAGTGTGTCAGCCTAGATTTGTTTTGTGCTCACAGGGGGTATCCTGAAGTGGGACTTGAACACACAACCTTCTGACTCAGAGGTGAGTGTGCTACCCACTGAGCCACATCTGACACTTAGACGATGCTAAGCTTGGGTTTACAAGACTGCAGATTGTAAGCAAGAGACAGAGGAAGGCAGTGAATGTTGTTGTTGTGGCAGAGGATGGGTGTAGTGTAGCACATGCTTAGTTTAAAATCAATCTGATTTGCAGCTCTGCTGTGGATGCCATTTTCTGGTGTGAGTGGAGGAAGTGTTGGGACTTTCCCAATCTCCTTCGACGATAGTAAGGAAGGACATTAGCTCGGATGATGTGGAATCGGTATGGGTGGAGCTACGGAATACCAAAGGGCAGAAAACGCTAGTGGGAGTTGTGTACAGACCACCAAACAGTAGCAGTGAGGCTGGGGACAGCATCAGACAAGAAATTAGGGATGCGGGCAATAAATGTATAGCAGTTATCATGGGCGACTTTAATCTACATATTGATTGGGATAACCAAACTGGTAGTAATACGGTGGAAGAGGATTTCCTGGAATGTATTAGGGATGGTTTTCTAGACCAATATGTCGAGGAACCAACAAGGCGGCTGGCCATCCTAGACTGGTGATGTGTAATGAGAAAGGACTAATTAGCAATCTTGTTGTGCAAGGCCCCTTGGGGAAGAGTGACCATAATATGGTAGAATTCGTTATTAAGATGGAGAGTGACACAGTTAATTCAGAGACGAGGGTCCTGAACTTAAGGAAAGGTAACTTCGATGGTATGAGACGTGAATTGGCTAGAATAGACTGGCGAGTGATACTTAAAGGTTTGACAGTGGATAGGCAAAGGCAAACATTTAAAGATCACATGGATGAACTTCAACAATTGTACATCCCTGTCTGGAGTAAAAATAAAACGGGGAAGGTGGCTCAACTGTGACTAACAAGGGAAATTAAGGATAGTGTTAAATCCAAAGAAGAGGCATATAAATTGGCCAGAAAAAGCAGCAAACCTGAGGACTGGGAGAATTTTATAATACAGCAGAGGAGGACAAAGGATTTAATTAGGAGAGGGAAAATAGAGTATGAGAGGAAGCTTGCTGGGAACATAAAAACTGACTGCAAAAGCTTCTATAGCTATGTGAAGAGAAAAAGATTAGTGAAGAAAAACGTAGGTCCCTTGCAGTCAGATTCTGGTGAATTTATAATGGGGAACAAAGAAACGGCGGGCCAGTTAAACAAATACTTTGGTTCTGTCTTCACGAAGGTAGACACAAATAACCTACCTAAAATACTAGGGGGTCTAGTGAGAAAGAGGAACTGAAGGAAATCCTTATTAGGCGGGAAATTGTGTTAGGGAAATTGATGGGATTGATGAGATTGATGGGATTGAAGGCCGATAAATCCCCGAGGCCTGATAGTCTGCATCCCAGAGTACTTAAGGAAGCAGCCCTAGAAATAGTGGATGCATTGGTGATCATTTTCCAACATTCGACTCTAGATCAGTTCCTATGGACTGGAGGGTAGCTAATGTAACACCACTTTTTAAGAAAGGAGGGAGAGAGAAAACGCGTAATTATAGACCGGTTAGCCTGACATCAGTAGTGGGAAAAATGTTAGAATCAATTATTAAAGATGAAATAACATTGCATTTGGAAAGCAGTGACAGGATCGGTCGAAGTCAGCATGGATTTATGAAAGGGAAATCATGCTTAACAAATCTTTTTTGAGGGTGTAACTGGTAGAGTGGACAAGGGAGAACCAGTGGATGTGGTGTATTTGGACTTTCAAAAGGCTTTTGACAAGGCCCCACACAAGAGATTGGTGTGCAAAATTAAAGCACATGGTATTGGGGGTAATGTACTGATGTAGATAGAGAACTGGTTGGCAGATAGGAGGCAGAGAGTCGGGATAAACGGGTCCTTTTCAGAATGGCAGGCAGTGACTAGTGGGGTGCCACAAGGCTCAGTGCTGGGACCCCAGCTATTTGCAATATACATCAATGATTTAGATGAAGGAATTGAGTGTAATATCTCCAAGTTTGCAGATGACACTAAGCTGGTGGCGCTGTGAACTGTGAGGAGGATGCTAAGAGGCTGCAGGATGACTTGGACAGGTTAGGTGAGTGCGTAAACGCATGGCAGATGCAGTATAATGTGGATGAATGTGAGGTTATCCACTTTGGTGGAAAAAACACAATGGCAGAATATTATCTGAATGGCGGCAGATTAGGAAAAGGGGAGGTGCAATGAGACCTGGGTGTCATGGTACATCAGTCATTGAAAGTTGGCATGCAGGTACAGCAGGTGGTGAAGAAGGCAAATGGTATGTTGGCCTTCATAGCTAGGGGATTTGAGTATAGGAGCAGGGCGGTCTTACTGCAGTTGTACAGGGCCTTAGTGAGGCCTCACCTGGATAATTGTGTTCAGTTTTGGTCTCCTAATCTGAGGAAGGATGTTCTTGCTATTGAGGGAGTGCAGCGAAGGTTCACCAGACTGATTCCCGGGATGGCAGGATTGACATATGAAGAGAGACTGGATCGACTGGGCCTGTATTCACTGGAGTTTAGAAGGATGAGAGGGGATCTCATAGAAACATATACAATTCTGACAGGACTGGACAGGTTAGATACAGGAAGAATGTTCCCGATGTTGGGGAAGTACAGAACCAGGGGACACAGTCTAAGGATAAGGGGTAAGCCATTTAGGACTGAGATGAGGAGAAACCTCTTCACTCAGAGAGTTGTTAACCGGTGGAATTCCCTGCCGCAGAGAGTTGTTGATGCCAGTTCATTGGATATATTCAAGAGGGAGTTAGATATGGCCCTTACGACTAAAGGGATCAAGGGGTATGGAGAGAAAGCAGGAAAGGGGTACTAAGGTGAATGATCAGCCATGATCTTATTGAATGATGGTACAGGCTCGAAGGGCTGAATGGCCTACTCCTGCACCTATTTTCTATGTTTCTATGTTTCTATTCCACTTACTTCGACAGCCGTTCGAGCTGTAGCTCCAGTACCCGGGGGCACACTGCTGACACTGGCGCCCGATCACACCGGGTAAGCACGGGCACTGACCGTTTTGAGAGTCACAGGTTTCGGTCTGCGAAGCGACGTCACAAGAACACCGCTGGCAACCGGCACAGCTGTCGTATCCATAGTATCCAGCCTGCAGAGAAGAAAGTCGTGAGAAAGAAGAACACACCTGTCGGTTCTTGGGTCTACGAGTACAACTGTTCAGAGACAATTGATCCCACACGGCAGCACTATGTCACACATGAAGCAATTCCATAAAAAACAATCGTAGACTATTCAATAAGGAACCATTCAGCGTGGAACAGCCATTAGATGAATTCCTGTTCTTGGCTGCAATGTGGGCACCTGTGAGTATGCTCACAGGCTGGTAGTGCTGTTGAGTTGGGAGTGGATTAGCCAGTCACGTGATGTTCACAAAACTCAATAAAACCCCAGCCAGTTGGGTTTGGGGGATTCACGATGAGGCAGGTGATTGAGAGCCTGGTGGATGAACTGGTAATGTGTAGTTTGATTGTTAAATCTTTTGCTAATAAACCAACTAGTTCTTAATAGCAATGTGTTGCTGTGAATTCTTAAGCAAAGAACCCACGAAGCAAATACATTACATTGGCCAAGTTTCCAGGAGGTCCAGCTACTTCTCCTTAGGAAGGAAAATGAGAGCAAGTTGCATATGCATGAACTCTCTGCCTTGCCAGTGATAAGGAGCAATATGGCTCCCAAAGCTCTCTAGACTGGGGGTTTCATTGTGTCATGTCTGGGTCTGTTGTAGACTCATGGATAGAGATTGATTTCCATGATTAGTCAACATTCCATTATCATTGCATCATGCGACTACCAGGATGGTAGGGGGTGAACGGGATAGACCTCGAGTCTTTTTTCATCTAGCAATTCCGATGTTGATACCAGGCCATACACTCTTTTTTCTCTGGAGATTGGTTTGTATCACAATGTAACACCACTTTTTAAAAAAGGAGTGAGAGAGAAAACGGGTAATTATAGACCAGTTAGCCTGACATCAGTAGTGGGGAAAATGTTGGAATCAATTATTAAAGATGAAATAGCAATGCATTTGGTAAGCAGTGACAGGATCAGTCCAAGTCAGCATGGATTTATGAAAAGGAAATCATGCTTGACAAATCTTCTAGAATTTTTTGAGGATGTAATTAGTAGAGTGGACAAGGGAGAACCAGTGGATGTGGTGTATTTGGACTTTCAAAAGGCTTATGACAAGGTCCCACGCAAGAGATTGGTGTGCAAAATTAAAGCACATGGTATTGGGGGTAATGTATTGACGTGGATAGAGAACTGGTTGGCAGTTAGGAAGCAGAGAGTAGGGATAAACGGGTCCTTCTCAGAATGGCAGGCAGTGACTAGTGGGGTGCCGCAGGGCTCAGTGCTGGGACCCCAGCTACTTACAATATACATCAATGATTTAGATGAAGGAATTGAGTGTAATATCTCCAAGTTTGCAGATGACACTAAGCTGGGTGGCGGTGTGAGCTGTGAGGAGGATGCTAAGAGGCTGCAGGGTGACTTGGATACGTTAGGTGAGTGGGCAAATGCATGGCAGATGCAGTATAATGTAGACAAATGTGAGGTTATCCACTTTGGTGGCAAAAACTTGAAGACAGAATATTATCTGAATGGTGCAAATTAGGAAAAGGGGAAGTGCAACGAGACTTGGGTGTCATGGTACATCAGTCATTGAAAGTTGACATGCAGGCGGTGAAGAAGGCAAATGGCATGTTGACCTTCATAGCTAGGGGATTTACATAGAACATAAGAACATAAGAATTAGGAACAGGAATAGGCCATCTAGCCCCTCGAGCCTGCTCCGCCATTCAACAAGATCATGGCTGATCTGGCCGTGGACTCAGCTCCACTTACCTGCCCGCTCCCCGTAACCCTTAATTCCCTTATTGGTTAAAAATCTATCTATCTGTGATTTGAATACATTCAATGAGCTAGCCTCAACTGCTTCCTTGGGCAGAGAATTCCACAACCCTCTGGGAAAAGAAATTCCTTCTCAACTCAGTTTTAAATTGGCTCCCCCGTATTTTGAGGCTGTGCCCCCTAGTTCGAGTCTCCCCGACCAGTGGAAACAACCTCTCTGCCTCTATCTTGTCTATTCCTTTCATTATTTTAAATGTTTCTATAAGATCACTCCTCATTCTTCTGAACTCCAATGAGTAAAGACCCAGTCTACTCAATCTATCATCATAAGGTAACCCCCTCATCTCCGGAATCAGCCTAGTGAATCGACTCTGTACCCCCTCCAAAGCTAGTATATCCTTCCATAAGGTGACCAAAATTGCACACAGTACTCCAGGTGCGGCCTCACTAATACCCTATACAGTTGCAGCAGGACCTCCCTGCTTTTGTACTCCATCCCTCTCGCAATGAAGGCCAACATTCCATTCGCCTTCCTGATTACCTGCTGCACCTGCAAACTAACTTTTTGGGATTCATGCACAAGGACCCCCAGGTCCCTCTGCACCGCAGCATGTTGTTATTTCTCCCCATTCAAATAATATTCCCTTTTACTGTTTTTTTTCCCCCAAGGTGGATGACCTCACACTTTCCGACATTGTATTCCATCTGCCAAACCTTAGCCCATTCGCTTAACCTATCTAAATCTCTTTGCAGCCTCTCTGTGTCCTCTACACAACCCACTTTCCCACTAATCTTTGTGTCATCTGCAAATTTTGTTACACTACACTCTGTCCCCTCTTCCAGGTCATCTATGTATATTGTAAACAGTTGTGGTCCCAGCACCGATCCCTGTGGCACACCACTAACCACCGATTTCCAACCCGAAAAGGACCCATTTATCCTGACTCTCTGCTTTCTGTTAGCCAGCCAATTCTCGATCCATGCTAATACATTTCCTCTGACTCTGCTTATCTTTATCTTCTGCAGTAACCTTTTGTGTGGCACCTTATCGAATGCCTTTTGGAAATCTAAATACACCACATCCATCGGTACACCTCTATCCACCATGCTCGTTATATCCTCAAAGAATTTCAGTAAATTAGTTAAACATGATTTCCCCTTCATGAATCCATGTTGCGTCTGCTTGATTGTACTATTCTTATCTAGATGTCCCGCTATTTCTTCCTTAATGATAGCTTCAAGCATTTTGCCCACTACAGATGTTAAACTAACCAGCCTAAGTTAGCTGCATTTCGTCTGCCCCCTTTTTTAAACAGAGGCGTTACATTAGCTGCTTTCCAATCCGATGGTACCTCCCCAGAGTCCAGAGAATTTTGGTAGATTATAACGAATGCATCTACTATAACTTCCGCCATCTCTTTTAATACCCTGGGATGCATTTCATCAGGACCAGGGGACTTGTTTACCTGGAGTCCCATTAGCCTGTCCAGCACTACCCCCCTAGTGATAGTGATTGTCTCAAGGTCCTCCCTTCCCACATTCCCGTGACCAGCAATTTCTGGCATGGTTTTTGTGTCTTCCACTGTGAAGACCGAAGCAAAATAATTGTTTACGGTCTCAGCCATTTCCACATTTCCCATTATTAAATCCCCCTTCTCATCTTCTAAGGGACCAACATTTACTTTAGTCACTCTTTTCCGTTTTATATATCGGTAAAAGCTTTTACTATCTGTTTTTAAGTTTTGCGCAAGTTTACTTTCGTAATCTATCTTTCCTTTCTTTATTGCTTTCTTAGTCATTCTTTTCTGCCATTTAAAATTTTCCCAATCTTCTAGTTTCCCACTAACCTTGGCCACCTTATATGCATTTGTTTTTAATTTGATACTCTCCTTTATTTCCTTGGTTATCCCTTCTCTTACCGCCCTTCTTTTTCACTGGAATATATTTTTGTTGAGCACTATGAAAGAGCTCCTTAAAAGTCCTCCACCGTTCCTCAATTGTGCCACCATTTAGTCTGTGTTCCCAGTCTACTTTAGCCAACTCTGCCCTCATCCCACTGTAGTCCCCTTTGTTTAAGCATAGTACGCTTGTTTGAGACACTACTTCCTCACCCTCAATCTGTATTACAAATTTAACCATACTGTGATCACTCATTCCGAGAGGATCTTTTACTAGGAGATCGTTTATTATTCCTGTCTCATTACACAGGGCCAGATCTAAGATAGCTTGCTCCCTTGTAGGTTCTGTAACATACTGTTCTAAGAAACAATCCCGTATGCATTCTATGAATTCCTCCTCAAGGCTACCCTGTGCGATTTGATTTGACCAATCGATATGTAGGTTAAAATCCCCCATGATTACTGCCGTTCCTTTTTCACATGCCTCCCATTATTCCCTTGATTATTGTCCGCCCCACCGTGAAGTTATTATTTGAGGGTCTATAAACTACGCCCACCAGTGATTTGTTTCCCCTTATTATCTCTAATCTCCACCCACAACGATTCAACATTTTGTTCATTGGAGCCAATATCATCTCTCACAACTGCCCTGATATCATCCTTTATTAGCAGAGCTACCCCACCTCCTTTCCCTTCTTGTCTATCTTTCCGAATTGTCAGATACCCCTGTATGTTTAATTCCCAGTCTTGGCCACCCTGCAACCACGTTTCTGTAATGGCCACCAAATCATACCCATTTGTAATGATTTGTGCCGTCAACTCATTTACTTTATTTCGAATGCTGCGTGCGTTTAGGTAGAGTGTTTTAATACTAGTTTTTAAACCATGATTTATAGTTTTGACCCCTCCTGCAGCCCCTTTATATTCATACATATTGTCCCTTCCTATCACCTTGTGGTTTACACTTACCCCAGTGCTATTCTGCTCTGTTGCCTCCTGCTTTTTTCATTCTTTTTTGGGGTCCTGTTCATCTGAGCTCTCACCCACTCTAACTAGCTCAGAATCCTCTCCTGGGTTCCAAATACACCTCACATTGAGGCACCGAGCTTTCAGGCTTGCCTTTTTATTACACTTTGACCCTTTAGAATTTTGCTGTACAGTGGCCCTTTTTGTTTTTTGCCTTGGGTTTCTCTGCCCTCCACTTTTACTCATCTCCTTTCTGTCTTTTGCTTCTGTCTCCGTTTTGTTTCCCTCTGTCTCTCTGCATTGGTTCCCATCCCCCTGCCATATTAGTTTAACTCCTCCCCAACAGCACTAGCAAACACTCCCCCAAGGACATTGGTTCCGGTCCTGCCTAGGTGCAGACCGTCTGATTTGTACTGGTCCCACCTCCCCCAGAACCGGTTCCAATGCCCCAGGAATGTGAATCCCTCCCTGCTGCACCACTGCTCAAGCCACGTATTCATCTGAGCTATCCTGCGATTCCTACTCTGACTAGCACGTGGCACTGGTAGCAATCCCGAGATTACTACTTTTGAGGTCCTACTTTTTAATTTAGCTCCTAGCTCCTTAAATTAGTCTCGTAGGACCTCATCCCTTTTTTTCCCTATATCGTTGGTACCAATGTGCACCACGACAACTGGCTGTTCACCCTCCCTTTTCAGAATGTCTTGCACCCGCTCCGAGACATCTTTGACCCTTGCACCAGGGAGGCAACATACCATCCTGGAGTCTCGGCTGCGGCCGCAGAAATGCCCATCTATTCCCCTTACAATTGAATCCCCTAACACTATCGCTCTCCCACTCTTTTTCCCACCCTTCTGTGCAGCAGAGCCAGCCATAGTGCCATGAACTTGGCTGCTGCTGCTCTCCCCTGATGAGTCATCCCCCTCAACAGTACCCAAAGCGGTGTATCTGTTTTGCAGGGGGATGACCGCAGGGGACCCCTGCACTACCTTCCTTGCACTGCTCTTCCTGCTGGTCTTCCATTCCCTATCTGGCTGTAGACCCTTCACCTGCGGTAAGACCAACTCGCTACACGTGCTATTCACGTCATTCTCAGCATCGTGGATGCTCCAGAGTGAATCCACCCTTAGCTCCAATTCTGCAACGCGGTCTGTCAGGAGCTGGAGGTGGATACACTTCCCGCACACGTAGTCGTCAGGGACGCCGGAAGTGTCCCTGAGTTCCCACATGGTACAGGAGGAGTATATCACGTGACCGAGCTCTCCTGCCATGACTTAAACTTTAGATACACTTAATTTGGTGACAACACTGTTAACAGGTTATTACTGATATAAAAAAGAAAAAGAAAAGCTACTCACCAATCACCAGCCAATCACTTACCCCTTTGGCTGTGATGTCACCCTTTGATTTCTTTCTACTTCTTTTTTGCTTTTTCTCCCAGCTGCAGCTGTACAAGCCCCGCCTTTATAGTCCTCACCACGCACCCCGGACTCGCGCTGCTGGAACTGCCACTCCTCCTCTGACATTGGGCCTTTTGTAGCCTCTCGACGCACCCCGGACTCGCGCTGCTCGAACTGCCGCTCCTCCTCCGACGTTGGGCCTTTATAGTCCTCTCCACGCACCCCAGACTCGCGCTGCTCGAACTGAGTATAGGAGCAGGAAGGTCTTACTGCAGTTGTACAGGGCCTTGGTGAGGCCTCACCTGGAATATTGTGTTCAGTTTTGGTCTAATCTGAGGAAGGACGTTCTTGCTATTGAGGGAGTGCAGCGAAGGTTCATCAGACTGATCCCCAGGATGGCAGGACTGACATATGAGGAGAGACTGGATCGACTGGGCCTGTATTCACTGGAGTTTAGAAGGATGAGAGGGAATCTCATAGAAACATAAAATTCTGACGGGACTGGACAGGTTAGATGCAGGAAGAATGTTCCTGATGTTGGGGAAGTCCAGAACCAGGGTTCACTGTCTAAGGATGAAGGGTAAGCCGTGTAGGACCGAGATGAGGAGAAACTTCTTCACTCAGAGAGTTGTTAAGCTGTGGAATTCTCTACCACAGAAAGTTGCTGATGCCAGTTTGTTAGATATATTCAAGAGGGAGTTAGATATGGCCCTGATGGCTAAAGGGATCAAGGGGTATGGAGAGAAAGCAGGAAAGGGGTACTGAGGTGAATGATCAGCCATGATCTTATTGAATGGTGGTGCAGGCTCGAAGGGCCAAATGGCCTACTCCTGCACCTATTTTCTATGTTTCTGTGTTACAAGCACAGGAGAGAAAGCTTTTCACCCCCTCCACCCTGCCCCAAACACATTGAACTTAAACATTTTTTAATGTTTCAGTAATGAAGAAATCACTGCTTTTAGATGCAATTTATTCGGTGGGTTCAGTCAGAAATATTGATTAATAAGAGTGAGAAAACCAACGTCCAAACAGAACTAATGAGTGCCCCACTTACCTCACAGTGGTTACAGTGTGGTGCTGTCACGCCAGGCCTGCATTGACACTCGCCAGTACTGTGGTCACATGATTCGGTGCCACATGGTGAACAATTGCATGCTGGGAATTGATCAAATAAAAAAATACTCAACGGAAAAATTTCCAGTTTTATTATAACAAATACTACATGCGGTAACTATAAGCTATAATAAGGTATGACACACTTTGAACTGAGATTTAAGATATTTTTAATCCAAAGCAATTTACGTGAAACTAGCCCATGTAAAACTGATCCCAGATTGACTTACAATCAATCAATCAATAGGTTACAATCAATTTGGTGCTCACGGATTCAGTGGTAGCACGCTTGCCTCAGGGCCAAAAAGCTTTGGGTTCAAGCCACTCCAGGACTTGAGCACATAATCCAGTCCGACACGTTAAACGCTATCTGCCCTCTCAAGTAGATATAAAAGATTTTATAGCACTAATTGAAAATGAGCAGGGGAGTTTTTCTAATGTCCTGGCCAATATTTATCCCTCAATCAACACCACCAAAAACAGATCAAGTGATCATTTATGGGACTTTGTTGTGTGCAAACTGGTTCCCATATTTATCTACAAAACATCAATGATTGCATTCAAAAGCAATTCATTGACAGTAACGCGCTTGGCAATATCCCGAGTACATGAAAGACTCTTTATAAATTGAAGTTCTTTCTCTTACTTTCTTTTGGACTATGAAAGGTTGATAAACAGAATATTGTATTAATTATTGTAATCATCAACTTGCATTTATATAGCGCCTTTCACACAGGGAATGTCCCAAGAGGCTTCATAGGAGTATAATCAGGGCAAAAGTAACGACAAGGAGTAGTGGAAATCTGTAACTCGCTCCCTCAAAAAGCTGTGAATGCTGGGTCAATTTAAATTTGCCAAGACTGAGATTGATAAGATTTTCAAGATATCAAGGGATATGGAGCAAGGATGGCTCAATGTTGGGGGTACAGATCAGCCATGATCTAAGTGAATGGGGGAACAGGCTCGAGGGCCTGAATGGTTAACTTCTTGATTCTATGTCCCTTCGATTGGCCAGTATATTCTGGCAGCAAGGCTTCATACAATGAGCTTGCAGATCTTATAGAGGAATATCATCTATCTCCGACCAATACAGAAGATATAGTAGAGCTCGGCAACTGATGATACATTGATAAAATGGCTGCCCATTCAAAAACAGAAAAATGAGTAAATGGACACGAGTTCAGCCAAATTTCATCAGGTGCATGAAACTGGTGCCTGCAGTCATTCTGGAGTTGGTTACGGACATATGGCAGGAACCCCACTTTGTATCAGCACGTCCTCCGCATGTTACTCTGATTATATATTGTGGAGAGCTGGTGTAGAACTAAATGCCAGGAAGTATAATTTTTTTGATCCACATTAAATTGATAAAGGAGAGAGTACATTAGATTGAAAATAATACGTAAGGTTCAACATGAAAATAAAGGACTTGCCAATCAATGATAGCCTTTCAAATTGAGTTTACATTGACTTGATTTACATTACATTACTTTGACTTGGAATGCAGAAAAAGTCGCTGAGGGTCTGAAGGTGTGAAAAGTGATTATTTTTAACATTGGCTCTGGATAAACATTGGATAGTTTTCTCAATTTAGATAGAGCTGGAAATTGGAATCTAGAGAAGCCAGAAAAACACACGGCCAAGCAAGGCTGACTGATGCCAAGAGTAGCTCAATATGTGAGCAGCATGTGTGAAAGTGTTAGTTCATGTGTCCTTAGTCTGGCCGCAGGAGGTGCTTGGGTTACAGGATTAAAGGATTAAGGAATTACCAGTTCTAACGTTTTACTGTCAACTAACTGAGCAGATGTAAAGATTCAAGAAGCTCTGGCATGGGCTTCTTTTGCAAGTATGTAAGTAATTACACGCACACACACACACACAATTGCATACAAGTCATGTTTTATCAAAGTAAATAATCAGCTACACTTGGCAGTGCGAGCATGTATGTGAGTTTATTTATAATTATTTTATGATGCTCAGGTGCATGAAACTGATCCCAGCAGTTGATTAAGGACACATGGCGGGAACCCTACTTTGTATCAGCATGCCAACCACATATTACTCTGATTATATATTGTGACGAGCTGATGTAAAACCAAAGGCCAGGAAGAATTTTTTTAAAATTTTGTTCCACATTAAGTTGACAAAAGAGGGTCGGAGAGGAATTTCCCAGATTTCCCTCCCCCTCCCCAATTTGGCCTGGGCTTTTTAAAGATCTGGTTCTATGCCTCTCCCAGGAGCTCTCAGTGGGGTGGTGAGTGTATATTGTGATAGACAAGGTGTCACAATTGTGTGGGACAGGCTGGATGGACCAGAGAGTCTTCACGTGTCCGTCATTGTTCGTGCATTTGTAGGTTTGCAGCCTTTGGGCTGAATGTTCCTCTGGTGCAGACTTTCCATTAGAGATGGACTCGGGTGGGTCTTCAGCCCAGCACCCTGACCCCAGCCTATTTTCCCAGGTGGGGGCCCATTAGTTATGCAATGCAGCCTCCTGGTGGGACCCCTGCCACACGGAGGGAGGTCGCCTGTTTTTATGACTGATGTGGGCTTTTCTTTCTCTCGCTGCAGAAAATGATGGCTTCAGATATGCACCAGCTCAATTTAACTTTCCTACCTGAACATTACTTGCAATTCAAAGAACTACTGGTCTATTTCTTTTATACTGAATGTAAAAAAAAAACTGTTATCTGGTTGAAGAGTTCAAATGTCACTTGTAAGTGTGTTGGTAAATGTAACTTACGTGCACAGTTCTCGGCTACCACCGCATCTCCATAGAAACCTGGCGCGCAGTGTTCACAATGAGGCCCAGCAGTGTTGTGCATGCATCCCAAACAAACCCCAGTCAGTGAATCGCAATTGCTGAAGAGCATGTTAGAGTCTGTGTTGCCATTACAGTTGCACGGTTGACACTGGCTTCCCAACACCATTGGGTTTCCATAGTAACCTGGGGCACACCTTCACAAGAAAGGAGAAAGTCAGTAATAGGCCTAACTGGCAAGAAACCCCCCCCCCCCCTCCACCACAAACATACCGCACAGGTTTTACTGACATAAGAGTAAAGTATCTGAGGATCCGGATACTGTTGTGAGGTTCAACACATGCACCGTTCCACACATCAGTCTGAGAAAGGCTTGGGGTAGGTTAACTTTTTCTCTGCAGTGGGCTGTTCGGCTTTTGCCGAGTAAACTCAAAGCACATAAAGACTTGCATTTTTATAGCACCTCTCAAGACCACCGGACGTCTCAAAGTGCTGTACAGGCGATTGTGATTTTTTTGACCCCACAAGCAGCAATGTGATAATGACCAGATCATCTGTTTTTGTTCTGTTGATTGAGGGATAAATATGGGCCATGACACCAGGGATAACTCCCCTGCTCTTCTTTGAAATAGTGCCATGGGATCTTTTACGTCTACCTGAGAGGGGAGACAGGGTCTCGGTTTAACGTCTCATCTGAAAGACGGCACCTCCGACAGTGCAGCACTCCCTCAGTACTGAACTGGTGTGTCAGCCTAGATTTATGTGCTCAAGACCCTGGAGTGGGATTTGAACCCACCAAGTTCCGGTGCGCCAACCTCCAGAAATGCAAACTATTCGCTATAGAAACTGGGAAGCAACAACTCTCTGCAACGTCAATAACTGTTCCACAGCAGCAAGTACCCGACACCGCTGGCTGTTTCTTGAGAATAATTATATACATCTAACAGCTTGGATTTGCTCTGAGCTCAGATCAGAGTGCTCAAGTCTTTTTTCCCTAATCTAGCAGGCTTCAAAATACATACAATTTTTAAGTTGGCTGATTTTAAATAGTGTTAAGAACATAAGAAATTGGAGTAGGTCATTTGATCCATCAAGCCTGCTCCACCATTTAATAAAATCATAGGTGAACTTCCGTATCAACTCCACTTTTCCACCTTATCTTTGATTCTCTTCGTGCCCAAAAATCTATCGATTTCAAGTATTGAATGTACTCAACGACTGAGCATCCACAGCCCTTTGGGGTAGTGGATTATGAAGATTCACCACCCTTTGAGTGAATAAGTTTCTCCTCATCTCAGTCCTAAATGGCCGACCCGTTATCCTGAGACTGTGACCCCTGGTTCTAGACTCCCCAGCCAGAGGAAAGATCCTCCCTGCACCTATCCTGTCAATCCCCCTCGGAATTTTATACATTTCAATGAGATCACCTAAACTCCAGAGAATAGAGGCTCATTCTTTTCAATTTCTCCTCATAGGACAGCTCTCTCCTCCCAGGAATCTGTCTGGTGAACATTTGTTGTATCTCCTCCAAGGCAAGTATATCCTTCCTTAGGTAAGGAGAGCAAAACTGTGCACAGTACTCCATGTGTGGTCTCACCAGAGCCTTATATAATAATTGCAGCTAAAAACTACTCTGTAACGATCTACTTTTATAACTCATTATCCTCCTGATTAGCTTCCGAGCGTGTAGCTCTACTATTCCCCACCGTTTGCACTTACTGTCCAAGTTGACTATCCTATCCTGTTCTGTGTTACTCGTAAAAGGAAATGGCCTGAAAGCTATTTCCTACTGTGTGGAAAAATTCAGATATTACAAATGATGGAACTATAAATGCTGAGCACCATTTTCAAACAGAACGTTTAATTGCTGTTCAGACGAATCAGCTAGAGTCGATAACAGCCACCACCTCCATTGCTTGATAAGTCATGCAGTTTAATAATGTACTATGATCTTTCCCCAATACACAAACACTGACCTTTCGCATTTTAAGCCCGCATAGCCTGGCTTACAAAGACACTGCATACGATCTCCATGGTCCACACAATCCTTTGCAAAGCTACAAAAGGAGTCAGAGCAGGGAGCAAAAAAGTTGCACGCATTATTTCAATAAATACTTAAGACCAACAGTTTAAGAACAATTTCGTTTGGTTTTCCTCCTAGCAGTTTCCTTCTGATGAACTGGAAATACATACTTGTTCGAAGAAACTTTGAGAGGACACGGGCACTGAACACAGAGCGATGCTGCGCCGATTGTGGCGTTTTCAACCAACCCAGTCTTGCAGCGCTCACAGTCTTCCCCTTCAGTGTTATGCTGGCAACTCTGGGAAGAAGAGGTTTAACATTTTTTTAAACTTTATTCGTTAACTTGCTCTCAAAACGCCCCAAAATGTCCTTTGGAGGGGGGGGAGGAGTGGGGGGAACAAAAGATTAAAGGTCCGATTCTCCGAACGCACACTATCGCTGGGGAAACTCGCTCGTGGTGTCCTGATGCATGAAGCTGGTAGTTCCCATTCATAAAAGCGGACCTTAAAAGTCCAACGAGCAGCCATTTCTGATCATGGACATTACCCACAGGGCTGAGACCCACTCGCGTGTGGTAAAGGGAACCAGTGGTGTTTCTACAGGGAGTGGTTCTACTGGATGGCCCTGCAGGATAAACAGCGAGCTTAGCGTCCTGCCTCCCAATTTAAGCCCCATCTCCTTCACTCAATGATTAAAGGAAACTGGTACTTCAGTGCCACCAGGATCCTGAAACTTGGAACAACTGAATCCTCAAAGGAAACGCTGCATTTATATTTTATATTGAAATTTATATTGTGTGATTTCAACCCATTTAAGTTTTCATTTCCACAATTTACTACTTATAATAATATGGAAAAATAGTGCATTTAATATTGGCAATCCATGCCTAAATGCAGGTGTTGCTCTAATGGCCGCATTAATATAGTTTACAACACATTCAAATTGGCACTTTTAAAATGTCGCTTGGTATATCATCCATTTGATTCCATATTCATAAAATATTAATATATCCCATAATATGGGATGTCTTAATTTGTAATAACCTTTCCTTGACTTTACAACTTTCTGGACTCAACATTGAGTTCAACAATTTCAGATCACAACCACCGCTCCCATTGTGGGGGACAGCTGTTGGTAATGGTTCTGCTACTGCCATTTACCCCTTCTCTGGGTCCACCTTTTGTTTCTTTACTTGTCCCATTACCATCTCCTTTCGCCTTGTACCATCATCCCTTTTGTCATTTAATCTCTCCTGCCGTCCACCCCATCACAGACCTTCCCTTTTGTTCTTTCCTCCCATCCCCCCTTTCCCTGCCTCTGCACTTGCTTAAAGACTGGTACACCTCTGACCGTTTCCAGTTCTGATGGAAGATCATCGACCTGAAACATTAACTCTGTTTCTCTCTCCACACACGCTGCCTGACCTGCTGAGTATTTCCAGCATTTTCTCTTTCAAAAAGCAGTCCTTGGTTCAATATGATTTTGTAGATTTGCAAAATAATAAACATGATCATTACTTATATACTTACTACACATATTCCAGATCCATCAAGGCACTGGTCAGAATGGCCATTGCAGTTACAAGGTACACATTTACCCAGGAAAAGGCCCTTTGTATCTCGATAGTAACCTGGTGAACAGTCCTATTGGATTAAAAAAAGGGAAATATAATCAAAAAGAATTGCATTTATATAGCGCCTTTCACGGCCACTGGACGTCTCAAAGCGCTTTACAGCCAATGAAGTTCTTTTGAAGTGTAGTCACTGTTATTATGTAGGAAACGTGGCAGCCAATTTGCACACAGAAAGCTCCCATAAATAGCAATGTGATAATGACCACATCATCTGTTTTAGTGATGTTGATTGAAGGATACATATTGGCCAGGACACTGGGAATAACTTTCCTGCTCTTCTTCGAGATAGTGCCCAGGGATCTTTTACGTCCACCCGAGAGAGCAGACGGGGCCTCAGTTTAACGCCTCATCCGAAAGACGGCACCTCCGACAGTGCAGCGCTCCCTCAGCACTGCACTGGAATGTCAGCCTAGATTTTTGTGCTCAAGTCCCTGGAGTGGGACCTTCTGACTCAGAGGTGAGAGTGCTACCCACTGAGCCATGGCTGACACCCAAATCTAGTTTTTTAAATAATTAGCTCTTCTACGCCCTGTATAGAATATATCATAGTCACACACCTAGTGCACACTGAAAAATACAGCCATTTTAAAGTATACATCCAAGCTTTGACACTAGCTAAACTCCCGGCAACAGGACAGGTGATGCAGTTAGTTAAAGACACCATTGGGCCTCTAGCGCCTGATATCAAATCCGACTCGAACTGATGGGATGAAATGCTCCTCGGACACTGTTGATGGTCCTGTGTAGAATTGTTTGGTAAATGCATTGGGGGATAAGGCAGATAGATGGAGTTGCAGTATCCGTCAGCCATTATCTAACTACATGGTGGAGCAGGCTCGGGGATGGGGGCTGAATGGCCTACTCCTGTTCCTATGTATATTTTGCAGTTTAAATCCAGTCCCTAGTCCAGTGCAAGACAGCTCATAATCTGAGATCGATTGGCAGAAAGGCCAAAAGCCGAGGGAAATGGAATTATTGCACTAGTTCAGAATTTTAGTCCAAGTACAAGAAGTTTTAGCCTCATCTGACATTTGCTCTCCCTGAATTGCTCGATGCTGGCATATCAGGGTAGGTTTTCTGAATTTGCGCTGCTGGTATGGAGCTGCGTGCACTTGGGATTTGGGTGGGCCCTGTTATATATGCAGACGTTAGATATACTCTCTGTGTAGTCACTGTACAGTTGCATAAGATGGAGACTTGTTTACCTGATGTATTATCAATAAGGTTTACACTGTGTATATACTGTGCTGACACGACTAGAGGGTGCAACTGGTGGAGACCGGGGTTTCCTGCCCCGGTGGCAGGGGCTGTATAAAAGGGTAGCCACCATGCGACTGCCACACTCTGGAATTACGAATAAAGGACCAAGGTCACTACAGTTTGAGTACAACATATTGCCTCGTGGAGTCATTCATAGGTGCATTACAGACATAACCGGCCCCACAGGATTATCTGTCTATTAAAACCAATGGATCAAAATCCCGCAGGGGACCGCTGATATCCACACTCTAAGCAAACTCTGTGCTGGGAGTGGAAATTTGTAAAATCTACCCTATATGATCTAATTGAATGGTGGAGAAGGCTCAGGGGAGGGGGGGGGGGGGGGTTGAATGGCCCTGTTCCTATGTACATTTTGCAGTTTAAATCCAGTTCCTAGTAAAATGTAAGACAGCCCATCTAGAAAAGTTCCATTCCCCAGCACTGCTATCCCTCACTTGGGAAACAAAAAATTGACCTTCTCCTCTTCCTCCTCCTCATTTGTCTTTTTTAAAGAACTAATGGAGTGCTCATTAAAATTTCAAATACGTCAAATTAAGCGAATTTATGACAATTCCCTTTGCCATTTAACCAGATAGTGACCAATGGCATTTATAAAACATTTAAACGAAATATCAAAGAGCCAGGCACAGATGGTCAACACTGAAGTGATTGGAACACATAACAACACTGATAATGGTAACAAGGTTCAAGAGAATTTGGATGAGACATAGAGGCCAACACATGAATAAATTATTGCCAGTGTCAGTCAACGTCATTGGCAATTCATTAGCAAATATATGAACAAAGCCGCTCCCTTGGTAAATGAGAAAAGTTTGTAAACATGGGTGCCTGCAATGAGAATGCACAACACAAACTGGTAAGAATCTTAAAGCACAGAAGGAGGCCATTTGGTCCAACGTGCCTGTGCCAGCTCTTTGAAAGAGCGATCCAGTTAGTTCCACTCCCCGCTCGCTCCCAGAACCCTGACATTTTTTTCTCAGCAAGATGTCAAAAAAATTACACATTTGGAAGAAAGCACTTTGCAATGCACAGGATGTCTCTCTCGTGCTGGCGCACATTGACCTGTTTTCTGGACCCATTGGGATCATAACCTTCAGGGCTGCTGACTGAGGGCCATGCGGCTCTTTGTCAGCCGGCGCGGACACGATGGCCAAAATGGCCTCCTTCTGCGCTGTAAATTTCTATGTTTCTATAACCCTCAAGATGAACGGCTAGGATTTAAAAAAAAATCAGTTGCTGAGTTTGGAGAGTTCACCTACACAACCCAGGTTCACAACCGATAACTGCAATTTTATAAAGGGGCTGATGCATATAAATGACTCACCCACCCAGCAGCGAGGCATAAACAGCTCAGTAAATAGACACCAAAAGAAAGAAAGAATCACACAAACCTGACAGGAATCTCCGACATAATTAGCTGGACAGAGACAGATCTCCACATTGCTGGCTGCACTCCCACCTCCAGAGTTAGACGCTTGCTCAAGGATCACATTCTGCAGCGCAACAAGCTTGGCTAATTGGGAGTGTAGGGCTCGAATCTGTAGACTGTCCAGGCTGGCCAACACCATCATCATTTCTTCCCTGGACACGGGGTTGTGTGTTTGTGCATGCCTGAAGTTACTCTGTGCAAAATGAAACACATTCTACACATGAGCAGATGCGTCTGTACTAGCATTACAGGAAACTGGATTCAGAGTATGCTGCTGTCACTGGATTGAGAGACTATGCTGCTGTCTTTGTGCCATTCCTTTCTCAGTGTCTAAGCGATCCTTTGTTGATCTGAGTGCAAGCATTACCCTGAATCTATCCCAGAAGCATCTTAGACCATGGCTCCTCTCTCTTTTAAACCCCAAAGATTCCTCGAAACATGCACGAGTTTCATTCCAATGCTACCTTTGCCTGGTGTAAATGCAGAGTTAATGCTCAACCCGATTTCTGGGTGATGTGGAAGCGAGACTCCTATCTTCCAGGAGTCTCGCTCCATTTCCCTCTGGACTCAAGATGGGTTCTATCTTTATATTTAGACCACCATCATCATCATAGGCAGTCCCTCGGAATCGAGGAAGACTTGCTTCCACTCTTAAAATGAGTCCTTAGGTGCATGAACAGTCCAAACGAGAGCCACAGTCCCTGTCACAGGTGGGACAGATAGTCGTTGAGGGAAAGGGTGGGTGGGACTGGTTTGCCGCACACTCTTTCTGCTGCTTGCGCTTGATTTCTGCATGCTCTCGGCGATGAGACTTGGTGCTGAGCGCCCTCCCGGATGCACTTCCTCCACTTGGGGCGGACTTTGGCCAGGGACTCCCAGGTATCAGTGGGGATACTGCACTTTTTCAGGGAGGCTTTGAGGGTGTCCCTGTAACATTTCCTCTGCCCACCTTTGGCTCGTTTGCCATGAAAGAGTTCTGAGTAGAGCGCTTGCTTTGGGAGTCTCGTGTGAAGAAAACCCATTACAGTTTGTAATGTAAATATAATCTTCGTCTTTTTAAACTCCAAAAATGAAACTAACTATACTTGCTAAAATCTTGCAGAGTTCGATGGGCAGTGCAGACTTGCTCGATACTTTAACCACATATATCCTAGACGACACGTACATATACACAGCATCGCACTTTACAACCTCAATAGACGTTCACTTAAGCATTAATTTATAAAAAACAAACAACAAAATAACTGATCTCAAACCTCCACCAGTTGAAGCCAGCTCTCGTGCTGCTGTCCAGGTGCTGGGTAATCCTTCGCTACATACATTATGGTCATTTGGTTTCCCTGGTGAATAAGGAGGAATTATTCAATATTAAAATACCCACTACAAAAAAATAAGTGCTTATCTGTGCCAGGAGGACATACGATTCAGAATAGAAACATTTAGGAAAGTTCACAGCCCGTACATCCTGCAAACTCAGCACTACTTATGGGCCGGTCGGGACTGTGTCGTTATTTCAGGTTTTACAAAAACGTACCTTCAAAATCACATCGGGGCGAGCTTCAACCGGTAGAGACAGGATGTCGCCGCGCAGAACCTCGGATCGAAGCTGGTACATCAAGTGCCCTCCGTACGATGACACCTTCGAAGGAGAAAAGCTCGCGTCACTTCTGAATGGAGGTTTAACAGACAAATTAAAAATGCGATTCCGTGAAAAATGGGTTCAAAAAAATAAGGTGCCGAGAAGCTGCGCAGCACCCAGTTATCGGGTGAAAAATGGGCACCGAAGAGTCAATCATATCGCCTGTAGCGTGCGCATGGCCATTCCGCGCTGGGAGAGTGCCGCTGGGCAAA
The DNA here is from genome assembly GCF_044704955.1 of Pristiophorus japonicus. Lineage (NCBI taxonomy): Eukaryota > Metazoa > Chordata > Chondrichthyes > Pristiophoridae > Pristiophorus > Pristiophorus japonicus. Next base: position 186,508,738 of record NC_091988.1, on the reverse strand, counting down.
TTGGTTACAGCGCCCCAAGTGATCTAGGACACACATCAGAAACTAGCGCTAGGCCCGTATCTGTGCCAGCACAGGGCCTAACGACCATTTCGCGCCCCTTTCCGACATTCGATCGGATGGACCACACAGCCTGCGCTGTCTATGCTGTGCCCAGCTTTCTTGAGACGACAGCAGCCAAACCAGCGGTCCTTAAAAGAGCCAGCTGGAGACTTCCATCAAAAGGATATGTAAAAGATTATTAACTTAACTGAATGTGAAACCAGGAGGAGCAGAAGTGTTCCTCCCACTGCAATCTTTGGCCCCTTGTAGTCTGTGGACTCTAAAGAGGGGTATCAGTGCTCATGGAAGTGAGTTGGCCTCGACGTACCTGGTCTCCAAGGTAGGGGGATGGTGCCTGCCAGTACAGCTCCTGGTAGATATCGGCCACCTCACGAAGATCAGCTTCAACCTCTCTCTCTGCAGGTTTGAGGGATACTGGCAACTCTTGGCGATCCCCACCCAGCAACTTCCAGTCATTCATGTGAACAAACTGAAATTGAAAATGTCATGGGATGAAAAAGGTTCTCAGTTTGGGAAAACCTAACGTTAAGCTTCTTTTTCCAGAAACATGTTTGCATTCTGGCGTTCAGATTTTGTTGTGAAGAAAATCTATGACTATTGAACTCTTACCCTGCTACAAAACCACACAGAGATCCGATTCAAAGATAGCGTGTGTCTTCACTTAAGCCTTGACTAATGCTCTCCTGGAATGATTCATAACCCTCACATCCTGGCAGCAGTTCATACATTAAGACAACCCATAAGAGCAAATTATATTCTTGTTTGATGGAGATAATAACCTAAAGGCAGCTTCAAGCACAATCTCACTCAGTGGCAGGAGGGTCGGTAACCAGAGAACACAGATTTAAGGTGATTGGCAAAAGAACCAGAGGTGACATGAGGAAACATGTTTTACGCAGCTAAATGTTGTGATCTGGAATGCACTGCCTGAAAGGGCGGTAGAAGCAGATTCAATAGTATCATTCAAAAGAGAATTAGATAAATATCTGAAGTGAAAAAATGTACAGGGTTATGGGGGAAGGAGCAGGGGGAGTGGGACTAATTGGATCGCTCTCCCAACGAGCCGGCACAGGCACGATGGACCGAATGGCCTCGTCCTGTGCTGTATCATTCTATGAATCTAAGTAAAATCAAGAGATACACAACAGGTCTGTCAAGATCTGAAAGATAGAGATGTAGGAGCAAATGTTCTGACGGGGTGTGTCCAACGCAGAGCTTCACACAACAGGAGTTTGGGTCTTTAGGTCATGCTGTACCATGAGCACTAAATCAGAAAATCTATCCATATCGTTTCTGGTGCTGATCTTTGCCGACAATCTGATTTTTGTTTAATTTCTGTCATTTTCAGTTTTTTTTTTTCCTGTTATAACACATCAGTGCGAAGGGTCTAACCCATAAAAGCATGAACTCAGTCAAACAGTGCTGTCAGGAGCGGAACCTTCCGAGGAGAATGTGACACCGTGCTGGCAATACGTGACTCACCGCAGTCCGTTTCTTATCGGAGATCCGGCAGCGATCGGTGGCCCCGAAGCAGAAGCAACTGGTGCATCCTTTGGGATTGGCTGGATCCAAATAGAATGTTCCAAGGCGGCAGGTGTCACACTGCGGGCCCTCCACATTTTCCTGCACAGAGAAATCCAGGAAAGAAAAGAGAGATGAGCGTGCTACAGCTCGTCCCATTTTTAGTTAGTGAGCAGAGCGCTTGTTTCAGGAGTCTCGTGTCGGGCATGCGGACAATGTGGCCCATCCATCGGAGCTGATTGAGCGTGGTCAGTGCTTCGATGCTGGGAATGTTGGCCTGAGCGAGAACGCCGCCGTTGGTGCGCCTATCTTGCCAATCGATGCTCTGTCGACCATGAGCTTGGCGCTCTACTCAGAGCTCTAACACGGCAAGCGAGCCCCAGGTGGGCAGAGGAAATGCTTCAAGGACACCCTCAAAGCCTCCTTGAAAAAGTGCAACACCCCCACCCCTGACACCTGGGAATCCTTGGCCCAAGACCATTCAAAGTGGAGGAGAAGCATCCGGGAAGGCGCCGAACACCTCGAGTCTCTTCGCCGGGAGCATGCGGAAGCCAAGCGCAAACAGCGGAAGGAGCGCACGGTAACCTAAGCACCCCATCTACCCGTCCCTTCAACCACCATCTGCCCCCATCTGTGACAGAGACTGTAGGTCCCGCATTGGACTCATCAGTCACTTGAGAACTCATATTAGCGTGGAAGCGAGTTATCCTCGACTCCGAGGGACTGCCTAAGAGAGTTAGTGAGACCTGTAGCATAAACAGGACCAGAGTGGTCTCCTGGACTTGTTTTCATCACCTAAAGGGGTCGGGAAGGAATTTTCCAGATTTTTTTACCCCTAATTGGCTCCCGGGGTTTTTTTTAATCTGTTCGATCGCCTCTCCCACAAGCCCAACTCTGAACAGGAGAGGCATTCTTAGGGTTGGTCAAAAGAATTGGGACTAGAAATTCACTGGGATACTGCCCCTCACGAGGGTCGGTCCAGGGGCGCTAAAGGGTAGCCGCGAGCGCTGGCATTCACGTCCCGGTACCAGCAGCGGTGAGGAGTATCGCCCGGGAGCGTCGCGCCGGTGTGTAACGCCCCCGGTATCGACTCGCCCTCAACATTTAGTTTTGTGCTGAACCCGTAGCGCCCCGCAGTGACCCCGCCAGAGCAAGCTGGCGTGCAGAGCTGTCCCGGCGACGGTGAGCGAAGGAATGACTTCAAGTCGCAGATAGATAGATTTTTAACCAATAAGGAAATTAAGGGTTACGGGGAGCGGGCGGGTAAGTGGAGCCGAGTCCACGGCCAGATCAGCCATGATCTTGTTGAGTGGCGGAGCAGGCTCGAGGGGCTAGATGGCCTACTCCTGTTCCTAATTCTTATGCTCTTATGAGGTCAGTGTGATCGATTCTATTTTTCATTCTTTTGCGATTTAACTTTATTTGAGGTGAGTAATATATAGGAAATGTTTTTTGTTCCGATTTTTTTTTTGTAGGGAGGCTTCCCTTGAGGAGCTCTTTAGCTCAAGATATTCAGTTCCTCACCCGGCCTCGCGCCCCAGGAGAAGTGTGGAACGCTTCCCTTAGTGCCCCACTTGGGCCGCAACCACTGAATTTGTTGGCTGCCCTCGCAAACCATTTCCCGGTGCTAAATTTATTTACCGCCCGACAGTAATGCCTCGAAATACCTTTAACCTAATTTCCAGCCCTTGGAATATACTAGAACATTCCACCTTCTCGCTGATCATAAATCAACAATGATAACATCTGAAGGGCATTCGCCAACCCTCGCCCAATCCAACCATCCGATGGCTTTCAGAAGGGGTGGCGAGTGTATATAGTGTGATGCACAAGGCATTGCAGTTGTGTGGGCAAGCCTAAAGCCGAATTGTGCTTCAGTATGCATTAATTAAGCTTCCATAAATTGTCAGACTCTCAAGCTTCTCTAGGCCAGTTCTTTCGTCGGTGCAATCACAGCTCACTATTTCAATTTCAATGTACCACACGATGTGGGGGCACGCAGGGGAAGATGTGTGTAACTGTTTGACTAATGATACTGATGTGATTATTGCTCTCGAATTTTGTTTTAACTTGATTGAGCACTTCATCGAATTTCATGTCGAGGCAATGCTATGGTTTAATCAGGCTCATATAACAAACAGTAGAGGTTTTTTCCTATCTGAAGTGATCATATATAATTGTAAGGACACACTGCGTTAATACCTCAATTTAAAATAAAATTCGAGAGCAATAATCACATCAGTATCATTAGTCAAACACTCACACACATCTTCCCGTGCGCGTCCCCACATCGTGTGGTACATTTTTGTTTAAATAGGGAGCTGTGATTGCACCCTCAAAGGAACTGGCCTGAAGAAGCTTGCGAGTCTGACAATTTATGGAAGCTTAATTAATGCATACTGAAGCACAATTGGTCAATGGATATACCGTTACTGATGGTTTGGCTCCCCCCACAGTGTCAGTTTCTCCGCCCCCCCATGAGGTCATCGACCCTATCTGAGTCCAGGACACGGTGTATATTTAGCACTTCCAGCACTCAGATTGTGTGAGGGAAGGTCAGGGTGCAGAGATCAGCAAACCCGATCTACAGCTGGCATGATGCATCCATGGGGACTGCAAATCAGGTGCCGCCAAGGATTTAGATAGAGTAAATGAAGAGAAATGGTTTCCAATGGCTGAAGAGTTGCTAATGAGGGGGCACAGATTTAAGGTGATTGGCAAAAGAACCATAGGCGACATGAGGAAACACTTTTTTACTCAACGAGTGGTTATGATTTGGAAGGCACTGCCTGATAGGGTGTTGGATACAGATTCAACAGTAGCCTTCAAAAGGGAATTGGATAAATACTTGAAGGAGAAAAAATTGCAGGGATGTGGGGAAAGAGCTGGGAGTGGGACTAAGGTGGATTTCTCTTTGAAAGAGCTGGCGCAGGTTCGATGGGCTGAATGACCTTCTTCTGTGCTGTACTATTCTATGATTCTATATATCATGTGTCCAAATTCTGTTATGTGCTCGTGCCCATTTAAATTCTGCTCTGGGAGTGCTAAATTCTAAAAGGTTCCGCACTCTGTCTTTAAGTTCTCAGCCTGTACAGAACATGTACTGAAGTCCACTCCGGGAGGAGGACCCAACTATTATAGTTCCAGTTTTTATTTATTACCGGTACATTCTGTGTGACTAGTCCAATCGAGAGAGCAGGGGACTATTCCCCAGTGTCCTGGCCAATATTTATCCCTCAAACAACATCCTTAAAACAGATATCTGGTCATTATCACATTGCTGTTGGGAGCTTTGTGGGAGCTTACTGTGCACAAATTGGCTGCTGTGTTTCCTACATTACAGCAGTGACTACACTCGAAAAGTATTTAATTGGCTGTAAAGCGCTTTGAGATGTCCATTGGTCATCAAAGGCACTATATCAATGCAAGTCTTTCTTTCATATATCTTTATTTTAATTCATTTTTTTAGTTTTGATGTCTTTCTGAGCTACTTCAGAATGTACCCTACTGGCCCATTAAAATATTCATGAACCAAGTTTAAAGATGTATGAAAGCACATCACAATCTGATTGAGTGTTTTAAAATGATCACTTTGCATTTCGGATTATCTGTTGTACAGTCAGTCACGTGTTTATCTGCTTTGATAGGACTGACCTTGCAATGACATCGCCCGGTGACCGAGTCACAGATGCTGGCTTGTGTTCCGGCCTCATGACAGTCACATGGCAGACAGTCTGGGTAGTGGTAGTATCCAGAGGCACAGCGATCACACTGACGTCCATCGACATTCGGTTTGCACCTAAACAAAGATTCAGGATAGCAATTGAAAGGATCCAGAAGATGAAGCCCATCACAATGCTCTCATCCAGGACTCAACTTATTTCAGGCGACAAATAATGCACTCTCACACAGAGTCACACTCAAACGGAGCAAAAGTCAAAGATTCGATGCTACAGCGTTGGAGTCTTGTCTCTGACTCATGCTTCCTTCGAGTATGACTCTCTGTTCGGAATCTGAGTTCAGTGTATTTAACATTTCTTTAATACATGGAATACTCTCCAAATTCTACACAGGAGAAAATACATTCAAACAGCATTTTTCTATTAACTGAGTCTTCCTGCAATTACGTAGGGCCTTAGTGAGACCATATCTGGAGTACTGTGTACAGCTTTGGTCTCCTTACCTAAAGAAGGATTTGCTTGCCTTGTGCAACGAAGGTTTACTAGACTGATTCCTGGGATGGGGGGGATTGTCCTGTGAGGAGAGATTGAGTAGACTAGGCCTATATTCTATAAAGTTTAGGTGATCTCATTGAAACCTATAAAATTCTTAAGGGGCTTGACAGGGTAAATGGATGCACTATGGCTGAGGAGTTTAGAACTAGGGGGTCACAGTCTCAGAATAAGGGGTCAGCCATTTAGGACTGAGATGAGGAGAAATTTATTCACTCAAAGGGTTGTGAATCTTTGGAATTCTCTACCCCAGAGGGCTGTGGGGGCTCAGTTGTTGAATATATTCAAGACAGAGATTGATAGGTATTTTGATATTAAGGAAATCAAGAGATCTGGGGATTATTTAGAAAGGTGGAGTTGATATAGACGATCAGCCATGGCCTTATTGAATGGTGGAGCAGACTACTCCTGCTCCTATTTCTTATGTTCTTATGAGGTCAGCCATTTTCTTCTGGGGAGCGACTGGGAATGGGATGGTGTGATGGGGGCAGAGGGAGTTTTCTCTGGTCGTTATTATAATCAGCAGCATTGCAAACAAAGCAAGAAGGTTTCTTATATTTGCTAATTGTAGCAAAATGGCAAAAGCATTCCAAGAGAACCGCTTTATGATTTTCAAGAAAAAGCAATCAGGTTAAATATCCTGCTATGTCTTATATCATCACTGACATGCAGAGAGACCAGGGGAAATCTTCACTAACACTTGTTGCCAGGTGAGGATGTCAAATGATAAAGCATCACATGAACACAATAAAAGGAACAGTTATCAGTTAGCAAGCGGAAAGGAGCTTTCTGTAGCAATCGAATTCCTATAATATGGTGACAAAAAATAATTCCAAGCGGTAGAAATGTATTGACTGTTTGTGCCTCGAGTGACTGGTCTACAAGTAATATTCTGTGCTGGTAATTTATCAATTGATATTTGACTCAACTCGGGATATATGTCTACACCAATAATACTGATTCAGATTTAGGCACTTTTATAGTGCAGCTAAATACTCACTAATTATTTCTGTCGGCAGGTCACTGATTCAGACAATCCTGTGTAAATACTAAAAATCTATAGTAGATTAAAAACATTACACCTGTATGTACTTCCTGCCTATAAAGCCATATGTCCTTTTGTCATTTATTTGTTACAGTATTGTCAACTTTTTAACCATCATAAATTCCTATGTCCACATTTACAATTGGAATTTCCAGTGTAAACTTGTCACATTGTAATTACATCATCCTGCCAGTGGTGGTGCTGTGGTGCCTCATTTTTGTGTCTCCCAGCATCTCACTTTGCACTACAGAGAAACTCCTATGCTCTAGCCAACTCCACTTTTAAGCTTCCCGAACTGCCATAAGTTTTTTTATTTAATAAAATCAAAGTCTATTATATAAAAATAAGGACTATATGACTTTGATGACTGAATCAAGTTTGCACCCTGCTTCCGATATCCTGTGTTTGTTTCACCTGAAGGACTGCATTTGGTCTCAAACCACTGTGCGCAATGACATATGATACTGACTAGTCTAAAATTAAACCAGAAAATGCTGGAAATGTACAGCAGGTCAATGAGCATCTGAAAAGGGAAAAGATAGGTTAACATTTTGGGTAGAGACTATGGGGCAGGTTCTCATCTTCACCGCCTGGGTGACAAGCCCTGGCAAAGCACACCGACAACAACTGGTCAAGGGGAATCGTACACCTGTAGGAGAGCACAGCTGCATTTCCTGCCATTTAAATGAATGGAGGGGAAATTGGATGGGCTTGGTCAAAGGCGGGCAATCCTTGCCAGATTTCTGTGCTCCGTCCGGACGATGCTTTGTGCCCTGGCGCTGAAGACAAAACAATTCACCTCCATCGGTGGGAGACGGACTGAAATGATGGGCTGCTTTTTCGCTTTTCAGATGCCGATAGACCTTGCTGTGTATTATATTTCTGGTGTTTTATGATTTTGCTCCTGTGCAATGAAGCTACACTAAAGACGCAAAAAGCGCCTGGAGCTTCTCTGGTTATCACTGCTCCGTTGAGCGTAGTCTGAAGTACGGATGTGGGTGGATGGAGTTCCACAACTCTTTGTTTTGACTTCACAAATTCCACGACCTGATGCTATCTCCCTGCGACCAGATAGGAAAAACCACACAGGTACATAAAAGATCTAGGTCGGTGGCTACTATTCCAAAACAAAACAGGTACTGAGTGCTTCAAGCACTTTGCCGCTCAACCTGTCAGGAACAGCTTTCTTAAGGTTCTTTAATATTGGTGCGAGCAGGGTGCCATCAGTTCCCGACACACGAGCCTCGTTCAACCGTCGGAAACCACAGTGTAAACTTGCCAGATTTGCTAAATTTAATTGCTGATTAAGACCCAGAATCCTAGTGACCAGAATTGGGCAGGTGAACATCGAGGTTGATGGTAACTGCGCTAGACCCACACCTCGTGACCAATAGCACAGGTACCCAGTGTCATATATAACTCCATCTAGTGGATTACTGCTCCATCTAGTGGACGACTGTGGTAATGCAGCCATTGCTGGAAATACAATAAAAGCATCAGGTGACAGGTCACCTGACAACTTCCTGACTGGAAGCCATCTTGTAAGTGTGTGTTTGTGATGTCATAGAGAATATACCACATTGGCACCACTATAAAAGGGTTCTTAAACTTGCAATGGATTGAATTTGCACAGTCCTAAATTAACAAAATAGCTCGTGTTCCCCACTCCTAGGAATAAGAACGAGGTGCCCCCTCATTCCCTTTTGTAACGGAACTGAATAAAACAAATTAAAACACATACACACACTGGAATGGCTTGTGTATCTGCTCCATGTATTATAAAGTACATAACAAAACTTGGCTGAGATGCCCCTCCCCTAGTCTGACTCCCTCTCGCATACCTTGCTACCAGATAGCACTGTACCACGACTATCCTGGTACTTGATAACATCTGATCAACTGAGAGTAGATTAATCAGGTCTTAGACAAAACCATGGTGAACATGAAGTTGCCCAGGAATTTGGCATCAATTTACTACGTTCCTGCTGTTGTGAGGCATCGCTGGATAGTGTATCACTCACATCAGCCGGGAGTTGCGAGACAGGCACATGACCAACCACCTCACCTGCACTGCCCGCTCTCGGTGTTACATCCAGGTCTGGTCTGATCTTGAATCCCCGAGTACGAGCAGTTGCATTGTTCACAGCCAACCAGTGGGTGGCAGCCAAATGTCCGCGGCTGACAGACAATGCACTCCGGCTGAATGGTCCGTGGTGGACATATGCAGTGACCTGTGACCTCTTCACACAAACGTCTGCCGCAGTTACATGCTGGAAAAGCAACAAAAAAAAAAGAATTGGGAGGTTTGGTCCAATTGTTAAGTAAGGTGGTTACAGTTTTTTAAGTTCATCTTTTTCCTCTATCCTTATTTTAAGTCCCCTGTATAGAGCCAGACAGATAATCTACTGCCAGGCCTCTGTCAATGAAAGAATAAATCTATATGGTTGACAGGTGAGGATAGGACCAATCCTAACATAGAATCATAGAATTACATAGAATGAACAGCACAGAAACAGGCCATTCAGCCCAACAGCTCTATGCCAGCGTTTATGTTCCACATGAGCATCCTTCCAACCATCTGCATCGAAACCTATGAGCACAACCTTCTATTCCTTTCTTCCTCATGTGTTTATCTAGTTTCCCTTAAATGCAGCTATGCTATAGGCCTCAACTACTCCTATCATACTGCACAGGAAGAGGCCATTCGGCCCATCGTCACTATCCTGGCTCTTTGAAAAAGCTAATCAATTAGTCCTGTAGTGTATTTGCTTCATGGGTTCTTTGCTTAAGAATTCACATTTGCTGTAAATAACTAGTTGGTTTATTAGTAAAGGCTTAACAATCAAACTGAACCCTACCAGTTCATCTACCAGGCTCACAACTGCACGCCTCATCGTGGAGAACCTGAACTCATTTAACTGGGGTTTTATTGAGTCTTGTGAACATTACATGACTGGCTAAGCCACTCACAATACCACAGCTCCACAACTATTTTAAAGTAACTTTCAATCACGTGCCCCCCTTTTTTTTTAACAATTGAACAAATCAAGTCAAATTAAACTTCTGTTCCCTGTTGAAATGATGCACTCCAGTCCCTCCGGCGCCCACCTCTCGGGGAAGGCTGCGAGCATACTGGTGGACACCGCATGCTCCATCTCCAGGGACACTCTGACGGAAGAGAGGCAGGCAGTCGGGCTGAACGACCCCTCGATGCAACAGCTCCACAACTCTTTTGGAGTAAAACATAATTAACATTAAATCAAGTGCCCCCTAATCTGGGGGTCACTCCAGCCACTTTTCAACTGCCCTTTTTTTTGTGTTTTTAAAAAAAAAATTTTTTTGGGGGCATTAAAATCATAAATTTTACAAGTGCCCCCTATAAAAGGGGAGGACACTAAAACCGGCAATTAAAACAAATTAAACTTTAAAACATATAAAATCAAATTAAAATTTGGTTGCCGGGGGTAATAATGCACTCCAGTCCCTCCGGCGCCCACCTCTCGCGGAAGGCCGCGAGCGTACCGGTGGACACCGCGTGCTCCATCTCCAGGGACACCCTGCCCCGGATGTAGGCACAGAAGAGAGGCAGGCAGTCAGGCTGAACGACCCCCTCGACCGCCCGCTGCCTGGACCGGCTGATGGCACCCTTGGCCGTGCCCAGGAGCAGTCCTACAAGGAGGCCTTCGGACCTACCCGCTCCCCTCCGCACAGGGTGCCCAAAGATCAGGAGTGTGGGACTGAAGTGCAGCCAGAAATCGAGGAGCAGCCCCTTTAAATAATGGAACAGGGGCTGCAACCTCGCACATTCTATAAAAACATGGAACACGGACTCCTCCAGACCGCAGAAATTGCAGGCGGCCTGGGAGCCCGTGAACCGGCTTAAAAATTTATTGCACGGGACTGCTCCATGCACCACCCTCCAGTCCAAGTCCCCGATAAATAGTCGGAGGACTCCTGCGTAGAATGCACTCCATCGGGGACCCCCGCCTCCTCCGGACGGCAAGGTGGTACGCCATGGCGTGGCGAGACGGCAGGCGAGGATGGCCAGGTTGAGAGTGTGCAGGAGCAGCCCGTACAGGAAACCCCTCCGCGCAGAACTGAAAGGCACGGAGGGGATTTCCCTGAGGCGGCTCAAGTTGTGAGGCGCCTGCTCCCGAGGGAGGTTCCGGGGTTTGGCGCCGATGAGGAATTCCATCCGGACGGGGGTCAGTTCGGACGGGATCTCCCCACGTGCTTGAGCCTCCTCGACACACCTAATGGAGTCAGGGCCCAGAGCCAACAGCTCCACAAACCTGCGAGCGTGCTCACAGGTGCATACATTACAAGTCCCACTGCCCTGAACTTTCCCCACAGCCCCCCACAGTATGTATCCAATTCCCTTGTGTAAGCTTCCGTTGTGTCTGCTTCCATCGCCCTGTCAGGTAGTGCCTTCCGTTACCGATGATACCCAATGGGCTAAATAACCCGCTGAAGCCGGCACGTGGCATTACCGCGGAGCGCTTCTTCCGATCTTCTCCCGTTTTTCCGGGGCTACGCGATCTTACGCTGAAGTTGCATCAGGAGATCGGGAAAAGCCTGGGAAGTTCTACCCCCCCCCCCCCACTCGTTTCAGATCGCACATATCGAATCTTTACTTGCATGAGGTACTGAAGGGTTGCTGGCTTGTGCTTTCCAACAGCAGTCAGCATCTTCGGAGGAGGGCAGGGACGAGTTCTTTCCCTCCTCTCCGCTCCTGAAGACCGACCAGCCCAGATCATGAGTTCACCGTGTAGCACTCCCAGTGCTGCTTCACACAGCCCTTAATAATGTTAAAATGTCTCTTTCAGTGCAGAAAAGTTACCTCTAACATATTTTGGTAAATTTTCCTCCGTTGTTCCTTATGATAATATACCCTGTTGTGTTTAATCAGTTAAAAGTTGTACTAAAGTTGCAAATGTGTTAAAATCGTAGAAGCAATCATTTCAGCTGTCAGTTCTGAATAGCTCGTGCACTGGTTTAACTTAAATAAGAAAACTGGCCCTTACGTCTGCAGTTCGGGAATCCGTAGTAGCCAGTCGCACAACGGGAGCAGTCACGGCCAATCACGTTGGGTAGACAATTGCACTGGCCTCCAAAGGGGTCACATGATGTGCCCAAGGCGCCCACTTCGTGGCACGTACAAGGCAGGGCACCGTTATTGTAAAATGCAGAGAGAGACACCGCCGAGTCTTTGCAGAATGTCGAGGCAGTCACGGGGCTACAAGAAATTCAGACATTTACAATCACATTTCCACTTGGAAAAAACAATGAACATTCAAAGAATAGTTCAAACAATGAACACTTGCAAAACTCTTTCCATTCTTAGTTGAAGTTCGCCAGTTTGAACGTAGTTGCACTTCAACTTTTCCTTTTGGATCAAACCCATAATTCAAAATTCAACCTTTATTGTAAGCTTCCAAACTTGAATACATTTCAAAACTGATTGTAAGCAAAGAATTTATACATTTTAGATAAAATAATTAAGTGATTTAATTTCTAATGTTACAGTGACAAAAGCTTGCATTTGTATAGCACGTTTAACATAAAACATCCCTACGGGGCTTCACATAGAAAAGCGATGGATTGAGGGGCACAACAGTTAGGAGAGACACGGATTGAGCGGTGGAGGATTGAGAAGCGGTAGTGGTAGAGGACAGAGGAGAGAGATGGACTGAAGGGCGAAGCAGAAAGGTGAAGAGGTTTACAGAGGGAAATCCAGAGGATGGGGTCAAGATGACTAAAAACCCTGTGGCCAACTGAGGAATGCTGGGAGATAGGGGGTCCAGAGTCAGAGGACTGTAGGGCACAGGCAGGGACAATGGTTTGAAGGAGGTTGGACAGGTAGTGTGAAGCGCGGCCATGTAGGGATTTGTCAGAGAATAATAATTCTCCTTTTTAAATTTGGTCCATCAGGATATAGGGAGCCAGTGGAGATCAGTGAGGATGTGTGTGAGATGGATGAGTGAGATTTACTGCAGACAGGAAATAGGTGGCAGAGTTTTGGAAAAAGTTGGGTTTATACCAAGGGAGGAGTTTGGGAGGCCAGCAGGAAGACATTGCGAAGTTGAATCTTAGGATAAAGTTATGAATAAGGGCTTCAGCGCTGGCACGGGTGAGATAGGGGAAAATATCAGGCAGAAGCCATCTGGTGATGGACAGCACGAGGGGGTTTGAAGCTCAGCTCAAGGACAGACACGACATTGAGGTTGCAGAGTGTTTGTTTTGGCCTCCGTGAGCAACTGGGAGAGAAATGTAGTCGGGAGGAAGGGTACGGAGTTTTGGGGCAGAAACTGACTTGCATTTATATTGTACTTTATCATGCTTTTTGGAAAGATCTCCAAGTGCTTGATGTGCAGCGAACTACTTTGAAGTGCAGGGACAGTTGTTATATAGGCAATCACTTTGTACTCAGCGATCCCACAATCAATATGAGCCACCAGAGTTTACAGCATAGAAGGAGGTCATTCGGCCCATCGTGTATGTGCGGCTCTTTGCTAAGAGTCTTATCAGAAAGAATGAGATAAAGTTCATATTTTAGTTGTAGGAGGACTATTGAGCAGGGCACTAAGAGAACCTCTCTGCTCTTCTTCAAATAGCACCTAGGGTTCTTTTAACAACTAACTGAACAGGGAGGTGGCAATTAACATCATATCCGAAAGGCAGCACTCCTAATAATGCACCAGTCTCTCATTACCACACTGGAATGCTCGTCTAGATTATTATGCTCCGATCCTGGGACAACCTTCTGACACAGAAGCAAAGTGCCAGTCAAGCTGATGGAAGATTCAATCTAAAATCTTCTTAATGCAGCATGATTCTTCAGTATATAGAAATAAATGATTGAAGGATAATGTAAAGGATCTGAAGGATCCTCAGAAGTACAAATGAAAAGATACTTTTGAATGTTGCGATGCTTATGTGTGGAATGCCGTCACTCTAAACAAGGACTTACTTGATATAGAAACTGTTTGCTCCGCAGGTGCTGATGAAATCATAAGACTTGTCCAATGGTTCTTCAACAAGGTCGTTTGAATTGTAGCTGGCCTCTGGCACAACCAAAATATAGTCCTGGAAAGGACAATTGGAAAGTTACAAATCAGAGGTGGTGAATTCAGCATTTACTGGGCTAAATAATTGAAAGGCAAGCTGTGTATAATAGTTCTTCAATGTTGTGCTCAGCAGGGTGAAGTATTTCCCTCACCTGAACTTCAGACACCAGAAGCGATCAATCATCATAGGGCTGACTTTCCTCAGCTGTTCCGACAGAGTCTCACTATCTCAGCGGAAACAGGATAGAACCCAGAAATGCCGGTTCCTGATCTAAGCTAGGGTTTACTACTGGGCTTTGAAAGGAATTGATTCTACTCAACCCCTACAAGAGAAGGATGTGGCGGAATGGATACTGGCGACTCCCTACACAGGGAGCTCCCACTTTCACAGCACACGCGGGACCCGACAAGAATTGCGAGGCCAGGATGTTGAGTCAGATGAGGCATACTGACCTCCAGAAGGGTGCAAGTGGACCCCACTGGGGAGGGGGCTCCAGGCCAGAAGTGGCCAGGACCCCCTAGGAACAGGGGTTGGGGGGATGGGAGTGAAGGGGACACAGATAGGCTTCTGCTGCCCAAACAGGTAATCTCTGGGTTGCCGGCAGTGCGAGGCCAGCAGTTGCCCGAGACGTACCCATAGTGACATAGACGCCTGCTAACCTCATGCAAATCACATGCCTTGCATATTCCAGCAGGGTCAGCAATGGAAGTAACCGACCAGCACGATTCCAGTGTTGCTGCCAGGATTGTGGCCTGTGGATTATCAGGCCTCATTTGTTTTGTATTTTGAGTTCCAGTCATTCGCCCTCCCTTCACAGCAACTTATGCAACCAACAGAAATCAGCCAATGGAATGGGCCAAGTACATACAGTGGGGTCAGAGGTCAGTGATTCCTTCTCTCAGAAACATCCTGACTGAACTCTGGCCCAGAGGAGCTTAAGCTCCAAAGACCTACAGCTGTGGGACTTGAACTCACAATCTCTTGGCTAAGAGGGAAATGTTCTTTGGGAGAGTTCAGTTTTAACACTTTGAAATATTTCCTGTGTACCTCGGAAAAGAATAATTTCATGAGAACCGGCTGTTTGTACATTCCTACCCAGAATGATATCATCACTTACCAACCACAGACTCTTGCCATCAGGAATGCGAATAATAACAGACACATCGTTGTCAGTTATATCCAGGACAATCTTATTCTCAGAAAGGACAGAACCACGGCAACCATACCCGTGGGGACAGGAGGAAGCGTTGGTGTGACCTGGAAGGGAAACAAAAAACACAAAATGGTGGTCAGATCACAAGAGTGCTTTGAAGAAACACAGCCTTTGAAACGAGGCAGTGAAACTTACAACTGCATGAATACAGGGAACAAGGTGAGTACCAGTCGTCTCAGAATTTGTTTTCAATTTGGTCTTTGGGATGGAAGGCAGTATTTTATTGCCCATTTATTACCCTACGGGCATTAGGAGTCAAACACATAGTTTGGGACTGGAGTCATACATAGGTAAGATGAGGTGGACGCAAGGATGGTAAAGTCCCTCCCTTTGGTTTCCATGTCAAAATGGCAGCTTTCCTGATCATATTCCTGGTACCAGCCCACAGCTTACTAGCATTGTTGTATTCAGTTTCACAACTAGCCATGGTGCGATTTGAACTCACGACCTCTCGGTAAGTTAGTCCAGTACTATAACCACGAGGCTAATTTGCGATCAGGTGGAAGAAGTGTGTACAAGAATGGAAGGGAGTTGAGAAATATGACAGCGTGCTTGAAAAAAAAATGGAGTGACTCCTGCCAACGAAGCGGAAGCTACGCGCGCATAACTGTCAGGTCACAAACTTAAATAAATAAAGTTCACCACAACAGACGGAGGATCCCTGGGACGTGCTCAGGCTTCCCGGCATTTGTCCTCACAGCCCGATCTCCCCGGCATTAAAAAATGTTTTTTTAACGAATCCGCTCCCCTGACGAACTGGCAGCGCGTGTATGCGCAGTCCACTTCCAGTTCGTTGGCAGCAGTCGCGTCCCCCCAAACAAATTGTAGATAGTTACCCTAAGTTGCACTCACACATCGCAACTAAACTGGAAACAAATATAGCAAGTAATACTCACTGGTTAGGAGCAAGCTGGTGCAGAGCAGCTCTTGCACTGTATTTGTGCTTCCTCAAGGGGCAACGCATGTTGCATTCTATTTCTACTCTGGGCCTCGAGTCATTCTCATAAATACCTGACTGGTTGTATTAACCAAACCCTTTAACAGCAGAAATAGCAGATCAAGAAAAGTCAAGCTTCATTGCCTGTTGGCAGATGATAAACGCAGACTAACTTTCCAAACCACTTGTTTCCTTCAGCAGTTTCAGTTAGTCAGTTCTAGTCTCACACGCTGCTTAATGTGCTGCTTGATCGATTTTTTTTACCGGTTTTACTGATGGCTGGATTTAGCGGATCCACCTAGTATTTATCGGCATTGCTGCCAGTTGCACGAGACTCGGGAGATGTCAGGAACCATTGGCGCTGACTCCCCTCGGGTGCATTTAAGGGGCGGTTAGATAAGCACATGAGGGAGAAGGGAATAGAGGGTTCTGCTGATAGAGTTAGAGCTCAAGTGGAGCATAAACACTGGCATGGACTGGTTGGGCCGAATGACTGGTTTCTGTGCTGTACATCCTGTGTAAACACTCTCGGGCCAACGTTAAAGCAGCTTATGAGTTTATGTTGATGGGTTTCTACCCATTATAGAGCACCTCGAGTCTCATCGCCGAGAGCATGCGGAAATCAAATGCAGGCAGCAGAAAGAGCATGCGGCAAATCTGTCCCACCTTCCCTTACCCTCAACGACTATCTGTCCCACCTGTGTCAAGGACACATATTGGCTCTCATATTGGACTGTATAGCCACCTAAGGACTTATTTTAAGAGTGGAAGCAAGTCTTCTTCAATTCCGAGGGACTGCCTATGATGATTATGATGGTGATTATAGACAATCTGCGTTCTTTACTGAATTCAGGTTTCACTGAATTTACAAGGAATTCCATCGCATGTCCCAGGAACTAAAATGAGGCAAGGTGCATATTACACTTAAACAAAGTCATTATCCATTATATTATGAGCAAGGAACTACAATTATTACATACAACTGCGTATTAAGACTTTGGCACCTATAGTCGAATGAAATGTGACATAACCAATAGAATAGAGACCGCAATGATCTGATCCACATAGCCTCGTTTGAGTAAACACAGCCTAAGAACATAAGAAATAGGAGCAAGAGTAGGCCATACGGCCACTCTAGCCTGCTCCGCCATCCAATAAGATCATGGCTGATCATCGACCTCAACTCCACTTTCCTGCCTGATCTCCACATCCCTTGATTCCCCTAGACTCCAAAAATCTATCTATCTGAGCCTTGAATGTATTCAGAGACTCAGCATCTATAGCCCTCTGTGGCAGAGAATTTCAAAGATTTACAACCTTCTGAGTGAAGAAATTTCTCCTCATCTCTGTCATAAATGGCCGACCCCTTATCCTGAGACTGTGCCCCCTAGTTCTAGACTCTCCAGCCAGGGGAAACAACCTCTCAGCATCTACCCTGTCAATCCCCTTCAGAATCTTGTGTGCTTCAATGAGATCATCTCATTCTTCTAAACTCCAGAGAGTATAGGCCCATTCTATACAATCTCTCATCCCAGGAATCAATCCCTTTGCAGATGCTTTGTGTTCTCCTCACAGCTTACTGTCCTGCCTCGTTTTGTAGCGTCAACAAACGTGGATACATTACACTCGGTCCCTTCATCTAGGTCATTAATATAGATTGTAAATAGTTGAGGCCCCAGCACTGATCCATGCGGCACAACACTAGTTACAGCCTGCCAACCTGAAAAAGACCTAGTTAGCCCTACTCTCTGTTTTATGTCTGTTAACCAATCCTCTATCCATGCTAATACATTACCTCCAATCCCATGAGTATTGTGAGCAGTTTTGGTCCCCTAATCTGAGGAAGGACATTCTTGCTATTGAGGGAGTGCAGCGAAGGTTCACCAGATTGATTTCTGGGATAGCAGGACTGACATATGAAGAAAGACTGGATCGACTAGGCTTATATTCACTGGAATTTAGAAGAATGAGAGGGGATCTCATAGAAGCACATAAAATTCTGATGGGTTTAGACAGGTTAGATGCAGGAAGAATGTTCCCGATGTTGGGGAAGTCCAGAACCAGGGGTCACTGGCTAAGGATAAGGGGTAAGCCAAATAGGACCGAGATGAGGAGAAACTTCTTCACTCAGAGAATTGTGAACCTGTGGAATTCTCTACCACAGAAAGTTGTTGAGTCCAGTTCGTTGGATATATTCAAAAGGGAGTTAGATGTGGCCCTTACGGCTAAAGGGATCAGGGGGTATAGAGAGAAGGTAGGAGTGGGGTACTGAGGTTGTATGATCAGCCATGATCATATTGAATGGTGGTGCAGGCTCGAATGGCCGAATGGCCTACCCCTGCATCTATTTTCTATATTTCTATGTTTCTGTGATCCCTTCTTGTGTAATAACCTTTTATGTGGCACCTTATCCAAAACGACTTCATCCACTGGTTCCCCTTTTTCTATCCTGCTTGTTATATCCTCAAAATACTCTAATAAATTTATCAAACACGATTTCCCTTTCATAATACCATCTTTACTTTGCCTAATGTTATGATTTTCTAAGTGCCCTGATACCACTTCCTTAACAATGGATTCCAGCATTTTCCCGATGACTGATGTCAGGCTAACTGGCCTGTAGTTCCTCGTTTTCTCTCGCCCTCCTTTCTTGAACAGCGGTGTTACATTTGCTACCTTCCAATCAGCTGGGACTGCTCTAGAATCTAGGGAATTTTGAAAGGTCAAAACTAATGCATCCACTATCTCTGTAGCTATCTCTTTTAGAACGCTCAGATGTAGGCCGTCAGGTGCTATAGAAGTTACAGTAAATCACTCCAGACATTACAGTGACTCTGGTAATTCAATCTGCTTACCTTGCCAAATCTGTCCTCCATTAATCAGCACCTCTGCGGGGAAGGTAGGGTGTTCTGGCTGGTAGAAGTGGATCACAAAGGCGTATCGGCCCAAAGCCTGAATATGGCCACTGAAGGTGGCAACAGTCTGCAGAAGCACAAAGGGACATACTTCTGGCTCTGTCGTTTATTTCGGTTTTTATAACACACAGAGTGTAGCGTTCCAAAAGCCTTGGGAGATGACAATAAGCCACCATGCAGTAGAAAGCTATCTCTCTCACTTGCAAGTAAATTTTAGCACCAGAATTTAATCCTTTGTTTCTTCCCCCTGCTGTCCTCTCCTAAAACACTTCCTGCTGCAGGAGTATGCTTCCGCCCTCTAGTGCCTCCCCGGAGCAGTTTGTTCCTCATGTGGGAGCCTAGACACAGAGTGGGGGGGATTTTAACCCCCAAGGATGGGCGGGAGAGGGGTGTTTAAATTGTTAAAAATCTGAAGCCGGATCCCAGCCCACTGCGAACATGCCTACTTCCAGCTAAACCGGGGCCAGTAGTGGCTGGGGGCGAGTATCCTGCTATCGAGAGGCGGGTCAGTAATGTAAATATGCAAATGAGGCTGCATACCTCAGATTTTAGCAGCCTTTTTAGATTTAACGGCCTGTTTACCTGGGCTCGGGAAACCCGGCAGCTGAAGCAGACGAGAATGGGCGGACGCAGGAGGTAAGTGCTTTTTATAGGACTACCTGTGGGCCAGGAAGAGCAGGAGTGCTACCCGCAATCCCTCCTCTCCCCCACCCATCGCACCCTCACAACTAACCTGCCGCGATCAGCCGAGCGCCCCCTCCGTGATCCACCAACCCCACTCCCCCCCCAGTGATCTCCAGGCTGACTCGCAATGTCCCGTCCCCCCCCCCCCCTTACCCCACCCCACCCCACACACGCACTGCTCCCCAGCTGTGGCCTTGTACTGCTGGCTTTCCTGCTCGATAGCCAGCCAGTCACACAATATGGCTGGCTGCCATCCGGGAAATGGAGAACAAAAGTTTCAAATGAGGCCACCATACTGCTGGGTGTCCTGGTTGCTACAAAACCCACTCGCCTATCTGTAAATATCGGGGACGGTGTGTCAACAGGCAATTTCTACACAGGAGCATTGCAACAGAGCCAGATCCTGTTGCCACTGAAGGTCATGCACTACGCAGCATAGATCACTGGACAAAGAACCCTGGCTGATTAGTCCCTATTCCTTAACCAGGAACAATGATCCCAGCATCACCACTCCTGCTGCTGGCTCAGTCGCCATTAACTAACTCAGCACACGCCATGGGGCTGAAATTCACCTCCGCTGGAAACGGGGCCCGCTTACCGTGTTTCAGCTGTTTTCACCGCCGCGGTGGCTACCTTGGTCTCTTGGGCGAAATTCAGCCCTTTGTCTTTTTTTCCCAGTGGGGCGGAAGTCAGTCATAATGGGGACGGATGTGGGGGGGGGGGGGGGGTGGGGCGGAGTGTCTGCCGCTGTCAGTCATCAGCGTAGCACTGATGATGTCATCACGCTGGCGCGTCACCATGTCTCTCCCCTTCACTCAAAGGGGAGGGCCGCTGCGAGCTCTGCATCTTTTTAAGTTCGGTCCACTGGGCCACCAGGGAGGGTTTCGGCCGGGCCAGCGGCCTGGCACCCAAGAGGGGATGCCAGGCTGCCTGTTGGCGGCCTGGCCGAACCCAAGGGGCAGTAATTGTCGGCCCGACATGGCAGTTGGCCTACAATAAAAATATAAGATGGCGACCACGGCAGTGCGCCCTTCCCTTTAATGGAGGCCGTACCGCCATTTTACACATACTGTAAACACAGTGCACTGACAGTGGCCGCAAGATTTTTCAAGGTAAATCTTTATTTGATGCGGGAGATCGGCGGTGACGCACTTAAGAGGGTTCGGCAGCAGCGGGGCGGAAGTGGGGACTGCCGTAAAACCACCGAGGAGAATTTCACGACCGGCGGCCATTCGAAAATAAATCGGCGGCCATTCGACACCGCCACGTGACCACCACTTTCCGGCAGTAACGGGCCTTATCGGGGGTCTGAATTTCGGCCCCCATAGATCAAGGCTGGGATGATCCTGGTCTGCCTACCTCAGTACCACACCACACGCAGTGCATCGATCCACTAGATCACTCTGATCACAAGAATTTAAATGGGCTCCTCCTTCTCCCGACTGCTCAGCAAGTTGATCCAGCGAGTAGCTGAGATCGTGAAGATCCCAGTTTTGATCTCCAGTCTGTGCTCAGTCAGCTGATTTTCATTGGGAGCATGGGGTGCTACAATGGAACTCAGTGCACCAGTGTCAGGGAGGGGAAAATTGGCCCGGGATCCTGTTCCTGATAAAGTTCTCCAGCAAGCTCAGGTGGAAGTCCACGTGTGTGGACGTCGAGTGAGAACAAGGTGTGGTTTGGGTGTGATGCCTCTTGCTGTTGGATCACGACCAAGAACCACACTTGGTCAATGGCCATTTTTGCATGGTACCACATGGCAACTGGAGTCCATTGGATTTTATCCCAGCATGGAGCCAACACCTTCGAGCTAGAGCAGATGAGAAAGTTAAAGGAAATAAACTGAGTGTGTCTGACTGTGTGCAAATTTCTGTCTTTGCCAACATATCATCAGCATCTCGACTTCAAAAAGTAACTTATTCGATGTGATGGCATGTCCTGGAGACATGATGGATATGAAAGGAAGTTGGTTCCTTTTCTATTCTTCAGATAGGAGGCATGTCTGTGCAGGCTCTTGATTTATTTCCTGGCTGAAAACCCTCTAAATTACTAAATCGAGGATGAAAGTCATTATTACAATGAAATAACAACCTGGAGCCAACAAGTGTTGATTGGATAATATACTGAATTGATGATGTGATTTTATGTTGGCTCTGTGCTTCATCATTCTGTGATTCTCTGTATGATTCTGACTACTTGGTTGGATATGTGAGTTAAATCATATGGCTAGATTGTCACCTGCTCCATGCCAACTTACTGGATTCTGACCCAGTACTTTAGAGCTTTAGGGGGGGAAATTCGGGCCATTTGTGCCTCCTGGGGCGCTAACGGGGCATAAATGACTTTGCGACCGGGCGTGGCCAACGACTACCGCTGAATTTGCCGGGACTTTAGCAGCAGCGGTAACCTGTAGCGCCCCATTCCGCTGACGCCATCACTGTGCACAGGCCTCGTTAGCCGCCCCGGACCCTAAATGGGGGGATCACCCCCTGAATCTGCGGCGGGCGATGACAGCAACAGCTTCAGGGGACGCGTACCGGTCGGCCGGCCGCTCGCGGGGCGAAGGTTAAAGGGGAGGTGGCCGACTGTTCGAGAAAAAAAAAAATGGACGGTTTTCTTGTGTGCCCCGTTGCCGTTTTGGGCGCGGGGTCAGTGCCGCGATCGGTCAGCCTGGCACTCTGCTTCATCGCGCGGCACCCCTGCTCCAGGTAGGACCCTTTCATTAATGCAGAGTAAGCAGCTCGGGCCCTTCCCTTTAATTCAGGGACGAGCCCCTTCTACGCGGCAGCGCTTCGCGGCCCAGTGCCTGGCGCTGCTGGGCTGTGTGTTCCGCTCCCGAGGCGAGAGCCCCGCTCTCCGAGCCATGCGCCCTACTCCCGCCCCAGGAAGGAAGTGCAGCGCTTGATTTAGCGCTCCACTTCCTTTCGGGGGGCGGTAACCCCAATTTCTCACGAGAGGCGAGACTTGGCGCTAAGTCCAGCGCCTTGTGAGTGTTATCACCCGCAAACGGGGCGCGCCCACATTTTTAGCCCTCAGGCTTTGCATGCTTAACTATGAATTTATTTTCATCTCCAAGTACTTCCTAGCCCAGTGGCTACCAACAACGGCAGGTGGTAATTACCTGAGGGGACTGAAGAAAGATCAAGTCAGCTGTCTCCACAATGGTCGGCGGTTGAATGGGAGGCTGCTGTGGTTGGTGGGGCCGGCCAATAGAGGGGGTTCTGGGTGGATAAAGGTGCAGCAGTGTCGAGGCAGAGGATATTTCACCTTCTGTCAGTATTATGGACTGAGAAGGTTTCTGGAACCTGGAGGGCGCGCAGGAACCACTGCAGGACAGACAGCACAGAAGTAAATATTTAGACATCTATACACGGCATAATTTCAAAGCTTTCAGACGACACAAAACTCAGAAATGTAGCAAACAGCGAGGAGGGTAGTAACAGACTTCAGGAGGATATAGACAGATTGGCAAAATGGGCAGCTGAAATTTAACACCGAAGTGTGAAGTGATATATTTGGGTAGGAAGAATGAGGAGAGGCAATATGAAGTGGGAGTGCACATACACAAATATTTTAAGGTAACAAAGCAAGTTGAGAAGGCTGTTCAAAAAGCATATGAAATTCTTGGCTTTATTAATAGAGGCATAGAGTACAAAAACAATGAAGTTATGCTAAACCTTTAAAAAACACTAGTTAGACCTCAGCTGGAATATTCGGTACAATTCTGGACACCACACTTTGGGAAGGATGCGAAGGCCTTGGCGAGGAGGGTAGAGGAGATTTACTGGAGTGGTACCAGGGATGAGGGACTTTAATTATGTGGACAGACTGGAGAAGCTGGGGTTGTTCTCTTTAGAGCAGAGAAGGTCAAGAGAAGATTTGATTGAGGTGTTCAAAATCCTGAATGGTTTTGATAGAGTAAATAAGGAGAAAGTTTTTCCAGTGGCAGAAGGGTCGGTAATCAGAGGACATAGGTTTAAGGTGATTGGCAAGAGAGGTGACATGAGGAAACATCTTTTGTTTTACTCGGGGAGTTGTTGTGATCTGGAATGCACTGCCTGAAGCAAGTTCAATAGTAACATTCAAAAGAGAATTGGATCAATACTTGAAGTGAAAAAAAATACAGGGCTATGAGGAAAGAACAGGAGTGGGATTAATTGGATCGCTCTACCAAAGAGCCAGCACAGGCTCGATGGGCCGAATGGAGTAATGTGCGTCATTCTATGATTCAATTCTACAGCCTTGGTCAATTCCAGACCTCTTTGTGTTCAGAGGGAGCGTACGTGACGATTTCTTAGAAAGAATCGGGAAAAACTTTTAAGGAAGTTATATTTATCCATTTTCTTCTCCTTGGATGTTTACATTCTCTTCACTTTTGCGCTCTCTTTTGAAACATTATTTTTCTCAGGCTGCAGTCAAGACTGCCTACAGATCTGGTTACTTGATTAGAAGCTCAGCTGAACAAAGTCATGTAAAGGGAGATGTAAAGGGACGGGCTTTCATCAGCATCTATTACTGGGATGCTTCAATATTGTGTGTGCTAACAGGAGTGACAATATCCAGCAGTCACTCTCAGCATGACTATAAATAAACATGAACCAGCACTGAATACAGGATAGGTTGTAAGGGTACATCTTAATGAGATACAATTTTATTATGAACTCATGAAGTCCCAGCTTGCAAACAGCCCTTCATCCTGAACCAATCTTTTCAGATTAGTATTACATTAAATTACATCAATGTCAGGTTTCTTCCAAGAGCTGCCAAAAGAGGCAGCTGTATTTAAGGATCATTCAGCAATTCGAAATCAAGACATCTGCTGATAGCTTTGGGAAAAAGCATCACATTTGATGGTTCTGTTCATATCCTGTTTAACAGAGCAGATGCAACACAGTTAAATGTTCATAATGGCTGTTCTGTTACCGGCACAGGCATGCCGTGCCAAATGGCCTCTTTCTGTGCTCTATGGGGTTGGACTTGTGCGAGGATTCTCCCGATTGTCTGCCATACCTTCGGCGGAAGACTCGTAGAAACTCCGGAGATAAGGTGTCTCTGGGGTTTCCGCTGATCCGCGCCAAAATTATGCCGATCGGGAGAACTCCCGTGGAAAGTATGGGCTACAGTCTACTTGTGTCATCTCTGCGTTTAGATAAAAAAAAGCTGAATCTGAGCAGTGCCAAGGATTTGTTGCAATATACCACACAATTAAAATGTTAAATGATGAGCTTCACCAACTGTTGAAAAAAACAGAAATTATGGCCAACTCCCACATCTTTTGGGCCCCCATCCTTGCGGTTACTTTTTCCACTGAATAATGTTGACTTCTTCCAGATTTTGTGTCAACTTTTTTCAGGAAATGCTTTAAAATTTAAAGAAAACATTGCATCATGCAAAATTCAAACAGCAAAGAATAATTTTGACCTTCTCCGATTGCTTCGGAGTTGAAAATCTAATGTAAATTTCTGTTTTCCTGTAAGAAATAGATAAGAGGCTGGATTACCAAGTGGTGTCACCTAGAAAAACATACAAAGCTGCACACGTCACCTGTCTGGTGCAAACGTTCCATGGGTATTGATGCAATGCACTCTTGGCAGAACATATTCCATGGTGAACTGTTCATAGGGTATGAGGTACACCTTGTTCTGTAACAGATAACACAAATCAGCACAGCACTGTCCTTGGTCCTGTTCTAGTTAAACAGAGTTTGAAATCAGAGCGCTCAGTTTTTTCACCCCATTAGCCACCAGTCACTGGTCATGAAGCTCAGATTCTTCACGATTGCTACAGCAACCTGCGGTCAGCTTTTCAGGTTTTCGGAGTTGCTGTGACAACCCTGTCCTGCTAAGAGTCGTCGTACTTCCTGCCTCAAAGAGGATATCCTTCTGTCATCATAGTCTGCAGGAAGCACTGGTCCTCAATGGCATGATTTTATGCACAACTTTCAGGAGACAAATACAGAATAGTACAACAGAGAAAGGCGACTAAATAACAGTGAGTAATGTGATAAAGCTTCAGCACGTGGTTTAGCTCCTCACTGAGGAACATATTTAAGGTCAAACCCCCCCCCCCCCCACCTCCGATTAAAGGTGGGGAGCAGTGCTTGCAGAGAGCGCTGACCAGGAAATAATGGATTACATAGGATATACGGCACAGAAACAGGCCATTCGGACCAACTAGTCCATGTTCCACTCAAGCCTCCTCCCGTGATTCCTCATCTAACTCTATCAGCATAACTCTCTATTCCCTTCTCCCTTATATGCTTGTCTAGCCTCCCCTTAAATGCATCTATAATATTTGCCTCAACTACTCCCTGTGGTAGCGAGTTCCACATTCTCACCACCCTCTGGGTAAAGAAGTTTCTTCTGAATTCCCTATTGGATTTCTTGGTGACTATCTTATTTTGATGGCCTCTAGCTATGCTCTTCCCCACAACATTCTCTCTATATCCACTCTATCAAAACCTTTCATAATTTTAAAGACCTCTGAGGTCGCCCCTCAGCCTTCTTTTTTCAAGAGAAAATGGGCCTGCAGTACCAGTCCACGACCGCCAGCCCACCCGGCAAGCAGTGCTCCTCACTGGGAGTACCCGATCGGTGAAACTAAACCAGAAGGTTGATGATCAGTGCCTACAGCATACTACTATAGTTAGAGGATTAGCCAGGTAGAATGGTATGTTTACAGGATTGCTGCAGCAATGGGGACACAGCAGACTTGCCGTTCCGCACTACACCACAGATTGGTAGCACATACCCACATGGCTCATTCCCACACCTTTACTTTGCTACTGAGGAAGCTCAGGAGGTGGTGGCTGGGTAGTTCCCTACAGGGAGGGAGAGGAATATAGTGTGAATCGCCCAGGGTTCTTTTACACATCTCCGAGGGATGGGCTTGAGCATCGAACATGGAGAAGCCTGCCTGCCCTTTCCGCAGGAGAATGATACATGCAGACACCCAAAAGAATGGAGAATATTAATGGACTACATAAATAGGGACCCAAATACAAATTTGAAAATAGAATCTTAAACCAAACTTGAGAGAATTTATATAGAGTAGGGAAAGAGAAAATCTCCTTTGTTTTTTAACCAGTTTAGTGACACACCATATGATTTCTTAAAAATACTTGGCTAAACAATTAACACAAAGTCAAAAATATATAAAGCTATGACACTACAGAATGCATAATTAATGGTCTAAATGCAAATCTAGTCTTTAATCCAAACTCTAGCATTGTATTTGATAGGTTTCAACAATTCTCATCACAGAAAATAATTTTTTCTCCTCAATGTCATCCTGTGCTCCTGCAGACACTGATTCGAGCAGGAATATGGTTCCACAGGCACTGGCTGCCCTGTGGTACATCACCCAAGTGGCCATTGTCCTTGTGAGAGTCTAAACAGTGAACAGCAGCTTATTCAACTGTCCAGGATGTCAAAGCTGAACCAGATCCTCTCCTCACCCTACTCACATTCAGCAGGAGTGACTGAGTGGGGCGGCTAATGGCACTCTGCTGACAGTAATGCTCCCAAGTACAGGGACTTTGAGGCCAATACAGCCCAACTGTGCATTGAGCGGAGTACCTTTCCACCCGGACCATTGGAGTAGACTCGAATACAAAGTTTTAATCTTTCACTGCCAGTACTATTTTTTTCTCCAATTGGTTTCGTGAAAGCTTTTCTTGGAGGTTTACAGGCGCTGGACGAGCATCGAGGGGAGAAAATATTGTTATATGTGAATTCATGCTCCATTTCTTACCAGTAAAATGTTGGCCGAATCTGCAATGATCTGCAGTTCAACGTTGGTTGTTAATTCATACACGGCAACACGATTCAGAGAATCAATTGCAACTCCATGACAGAGAAAACTGGAATTAAAAACAAGCTCTGAATTATAGATGGACAGCAAAAGAAGTCCAGCTCAAACAATGTTTGTTCCATGATCGGCCTGGAGTATATCCCAAGTCTTTAGAAGTTATCATGCACCATTCCATTCGTTCAGTTCACCATGACTCAGAATTGACTATGAAACCACATAGAAGTACTTTCCAATTCTTCGCCTATTTAACGTGCCTTGCACCAGACGAGAGGTTGGGCAGGACAGTGTCACTGTAGAACCTGAATTAACCGAGGGCAACCCTAGCTTGGTATTTCCTTTCCTCTCTGCAGACAAACATCTGCACGAAGCTGGGTTTGAGAGTGCAAATGGTGAGGAAATTGCAAACACGGATTCAGCTCCTACTTCTCTGTGATGCCGTGCTTGGGAGCTCCAACAAACGACACCATCATCGTGCCGCTGCAAAGACACATACCATCTACTGATTTTCACACAGGTAGCACACTTTTCACAGCTTCTTGGAGAGTTAATGCAAAATTGCAGTGCTCACCAAGAAGACCATACTACATGTGGCAAGTGCAGAAATTTGTGGGATGTTGCACTGCGCCAAATCAGAACACAAAAATTATTTTCAAATTTACACTCAGAAGTATTTTTCTCCTGTCGAAGTTTCTCCGTCTCCATAAATGATACACCGCTGTCTGGTCGAGCGTGTAGTAGCAGTGTTCCCAGGCTTCTGTAATGCTGCTTAGGGAAGGCGCTGAGAGGGTTACATCGGATCCCACTTCCTCTCTATGGGGAAGTCTCTGGATTCTCTGCATCTCCCACTGACATCACACAGTCAGGAACGGAAATGCATTAAAGCAAAAAACACTTCCATTATTCACTGTATTTATGAGTTAAACCAAAAATAACTGGTTTGATTTGAAGCAATGATGTTACTGCAGACCTCAGCGGCTCAGTTCCTTACAAACGATTACCCTGTTGACCAATGTTCCCCCTAATTTTTTGGGGGGGATGTGCGGCCCCTTTAAGGAGGTGGGACCAGCAGAGAGCCGCGTGGCCGTGATGCTGCCAGTTATTTTTCTTGATCCCTCTCCCACTTCATTTTAGCATTATAGGGATAGAATTTGGCCAGTACAGATTTCTGCCGCACTCACCAGTGCTCCAAAAACCTTCGGGCCGAGTTTGGCCACTCGCCAGCCTCTCCTCGGTGGTGAGGTTGCGTGGCCACTGGATTCGGGGGCGGAGCCAGGTCCCTGAGCTGAAAACAGTGCCGTGACCTCTGCACATGCGCACTAGAGTGTACGTGCATGTGCAATAGCTCCTCACCCCCAGAATCTGAGAGAGTGTGCTGCAGGCTGTGTGGGAGGGGCCGAAGCGTGCCGCCCCTATCCCTGGCCGAATGGTCTCCCTCATCGGCGACCCGCTGCCTTCCCGGGTGGTGTTTTGGTAGGACTTCTATTTTTTATTTGTTATTGATTGATTGATTGATCGCTTATTACTTTGGTCTTGGTGCTTTAGGTGCAGGGTTCCTCCTATTTTTTATTTGTTAATTAATTGCTTATTACTTTTTGTGATTTGTTTAGTGCTTTGTAAGTCTTGGTGCTAGGTGCAGGTCCTCTCAGCTTCCTTGTATTTTTTATTTGTTATTGAATGCTTATTTTTGTGCTTTGTTTAGTGCTTGATGCTTTAGAATGTACTTACCTGCGCTGATTTCCTAACGCTCCGCAAGGGTTTTCTGTGCGGGCCACATACACTGGCATAAGTTAGTTTGGAGCAATTATTAGCTGTCCAAACTGGCTTAAATGGCCAAAACAGGTGTAGGTGGCTGGTAACGCCCCCTTTTGAAAAAAAATGAAACAAAAAAAAATCCTAACTAACTCACTTACACTGGCGCAAATTAAATGTGCAGAATGGGAATTTTTAAGATACTCCAGAAAAATCAAGTTGCTCCAAAAAAAATGGAGCAACTCCTGGCCAAATTTGGGCCCATAGCTTCCTTTCTCACTATACAGGCATAGAATAGAAACTTACTGGAGATACTCAACATCGGAAAAGAAGAAAAAGACGCAACTGAAGAAGAATCTCCATATAAACCGTTAATCTATCTTTCTTTTTCTTATTCAATGCTTTGGTCACGCTACCTGGAGTATTGCATGTCGCTTTGGTTGCCATGACACCAGAGGCCCTCAGGGGTGATGCCAAGGAGAGCCACAGGCCAATCCTCAGTAATGAGCTACAAGGGACGATTAGATGCCAGGGCTTTTCAGCTTCAAAAACAGCCACTTCAGACATCTCTCAGAAGTAATCGTACGAGTTACTGAAGTGAGACAAAGTTAACCCAGAACAAGACTTTCAGATGCACCAGTACACTTGGGTAAGAGGGCATAGACTCAGGGGTGCGAAGGACAAGTTCAGGACAGAGACCACGGGAGTTTGTCTTTGCACAGCACCTGGAACACGTGGTCACGTAAACCGATTGAGGCCAAGATGCTAGACTCATTTAACAAACTGTTAAATGTGACAGAAAGATAGCGGGGTCGATATTCCGGAAGAATTGGCTCATGTTGGCCGAAGAGCCTTTCTCATTCCTGTGAGGATCTTCTGTATTTCCAGCATCTTGTATTTTTAATTTCAGATTTCCGGTGTCTGAAGATTTTCTTTCTCTGTCTCCTGTGCAGGCTGCTTGGTGCAGCTCCTTATCAAGCCAGAAAAATCTCCCCACATGGCCTCAATAAACTACCAGTGACACAGCGGTTATTCTAAAAATGGTCGCAAGGTCCAAATGCGATGTCTGGGTTGGGAAAGTTCTAACAAAAACATTGATTTGGCCATTGGAAACATTGCCAGTTTTGTTTGTTGAGATACAGCGCCTGTTGTCTGTCTCAGCCTTCCCCCCCCACCCCACGCCACCCCCACCGAGAGTTGATAGGCCTTGAGATGCACTGCCAGAAACAGTAGTTGGCAGCAGAATCCATTATAGCTCCACAAAGGCAACTGCATAAATATTTGAAAAAGAAATCTTTAACAGTCTATGGGAAGAGCACAGACAGAGGATGTTTCCACTGATGGGGGAGATTAGAATTAGGGGGCATGATCTTAGAATAAGGAGCTGCCCGTTTAAAACTGAGATGAGGAGAAATTTATTTTCTCAGAGTGTTGTAAATCTGTGGAATTCGCTGCCTCAGAGAGCTGTGGAAGCTGGGACATTGAATAAATTTAAGACAGAAATGGACAGTTTCTTAAACGATAAAGGGGTTATGGGGAGCAGGCGGGGAAGTGGAGCTGAGTCCATGATCAGATCAGCCATGATCCTATTGAATGGCGGAGCAGGCTCGAGGGGCCGTATGGCTACTCCTGTTCCTATTTCTTATGTTCTTATGGTCTAAAATGGGACTAAGTGGAGAGTTTTTTTCCAGGGAGCCAGTAGTGGTGTGATGGGCCAAATGGCCTCTTCCACGCAGTGTAAAATTCTGCGGTTTTAGGAGAGGATTCAGTTTTACAAATATCTATTACTTCCATCAGTTGTTAATAAATCGTATTTTTGTGAAATAACATCTGCCGTATCTGACCAAAAAGCTGATTTCTACATAAAAAAAGCACAGGAGCTGTCTCTGGATGATATAACTGCAAGACAGCACTACTTAAAATTCTGAGGAGCATTTCTTTGCTGAATTGGTGGATCATGTAGTTATTTGAGTTTAAAAGGACCCTGTGGCAGCGTGTTCCACATTCTCACCACTCTTTGGGTAAAAAAGTTTCTTCTGAATTCTCTAATGGATCTCTTGGTGACTATCTTGTATTGACGGCTTCTAGTTATGCTCTTCCCCACAAGTGGAAACGTTCTCTCTGTATCCACTCTATTAAAACCTTTCATAATTTTAAAGACCTCTATTAGGTCACAACTCAGCCTTCTTTTTTCAAGAGAAAAGAGACCCAGCCTGTTCATCCTTTCCTGAACTGTACTCTCCTTGGCATCGCCTCCGAGGGACTCGTGTCATGGCAGCCCTCGCATTTCTGGTATCATCCTTGTAAATCTTCTCTGCACCCTCTCCAGTGCCTCTATATGCTTTTTATAATATGGTGACCTGTGTTAAGAGTTTTTCATTTTGCAACACTATCTTTACCGTTTAACTGCCAGCCTCCCAATTAGGATTGCTTGAAAAAGATTACGCTGACTCATGCCTTAAAGACCCAGGAGGTGGATTTTTCCCACGCTTTGCACACAATGGGAGAAAATTTGATCTGTAAGTCTCCAAGTGTGGTCTAACCAAGGTTTGATACAGGTTTAGCATAACTTCTCTACTTTTCAATTCTATACCTCTAGAAATAAACCCTCGTGCTTGGTTTGCTTTTTTATGGCCTTGCTAACCTGTGTCGCAACTTTTAGCGATTTCATTATTTGTACTCCGAGATCCCTTTGTTCCTCTACCCCACCCAGACTCGCACCCTCCAAGTAATAAATGACCTCCCTATTCTTCCTACCAAAGTTGAGTTATTCTCAACTGTTTTACCAGCGGAATTCAGGTGCTAAGTCTAGAATTGACCATCCGATGCAACAGCATATGCTCCAGCTAACAAGCACAATATAGATTATTTACCAAAAGTTTTGTTTGCCCATTATCTTTGCAGCATAATAATTGATCTGGATCACTTCTAGACTTATGGTAATTTAGTTATATTTTCCCACACATCTGAACACATCTCTGCACATCTGGCTAACCGCCCACTCTGTTATCTGCAGTTTTCATTATGGACAGAAGTATGTGAATGTTGACTTTAGAAATGAGTGGTTCGAATTCCTTTTACGTTCCATCCAAACTCAAGCCAGATTGTGAAGCCCAAGAACTGAAAATTAAACCTTGCAGCACCAACAAGATTGCCGGCTTTCGCTTCACAAATCTGCGCTAAGAGTTTTTCATTTTGCAACACTATCTTTACCGTTTAACTGCCAGCCTCCCAATTAGGATTGCTTGAAAAAGATTACGCTGACTCATGCCTTAAAGACCCAGGAGGTGGATTTTTCCCACGCTTTGCACACAATGGGAGAAAATTTGATCTGTAAGTCTGCAAAGGGCATCTAATGTCTGTTGCAATAAATGAAGGATTTATGCGTTCGAAGTGTGTATTATCAGTGCAATTAGCCGCATAGCTGATTGTGAAACTATTGTCATTCGCGTCTTGTAGTTCACGTTTGATTATAACGTTTTCTATTCAGAGACTTAAGGGGGGGATTTTAAACTCTACCCGCCCAGTCGAAACCAGGTAGGAGGGCAGTTAAAATCTCCAGGTCACTTTCCTGCTCTGGAGCCACTGGAAGCTAACTTGCTGTGATTGCTGAGCACGTGGCAAGGGCACCCGGTCAAAGTCGGACAGGTCCTTTTCAACAGTTGTACGTCGGATGCCAATGACGGCATCCAGAACCAACTGCAATTTTTTTTTACTAAGAAGCCCGAGTAGGAAGCGACAGTGAGTTTTCTGCCAGCCCAACCCAGTGAGGATCGCAGTCTTGTGGGAGCAGGAAAAGCAGGAGTGCTCAACCAGGCCCCACAAGGAAGGGTTAGGCCTCCCTTGCTGTGGACTCGTCCCCACTTCCCGCCCCAATATCGGGGGCTTCATGGGACGGCCTGACAGCCGATCCTGCCACTAACCGGGGCTGGGCGGATTTCTACCAATTCCGTCAACATCCCACCTGGAATGGTTGGGAAGTCGGCCGGCTGCATTTAAATGAAGCCCGCGAGTTAAAATACCCCAGAGCCTCTCTTTTGCTGCAGTGGGTGAGTTTTGAACGGACACCAAAGCTCACCCATTGAAAAATGTTCAACCGTTCAAATGGGGGCCTAAACATCTGCACAGGAATTTATCTTAATCTCAGATTGTAAACTACTGTGATTCTTGGGATCAACAGTATCAGACTGGTATGTCGACCTCTCGAGGAGAACATCTATCATTCGGGCAATATGCTCAGAGGGCAGTTTACAGCCAGCTTTACATTGCTGCTGTAGCCCATTAACAGCATCAAATCTGTGGCTGATTATAGCATCAAATCAGATCTATCCATAATCCAATTAAAAGCTACAGGTTTTACGGTGTGTAATAATGAGGCCACCAGCCTACGAAGGGCACAGCATTCAGTCGAACAGGGGTTCAGCGCTGACCACTTTTGTTGTACGGATATTTTAAAGGGAAGGAAGCGATTCCGATTTCTGTCAACGGAGTCAGTTTTTACCCAGTTACAGACCTACGGAATCAGGCCTTCCAGCAGAAGACCAATAATATCATGTGAAACCCTCCTGTTTCTGTGCAGTTTCAGCGAGTTTTCATTTTTGTTTCTCTCTTCACACTTAATCCTTCCAGCAACCTTCATGCAACAGGGTAAATGAGATCATGGCAATAAAGTCATCCCCACCCAATTCACAAGACTCACCCCCCTTTTATGGGGACAGGCGCCGAGTGTAATCATGGTGCATGTTAAGTCCTTTTAGCATTCGACTTAATAAAGAGAGGTGCATTACAGCTTTTTAGTTGACCCTTCTCAAATTCTTTTGTTGCTTATACCTGATTACGAATATTCTTTTTGCTTTTAAGCCTAAAAAGTCAGTATTTACTCGAGGGTAATTACACCCATGTTTCTGACCCAAATTTAGGAGAAAAAAAAAAATCTTGAAAATCTGAAGGCCTAAGTCATATACATCTAATGCTCTTAAACATTTGAGATTTCTGAAGCTTCAATTTCATCTGATCTATTCCACAGGAGCTGGAAACAAAGATTCCGTACCGTCTTTGTGAGATCACGAATATTCCAACCACCTCACCTGTATTTGCAATTGTTCAGCTCGATAGTGTCTGGCTGGCCATGTCCTCCTAAAGCATTCACACGCACACTGATGCCATGGCCTGGGTCTGCCTCAGTCGCATATTCAATCAACACCACATAGGCACCTGAATGTGGAATCCTCATTCCCAACTGTACGTTAACCTTGAAAAATGATGAAATTCGAAATTATGAAGTTTTTAAAAAATATATTCATTCATGGGATGTGGGCATCGCTGGCAAGGCCGGCATTTATAGCCTATCCCTAATTGCCCTCGAGAAGGTGGTGATGAGCCACCATTTCAGAGGGCAGTTAAGAGTCAACCACATTGCTGTGGGTCTGAAGTCACATATAGACCAGGCCGGGTAAGGACGGCAGATTTCCTTCCTTAAAAGGACATCAATGAACCAGATGGGTTTTTACAACAATCCTGTAGTGTCATGGTACTAGTTTTTTCTTCCAGATTCATTTAATTAACTGAGTTTAAATTCATCAGCTGCCGTGGTGGAATTTGAACTCACAGCTCCAGATTAATAATCCAAGCCTCTAGATTATTAGTCCAGTAACATAAGAACTATGCTACTGTTTCCTGCAGATACAGCAAGTGTTTTGCTTTCAGATTTATTGAAGGATACGAAATATATTCGCATATCAAATGAAAAATGGGAAGATAGGGAGAAAGTGTTTCCACTAGCAGGAGGATTGTTGGAGCAGGAGGTCACAGGTTTTAGAAAATTGGTAAAAGATCTAGCTTATTTTTTTACCATTTATTTTTAACGCATCGAGTTATGATGATCTGGAATGCACTAGCTGAAAGGTGGAGGAAACAAATTCAATAGTAACTTTCAAAAGGAAACTGGATAGATATTATTGGGCCCAAGTTTCGGCCTCAGTTGCTCCTGATTTTTTGGAGCAACTGGTGTAGAACGGAGCATCTTAGAAATTAAAATTCTTGCCATTTAGTTTGCTCCAGTTCTAGTCAGTTAGAACAGTTTCACTTTGGAACAGAATTTTTTTTTCAAAAGGGGGCGTGTCCGGCCACTTACGCCTGTTTTCAAAGTTTCGGCAGTGAAAACTTACTCCAAACTAACTTAGAATGGAGTAAGTGAAGATTTTTGTACGCTCGAAAAAACCTTGTCTACACTTTAGAAAATCAGGCGTAGATTACAAATC
Source organism: Pristiophorus japonicus (assembly GCF_044704955.1). Classification (NCBI taxonomy): domain Eukaryota; kingdom Metazoa; phylum Chordata; class Chondrichthyes; family Pristiophoridae; genus Pristiophorus; species Pristiophorus japonicus. The sequence goes on along the minus strand of NC_091988.1, from coordinate 186,473,245 downwards.
AGGCGTAGGGAATGGTGGTGGGGGGTTTAAAGGGAAGTTTACAAACATTAAACACTTCAGTTTTACAAATAAAGAGCCATCATCAATAATAAATGATAAAAACATCAATAAATCAACCAATAAATCAATCAAAAAAAATTTATAACAAATAATTTTTTTTTTAAATCAATAAATAAAAAATTTTCTACTTACCGACTGCAGCACCGGGAGCCCTCCCGCCCCCCCCCCCCAGTGTGTCTCTGTCAGTGTCTCTCACTCTCTGTCTGTCAGTGTCTGTGTTTCTGACAGTGAGGGGAGGGGGAGGAGGGGGTAGAGGGAGAGAGGGGGGGGCAGGGGGAGGGGGGGAGAGGGAGGCAGAGGGGGAGGGAGAGAAGGGGGAGGGATGGGGGAGAAGGGGTAGGGAAGGGGAGAGAAGGGGGAGGAGGAGAAGGGGAAGGGAGGGAGGGGAAGGGGGGGAGGAGGGGAAGGGGGAAGGAGAAGGGGAAGGGGGAGGAGGGGGAGAAGGGGAAGGGGGAGGAGGAGGAGAAGGGAAAGGGGGGAGGAGGAGGAGAAGGGGAAGGGGGGAGGAGGAGAAGGGGAAGGGGGGAGGAGGAGGAGAAGGGGAAGGGGGGAGGAGGAGGAGAAGGGGAAGGGGGGAGGAGGAGGAGGAGAAGGGGAAGGGGGGATGAGGAGGAGAAGGGGGAGGAGGAGAAGGGGAAGAGGGGGAGAGGAGGGGAAAGAGAAGGGGAGGAAGGAGAGGGGGGAAAGGAAAGGAGAAGGAGGGGGAATGGAAAGGAGAAGGGGGGGGAAAGGAGAAGGGGGGGGAAAGGAGAAGGTGGGGGAAAGGAGAAGGGGGGGGAGGCTGAATGGGTCCGGCCCAAGACTTCGGGCAGGGCCCGTCCCCAGCACCAGATTTACAGGTAGGCGGCGTTGGGTCGGGTCGGGGGTCGAGAGCGCGGGTCGGGTCGGGGGGGGGGGGGGGGGGGAGGGGGGCGGAGGGAGGTCGGTTCGGTTCGGGTCGGGGAGGGAGGGAGAGGGAGGTCAGGTCGGGTGTGGGGGGGCAGGGAGCGCGGGTCGGGTCCAGTCCGGGGGGGTCGGGTCGGGTCCGGGGGAGGGGGGCGGGGGGGAGAAGCGGGAGTCGGATCGGTGTCGGGGTCGGGTCGGGTCGGGTCCAGAGGCGGGAAGCGGGAGTCGAGTCGGGTCGGGAGGAAGCAGGAGCTGGGCGTGGGAGGAGCCTTATGCACGCAGCCCCAGTGAGGCCATTCGGCCAGGGCTAGGGGCTGCGTTCTTCGGGCCCCTCCCACACAGTTTTGGGCGCTTGGAGCTACTGCACATGCGCGCCCACTGTAGCGCGCATGTGTAGAGGTCCCGGCACTGTTTTCAGCGCAGGGACCTGGCTCCGCCCCCTACTGCTCGTGCTGCGCCGCACCCGACTCAAGAGGACCAGCAGGGAGTCGGAGAATCTGTAAGTTATTTTTAGGCGCACTTTGTGGCGTGAAAAATGGGCGTCCAGGACGGCGCAGCCCGAAACTTGGGCCCCTAAAATCTGCATAACTATGGATAATGAGCAGTGGAGCAAGAATAATTGGATAGCTCTTTCAAAGAGCTGGCACAGATATGATAGGCCGAGTGACCCCCTTATGTGTTGTATGATTCTATATGAATGGGGATTAATACTTTGTACAATTGAACTAATTGCCACGGCTGTGTAAAGTAATACAAGCATTAGGCTCACAATTACATAAGCAAATTATTTGTAATTAGCTGAATTTTGGTCTGGGGATCCATCTTTTGGATGAGATGTTAAACCGAGGCCTCGTCCGCTCTCTCAGATGGACGTAAAAGATCCCAAGGCACTATTTCGAAGAAGAGCAGGGGAGTTATCCCCAGTGTCCTGGTCTATATTTATCCCTCAATCAACATCACTAAAACAGATTATCTGATCATTATCATATTGTTTATTGTGGGAGCTTGCTGTGCGCAAATTGGCTGCCACATTTCCTACATTACAACAGTGACTACACTTCAAAAAGCACTTCATTGGCTGTAAAGCGCTCTGGGATGTCCTGAGGCCGTGCAGGGTGCGATAGAAATGTAAGACTTTCTTTCAATTACACAAGTAAATTATTTGGAGTTAGCTGACACAAGAAGGATGGAATTAATTTGTGAAATGATAGGATTTAAATGAATGATGATTTCATTCCACATTTCACTGGCTGCTATCCACCAGCTGCGTAAATGACTCACTTGTGGACATTATTGGAGAGTCACACTAACAGTTGCTGCGTTCATACTGTCTGGAAATGTTGACAGCATTGGCTCAACAAGCCAGCCAATAGAACCATAGCTGGATGATGCGATGGAATGGGCAAGTGTAGTATCACAGACTGATACAATCCGCCTATGCAGAGACTGGAAAGTGTTCTGTGCAGTAGTCAGAGAGGCAAGGGCACAAAGAGGGAGAGAAGTCTCCACCACTGTTCAGTCACTTAAAGGTTCAACTCAATGTAATCTCACAGTTAAAGTTACAAACATAGTCATTATGACAGATTACATCACCCCTGTCACAGTGCATAAACCTCATCCCATTATAAGTAACGCAAGGTAAAATAGGCCAATATGGGGGAAACCAAGAAAAAAGTAGAAGAGAGGAGTTAAAATAACAATGTGTGATTATTAATATTAGTTATTGGAATGAAACCGTGACATATTAGCAGATGAACGCTAACCTAGTTTTGTGGAGGTGTTGACCGGTTTATTTTAAAGTAGGCTAGATCACTGCTAAAATAGCGGGGAGACGAATTTCAGACGCATGCATCAGTGCTTGCTCATTGCCATCATTTCAGTGTTTTACTCACCTGCTTATCATTGAGGACAACCATTGATGGATGTCTTGGAGTGGGCTGTACCACCTGGCATTGGCTATGGAGGTAGTTTTCATAGGCACACATGCCTTCTGTAGCTTGGAGTGAGGAGAAGCCATCCAGCGAGAGATGTCTGTACAGCAAGCAGCTACGGAGAAATACACATCCTGTCAGCTCATGACCAAGATCAAGGCAGCCCTTTGGAAACCCAAATCAATATCACATTTTATACTTCAATTCCCTGACAAAGTGACCCTTCTACTTAGTGCCTATGGACTACGTGAGTAAATATTAGAGCAAACGTGAGTAGGTTGGGCGTATACACATTGGAGTTCAGAAGAATGAGAGGTGATCTTATTGAAACTTATAAGCTAATGAGGGGGCTTGACAAGGTGAATGCAGAGAGGATATTTCCACTCATAGGGGAAACTAAAACTAGGGGACGTAGTCTCAGAATAAGGGGCCGCCCATTTAAAACTGATGGAGAAATTTTTTCTCTCAGAGGGTTGTAAATCTGTGGAATTCTCTGCCCCAGAGAGCTGTGGAGGCTGGGTCATTGAATATATTTAAGGTGGGGATAGACAGATTTTTGAGCGATAGGGGCGTAAAGGGTTATGAGGAGCAGGTAGGGAAGTGGGGCTGAATCCATGATCAGATCAGCCATGATCTTATTGAATGGCAGAGCAGGCTTGAGAGGCCAAATGTACTACTCCTGCTTCTATTTCTTATGTTCTTATATCTATATATCATTGTAAAACCGTTGACAGAAGGGATCACAAAGCTAAATTGCATTCAAACACACAGGTGCGGTACTGTTCTCCAATGGTTCTCAGAGTTATAGTTCTTAAAGAAGCTTCTGCAGAAAAAACACCGTGCAATGTCAGTGATGTGGCTCTTAAGGAACAAAGGACTGGATTTTCCCTTTGTGGGCTGGTTGGGAGCAGGATATATGGTTGGGAGGCATTCTGTTGGTTCCGTGGCATCCAACGTCACTTCTGGGAAGATGCGTGGTGGTCACTGAAAGCATCGCCCCATATTTGGGCGGCATATTCAAATGATATGTTAATATTGGGAATGGATCATCCGATTCCTGCCAGTCAGAAAATCTTGGCTAAAAATAAAATTGTTCCAGAATGCCTATAGTAAAAATAGCTTTCCTTAAAGGGAAAGAGAAGTCAAGGGGGAGTGCTTTGTGTTCAATATAGAAGCAAATGAGACACTACTTCTTGACATTTTCTGGAACACGTAATTCTTGTTCCACCTTTGAGGATCTCATCCCTAGTGTCCCAGAGTGGCTTCAGTGCAAAAAAATGGGGAGCACCTTCACAGTTGTTTTGCCAACCGTTCTGGAGCCACTCAAGCCGAGGAAACCATGCTACCCGCTGGAAAATCTGCATTCTCAGCCTGGGGCACAGTTTCCTCCAATCAGGCACATTAGAGGTCACACCCCTTGCTGACTGCAATGTACCTGCTCCAGAACATTGCCCATAATTGATAATCAGCCTCGAAAGGATGGAGGCCTTATTCGTATCATTATGGCAGCAAGAACATTTATGTTTTTAATAAATGCCAAAGAACTTGGATTCCTCTCAGTCTTTCCTATCCCTTTAAGCATTAAACTTAGTATCCTGCCCAAACAGCAGTTGTATTTGATGTTGAATGGATGGTTGCAGTCACTGCAAGATCTTTTCAGAGATGAGTTGAGTATGGTTCAGTAATTCCATTGAAAGCCAGCAGCTTGTGTGTTTTGGCCAAATATTCAGCGACACCATTTGTTTTTCAAAATAAATAAATTATATAATCACTTTGTAAATTATTCTCACATGGGCAGAAACCACAGCTGCGAGACAGTCTTCCCCATTGCCCTCCTCGCTCTATATATTCTCCCATAGTCCAATCCAGAGAGATTTCCACAGACTCCTGCAATGCTATTCCTTTGAACTGCCAGGAAGGCAGATAGTCAGTTGTCAACTGCACAGCTTGCCCAGGCCCAGCCTGTGAAACCATTTCTCCAAGTGAGGCCTTAGTGTCAGTGGAGAGTGGCAATTTTATTTTGCCAATGTACCAGGGCAAGTCTTTTCCACTGTACCTTGCGTGTTTCCACAAGGATTTGGACAAGTAAAACAATAAAGCTGATTCACTACTGTGGACTCCAGAACAGCAGCAGAATATACATTTTAGACTAGAAATTACTGTTGGCAATAGTGGAAGATCATGAACAGGGATAGTTAATTCTGTTAAAATAAATGGGTTGATGCCGGCATTAAAATAGATAGGGAGAAACTAGTTCCACTGGCAGGATTGTCGGTAACCAGAGTACACAGATTTAAGATCATTCTTACTGCAATTATATAGGGCCCTGGTGAGACCGCACCTGGAGTGTTGTGTACAGTTTTGGTCTCCTTATCTCTTGAGATGAGGAGAAATTTCTTCACTCAGAGGGTTGTGAATCTTTGGAATTCTCTATCCCACAGGGCTGTGGATGCTCAGTCATTGAGTATATTCAAGCCAGAGATCGATAGATTTTGTATTTTAAGGGAATCAAGGGATATGGGGATAGTGCAGGAAAGTGGTGTTGAGGTAGAAAATATACTTGCCATAGAGGGAGTGGACTGAAGGTTCACCAGACTGATTCCTGGGATGGGGAGGGGATTGTCCTATTTGGAGAGATTGAGTAGACTAGGCATATATTCTCTGGAGTTTAGAAGAATGAGAAGTGATCTCATTGAAACACACAAAATTCTTATTGGGCTTGACAGGGTAGGTGCAGAGAGGATGTTCCCCTGGCTGGGGAGTCTAGAGCCACAGGTCACAATAAGGAGTTGGACATTTAGGACTGAGATGAGGAGAAATTTCTTCACTCGGAGGGCTGTGAATCTTTGGAATTCTCTGCCCCAGAGGGCTGTGGAAGCTCAGTCATTGAGTATATTCAAGACAGAGATCGATAAATTTTTGGATGTTAAAGGAATCAAGGGATATGGGGATAGTGCAGGAAAGTGGAGTTGAGGTCGATGATCAGCCATGATCTCATTGAATGGTGGAGCAGGCTCGAGGGGCCGAATGGCCTACTCCTGCTCCTAATTCTTATATTGATCAGCAAAAAAGCCAGGGGTGATGAGGAATTTTTTTTACTCAGTGAGTTATGATCTGGAATGCAATGGCTGAAAGGGTGGTTAAGACAGGTTCAATAGTGGCTTTCTAAAAAGAATTGGATATATACTTAAAAAGGAAAATATTGCGAGGTTATGGGGAAAGAGCCAGGAGTGGGACTAATTGCAGGCTCTTTCAGACAGCTAGTGGGCTGAATGGCCTCCTTCTGTTTTGTGTGATCATGCAAACGTGGTAAACCCTCATCCGCTAATAAAAGCTGTTACACTGATCCACACATTTTCATTAAACCGCAAAATAAAAGACTAAGGTCATATTGCCAAACCTATAAAAAAATCTGTTTAAATCCCAATGTTTTTATATCCAGTTACTGTTGGACACGGCAGGACTGTATCTGGATACATGGACAAAGTTGTCCATGAAGCAGGGACATCTCAACCAAAACAGAAATAAAAATATCAAAGTTTCATGTGAGCAGAAGAGTAATTAAAAATCCGACTGAAAGCCGACCTATTTCTTGACGGACTAACCTCTGAGTGGTGTCCTGCGGGCTCACTGTGTAGGTGCAGGGCTCGGTCACTTTGAGCTGAAGGATTGGCGCTTCATAGTAAGCACTCGGCAGCAGGACCAGGTAATCCTGCGAGATAAGGAAAGTGTGAGCCTCCGTACAACAGGAACCTGGGCTTTCTGTATTCGGTTTCCCCTCTTTTGAACATCTATATTTTCACGTTTCAAACCCTTCCCCCATCAGAACTTCAACCTGCAACAATCTGGGATGGGACAAGTTCAGCCGATGCAGTTTATCGTTTAAAAATCCTGTTTTGCAAAATAACACACGGGGCCCCCAAATTCCAGGGTCCTTGCTGCCCAACTGAACTGCAGTGGAGTAGAGCTTCCTGCGCGAGAAGACATCGGTCCCATTCCAGATTGCAGGCACGGGCTCACTTCCATAATTGGGGCAGGTGGTCTGTGATTGTTGAGGGGCAACATAGTCACGCAGGATCACTGTGCTGACTGGGGTCGGAGTGGTACCAAGCCGCTCCAACCAGGGGACACTGAGGACCAGGAAGGCGTGTGCAATGTTAATACGGGAGCAAGTGAACATCACCTCAAAGAATAACAGGTCCCGTCTAAGATTGATTACTTTTGTTTCCTTTAGTCTTGGGGCCTCCCTAAAGCCCCATGCTCAGCGATGCCAGCCTTCAATCGGTGCAAGTTCCACTGGGCCCCTCGGGCGAGTAACTGAGCAGAATTCCCGGGTTAGCCTGCCAAACACACTGCCAAAGCTTAATGCAGAAGACAAGTCTGCCCTTTCCTCCCTCCCCCTCCCCTCCCACACTACTTCCACGAGGCGGAAACCCATAGATTGCAAGTTCTGCCTCAAATTCTTAGCTTCCGCGGGCAACTGGCTCCATTGGTATCGGCTCCCAACCCAGAAATTGTGAGGGAGAAATTCGGGTCATTTGCACTGGGGGCGACTGCAACCAGGCTAACAACTCCCGCTAAATTTGGCGGGAGTTTATCATCAGCGGTAACACGTTGCGCCCTGCTCTGCTGCGCCGGCAATGCTGACATCATCACAGTGTGCAGCACCCAGTTAGCGCCCTGGACCTTAAATTGGGTATCACCCTATGAAGCTGTGACGGGCGATGAAAGCGACCTCTTCGGGGACACGTACCAGGCGGCTGGCTGCTAATGGGGCGAAAGTTAAAGTTAAAGTTAAAGTTGTTTGAAAAAAGAAAATGGCCAGTTTTCTTGTGCGCTGCTTTGGACGCGGGTTCCATGCCATGATTGGTCAGCCCGGCGCTCTGCTTGAGTGCCCGGCTGATCACTTGGCAGCTCCCCGGTGGTCCAGGTAGGTGTGTTAACAATCTTCAGAGTATGCAGCTCGGGTGCCTTCCCTTTAACTCAGGGAAGAGCCCCTCCTACACGGCCCAGTGCCTGGCGCTGTTGAGCTGTGCGCCCCGCCACCGCCCCAGAAAGAAAGTGTAGCATTTGATTTAGCGCTCCACTTCCTTTCAAGGGCGGTAACTCCAATTTCCCATGCGAGGCGAGACCTTCTGCGCTCGGTGCAAAATCTCACGCCTCACTAGTGTTACCGCCCCAAACGGGGCGCTCCCGAATTTTTAGTCGTTTATTTATTAATGGAAGCCAGGAATTTATATAGAGAATATTTCCCCCACCCCCAAGAGAATTCCGAACAGTGAGATGGAGAAGCAAAACAGTTCCGATTGCAATGACTTCATTTCAGATCAATGGGTTAATTCCAATGTGAAAAATGCAATGGTAAAACAGAAATCCTGTCGTTAATCATCACAAAAGTAGCATCTGGGAGCCTAACAGCTTCATGTAATCGCTAAAGGATTTCCCACAGTTAAGTTGCATTTTAACAAGTCCAAGTTGTATCAGATTTATGAATGAGGCTTTTAGCCAAACAGTAGTCCAGGTCAGATATTGTTCCAAAATGTATTTTATAACTTAGGAGGGAAGCTTTTCTTCAATTTTCATGTTTGTAAAATGTCTTTTTTTGAAAGATTGCTTGCAAGTATTTATGATTTACACCCTGAAATCTCCGAGCCCTGGATTTTGAATGGATGAGCCTCCCTCTGCTGATATTTGAAATTAATAGCTAATTCAGAATGTGCGACTGTTTGAGTTGTAACTGGTAAGTATTTTACATCTACTCAAACTTGTAAAGAGCCAAAGGGGTTAGGAGGGGGGAGGGAACTTTGGAAAGGAATAATTACTGCAACCAACCTTAAAGCAAACAAACACTGAATTGAAACCAGAGGTTTCGACAGCTCAGATCTAAACGTAGTTCTGCGGGTTTGGCAAAAAGCAACACCCCATCGAAGACCCAAGGAGAAAATGCGGTGGTGATAACGTGGCAGTGTTACACTTTCAAACAGGAATCCTGGCTTTGAAACCACGCCTTAACTGGCACAGACAGTTCACCGCTCCGCAAGCGAAGTCTGCAAGTCTTAGCCTTGCCATCCAAGGAAGGAAAAGCTTAAGTACACCTCTCCGCAGGTCAACGGAGACTCTTCATTTGATGGCACCTGTGGATTTGTCTGAGGACTGAACCATCATGCGCTCCTAACCAAGGATATTGACCAATGCAGGAGTTAACCAGTAAACCAGTGAGAGTAGGAGAGAAATCAGGGAAGCAATTTTTTTTTCCTGAACATATCTGACCTGGATGGTAATGCCTTTCACAGGTAGAAATCACTCCTCGCTGCATCTGCTTTCCAGGAGGGAAACGGTCAATTTCAGGGCACCACATCCTGCACCTGCATTAGGGCCACCGCCATATTGGTAAAGGTAGCGTTCCCGGCGTCTGCCTGTAAAAGGTATTAGGCACCTAGCAAATGCAAATCAAGGGCCTGATGCCTGTTTGAAGACCCCATGTAGCTGGGAATGCGTCAACCATTTTACGTGGAAAATGGGTCTAAACAGATTTTATTGCCCCGAGTCTTGTCTTATCTCTTTGATGCTATCTCCTCTCCCTAAGCTTCCCTCCTATGTTCTAAAATACATTTTGGAACAATATCTGACCTGTACTACTGTTTGGCTAAAAGCCTCATTCTTAAATCTGATACAACTTGAACTTGTTAAAATGCGATTTAACTGTGGGAAATCCTTCAGCGATTACATGAAGCTGGTTGTCATAGTTGTTTAGCATGTAGATGCTTTGTCAGAACCTCAGTTAGGACAATTGCTCTATACCCAAACTATTATGCTGTGTTTATTAGATACTGATGGGCCTATGAATTTTCAGCACCTTTTTTTAAAAAAATCTCCAAAGCTTACTAATTTGCCGAGTAAAAGGACTCCTCAACTCATCACAAACCCAGAGCCAGGGGCCAAATGTCTTCCTCTGATGCCCCTGAACTGGACAACTCCAGACGTTCTTGAATTTGTAAGGATTGAATGACTTGCACTATACAATAAAAAAATATTTCTAAACATCTAGAAAGTACATAGTGTACATTTACTACAAGTATCCATACTCCCATTGGCCCAGGTTATTAATTCTGCCCCAAAGAAACCCTGCATTTAGCTGCAACTGTTCTTATACATGAAGCCCAACACAAATGATTCTTACCAAGAGGATACCCTCTGCTTCGATGACCACAGACCACACGCCAGGGTTGAGCACGAATGGTTCCACGAATGTATTCTGTGGCACAGTGACAAAGCTTGGCTCTGTGCTGGGGGCAAAAATGATCTGCTTTGACTGCTCAGAACCTGGTCACCAAGAGATAAAATATAACATTATTTCTCTATTTAAATGCACAAATATCATTCATTGCAGTGAAACAAGAGTGGAATAACCATTTTATATAAAAAGAGATTTAAGAATATGGTTTTTTTCCAGATTCATAATGAATTTAGCAATTGAATTGCATAGCTGCTGAGCACAACAAGGACAACCTGAACTAAATCCAGATGGTATGGACAGGATTTGAAGAAAGATTTGGGAAAATCTTTCGTACTTTGGATAGGATGCATTGTGTAGCAATATAACTGGCCATTTACTTTAGTTTCTACACACAACCAGGACTATATACTTCAATAGCCATCGGTTCACAAGATGGACGCAGATAAGGGAGGCTGCTTGGACTATCGCTCATCCACCTACAACGACCCCAAGTGATTCCAAGGTTTTCACCTCCATTACCCTATATCTTGAAGTCCATTCTAGTTGTTGTTCTTTGTTTTTTTCTGTGAAGACGACTTCTTGACATCGTTCTTCCTTTGTCTTGTCTAGTTTGAATCTGTGCCCCCTACTGTCATAGTTAAGTTTGAAGTGCTGTTCTGCTTACTGTCTTACAGCTGCCTAGGCCCCAAGCTCTGGAACTCCCTCCCTAAACCTCTCTCCCTCTTTCCTCCTTCAAGACGCTCCTTAAAACCTACCTCTTTGCCATGATCTTGTTGAATGGCGGAGCAGGCTCGAGGGGCTAGATGGCCTACTCCTGTTCCTAATTCTTATGTTCTTATGTTTTTTGACCAAGCTTTATGCCATCTGCCCTAATTTCATCTTATCTGGCTTGGTGTCAATTTTTTTATTTTCTTATAACACTCCTGTGAAGTGCCTTGGGACATTTTACTACACTAAAGGTGCTATATAAATACAAGTTGTTGTTGTTTTTACATGCTTCTGTAAGATCACCTCTCAGCCACTTCTTTGCAAGTCTTTCCTCATAATTCAGTATTGTAACGCTAAGGATCAATTTTATGGGGCCAAGTGGACTTACCGTCTGCTGCCGCCGAGTTTTCTGGGCGGTCTCCCCTCCGAGCAAGTTTGTTGGAGGCTCCCGCCGGTGGGGAGGGAAGACCACTGGGGACCGCCCGCTGGCGTGCAATGCTTGTAAGTGACCTCCCGCCCGCCGAGCTGCCAGTTTGGGAAAGGACCGCCGCGTGGAGGCAGGTCTAACCTCAGCGGTAAGTAAGAAGACCTGCAAAAAAAGGTTAGTAAACTCCTTTTCTTTTTTTTCCCCAGCGATTCAGGTGGATGGGGTCCCCTGAAGGTTTTCCAGTGTTTTTTTTTTATTTTTTGGAATTTTTAAATTTTATCTGGCTCCCTCCCCTCCTTGGGTCCAACTCAATCCTCGCCTGCACTTGGCCGAGGATTGCATTTGCCGCCGAGATTGGGAGCTCAGGGCCTGCTGCCGCCCAGGGTGAAAGTCGCTTTTTTGCCGCTGGGTGGTCTTTCCAGGACTTTTCCATGAAACTTCCGTCCAAAATACCGTCGGGATCTCAGCGGTCGTTTGAGTGGCACACGGGCGGAATTTAGCTTCTACCAAGTTCGGGGCCTATAAGCATGACTTCCCCTGACCTGTATTATTTGGATATACACAACACCAACTTGTATCTATGTAATGCCTTTAATGTCGAAATACGTCCCAAGGTGCTTCACAGAAATATAATAAAATGGAGGAAAGGAGGAGATATCAGGAGGGGTGACCAAAAAGCTTGATTAAATAGATGGGTTTTAAGGAGGAGGGTCTTCAAGGAGGAGAGGTGGTGGTTTATCAGGGATTTTCAGAGGCGAAGCCTGGGTATGGGCACCAATGGTGAGGCGAAGCGAGGGGAGGCACAAGGGACCAGAGTCAGTCGAGCAGAGAGTTTGTGCTGGGGGCGGTGGAGGGCGGGTGGCCAAGGGACATTGTAGGACAGGAGAAAGTTAAAGACATAGGGAGTAGTGACGCCATGAAAGGATTTAAACACAAGGATGAGAATTTTAAATTTGAGGCATTAGGGCACTGGGTTCCAGTGGGAGCCAAAAGGAGGTCAGCGAGCACAGGGGTGATGCACGATCGGGACTTGGTGCAGGATAGGACACAGATAGCAGAGATTTGGATGAGCTGAAGATTGCGAAGGATGGGAGGCTGGCCTGGATATGGTCCAGCATTCTATCTGTTCATTACATTATTACATCGGAAATGCAAGCCAATGTCAAAGCTGCATTTTCTCCACAATCTAAAACACTTATTTAGCAGTAGTTAATCACAGGCATAATTTAAAATAACACATACAGACCACTCAGTCCCAGGTTCAAGTCTGAAACTGTACTAAACTAGCTCATCTCAGAGGAGATGCTGCAATTTCCCTCAGCTACTCTGGAGTCGAGAGATTCAAGCCAGAGAGTATTGCAGCTCCTGATTGCTATCCGGAAAGCCCAGCTGGAAATGCTCGTGTGAAACTGAGCGAGAACACGGGCCTGGAATTTCTTCTGTGGGCGCAACCTGGAAGCTAATCCAAAAATGCACCCATTCTGCCAATGTCAGATTACGCTCAAATTTCCTGCCAATCGCCTTAATCTATAAATGGGTGTCACCCAGCATAAAGAATTGGGGCCCAAGGAAAACGCCAAACACACACCATATATTTCTTCTTCAAAAATAAAAATTCAAGTTTCAACTCACTTAACCATCATTTATGCACATCAGGCACAACAGCTTTAGGAACCGTGCAATCGGAAAAGCTTTTCAATTTGTAGAGTAACTTATACTGATACCGTAAACATGCAGTCAAGAAACAGAAAACGCAATGCAGGTCTCGGACAGGATCAATTTAAAAATAAACGCTCGGAAAATGGCAATAAAACGCCAGAAGAAAGACTCGTTTCCTGCCACTCCTGAAAATCTGGCCATAACTTGAGCCTCTGAGCAAGTGAAATTGCAGGAAACTCGTGTTCAAGGCTCTGTAACTTGGGGACAGGGCCAACATTATTGGCGGAGATGCATTGGGGCAGAGGCATTGATAGGCGATTGTAAACGATCAAAGTCTTTAGGTGTATTGTAATTTCGCCCAAAATTCCGCAATCTTTTAGGCCACGTATTTGGTTTGCACCCCGACTGCATGCGTCTCTGGGTGAAAATACGCAGGAAATTCCAGGCGAAGATCGGATTAAATTAGGTAAGCCTCGAAAAAGTCTTCCATCAGGAAATACTTAACCGCTAGTTAACTAAGCAGTTTTGAAGATTTTAAGCATTATAACTGTAATGTATGCACCTGTGAGTAGGCGCACAGGTCTGTTGAGCTGTTGCTTTGTGAGTGGCTTAGCCAGTAACATGATGTTCACAAGACTCAATAAAACCCCAGTCAGTTGGGTCTAGGTCATCCACGATGAGGTATGCAGTTGTGAGCCTATTTGGTGAACTGGTAATATGTAGTGTGATTGTTAAACCTTTGTTAATAAACCAACTAGTTCTTGATAGCAATGTGTTGTTATGAATACTTAAGCGAAGAACCCATGAAGCAAATACATTACAATAACACAGACCTGAGGAACAAATATCAACTGATATTCTGAGTTTGCCCTAGCAGCAGGGAGTCTCACCCGCCTGCATATCAAGAAATCGTGGGCAGCTTGAATGTGGAAATTCAGCCCTATAGGATTGTTCCTCCCCCACGTTAATTCATTGGAAACTCTACAAGTCACGACTTGAGATTTTTATCTTTAGCATCTGACCATAACTTGCAAAGCACATGAAATGAATCATTTATCCCAACACAATTGCAGAGGAAGAAATCTGAGCAGATTTTTAGTGGAAAAAAGTGACACCTTGGGAGATTCTCACACTTGTGGCACTCAGATTACTGTTGGATCAATAAAAAAAAAATTAAAGCTGGGTTTAGAGTGCTGGTAGTTCAGTGGCATCATCTTTCCAATCCTACTGTGAACTCAGCAAGTATACACTTATTGCCAGTGCAATACAATAAAACAAAGAGCAACTGAAAACAGCACCGATGGGATTTCTGCTTCAACGATTCAATATCTTAAATTGGCCATTGTACTTTGGACAGGCTCAGTAATGGTTCCTGTAGCTCCCAAACTCCCAAAGTGGGGGGATGAAGGAGAAGTAGGAGGAAAAAGGAAGGGTCTATTATCAGCTCCTTAGGATCCCAAAGACAATGGAAGAGGAATACTCAGTACCACTTCTACAGCAGGTGGAGAGGGGCAGAGTTAAGCAGCGACTTCAGCGACTTTGAGGGTAGGGGACAAGGAGCCCAGTACTGCAACAGTGCATCAACGGCACTATTTCAAGCTCAGCTGGGCTTTCTTTTGCTAACTCAGATGGCTTCGAGCAACAGGATTGGTTTCAGTGCACCATAATGATGCACTCACTTTAACCGCCACCTTGTAGAGGCCAGCACCCGTGGGGCTAAAACCTTACCTGTTCTTTGTCCCTGATAAGCTGTAACTTTGCCAAACACAGTGGCAGATCCTGCATTAATATACCTCAAGATGAAACGAAACAAATAAAGCTCCGAATCCGTCACATGCATCGTTATTTTGACTCTATTCTGTGAAAATGAAAAGGAATTTGACAATGGCACATAGGTGTGATTGGGACTACAATTAGCAAAGGAGATTTGAACATCAACATATAATAGATGCAAAGTCTCCCTTTGTATGAAGAAAAAAAATCCACCTGCAAAAGTAGGTTAGCCTCGTCCACACCTACAAGCAATGCCAACTATACACTGAGTGGAGCCAACCACTAAACTTGCAGAAAGGGGTGATTAATAAGCAAAGACATTTAAGGTAAAGAAAGGTCTAAAAGCCACTTACAGTTGCCACAAACATCAAGATTTATTTCGCTGACCATGACCATTCCTTTCACATCAGTAGATCCGCGGCTCACATAGCGAAAGACTATGCGAAACAGGTCAGGGGAAGTCACATTGACAGTCACAACTACCTTAGGCTGGGGGAGAGAGAAGCGGATGGGAAGCATGATACTTAATTCCACCACCTCAGCAAGCAACAATTCTAATAAGCCAGCAGCCCACTACACAAAGCGTGCCTCTAATTATACAAGTTCAAACAAATATTCCAACTGCACATCAATGTCACAATAGGATGATATGATCATCAGATCAGATCAATTTAAAGCATTTAAAAAATACATCTTAAACTTAACATGTTCACATAAATATATTTGATAAGTGTTGAAAACATTTATTTATAACATTCTTCCTCAAAACTTTATTTAGAATAAATCTTTATTGAAATTAATATTTAAACGTTACACGACAGAAGTATTGACTTTTCATTCAAGTGATAGATCATGAATACTACATATCGTATGCAAAGGCATATACATTAGTTTATAGTCTCCTACCCATCCCCTCACTACATATATGCAAGGATTACGAGACATCATAGTTATGAGAACCAAGACTGAGGTCTGGAGAACAACAGTGGCTGAATTAATACAAAGTGTTTATGTCTCTTTCACTTGTAACAAGTATTTTCTAATGAGTTATATTTGAAGGCTTTTTTGAGGTTTATTTACCTAGATTGGAGCAGAGTGTCGACATCAAGTACTCCCACAGCACAACCAGCTGCAGAATAAAGTTCCCTCCACTCTGCTACAATGCAATGCTCTAACCTAATTCTCAGAAGATCTCCCCACTTCAGGCTCTCAAGGCCTCAATGAGTGTGATTGCCAACTTTATTTCAATTAGTCACTTTGTATGTTTATTGATTCTACAATTGAGCAAGAGGATAGATTCAGTGTAAATAAAAATAAATAAACTGCTTATTTATCAACTATTGTGCGAAATTATTAGCCCAACAAGTTGATAAACAAGCTTGTTATTGGAATTTTCACACCTCTCATATCCTGAACATGCTGATTAATGCTGCGATATGTTTCACTGGGGCAGGGAACCCTTTGGTACCTTGTCCAAGTGTTGACAGTGGGAGTGAATGTTGTCAAGCAATTGGATCTCTGATCCTGTCCTCATTTGATGCACACACGCACTTTCCAGCAGGAGTCAGTAGACAGCGACCAGGAATGGGAATCGGGGGGTGACTTATCCCCCTCCCTAGCCTAGGAGTGCCGACACTGCCTGTAGATCAGCTAACTCATCACGGAGTGGGGATTTGGACTGAGGATCTTCTGGTGTGTATGGCTCGGTACACTAGCAGGCAGAACCTTCCCCCATTAGGCCATTGAAGGATCTCAAAATCTGTTCTTAAGTTATTCACGGGACAATCACATTTTCATCCACAGAGAATGTTACAACATAAATAACTCTGCATCCAATGCTTCATTTGTTGGAGTTGTGGAGAGGTGAAAACAGGTGAATTAAATCTTGTGCCATGTTTACCCACTCAATGGCTCTATTTGAGTTAGTAATCATCCTCAGTGAGTAGTCAGAGAAATAAAACTATAAACACGGTTAGAAAATGGCATTGAGTTAAAAAAACAATCTGAAAGCCCACTTTAGCAAACTGATGAAAGCACTAACTGACCAATCGCGTCTAAAATCTCGTGAAGTCGATGTCTCACGTACCTGAATCGGAGACATCTGAGCATACCCCCTCCAGCTAAAGTTTTCAAACTCAAGTGGATTGAAACCAAAACGAACGCCCCTG
The DNA here is from genome assembly GCF_044704955.1 of Pristiophorus japonicus. Taxonomy (NCBI): domain Eukaryota; kingdom Metazoa; phylum Chordata; class Chondrichthyes; family Pristiophoridae; genus Pristiophorus; species Pristiophorus japonicus. Next base: position 186,456,397 of record NC_091988.1, on the reverse strand, counting down.
CCATCAGGAGTCGTACCATCCTCAATCTCAAACTGCAGGTGATGCAGGTCAGGGAAGTAATGATCAGGCTTCGCTCTGAAAACAGAAAGCATTCAGAGAGTCGGAACAAAAAATCTGTTACTGACAGTCCAGCAACTTAGATTTGGGATCAAGGATACACTGATACTAGATCATGGAATTCTCCTTCTTTTGGCTATTCGACTCTACTTTTTTTTCTTTTTCAAGCCTACCTTTCCTTGAGTATGACCCTACAAATAGGCAAGTGGAAAACTGGAATAAGGAATCTCAAAGGCTTTCTAGCTTTGTGAGTAAACTGGTAGGAAGAACACGTCAGTGTAAAGTCAAATACAGTCAAGGCAGATTTCCATTTTCCACTAAAGTGACAGATGACCCAATTACATGGAAAAGAAAGTCATCAAACCACTTAATTGAATACAGTACAACGATGATCACAGAGTAGAATACCTCAGAACAAGGGGGAACAGTGGACACCACGCAGGGAGGTTTTATGAGGCTTTTGAATGCAAGGGTTAAATTATGAGGCCAGGTTGCATAAACTTGGCTTGTATTCCCGTGAGCTTAGAAGGTCAATGGATCTAAATCAAGGTATTTAATATTAGAAGGGAATGCGATAGGATAGGTACAGAGAAACAGAGAAATCAGAAAGCATTTCTTCCCGCTAAGGGTAGTGGAAATCTGAACCTATTTCCCCAGGTGATGCTGGATCAATTCAAATGATTAAGACTGAGGTTGATAGATTTTTGTTAGGTGAGGATATCAAGGGATTTGGAACAAAGGTGGGTAAATGGAGTTGAGGTACAGGTCAGCCATGATCGAATCGAATGGTGGAACATTGTATGAGAGAGATGATGAAGCAGAGAGATTTCCTAAGATTATTACAGAGTTAAGAATATGGTGGCTGAATGAGAGGTGATCTTATTGAAACTTATAAGATAATGAGGGGGCTCGACAAGGTGGATGCAGAGAGGATATTTCCACTCATAGGGGAAACTAAAACCAGGGGACATAGGGCTCAATTTTCCCCAAGCATTTTTTTGGCGTACTTGAAGAGTTACTCCCGATTTTTTGGGGCCCAAATATGCCAAAAAAAAAATGTTCTAAGTTTCCCCGTTGGATGGATTCTCTCTCTCTCTCTCTCTGCTGCGCTGATTTCCTTACCTGCGCTGATTTCCTTACCTGCGCCGATTTCCTTAACTCTAGGGAAGCTTTTTCTGCAGAGGCCACATACGCTGGTCTAATCAGAACTGGAGTAACTCTCAGCTGGCCAAACTTCCCTAAATGGCCAGAAGTGGCATCGGTAGCTGATTAGAAGGCACCTCCGCCACCCGACCTTCCAACGCAACCTATCCTCATTTTCTAGTTCAGCTCTCACATGCTGCATAAGAACGCTTACAAATAAGAAGAAAACACCTAATTGATAACTTACACATTTCTTGGCAATAGTGCACCCTGTTCTCAAGTACAGGGGTAGTTAAAGCGCCTTTCTGGCATTGTCCATTTGAAGAGCTCTGAAGACAACTGGTTCACAGACCCAATGACCATCAAAAATGACTGTCATGTACAGCACATTCCTGCATCTGGTAAAAGCCCCATTTAAAACATACCTCCAATAGTTTATAATCAAGAACTTGTATTGTGATTCAATATCGAAAGGGGATTGCTAGACAGGAATAGGAACAGAGGAGCTCTGAATTTGATTCTTACTGGTTGCACGAGCGTCCCTCAATATTCTGTCTGCACTGGCACTGCCCTGACCGACCATCACACATCAAGCTACCCACAGAGCCTCCGATGTCACACTGGCAGCCTGCAAGCACAAAAGCACACAATTACACATGGTTATGTTTGTAAAGCTTGCAATGAATACACTTCACAACAAGCATTCTGTTTTATTGAATGTCTGATAATCCCAATCTCATTACAAGGCTATCTGTCCCAACGGTATCACTTACAAGTTGACTGAATTTTACTTTCCAAAGATTATTCCGAGTTATAGAACACGCATTGAGACTCCCAGGGGCTGTGTTATAAAAGAAAAGACTTGCATTGATATAGCGTCTTTCACGACCACCGGTGAGGTTAGATCACAGTTGGATGTTAGAAAGTTGGCAACACCTACAGAGAGGGTCCTAACAAGCCTCGCTACATTAAACTGGGTTTGCAGACTTTGGATTACTCAGTGAATGTAAATCCTAGATCTGAGACATGTTGAAGTCAATATTTTTCCTCGACTAAGCATGGTATAGTTACAAAGGGCTTGAATTTGCAATAGCTTACCGCCCGGTTTCTGGGCGGTATTGGCCATTGTGGGCGGTAATCAGCTGAGCGAAAATTCCCTTCCCCGAGTTACGCCGGCGGCTTTGAGATTGCGCTGGGCAGCAGACCGGCGTCGTGCACCGTTCTGAGATCGCTCTGGCGCGATATTTGGGTCAGCGGTGACCGGTAGGTGAGTATGAAAAATACCGGCCACGAGGATCAGCGGAGCTGAGTGGCAGGTAAGTAGCTCTCCAAGAAAAAGGTTAGTGATTGGTTTTTTACGAATTATTTTCCAAATCTGTTGTGGTTATTTAGTTTTAAAGTGTCTTGGGAATGTTGTTTTGATTTTTTAGGTGATGTTTTCAAAATGTTTTTATTGTTTTTCGGGTGTTTGGCCCAACCCGCAGCCTCGGGGTAAATTTTTATTGATTTTTTTATTTATCGCCCATTTTGTTTACGAACCGCCCAATCGACCCTAAATTGCACTTTTTCGGCCACAATAGGAGTGTAAGGCCCATGTTTTTCAGTCAGCGGATTTAAAAAAATGAAGTGCTTGCACCTGCAACGGGCAGAAGCAAATGGCGGCTATGCGAACGATGCAGGAGAGTGCACAATCGGCCTTCTTCCCCCCGCCCCCGGAGTAAGAAGAGCAGCATTTTCAGGGGTGTCAAAAATAAATGGGCCCGAGGCCCTGCTCCCATTCCCTCTCTCCCCGAGCAAAAAATTGCAGAGAAGCAGGTATCTCCTGGACACCTCTCTTTATCGCTCAGGGACAACCGGGCCGGGAATTGGTGATGACAACTGTGTGACTACTGTTTTTAGACAGCAGCCAGAAGACACCAAAGACAATGGCCATTCCCACTGCAGTGTTCACAGCAGGCCTGCAGCAACAGTATCGTTCCTTCCTCCACACCCCCTGCCCCCCCCCCCCCCCCACTCCACACTTTTGGGCACAGGTTCCTTCCGAGGGGAAGTGCGCAGGTTTAGGCCTAGTCGAACAAAGCTCACAGCCGAGTGTGCTCAGGTGGGGGAGGAGAATTGGCCCCACAATGCATCATCATCATAGGCAGTCCCTCGAAATCGAGGGAGACTTGCTTCCACACTAAAAGTGAGTTCTCAGGTGACTGGACAGTCCAATATGGAAATTATAGTCTCTGTCACAGGTAGGACAGACAGTGGTTGAAGGAAAGGGTGGGTGGGGAGTCTGGTTTGCCTCATGCTCCTTCTGCTGCCTGCGCTTGGTTTCTGCATGCTCTCGGTGGCGAGACTCGAGGTGCTTAGCGCCCTCCCGGATGCTCTTCCTCCACTTAGGGCGGTCTTTGGCCAGGGACTCCCAGGTGTCGGTGGGGATGTTGCACTTTATCAAGGAGGCTTTGAGGGTGTCCTTGAAATGTTTCCTCTGCCCACCTGCGGCTCGTTTGCCGTGTAGGAGTTCTACATAGAGCGTTTGCTTTGGTAGTCTCGTGCACCTGCATACAGCATGACATTGGTGGAAATGTATCTCCCGATTTGTTTTGAAACAGGGTGAAAAATAGAGCCTGGGTGAATCCAGAAGGGCTTCCCCAGTTACTATTGTAAAGATGTCCTGAAGTTCAGAAGAAGAGAGTAGAATGGTCAAGAAATGCTACTTAACATGCTCCCTTCCCTACTGAAGTGATTGGGAGGCAAGGTGCAGCAGTCTGTCAGTTGTTCCATCAACACAGGCTTTCTTTTTAATCCTTTTATCTGTCAGCTAATAACTCACTTTGAAATCCAAATAAACCAGCCCTCGCAGCTGCCAGAATTTATATGGAATTTTTACTCGAGCTTCAGAAGGTCCACGGAAACCACAGGCAAGTGATCCCAGCCTGACGTAACAACAAAAAAAAAAGCAAAAAAGGGTCATGCATCTCAGACCCTGGATTGCAGTTACTGCCGCTCATTGGATGCTGCGTAAATATAAAGAAAACATTTTCAAGCTGGATGACAGGTAACTCACCTTGGCAGCCAAAATAGTTCCTGTTGTCGAGGTTATAGTATCCTGTTTTACAAGCCGTACAATCGTGTGTGCAGACATTCGGCTTACAGAAACACTGGCCGTCACTCTGCAAAGCAAAGAAGCAGCGTTTCACAGACCATCTAAAACAAAACTTTGCACATTCTGGTGATCAGTATCTTCAATTTATTTGCCGTAGAAACCTCCACACATTGTCAGAACACAAAGCCTTAGAATCAGAGAATTATATACATTTATGGCCATTTGGCCCATCGTGTCCGTGCCGGCCAAAATAGAACGATCCAGCCTTATCACACTCTCCCACTCTCAGTCCGAAGCCTTGTAGGTTACCGCACTCCAAGTAGATACCCAGGTACTTTTTTAATTCGATGAGGGTGTCTGCCTCTACCACCCTTTCAGGCAGTGAGTTGCAGATGCCCATCCCCCTGTAGGTAAAAGAAGTTCTCCTGAACTCCCCTCTAATCCTTCTACCAACCACTTTAAATCCATGCCTTGGGTCACCGGTATTTTCAAGTCTGCAGATGTTACAATATTGCCATTTTTTTTTTTAAAGGATATATCATGAAAGGAACGGACAGAAGATACAAGATGCTTGAGCAGAGAGACACACACAATCTCCGTGCCTAATTTATAAACAGCTGAGACTTGTGGTTTAGATGTTCATCTTCCATGCCTTAGATTATATGACTGCCTTCCATGACCTCACATTCTTGATTTACATTAGATTCATCAACTGGTCTCTGTATTGGAACCGTGAAGATGTGCGTGTCACAAATGAAGTACTTTTCTCTGGTTTTTGCTTGGTGGCTTTAAATCCAATCATAACATTTCAATTAGGGCCAAGGCTGAAGTGTGGTGCATCTCCGCTGGGGAGATCAGAAAATGGGACGGACTTGGCTCCACTAGGATTCTGGTTTCCTCCGAGGTTACAGGATTAAGAGGAGTTTTAAGCTAAATAATTTAAACATAAACAATATTGCTTGGACTAGCTATGTGAATAACAACAACAACTTCCATTTATATGGCACCCTTAATGTAGTAAAAAGTCCCAAGGCGCTTCAACAAACAGATGTTAACAAATATGATGTGATTGGGATTACGGAGACGTAGCTCCAGGATGATCAGGGCTGGGAACTCAACATCCAGGGGTATTCAACATTCAGGAAGGATAGAATAAAAGGAAAAGGAGGTGGGGTAGCATTGCTGGTTAAGGAGCAAATTAAGGCAATAGTTCGGAAGGACATTAGCTTGGATGATGTGGAATCTATATGGGTAGAGCTGCAGAACACCAAAGTGCAAAAAACGTTAGTGGGAGTTGTGTACAGACCTCCAAACAGCAGTAGTGATGTTGGGGAGGGCATCAAACATGAAATTAGGGGTGCGTGCAATAAAGGTGCTGCAGTTATAATGGGTGACTTTAATATGCACATAGATTGGGCTAACCAAACTGGAAGCAATACGGTGGAGGAGGATTTTCTGGAGTGCATAAGGGATGGTTTTTTAGACCAATATGTCGAGGAACCAACTAGGGGGGAGGCCATCTTAGACTGGGTGTTATGTAATGAGAGAGGATTAATTAGCAATCTCGTTGTGCGAGGCCCCTTGGGGAAGAGTGACCATAATATGGTGGAATTCTGCATTGGGATGGAGAATGAAACAGTTAATTCAGAGACCATGGTCCAGAACTTAAAGAAGGCTAACTTTGAATGTATGAGGCGTGAATTGGCCGGGATGGATTGGCGAATGATACTTAAGGGGTTGACTGTGGATGGGCAATGGCAGACATTTAGAGACCACATGGATGAACTACAACAATTGTACATTCCTGTCTGGCATAAAAATAAAAAAGGGAAGTTGGCTCAACCGTGGCTATCAAGGGAAATCAGGGATAGTATTAAAGCCAAGGAAGTGGCATACAAATTGGCCAGAAATAGCAGCGAACCTGGGGACTGGGAGAAATTTAGAACTCAGCAGAGGAGGACAAAGGGTTTGATTAGGCAGGGAAAATGGAGTATGAGAAGAAGCTTGCAGGGAACATTAAGACGGATTGCAAAAGTTTCTATAGATATGTAAAGAGAAAAAGGTTAGTAAAGACAAACGTAGGTCCCCTGCAGTCAGAATCAGGGGAAGTCATAACGGGGAACAAAGAAATGGCGGACCAATTGAACAAGTACTTTCGTTCGGTATTCACGAAGGAGGACACAAACAACCTTCCGGTTATAAAAGGGGTCGGGGGGTCTAGTAAGGAGGAGGAACTGAGGGAAATCCTTATTAGCCGGGAAATTGTGTTGGGGAAATTGATGGGATTGAAGGCCGATAAATCCCCAGGGCCTGATGGACTGCATCCCAGAGTACTTAAGGAGGTGGCCTTGGAAATAGTGGATGCGTTGACAGTCATTTTCCAACATTCCATTGACTCTGGATCAGTTCCTATCGAGTGGAGGGTAGCCAATGTAACCCCACTTTTTAAAAAAGGAGGGAGAGAGAAAACAGGGAATTATAGACCAGTCAGCCTGACATCGGTAGTGGGTAAAATGATGGAATCAATTATTAAGGAGGTCATAGCAGTGCATTTGGAAAGAGGTGACATGATAGGTCCAAGTCAACATGGATTTGTGAAAGGGAAATCATGCTTGACAGATCTTCTGGAATTTTTTGAGGATGTTTCCAGTAGAGTGGACAAAGGAGAACCAGTTGATGTGGTATATTTGGACTTTCAGAAGGCGTTCGACAAGGTCCCACACAAGAGATTGATGTGCAAAGTTAGAGCACATGGGATTGGGGGTAGTGTACTGACATGGATTGAGAACTGGTTGTCAGACAGGAAGCAAAGAGTAGGAGTAAATGGGTACTTTTCAGAATGGCAGGCAGTGACTAGTGGGGTACCGCAAGGTTCTGTGCTGGGGCCCCAGCTGTTTACACTGTACATTAATGATTTAGATGAGGGGATTAAATGTAGTATCTCCAAATTTGCGGATGACACTAAGTTGGGTGGCTGTGTGAGCTGCGAGGAGGATGCTGTGAGGCTGCAGAGCGACTTGGATAGGTTAGGTGAGTGGGCAAATGCATGGCAGATGAAGTATAATGTGGATAAATGTGAGGTTATCCACTTTGGTGGTAAAAACAGAGAGACAGACTATTATCTGAATGGTGACAGATTAGGAAAAGGGGAGGTGCAAAGAGACCTGGGTGTCATGGTACATCAGTCATTGAAGGTTGGCATGCAGGTGCAGCAGGCGGTTAAGAAAGCTTTGAGTACAGGGGCAGGGAGGTGTTGCTACAGTTGTACAGGGCATTGGTGAGGCCACACCTGGAGTATTGTGTACAGTTTTGGTCTCCTAACCTGAGGAAGGACATTCTTGTTATTGAGGGAGTGCAGCGAAGGTTCACCAGACTGATTCCCGGGATGGCGGGACTGACCTATCAAGAAAGACTGGATCAACTGGGCTTGTATTCACTGGAGTTCAGAAGAATGAGAGGGGACCTCATAGAACCGTTTAAAATTCTGACGGGGTTAGACAGGTTAGATGCAGGAAAAATGTTCCCAATGTTGGGGAAGTCCAGAACCAGAGGTCACAGTCTAAGGATAAGGGGTAAGCCATTTAGGACCGAGATGCGGAGGAACTTCTTCACCCAGAGAGTGGTGCACCTGTGGAATTCTCTACCACAGAAAGTTGTTGAGGCCAATTCACTAAATATATTCAAAAAGGAGTTAGATGAGGTCCTTACTACTAGGGGGATCAAGGGGTATGGCGAGAAAGCAGGAATGGGGTACTGAAGTTGAATGTTCAGCCATGAACTCATTGAATGGCGGTGCAGGCTAGAAGGGCCGAATGGCCTACTCCTGCACCTATTTTCTATGTTTCTATGTTTCTATGTTTCACAAGAACCACATTGAGCACAATTTCACATCGAGCCACAAGAGGAAATATTAGGGCAGATGACCAAAAGCTTGGTTAAAGAGGTAGGTTTCAAGGAGCTTCTTAGAGGAGAGAGAGGTAGAGAGGCAGAGAGGTTTAGGGAGGGAATTCCAGAGCTTAGGGCCTTAGCAGCTAAAGGCACGGTCACCAATGGTGGAATGATTAAAATTGGGGATGCGCAAGAGGCCAGAATTGGAGGAGTACAGATATCTCAGAGGGTTGTAGGGCTGGAGGGGGTTACAGCAATAGAAACATAGAAAAATAGGTGCAGGAGTAGGCCATTCGGCCCTTCTAGCCTGCACCGCCATTCAATGAGTTCATGGCTGAACATGCAACTTCAGTACCCCCTTCCTGCTTTCTCGCCATACCCCTTGATCCCCCTAGTAGTAAGGACTTCATCTAACTCCCTTTTGAATATATTTAGTGAATTGGCCTCAACAACTTTCTGTGGTAGAGAATTCCACAGGTTCACCACTCTCTGGGTGAAGAAGTTTCTCCTCATCTCGGTCCTAAATGGCTTACCTCTTATCCTTAGACTGTGACCCCTGGTTCTGGACTTCCCCAACATTGGGAACATTCTTCCTGCATCTAACCTGTCTAACCCCGTCAGAATTTTAAACGTTTCTATGAGGTCCCCTCTCATTCTTCTGAACTCCAGTGAATACAAGCCCAGTTGATCCAGTCTTTCTTGATAGGTCAGTCCCACCATCCCGGGAATCAGTCTGGTGAACCTTCGCTGCACTCCCTCAACAGCAAGAATGTCCTTCCTCAAGTTAGGAGACCAAAACTGTACACAATACTCCAGGTGTGGCCTCACCAAGGCCCTGTACAACTGTAGTAACACCTCCCTGCCCCTGTACTCAAATCCCCTCGCTATGAAGGCCAACATGCCATTTGCTTTCTTAACCGCCTGCTGTACCTGCATGCCAACCTTCAATGACTGACGTACCATGACACCCAGGTCTCGTTGCACCTCTCCTTTTCCTAATCTGTCACCATTCAGATAATATTCTGTCTCTCTGTTTTTACCACCAAAGTGGATAACCTCACATTTATCCACATTATACTTCATCTGCCATGCATTTGCCCACTCACCTAACCTATCCAAGTCACTCTGCAGCCTCATAGCATCCTCCTCGCAGCTCACACTGTCACCCAACTTAGTGTCATCCGCAAATTTGGAGATACTACATTTAATCCCCTCGTCTAAATCATTAATGTACAGTGTAAACAGCTGAGGCCCCAGCATAGAACCTTGCGGTACCCCACTAGTCACTGCCTGCCATTCTGAAAAGTACCCAGTTACTCCTACTCTTTGCTTCCTGTCTGACAACCAGTTCTCAATCCATGTCAGCACACTACCCCCAATCCCATGTGCTTTAACTTTGCACATTAATCTCTTGTGTGGGACCTTGTCGAAAGCCTTCTGAAAGTCCAAATATACCACATCAACTGGTTCTCCCTTGTCCACTCTATTGGAAACATCCTCAAAAAATTCCAGAAGATTTGTCAAGCATGATTTCCCTTTCACAAATCCATGCTGACTTGGACCTATCATGTCACCTCTTTCCAAATGCGCTGCTATGACATCCTTAATAATTGATTCCATCATTTTACCCACTACTGAGGTCAGGCTGACCGGTCTATAATTCCTTGTTTTCTCTCTCCCTCCTTTTTTAAAAAGTGGGGTTACATTGGCTACCCTCCACTCGATAGGAACTGATCCAGAGTCAATGGAATGTTGGAAAATGACTGTCAATGCATCCGCTATTTCCAAGGCCACCTCCTTAAGTACTCTGGGATGCAGTCCATCAGGCCCTGGGGATTTATCGGCCTTCAATCCCATCAATTTCCCCAACACAATTTCACGACTAATAAGGATTTCCCTCAGTTCCTCCTCCTTACTAGATCCCCTGACTCCTTTTATATCCGGAAGGTTGTTTGCGTCCTCCTTAGTGAATACCGAACCAAAGTACTTGTTCAATTGGTCTGCCATTTCTTTGTTCCCCGCTATGACTTCCCCTGATTCTGACTGCAGGGGACCTACGTTTGTCTTTACTAACCTTTTTCTCTTTACATATCTATAGAAACTTTTGCAATCCGTCTTAATGTTCTCTGCAAGCTTCTTCTCGTACTCCATTTTCACTGCCCTAATCAAACCCTTTGTCCTCCTCTGCTGAGTTCTAAATTTCTCCCAGTCCCCGGGTTCGCTGCTATTTCTGGCCAATTTGTATGCCACTTCCTTGGCTTTAATACTATCCCTGATTTCCCTTGATAGCCACGGTTGAGCCACCTTCCCTTTTTTATTTTTACGCCAGACAGGAATGTACAATTGTAGTTCATCCATGCAGTCTCTAAATGTCTGCCATTGCCCATCTACAGTCAACCCCTTAAGTATCATTCGCCAATCTATCCTAGCCAATTCATGCCTCACACCTTCAAAGTTACCCTTCTTTAAGTTCTGGACCATGGTCTCTGAATTAACTGTTTCATTCTCCATCCTAATGCAGAATTCCACCATATTATGGTCACTCTTCCCCAAGGGGCCTCGCACAACGAGATTGCTAATTAATCCTCTCTCATTACACAACACCCAGTCTAAGATGGCCTCCCCCCTAGTTGGTTCCTCGACATATTGGTCTAGAAAACCATCCCTTATGCATTCCAGGAAATGCTCCTCCACCGTATTGCTTCCAGTTTGGCTAGCCCAATCTATGTGCATATTAAAGTCACCCATTATAACTGCTGCACCTTTATTGCATGCACCCCTAATTTCCTGTTTGATGCCCTCCCCAACATCACTACTACTGTTTGGAGGTCTGTACACAACTCCCACTAATGTTTTTTGCTCTTTGGTGTTCTGCAGCTCTACCCATATAGATAGGGAGGGGCGAGGCTATGGAGGGATTTGAAAACAAGGGTGAGAATTTTAAAAGAGAGGTGTTGCCTAACCAGGAGCCAATGTAGGTCAGCGAGCACAGGGGTGATGCATGAGTGAGACTTGGTGTGAGTTGGGGCATGGGCAGCCGAGTTTTGGATGATCTTATGTTTATGGAGGGTTGAAGATTGGAGGCCAGCCAGGAATGCATTGGAATAGTCAAGTCTAGAGGTAACAAAGGCATGGATGAGGGTTTCAGCAGTGGATGAGCTGAGATGGGGCGGAGTCTGACGTTGTTACGTAGTTTAGTTACTCAGGACTTAAATCCAAGAAGCCCTAGCAACTGTTTTAGGAACTAGTTAGTTCAATTGAATTGTTCAGATCAGAGATAATCAATTTGGAACCTTCAATGATTCGGTCAGACCAGTGTATCTATAAGAATCATTGTGCATATAAACATTTTATTTTTAAAAAAATAGTAATTTATGTATAAATCGCAAACATAGAGGATTTTGGGGAGCCAGATAGTATAATTTCAATTGTAAACATATCTCTGTTATAGCAGTTAGTTATTTGCTTGTTTGTTTGTGAAATAAATCCACTTGATATTCCAAGTGTGAAGCAAGGTCTGATCTTGTGATCCTCTGGAGGCACAGGAGAATCCCATTAGCTAAAGTGATGAGTTGAAAGGTTTTTGTGTTTGCTATCCTGGGTGTATGGCTGAATGTTTACCCAGCTATCAGAGCTAGTGATGATACTCATGCAGACACATCTATGAGAATAGTCTCAAATACACAAGCTGAAAAATCTAACAGAGGGTAGGAAAGGCTCAAAAATGTAAGTGTGTGTATAGAATTATATAGCACAGGAGGAGGCCACTCAGCCCAAGTGCCTTGCTGGCTCTTTGAAAGAGCTATCCAATTAGTTCTACTCCCCCTGCTCTGTCCCCATAGCCCTGCAAATTGATTCCCTTTTGAAAATTAGTATTGTATCTGCCACCACCACCCTTTCAGGCAGTGCATACTTATCTCAGTGCAATCATTGAAAGTTGGCATGAAGGTGGCGGTGAAGGCGGCAAATGATATGTTGGCCTTCATAGCTAGGGAATTTGAGTTTAGGAGCAGGGAGGTCTTACTACAGTTGTACAGGGCCTTGGTGAGGCCTCACCTGGAATATTGTGTTCAGTTTTGGTCTCCTAATCTGAGGAAGGACGTTCTTGCTATTGAAGGTGTGCAGCGAAGGTTCACCAGACTGATTCCCGGGATGGCTGGACTGACATATGAGGAGAGACTGGATCGACTGGGCCTTTATTCACTGGAGTTTAGAAGGAAGAGAGGGGATCTCATAGAAACATATAAAATTCTGACGGGACTGGACAGGTTAGATCCAGGAAAAATTTTCCCGATGTTGGGGAAGTACAGAACCAGGGGACACAGTCTAAGGATAAGGGGTAAGCCATTTAGGACTGAGATGAGGAGAAACTTCTTCACTAAGAGAATTGTTAACCTGTGGAATTCCCTGCCGCAGAGAGTTGTTGATGCCAGTTCATTGGATATATTCAAAAGGGAGTTAGATATGGCCCTTACAGCTAAGGGGATAAAGGGGTATGGAGAGAAAGCAGGAAAGAATACTGAGGTGATGATCAGCCATGATCTTATTGAATGGTGGTGCAGGCTTGAAGGGCCAAATGGCCTACTCCTGCACCTATTTTCTATGTTTCTATGTAATCTCCCCTCTGGTTCTTTTGCCATTATGTCCCTCTGGTGCCTCCTGCCAGTGGAAACTGTTTCTCCTCATTCACTCTATCAAAACCCCTCATCGTTTTGAACACCAAAAGGTAGCATAGTGGTTATGTTACTGGACTAATAATCCAGAGGCCTGGACTAATGATCTGGAGACATAAATTCAAATCCAACCACAGCAGCTGGGGAATTTAAATTTAATTAAATATCAGTAATGGTGACCATGAAACTACCGGATTGTTGTAAAAACCCACCCGGTTCACTCATGTCCTTTTAGGGAAGGAAGTCTGCCATCCTTACCCGGTCTGGCTCACATGTATCTGCACACCCACAGCAATGTGGTTGACTCTTAATTACCCTCTAAAATGGCCCAGCAAGCCACTTAGTTGTATCAAGGGCAATTAGGGATGGGCAATAAATGCCGGCCTTGCCAGCGACACCCACATCCCGTGAATGAATTTTAAAAAAACACCTCTATGAAGTCTCTCCTCAACCTAAATGTTGCTCGCATTGCTAATCGTCTAAAGCTGATCATAGTACCACATTTTGAAAGCGGTACATGGAACAGATGCAATTAAATATTACAAAGAATTTGCTCATTTGTATTGGTCGATGAAAATAAAGATTGGGGCAGTCGGATTCCTTTTACTCGGCCAACCATTTTATAACATGTTTAATTAAGTGAAAAGCCAAGGCCTTTTGTCCCAGACAGAAGACAAAGTAAATCAACAATTACTATTTAGTTGACGCCAAGCTCGGGTTTTAGCTTGAAAATTTGAGGCTGGAAAAACCGAGGGAAGTAAGGCAGTCCATACCTTTGAAGTCCTTTTTTTTAAAATTCGGTCCATGATATGGGCATTACAAGGCCAGCATTTATTGCCCATCCACAATTGCCCTTGAGAAGGTGGTGGTGAGCCGCCTTCTTGAACCGCTGCAGTCCGTGAGGTGAAGGTACTCCCACAGTGCTGTTAGGGAGGGAGTCCAGGATTTTGACCCAGTGACGATGAAGGAACGGCGGTATATTTCCAAGTCAGGATGGCATGTAACTTGGGAGGGGAACTTGTAGGTGATGGTGTTCCCATTCACCTGCTGCCCTTGTCCTTCTATGTGGTATAGGTCGCAAGTTTGGGAGGTGCTGCCGAAGAAGCCTTGGCGAGTTGCTGCAGTGCATCTTGTAGATGGTACACACTGCAGCCACGGTGCGCCGGTGGTGGAGGGAGTGAATGTTTAAGGTGGTGGATGGGGTGCCGATCAAGCGGGCTGCTTTATCCTGGATAGTGTTGAGCTTCTTGAGTGTTGTTGGAGCTGCACTCATCCAGGCAAGTGGCGAGTATTCCATCACACTCCTGACTTGTGCCTTGCAGATGGTGGAAAGGCTTTGGGAAGACAGGAGGTGAGACACTTGCTACAGAACACCAAGCCTCTGACCTGCTCTTGTTGCCACAGTATTTATGTGGCTGGTCCAGTTAAGCTTCTGGTCGATGGTGACCCCCAGGATGTTGATGGTGGGGGATTCGGCGATGGTGATGCAATTGAATGTCATGGGGTGGTGGTTAGACTCTCGCTTGTTGTGTGTGAAAAAGTCTGTGAAAAAGTCTTGAATTGAACACAATATAGGGTATAGAGAGGTGGAAGATTATGCGCACATTTGGTGTGTTCAAGGGGGAAAAAAAAGAAATTTCAGAGGAGCAGTGACTACCGGAGTATTCATGGAGTGAGGGGGAGAGCGAGTGAGAGGTTGGAGTTTGGCAGTGAGGGAGGAATCACCTTTCAGGCAATAACCCACTTTAGAAAAAGAGCGACATAATTGCACCAATTAACGGCTACAAATTCTCATGAATACAATTCTGATGGTGAGCAGAAGAAGAGAAATCTGCTTTTTCTCCCCCAACCAATTGCTTTACGGGTTCAATGACTCGTTGATGCAGAAAGAATTTCTGCTATACTGCGATATTCCACTTGGACTAACCTGCAGGCATTCTGCAACACCGTTTAATGTACCTTCCACATGGCACTGACAGTCTGAAAAGAAATGTGTATAAAGACAGTCAGTGACTGACAATGGCACCATTCTGCACAAAGTGCACAAAATGGCAACTTCATTCAGGTGAGAAATACAAATGTCAATGAAAAGTGTCCACCAGTGTTAAGTGTGGCACAGTGCTGGGATATGAAGTGATTTCTTACTGGCACAGCCCCGCGGGTTTTCTGGTGAAAGATTCCAATAAAGAGGCTTGCACTTATCACACGCTGAACCTTCAACGTTTGTCCGACATTGACAAGAGTCCTGGAAAAGATGCACAAACAACTCTGGTCAGTTATATTCACATGCACCACCTACCAGTAAAATTCTAGTCTGGCTACATCAAGTACAAGTTTTCTTCAAACCTTTACAGCATTTCTGGAAATGTGCTTTGGATTGGTTGCACACGTTTGGCATCATCACCAAAATGCTGAATTCCCACAGTGGAACTGCTTCGATGACTGTGAGGCCCAACTTTTTCATTGGAAGTGGATTACAAATGACACAGCCACTAATTTACTTCTGTATCGCTGGCTCTAAGGGGTGAAGTATTCAAAATAGTTGTAGGAGACAAAGTCATCTCCAAACCGACAAGGAAGTGTCTTCCGTCTCTGTAATGTGTCACGAGAAGTCAGTTCCACTCTGACCCTTAAACTCGAGCATGCCAACACAAAATTCTAACAGGAACACCTATTTCCATTTAGTGGGAAGCGTTAAATAATGCTGTCTGTTAAATATCGGCTCAGAGCTTCTGCTGATTTCTCAGTATAACTGAGGTGTCGAGAGGCGGAAAATAGGACTGGGACCCACTGGGCTGCATCCGCGATGCCCAGTGTTGCTATGGCAGCGTGGGTGGGGAGGGGGGGGGGTGGAATTTAAGTTCAAACATTGGGAAACCTATATTTGATAAATTACAGTGGCTATATATAGCAATTAAACTTGTTTTTTAAAAAATGTAAGCCTTACAAACAGCTCGGAGTTAGCGGACAATGCCATGCAGCAGGAGAGGCCTTTGAGGCCTGCTGTCGCAAGTCTCCATTTCAACCACTGGTGGCCTCCTTGGCAAATGCCAGAGAGTAAGCTGCTGGTTCTGTGACAAGTAATAAACTGGCACCTGAGGAGCTGAGCCGCCAACCAAATACACAAAGCATTTTTCTTTTCACTGTTTCTCAGTTTCTGGAAGTTTTAAAAACGAATCAATTTTTAAACCAATCTTAGGGGGAGGTTTCCCTGTGGGTGATGCTTAAAAATTGTAAACCCCTTTCAAAAGAATGGATTTACAGTCTCATTACACAGAGGAGGAACCTGCGCTGTGTGTCAGTGACATCGCAAATCCAATGTAAAAGCATTCTAACAAGATGTGTTTATGTGTGGGAGAACGAGCAACCAGAAGAAATCTTCCCACTGCGTTAACCCATTGACCTAACGCGACTTCCCCCTTCCCTCTTTCCCACTCCCCCCCCCCCACTCACCCCGCCCCAGTGAATCTCCTGCCCATTCTACAAATGCTTTGATTATGAGATCTATCTATCCAGTTAAAAAAAATAGAATATAATTCAAAGTTTAACATATAGTAAATGCACTTTACTTACAACATCAGAGGAGAGAGATATAGAGCCTGCTGGGTTACAGGAAGCCACTATGAATAAATAAAAAAGAAAAACACAGTGTGAGGCCATGAGAGTTCACTCGTTTACCAGCTGGTTTTGCATCTTTGTCTACCTAACAACAGTGGTTCCACGTCATTGGATATGAACCACTCGGAGGATGTGGTAAGGTGCTATACTAATGCAAGGTCCTTGTTTTCTTTCTATATTAAAGACTCGTGAAGGACAAAGGCCCCAAGTTGCCGAAAACGGTGCACCTCCGAGCTGGATACCTGTTCTTCGCGCCTAAAAGTGCGCTAGAAAAAAACTTCGATGTTTTCCGGCTCCTCGGAGCTCGATCTCAGCTTGGCATGGCGCGCTCTTCACAGCGGGGGGGGGGGCGGAGCCAAACACTCGCGCCGATTCTGTAAGTAGTGGGGGGCGGATCCAATTTAAATGAGCCAACGTGGTGCCGGCAACCCTGTGCGTGCGCGTTGGAGCGTGCGCGCACGCGCAGTGTCAAACAAACATTGGCACTCGGCCATTTTTAAAAGGACTTGGCTGCCGGCCAGTCACTGACGCCGCTCCTATCCCATGGCCGAATGGCCTCAACCCCCTTGAAAAGCTGCGTGCGTCTGGTGTTGATCCTTCGGCTGCCGGCCAGCCACTGACGCCGCTCCTATCCCATGGCCGAATGGCCTCAACCCCCTTGAAAAGCTGCGTGCGTCCAGTGTTGATCCTTCGGCTGCCGGCCAGCCACTAACAGAATGAAGGCCTGCCTGCAGCACAGCAGCTCAGCTCGAAGGCTGCTTGCTGCCGCTGTTGGGGCTGCCGTCGAGACACTGATGCCACACCCCTGCCTGTCGCCAACATGAAAGGCCTGCCTGAAGCACAGCAGCTCGAAGGCTGCTGATGTTTCACACAGGTAGGAACATGGTTTATTTAATCTTTTATTTGCTTATAAATTTTTATTCAGGTTGGATTTATTTGTATAATATTTGTATAAGTATAACTAAGGATTGATTGTAGAATTTAATGACTTCCCTTCCCCCCCTCCCCCCCCCCCCCCACCTCGTTCCCTATGCCTAATTTGTAACCTACGCCTGATTTTCTAAGTGTAGACAAGGTTTTTTCGAGCGTACAAAAATCTTCACTTACTCCATTCTAAGTTAGTTTGGAGTAAGTTTTCACTGCCGAGACTTTGAAAACAGGCGTAAGTGGCCGGAAACGCCCCCTTTTGAAAAAAAAATACTGTTCCAAAGTGAAACTGTTCTAACTGACTAGAACTGGAGCAAACTAAATGCCGAGAATTTGAATTTCTAAGATACTCCGTTCTACACCAGTTGCTCCAAAAAGCAGGAGCAACTGAGGCCGAAACTTGGGCCCAGTGAGTGGATCTGACTGAACACAACTGAGGCGTGACACTTAAACTGTGATGACAATGACCAGAATTAAATCCAGACGTACTGGAAGGAAAACAGGTGGCGTTGTAAATAAAACGTTACATTAGTAATACCTGAACGAGGAGAAGAACGCCTGTCGAGCTCTAAATGATTCTGTGAGGTAAGTGCCTCATTGAATACATAGCAAAACAACTGGCACCACAGAGAGGCTGTCACAAAATATTCCTGCACAAGAAGTGATTCCTCGAGACAACATTAAATATTTGCAAAATTGATTTAAGTTTACGTAATGCTCTTCATTTTAATGTGTCACGGAAGTACACAATGGGGTAGAGTTATATCTTCAGTGTCAGCTGTGGTTCAGTGGGGAGCTCTCTCGCCTCCGAATCAGAAGGTTCGGGATTCAAGTCCACAAACGAAAACTCCAGGCTGACATTCCAGTGCAGTGCTGAGGGAGGTGCTGCACTGTCAGAGGTGCCGTCTTTCGGATGAGACATTAAACCGAACCCGTCGGCCCTATCAAGTGGACGAGCAAGATCCCATGACACTATTTAGATGGAGTTATCCTTGGTGTTCCAGCCAATATTTATCCCTCAATCAACATGACAAAAAAAAGATTATCTGGTCATTATCACATCGCTGCATGTGGGAGCTTACTGTGCGCAAATTGGCTGCCGTGTTTCCTACGTTACAACAGTGACTACACTTTTTTTTAAAGTACTTCATTGGCTGTAAAGCACTTGGAGATGTCTGGTGGCCATGAAAGGCGCTATATACATCCAAATCTTTCTTCCTTTCACTACCTGGCAGTGCCGATTGTCTGTTTTGTTATAGAACCTGCCTCATTTTCATTCTCTTGAAATCCATGGAATGGAAATTGGGTGTGTTCTATAATGGGTAGGCACGTCACTTTGCCACATTATTGCCCAGGCAGTGAAGATGAAAAACTACCCCCCCACCACGCCTGTGGAACGGCCCCGCTATTCTGTTAGCCATGGCAGCTCTATGTCTTAAATCTTAATTTTGTTTTACCCTCTCTCTACATCCGTACTTCTCAAGTAAGTATCGCATCTCTTGTTTAAACAGCCTAATTGGTTCTGCATCTCATCATCATAGGCAGTCCCTCGAAATCGAGGAAGACTTGCTTCCACTCTAAAAGTGAGTTCTTAGGTGACTGTACCGTCCAATACGGGAATTACAGTCTCTGTCACAGGTGGGACAGACAGTCGTTGGAGGAAAGGGTGGGTGGGACTGGTTTTCTGCGCGCTCCTTCCGCTGTCTGCGCTTGTTTTCTGCATGCTCTCGGCTACGAGACTCGAGGTGCTCAGCGCCCTCCTGGATGCTCTTCTTCCACTTAGGGCGGCCTTTGGTCAAGGACTTCCAGGTGTCAGTAGGGTTGTTGCACTTTATCAAGGAGGCTTTGAGGGTGTACTTGAAATGTTTCCTCTGCCCACCTGGTGCTCGCTTGCCGTGTAGGAGTTCCGAGTAGAGCGCTTGCTTTGGTAGTCTTGTGTCGGGCATGCGGACAATGTGGCCCGCCCAACGGAACTGGTCGAGTGTGGTCAGTGCTTTGATGCTGGGGATGTTGGCCTGATTAGAACACTGACTTTGGTGCGTCTGTCCTGCCAGTGGATTTGCAGGATCTTGCGGAGACATCGTTGGTGGTATTGCTCCAGCGATTTGAGTTGTCTGCTATATATGGTCCACGTCTCTGAACCATATAGGAGGGCGAGTATCACTACAGCTCTGTAAACCATAAGCTTGGTGCCAGATTTGAGGGCCTGATCCTCGAACACTCTCTTCCTCAGGTGGCCGAAGGCTGCGCTGGCGCACTGGAGGCAGTGTTGAACCTTGTCGTCGATGTCTGCCCTTGCTGATAATAGGCCCCTGAGGTATGGAAAGTGGTCCACGTTTTCCAGGGCCGTGTCGTGGATTTTGATGATATCTATGACATTCTGCATCTATGACTTGCTGGGGCAGTGCATTCCACATTCTCACATAGCTTGTACATCAAAGTAGTTGGAGGAGCAGGCCTCGCACATTGGGCAAACCGAACACCAAGCATCAGCATCCCACACCACCCAGTAATGCCACAGGCACAGTGTACCACGACTACTCTACAGTACCGCCAATATGCTGCCACTGTAATCGAAGAAAAATTACACTAACAAACCAATATGCAGGAGTTCAAGCTCCCCAATATCTCAAGTGAGCATTGTGTGGTACAGTACGATGCCATACAGACAAGGAGTAGCCCAGATTCGATTCCTAGTCTGTTCCAAGTTAGTTGACCTCCTGCAGAGTGGTGGTGCGGTGCTATAATAACCCTCACAGAAGGGTAAGGTTCCATCGTGGGTTGGCGCCTTCAGGAGAGGATTGCAGAAAAAATGAAATAGAGCACGACAAGGCAATATTGCAAAGGGGGTGGAAGCAATGAGAATAAAGGTCATGCAATTTATCAGCATCGTCTGACCTCTAACACCTATTATTCCTTGAAGAACATTGCAACACATACATACGCATTGACTCTACCTTCAGCAAAAATAAAATCATCAGTCCGATAAGTTAGTGGTGAAAAGTGATGGATGCTGGGCTCCGCTGTCAAAGCAGATATACTATTTTGTTATGTGATTTAACTGCAGTAATATTGGGGGCTTATTAAGAGTGAATGACACAGAAGCCCTGAAATTACAGTATAGGATATTAATGTGCTAATGCTTAATATGTTTATCTGCAATTCCACTTTTCATCATTTTAGCAGCGACGATAACCCATTTATTTTAAGGATGTTAACAGCTAGCTAAAATAATCAATCACATACATTAAGCCCTTGTATGCTAATATCAACAACAACAACTTGTATTTATTAGTAAGTGAAACATCCCAAGGTACTTCACAGGAGTATTATGAGATAAAAAATTTGACACCGAGCCACGTAAGTAGAAATTAGCGCAGGTGACCAAAAGCTTGGTCGAAGAGGTAGGTTTTAAGGAGCGTCTTGAAGGAGGAAAGAGAGGTAGAGAGGTTTAGGGAGGGAATTCCAGGGCATAGGGCCCAGGCAACAGAGACACGGCCACCAATGGTTGAGCGATTATAATCAGGGTGCTCAAGAGGACAGAATTGGAGGAGCGCAGACATCTTGGGGGGCTGGAGGAGATTACAGAGATAGGGAGGGGCGAGGCCACGGAGGGACTTGAAAACAAGGAAGAGAATTTTGAAATCGAGGCGTTGCTTAACCAGAAGCTAATGTAGGTCAGTGAGCACAGGGGTGATGGGTGAGCGGGACATGGTGCGAGTTAGGACACAGGCAGCAGAGTTTTGGATCACCTCTAGTTTACAATGTGGGAGCCCAGCCAGGAGTGCATTGGAGTAGTCAAGTCTAGAGGTAACAAAGGCATGGATGAGGGCTTCAGCAGCGGATGAGCTGAGGCAAGGGCGGAGACGGGAGATGTTACTGATATCTTACAATGTAATGTCATAGCTGGAGCAATTACATATGTTTTCGAATTATTATTGCAGCAAAAGTTAGTCACTGTATCTCTCATAACAAACAATACTTTGTTGTTTGATTACTACAGGCTAAAAATAAATACATCCGAAGTGTGCTCAGAAATCCGTCATCGATCAGATTTCTAACTAAGGTCACCACACGAGGCCTGGCAAAACAATATGATCCCATGATTATTTTTCTAGTTATGAATTCATTTTTTTTCCTACTTCAGTGAAACAATGGTCAATTTGAGTGTGTAACAGAAGGCCATTAAACCCCTTACCTCGACAATCAGGAAAGCCGTAAGTTCCTTCGGCGCAAGTGTCACAATGCAGCCCCGTCACGTAGGGTCGACAGCTACACCTCCCCGTTTCTTGGTCGCAAGAGTTAATATACGAGCCTTCCAAGGTACACCGACAGGCTGCAATAAATAATCAATCGATCAGCAATTAGAACTTGCTCCATGCACGACGCTACAATGCTGCCAAACACTGGGGCCTCGCTCCTACTTACAACACGGACACCGAACCGTTGCTACTTCACTTTCTGGACTCTGGTGCAGGAGAGGTAGTTACCAAGTACATCAGCAAGAAAACCAGCTCACAACAGAAACTAAAACATATTACTGAAATATAAAGTAGGAGTTTAAAAAACACGTGTAATCGTTTATTTGTAAATGGAACAACCATTTTCCTGCTATCTGTTGGGGAAGTGCAGAACTAGGGGTCACAGTCTAAGGATAAGGGGTAAGCCATTTAGGACCGAGATGAGGAGAAACTTCTTCACCCAGAGAATGGTGAACCTGTGGAATTCTCCACCACAGAAAGTTGTTGAGGCCAATTCGTTACATATATTCAAAAGGGAGTTAGATGTGGCCCTTACGGCTTAAGGGATCAAGGGGTATAGAGAGAAAGCAGGAATGGGGTACTACATAGAAACATAGAAACTAGGTGCAGGAGTAGGCCATTCGGCCCTTCGAGCTTACACCACCATTCAATAAGATCATGGCTGATCATTCCCTCAGTATCCCTTTCCTGCTTTCTCTCCGTACCCCTTGATCCCTTTAGCCGTAAGGGCCATATCTAACTCCCTCTTGAATATATCCAATGAACTGGCATCAACAACTCTCTGCGGCAGGGAATTCCACAGGTTAACAACTCTCTGAGTGAAGAAGTTTCTCCTCATCTCAGTCCTAAATGGTCCACTCCTTATCCTAAGACTGTGTCCCCTGGTTCTGGACTTCCCCAACATCGGGAATATTCTTCCTGCATCTAACCTGTCCAGTCTTGTCAGAATCTTATATGTTTCTATGAGATCCCCTCTCAGCCTTCTAAACTCCAGTGTATAAAGGCTCAGTTGATCCAGTCTCTCCTCATATACAGTCCAGCCACTCCGGGAATCAGTCTGGTGAGCCTTCGTTGCACTCCCTCAATAGCAAGAACGTCCTTCCTCAGATTAGGAGACCAAAACTGAACACAATATCCCAGATGAGGCCTCACCATGGCCCTGTACAACTGCAGTAAGACCTCCCTGCTCCTATACTTAAATCCCCTAGCTATGAAGACCAACATACCATTTGTCTTCTTCACCGCCTGCTGTAACTGCATGCCAACTTTCAATGACTGATGAACTATGACACCCAGGTCTCGTTGCACCTCCCCTTTTCCTAATCTGCTGCCATTTAGATAATATTCTGCCTTCGTGTTTTTGCCCCCAAAGTGGATAACCTCACATTTATCCACATTATACTGCATCTGCCATGCATTTGCCCACTCACCTAACCTGCCCAAGTCACCCTGTAGCCTCTTAGCGATCTCCTCACAGCTCACACCGCCACCCAATTTAGTGTCATCTGCAAACTTGGAGATAGTACACTCAATTCCTTCATCTAAATCGTTGATGTATATTGTAAAGAGCTGGGGTCCCAGCACTGAGCCCTGCGGTACCCCACTAGTCACTGCCTGCCATTCTGAAAAAGACACATTTATCCTGACTCTCTGCCTCCTATCTGCCAACCAGTTCTCTATCCACGTCAGTACATTACCCCCAATACCATGTGCTTTGATTTTGCACACCAATCTCTTGTGTGGGACCTTGTCAAAAGCCTTTTGAAAGTCCAAATACACCACATCCACTGGTTCTCCCTTGTCCACTCGACTAGTTACATCCTCAAAAAATTCCAGAAGATTTGTCAAGCATGATTTTCCTTTCATAAATCCATGCTGATTTGGACCGATCCAGTCACTGCTTTCCAAATGCGCTGCTATTTCATCCTTAATGATTGATTCCAACATTTTCCCCACTACTGATGTCAGGCTAACCGGTCTATAATTACCGTTTTCTTTCTTCCTCCCTTTTTAAAAAGTGGTGTTACATTAGCTACCCTCCGGTCCATAGGAACTGATCCAGAGTCGATAGGCTGTTGGAAAATGATCACCAATGCATCCACTATTTCGAGGGCCACTTCCTTAAGTACTCTGGGATGCAGACTATCAGGCCCCGGGGAATTATCGGCCTTCAATCCCAACAATTTCTGTAACACAATTTCCCGCTTAATAAGGATATTCTTCAGTTCCTCCTTCAATAGACCCTTGGTCCCCTAGTACTTCTGGAAGGTTATTTGTGTCTTCCTTCGTGAAGACAGAACCAAAGTATTTGTTCAACTGGTCTGCCATTTCTTTGTTCCCCATTATAAATTCACCCGAATCCGACTGCAAGGGACCTACGTTTGTCTTCACTAATCTTTTTCTCTTCACATATCTATAGAAGCTTTTGCAGTCAGTTTTTATGTTCCCGGCAAGCTTCCTCTCATACTCTATTTTCCCCCTCTTAATTAAACCCTTTGTCCTCCTCTGCTTAATTCTAAATTTCTCACAGTCCTCAGGTTTGCTGCTTTTTCTGGCCAATTTATATGCCTCTTCCTTGAATTTAACACTATCCTTAATTTCCTTTGTTAGCCACGGTTGAGCCACCTTCCCCGTTTTATTTTTACTCCAGACAAGAATATACAATTGTTGAAGTTCATCCATGTGATCTTTAAATGTTTGCCATTGCCTATCCACCGTCAACCCTTTAAGCATCATTTGCCAATCTATTCTAGCCAAATCACACCTCATACCATTTAAGTTACCTTTCCTTAAGTTCAGGACCCTAGTCTCTGAATTAACTGTGTCACTCTCCATCTTAATAAAGAATTCTACCATATTATGATCACTCTTCCCCAAGGGGCCTCGTACAACAAGATTGCTAATTCGTCCTTTCTCGTTACACATCACCCAGTCTAGGATGGCCAGCTCTCTAGTTGGTTCCTTGACATATTGGTCTAGAAAATCATCCCTAATACACTCCAGGAAATCCTCCTCCACCGCATTGCTACCAGTTTGGTTAGCCCAATCAATATGTAGATTAAAGTCGCCCATGATAACTGCTGTACCTTTATTGCACGCATCCCTAATTTCTTGTTTGGTGCTGTCCCCAACCTCACTACTAACGCGGTCTGTACACAACTCCCACTAGCATTTTCTACCTTTTGGTATTCCGTAGCTCCACCCATACCGATTCCACAACATCCAAGCAATCTAATCCCCTTACAATAGAATCCCCGATCACTATAGCTCTCCCACTCTTTTTCCTGCCCTCCTGTGCAGCAGAGCCACCCACGGTGCCATGAACTTGGCTGCTGCTGCTCTCCCCTGATGAGTCATCCCCCCCCCCCCCAACAGTACCCAAAATGGTGTATCTGTTTTTCAGGGGGATGACCGCAGGGGACCCCTGCACTACCTTCCTTGCACTGCTCTTCCTGTTGGTCATCCATTCCCGACCTGGCTGTGAAGTCTTTATCTGCGATAAGACCAACTCACTAAACGTGCTATTCACGTTATTCTCAGCATTGTGGATGCTCCAGAGTGAATCCACCCGCAGCTCCAGTGCCGCAATGCGGTCCGTCAGGAGCTGCGGGCAGACACACTTCCCGCACATGTAGTCGTTAGGGACACCGGAAGCGTCCCTGACTTCCCACATATTACAAGAGGAGCATAATACGTGTCCGAGCTCTCCTGCCATGACTTAACCCCCTAGATTAACTTCATTTGGCAACAACAATGCTAAAAGGTTACTTACTGATAGAGGAAAAAAGAAAAACTACTCACCAATCACCAGCCAATCACTTACCCCCTTGGCTGTGACGTCACCTTTCGATTTGTTTCTACTTCTTTTTTGCCATCTCCCTGCTGCTGCACAAGCCACGCCTCCTCCTCAACGAACTCCCGGCTGCTGAACTCACGGCCTTTTTATAGGCCTCCGACCCCGGACTCCCACCTCCTCCTCGACGAACTCCCGGCTGCTGAACTCACGGCCTTTTTATAGGCCTCCGACCCCGGACTCCCGCCTCCTCCTCGACGAACTCCCGGCTGCTGAACTCACGGCCTTTTTATAGGCCTCCGACCCCGGACTCCCACCTCCTCCTCGACGAACTGAAGTGCATGATCAGCCATGATCATATTGAATGTTGGTGCAGGCTCGAAGGGCCGAATGGCCTACTCCTGCACCTATTTTCTATGTTTCTATAACTGCAGAATCCCCCCCCATTAGTATAACTATGGTTAGAATTGGACTAGTGTCAGTCTAGAGCCAGACCTGCTAACTGGGCATGTGTTCTTAGATGGTTTTGTTGCTGATGCATCTGGTAACTACATCACTCGACCCTTCATCTGCAATCTTTTGCAGCCCTACACCCCCCTGCAAGCACCCTCCACTCATCCAACTCTGGCCTGCTGCGTGTTACCCCCACCGGCCTCCATCCTCCCCAGCCACACCCCTTCTCCCCGCACTGTTCTCCACCATTGGCAACGGAGCCCTCAGCCTTCAACACTTGAATTCTCTGCCTAAACCTCTTTGTTTTGTTGCCTCTCGTTCATTTCAAAAGTCTCTTCAAACCTACCTCTTTAAACCTGACTCAGTCACCTCCCCTAACTATCCTCCTCCGTCCTGCTTGCAGGCCACCACTAACCCTGTAAAATGCTTGCGACATTTCATTATTTGAAAAGGTGCTGTAAATTGTTGGTGTAAATACAGAAAATGCTGGAAATACTCAGCAGGTCGGGGAGTATCTGTGGAGAGAGAAACAGCGTTAACGTTTCAGGTCGATGACCTTTTGTCAGAATTGGAAAAAGTTAGAGATGTAACAGGTTATAAGCAAATGCAGGGGCAGGGAGAGCGGGGAGGAGAGGAAAGAGCAAAAGGGAAGGTCTGTGATAGGGTGGAAGGCAGGAGAGATTAAGAAACAAAAGGGATGATGGTGCAAGGCAAAAGGAGATGGTAATGGGACAAGTAAAGAAACAAAAGATGAGTCTAGATGAGATGTAAATGGGAATGGCAGAATTATCAACAGCTGCTGTCTGGGAAAAAAATAGGGGCAGAGGATATGGTCTGAAATTGGTGAACTCGTTGTCACGTCTAGAAGACTGTAAAGTGCCTAACCGAAAGGTGAGGTGCTGTTCCTCGAGCTTACGTTGAGCTTTGTTGGAACAGTGTAGGAGGCCGAGAACGGAGAGGTCAGAGTGGGAATGGAGCTGGGAATTAAAGTGACAGGCGATCGGAAGCTCGGGGTCACCCTCACGGACTGAACGGAGGAGTTCCGCAAAGCGGTCACCCAATCTGCGTTTGGTCTCCCGAGTGTAGAGGAGATGCTGCCTGACCTGCTGATTATTTCCGGCATTTTCTGTTTTAATTTCAGATTTCCAGCATCCGCAGCATTTCGCTTTTCTCAGTTGTTGATGTTGCTGTGAGATGGGGGAATACTGAAAGGTGCGTTGCCTCTCTTATAAAAGCTTTGGGTATAACTGTCCAACTTTTTTTATAAAGTAGAATAATGTCAGAGCATCACTTATCCATGACACCATCAAGTCCACCAACAACAAAAAGAACACTGGGAATCAGCACAGTTCGCTGCCAAAACAGCAAGAATCCCACCCAAAAAGGACAAAGCCTCGCTCATAGAATTACATGGAATATACGGCACAGAAACAGGCCAATCGGCCAAATGTGTCCACACAAGCCGACTCCTCCCACCCCTCTTCACCTAACTCCATCAGCACAGCATTCTACTCGATTCAACTGATATCAAAATTAAGAGCTTTTAATAATTTGTCGCAAAGCTTGTTTGAATTTGTAGTCTTGCAACTTGGGGAGATATTTGTAACATTAACCTAATGCTGGAAGGTTTCAAACTCCTGGTTCATAATCATCAAGTGAGGGAAGGCCCTACATTTAGAAAGAAAGACTTGCATTTATATAGCGCCTTTCACGACCACCGGACGTCCCAAAGCTCTTTACAGCCAATGAAATACTTTGTCACTGTTGTAATGTGGGAAATGCGGCAAGCAAGTTGCGCACAGCAAGCTCCCACAAACAGCAATACGATGATGACCAGATAATCTGTTATTGTGATATTGATTGAGGGATAAATATTGGCCAGGACACTGGGGATAACTCCTCTCCTCGTCTTCGAAATAGTGCCATGGGATCTTTTACGTCCACCTGAGAGAGCAGACGGGGCTTCGGTTTAACGTCTCACCTGAAAGACGGCACCTCCGACAGTGCAGCACTCCCTCAGCACTGCACTGGAGTGTCAGCCTAGATTTTTGTGCTCAAGGTTCTTGAGTGGGACTTGAACCCACAACCTCTGACCCAGAGGCGATCCACAGCTGACACTGATGGCACTTAACATATGGCACCCTTCCTCAACTAAAGCAGAGACATAAGTTTGTGGAAAGCATATTTAGAATAATAGCAATCTTTTTAGGAGATATATGGTATTGCGGGGACAGGGTAAAGGAAAGAGTTGCATTTTTAGAATGTGATAGTCATTAGCATAACTTTTCCAAAAATGAGCACATAACAAGGGCAGCCGCATGGGAGTTCTGCATGTTCCCAGTCATGGCTTTCAGCAGCATTTGGTACACTCCACTAACCAGACCTAAAGCACCTTCATGGGTTTTACACTTCTGATACAGGTCTTTGGTAGTGAGCTGTTATGTCTGGTTCACCTAGAATGGCAGGATGCTGAGACTTAAAACCAACATTTAACATGCGCGTCAGTAAGTTGCTCACGTGTGCAGCTGGGGTGTCTGTAGAAACCTGGGGCGCACTGGTTGCATGTGGGGCCCGAGTAGCTGGGGTGACACTGGCACTGGCCCGTAGACCCACAGAGATTGTCCACCGATCCACGGTCATCACAGGAACAAGCTAGTAAGAGGAAGGCAAATCAGTCTGATGTTTCTCGAGCTGAAGCAAAAAGATGCAATATTGGAAAAAGACATGAAGCTGTGTAACGGAGGAGGGGTGCAGCAGTGCCCGGGGGTAGGGGTGGTTGTGGGTTGGTGATTGGGATGGGGATCCCCGATCGGTACACGGCCGGCGGGGTGATCTGCTGCGCTGGTGCCTATTTGCCATCTTCATCCACCACACCCCCAACCCATGAGAGCCAGATCGTCTATGCTTCCCTCCTCCCCTTCTGCTATTCTACTTTAACCATTCACACATCCTCTCGCGTCTATACCTCATCGTGCTCCCTTTTGTCTTACGCTCTTCTGCCATTTAATCATCTCCTGTTCTCCGCCAAATCTTAAATTCTTCAAAACCTGAAGCCAGACGCCAACCTGCCGTTTAACCGGGTGGGTTGGGAGTTGGGCGACTAACCTGCTCCCGAGAGGGGGGGGGTCAGTCATTTAAATATGTTAATGTGGCTGCGTGCTGGTTTTCTCCGGTGCTCAGGAAACCCAGCAGCTAAAGGGAGGTGGGAAATGCCAGATCAAGCAGGCAAGTGCCTTTTATAGCACTGCTTGTGGGCCAGAAGGGCGCCGGAGGGATTGAAGCGCATCATCGCCCCCGGCAACCAAATTTTAATTTGATTTAAGGTTTCGTCAAATTTTAAAATTGTTAATTTGTGGGTTCTAGTGCCCTTGTCAAAAGGGGGCATTTGATTTAAGTTTCAACAAAATAGTTGTGGGCCAGAAGGAGCAGGAGTGTTGCTCTCTGCCTTTCACCCCCCAGCCCCTCCACCGCGCCCCCATGTTAACCTGCCGC
Source organism: Pristiophorus japonicus (assembly GCF_044704955.1). NCBI lineage: Eukaryota > Metazoa > Chordata > Chondrichthyes > Pristiophoridae > Pristiophorus > Pristiophorus japonicus. The sequence continues at coordinate 186,426,997 of NC_091988.1, read as the reverse complement.
AATCCATCCACCCCGAGCTCCTCGATCCACCCTCCCCGACCACCTCGATCCACCCTCCCCCACCACCTCGATCCACCCTCCCCGACCACCTCGATCCACCCTCCCCGACCACCTCGATCCACCCTCCCCGACCACCTCGATCCACCCTCCCCGAGCTCCTCGATCCACCCTCCCCGAGCTCCTCGATCCACCCTCCCCGACCACCTCGATCCACCCTCCCCCAGCTCCTCGATCCACCCTCCCCCAGCTCCTCGATCCACCCTCCCCGACCACCTCGATCCACCCTCCCCCAACCACCTCGATCCACCCTCCCCGACCACCTCGATGCACCCTCCCCCACCACCTCGATCCACCCTCCCCCAGCTCCTCGATCCACCCTCCCCCAGCTCCTCGATCCACCCTCCCCGACCACCTCGATCCACCCTCCCCGACCACCTCGATCCACCCTCCCCGAGCTCCTCGATCCACCCTCCCCGACCACCTCGATCCACCCTCCCCGAGCTCCTCGATCCACCCTCCCCGACCACCTCGATCCACCATCCCCGAGCTCCTCGATCCACCCTCCCCGACCACCTCGATCCACCCTCCCCGACCACCTCGATCCACCCTCCCCCAGCTCCTCGATCCACCCTCCCCCAGCTCCTCGATCCACCCTCCCCGACCACCTCGATCCACCCTCCCCCAGCTCCTCGATCCACCCTCCCCGACCACCTCGATCTACCCTCCCCGACCACCTCGATCCACCCTGCCCCAGCTCCTCGATCCACCCTCCCCCAGCTCCTCGATCCACCCTCCCCGACCACCTCGATCCACCCTCCCCCAGCTCCTCGATCCACCCTCCCCGACCACCTCGATCTACCCTCCCCGACCACCTCGATCCACCCTCCCCCAGCTCCTCGATCCACCCTCCCCGACCACCTCGATCCATCCTCCTCCAGCTCCTCGATCCACCCTCCCCGACCACCTCGATCCACCCTCCCCGACCACCTCGATCCACCCTCCCCGACCACCTCGATCCATCCTCCCCCAGCTCCTCGATCCACCCTCCCCCAGCTCCTCGATCCACCCTCCCCGACCACCTCGATCCATCCTCCCCCAGCTCCTCGATCCACCCTCCCCGACCACCTCGATCCACCCTCCCTCAGCTCCTCGATCCACCCTCCCCGACCACCTCGATCCACCCTCCCCCAGCTCCTTGATCCACCCTCCCCCAGCTCCTCGATCCACCCTCCCCGACCACCTCGATCCATCCTCCCCCAGCTCCTCGATCCACCCTCCCCGACCACCTCGATCCACCCTCCCCGACCACCTCGATCCACCCTCCCCGACCACCTCGATCCACCCTCCCCGACCACCTCGATCCACCCTCCCCGACCACCTCTATCCACCCTCCCCGACCACCTCGATCCACCCTCCCCGACCACCTCGATCCACCCTCCCCGACCACCTCGATCCACCCTCCCCCAGCTCCTCGATCCACCCTCCCCGACCACCTCGATCTACCCTCCCCGACCACCTCGATCCACCCTCCCCCAGCTCCTCGATCCACCCTCCCCGACCACCTCGATCCATCCTCCCCCAGCTCCTCGATCCACCCTCCCTGACCACCTCGATCCACCCTCCCCGACCACCTCGATCCACCCTCCCCGACCACCTCGATCCATCCTCCCCCAGCTCCTCGATCCACCCTCCCCCAGCTCCTCGATCCACCCTCCCCGACCACCTCGATCCATCCTCCCCCAGCTCCTCGATCCACCCTCCCCGACCACCTCGATCCACCCTCCCCCAGCTCCTCGATCCACCCTCCCCGACCACCTCGATCCACCCTCCCCCAGCTCCTCGATCCACCCTCCCCCAGCTCCTCGATCCACCCTCCCCGACCACCTCGATCCATCCTCCCCCAGCTCCTCGATCCACCCTCCCCGACCACCTCGATCCACCCTCCCCCAGCTCCTCGATCCACCCTCCCCGACCACCTCGATCCACCCTCCCCGACCACCTCGATCCACCCTCCCCGACCACCTCGATCCACCCTCCCCGACCACCTCGATCCACCCTCCCCGACCACCTCGATCCACCCTCCCCGACCACCTCGATCCACCCTCCCCGACCACCTCTATCCACCCTCCCCGACCACCTCGATCCACCCTCCCCGACCACCTCGATCCACCCTCCCCGACCACCTCGATCCACCCTCCCCCAGCTCCTCGATCCACCCTCCCCCAGCTCCTCGATCCACCCTCCCCCAACCACCTCTATCCACCCTCCCCGACCACCTCGATCCACCCTCCCCCACCACCTCGATCCACCCTGCCCCCACTGCCCTTCGCGCCAACCCATCCCCCGCGATCTCGAGCAATGTTGGTCCTGCGTAGTTGCTGAGCCAGCTATTAAATTGAAGGAAGCGCACCTGCATGGACTTTTGAACGGGCCTTTAAAGAGGCCACGCAGCCCAAAAAATTACAGGGCACACTGATCTTTAGGCCAACCTCAGATTCCCCCACACCCCGCCCCGGAATCTCTCCCTCCCTCCGCTCCGCTCCCCAGCTGCGGCCTTGCACCACAGGCCTTCCCGCCCGACAGCCATCCAGGAAATGGAAAAATGCAATTAAATGATGACCAGCCGTTAAATTCAGGTGAACCCCCATGTTCCCCATATTTCCTGGTTTCCCAGCCACTACAAGTCCCCCTGTCCCCCCCTCTCCATAAACAATCGGGGCCATTGTTTTTGGTCGATGTAACACTTTGCCAAAATCATCTGTATGAGGAGTGTCGAGTCCTAACCGTGGCAACGTGGGTAGGAATGGAAGCCAACAGCACACTGGTCACAGCGAGCTCCATCAAACTCCGCCTTGCACAGACAACGGCCTGAGTGATCGCAAACCTCGGGTAAGCTGCCGGCAATGCTGCAGCTACACACTGCAAGAAGATGGAGAAAAAAAATTGAAATCAGTTACACTTTAAAAATCTTTTGTTGGGAGCTGACCTCCAGCGCTCTGTGTTTTATCCATTTTCCAGCTGGAGTTGGTAACCTGGGAATGAAGTAGAGCAGGGACTGTACTTCACACTGTCAGCAGTCAGTTTTAGGCCCACAGCCTTCTACAGCAGTAACTTTAAACCGAGTTGGTGCAACTGAGCTTTCTAAATAAATAAGTGTTAATGAGATAAGGAAACAGACTTTAAAAAAAAGGGAAAGACATGTATTTATCTAACATTTTACTGCGACATGTCTCGGGAAAGTCTGAAAGTGCTTCACACATAATGATTTACTTTGAAGTACAGTGACTGTTGTTATCTGGGCAAATCTAGCAGCCAGAAAGCTAAAGTTCTAAAATACTGCAAGTACACAGCAGGAGGGGAGAGATTGAGCAACACATCAGGAAACTGACATAGTTCGCCAGTACGGTTAAACAGCTTGTGAGCGTCGTGAGCAAAGGCAGCATTTATTACCCATCCCTAATTTCCCTCGAGAAGGTCATGGTGAGCCGTCTTCTTGACAGCTGAGTGGCTTGCTAGGCTATTTCAGAGGGGAAGTTAAGAGTCAGCCACATTGCTGTGGGTCTGGAGTTACATCTAGGCCAGACCAGGTAAGGATGGCAGATTTCCTTCCCGATAGGACATTAGCAAATCAGATGACTTTTTACGATAATCCGGTAGTTTCATGGTCACCATTACTGACACAAGCTTTTTAGTACAGATTTATTTAATTAACTGAATTTAAATTCCCCAGCTGCCGTGGTGGGATTTGAACTCATGTCTCCAGAATCATTCATCCAGGCCTCAGGATTACTAGTCCAATAACATAACCACTATGCTGCCATTCAGTATGAACTGAGCAAATAGGATTCTGGCCATCTTCGGGTGCTGGTGACATGGTAAAGCTCCATAGATGGTTTGAAGTTTACCAGAGTTCCTGCTGTCAGTGATGCTCAACTTCAACCTGATGAGCAGAGCATTGTTCAGAGTTCTGGTTTTGGATTGGGATTAACAAAACAACACAAGGTAAGCTTTGCGACACCGTCAGGGCCCGAAAGACACTTTATAAATATAAATTATTTTGGTAAATTTTCATTTAAAGCTAGTTAACTATACATATAACCTCTGTTTAGTAAAAAGGAAAAGCACTCACAATTATTAATTTTGTTCTGAAAATATTTAACAATTGGTCCACATAATTTTCCACTGGATGCTCTTGACAGGTTGAAAATGGCAATTTTCTTATAGATTCTTTTGCTGATGGTAATGTATATTTTTAGCTTTGCTTATGGTCAGTACTCCAAACAAAGGTTTAAAGTAACATTCAGCATTCACATCTTTGAAGATAAATTCTAAAGCTCGAATGATGGAAGATTTATTTCAATGTATTTCCTATATTCTTCTGTCTGTACAAGTTGGAAACCAAAGCACGAACTCACGTTGGCAGAGTGGGTAGTTGAAGTAGCCGGGGGCACACTGGTCACAGTAGAAACCTTCAAAGCCTTGTCGACAAAAACATTGTCCAGTCTCTTCATTACAACTCCCGTCGGCAACGCCTGGTCCCGAACAGCGACACGCTACAATCATACAATGAAGATATTTACAGACAGCATGGGCTAATTTAACAGTCACACACCAAAGTAGACTATAAAACCCAAATGATAATAGCTTGAAAATATTGGGTCCGTTCCCACATGGATAACCCATTCACCAAACTATTCTCCCGGTGACCATTTAGCTGTTTATCAGCCAGGCAACTAGACAGTACATTTCACAGGAGTGGAGTGATCTCCAGACATGTTGGAAAGAGCCATGATTTAAAATGCTCATCCTTGTTTTCAAATGTCTCGCCTCTCCCTAATCTCCTCCAGCCCTACAACCCTCCGATCTCTCTACAATCCTCCAATTCTGGCCTCTTACACATCCCAATTTTCATCGCTCCACCACTGGTAACTGTGCCTTCAGCTGCCTAAGCCCTAAGGTCTGGAATTCCCTCTGTAAGTCCCTCAATCTCTCTTTCCTCCTTTAAGACGCTCCTTAAAAACCTACTTCTTTGACCAAGCTTTTGGTCATCTGTCCTAATATCTCCTTACATGGCTCAGTGTCAAATGTTGTTTGATAATACTCTTGGGATCTTGTACCAAACTGGCAGCAATACTATGGAGGAGGATTTCCTGGAGTGTATAAGGGATGGTATTCTAGACCAATATGTCGAGGAACCAACTAGAGAGCAGGCCATTCTAGACTGGGTCTTGTGTAACAAGAGAGCTGCAGAACACCAAAAGGCAAAAAACGTCAGTGGGAGTTGTGTACAGACCTCCAAACAGTAGTAGTGATGTTGGGGAGGGCATCAAACAGGAAACTAGGGGTGCATGCAATAAAGGTGCAGCAGTTATCATGGGTGACTTTAATATGCATGTAGATTGGGCTAACCAAACTGGAAGCAATACGGTGGAGGAGGATTTCCTGGAGTGCATAAGGGATGGTTTTCTAGACCAATATGGTGGAATTCTGCATTAGGATGGAGAATGAAACAGTTCATTCAGAGACCATGGTCCAGAACTTAAAGAAGGGTAACTTTGAAGGTATGAGGCGTGAATTGGCTAGGATAGATTTGCGAATGATACTTAAGGGGTTGACTGTGGATGGGCAATGGCAGACATTTAGAGACCGCATGGATGAACTACAACAATTGTACATTCCTGTCTGGCGTAAAAATAAAAAAGGGAAGGTGGCTCAACGATGGCTCAAGAGAAATTAGGGATAGTATTAAAGCCAAGGAAGTGGCATACAAATTGGCCAGAAATAGCAGCGAACCCAGGGACTGGGAGAAATTTAGAACTCAGCAGAGGAGGACAAAGGGTTTGATTAGGGCAGAGAAAATAGAGTACGAAAGGAAGCTTGCAGGGAACATTAAGAGGGACTGCAAAAGCTTCTATAGATATGTAAAGAGAAAAAGGTTAGTAAAGACAAACGTAGGTCCCCTGCAGTCAGAATCAGGGGAAGTCATAACAGGGAACAAAGAAATGGCAGACCAATTGAACAAGTACTTTGGTTCGGAATTCACTATGGAGGACACAAACAACCTTCCGGATATAAAAGGGGTCAGAGGATCTAGTAAGAAGGAGGAACTGAGGGAAATCCTTATTAGTCGGGAAATTATGTTGGGGAAATTGATGGGATTGAAGGCCGATAAATCCCCAGGGGCCTGATGGACTGCATCCCAGAGTACTTAAGGAGGTGGCCTTGGAAATAGTGGATACATTGACAGTCATTTTCCAACATTCCATTGACTCTGGATCAGTTCCAATGGAGTGGAGGGTAGCCAATGTAACCCCACTTTTTAAAAAAGGAGGGAGAGAGAAAACAGGGAATTATAGACCGGTCAGTCTGACATCGGTAGTGGGTAAAATGATGGAATCAATTATTAAGGATGTCATTACAGCGCATTTGGAAAGAGGTGACATGATAGGTCCAAGTCAGCATGGATTTGTGAAAGGGAAATCATGCTTGACAAATCTTCTGGAATTTTTTGAGGATGTTTCCAGTCGAGTGGACGAGGGAGAACCAGTTGATGTGGTATATTTGGACTTTCAGAAAGCTTTTGACAAGGTCCCACACAAGAGATTAATGTGCAAAGTTAAAGCACATGGGATTGGGGGTAGTGTGCTGACGTGGATTGAGAACTGGTTGTCAGACAGGAAGCAAAGAGTAGGAGTAAATGGGTACTTTTCAGAATAGCAGGCAGTGACGAGAGGGGTACCGCAAGGTTCTGTGCTGGGGCCCCAGCTGTTTACATTGTACATTAATGATTTAGACGATGGAATTGAATGTAATATCTCCAAGTTTGCAGATGACACTGAGCTGGGTGGCAGTGTAAGCTGTGAGGAGGATGCTATGAGGCTGCAGAGTGACTTGGAGTGGTTAGGTGAATGGGCAAATGCATGGCAGATGCATTATAATGTGGATAAATGTGAGGTTATCCACTTTGGTTGCAAAAACAGGAAGGCAGATTATCTGAATGGTGACAGATTAGTAAAAGGAGAGGTGCAACAAGACCTGGGTTTCATGGTACATCAGTCATTGAAGGTAGGCATGCAGGTACAGCAGGCAGTAAAGAAGGCAAATGGCATGCTGGCCTTCATAGCGAGGGGATTTGAATATAGGAGCAGGGAGGTCTTACTGCAGTTGTACAGGGCCTTGGTGAGACCACACCTTGAGTATTGTGTGCAGTTTTGGTCTCCTAATCTGAGGAAGGATATTCTTGCTATTGAGGGAGTGCAGCGAAGGTTCACCAGACTGATTCCTGGGATGGCAGGACTGACATATAAAGAAAGACTGGATCGACTAGGCTTATATTCACTGGAATTTAGAAGAATGAGCGAGGATCTCATAGGAACATATACAATTCTGATGGGATTGGATAGGTTAGATGCAGGAAGAATGTTCCCAATGTTGGGGAAGTCCAGAACCAGGGGTCACAGTCTAAGGATAAGAGGTAAGCCACTTAGGACCAAGATGAGGAGAAACCTCTTCACTCAGAGAATTATGAACCTGTGGAATTCTCTACCACAGAAAGTTGTTAAAGCCAGTTCGTTAGATATATTCAAAAGGGAGTTAGATGTAGCCCTTACGGCTAAAGGGATCAAGGGGTATAGAGAGAAAGCAGGAATGGGGTACTAAAGTTGCATGATCAGCCATGATCATATTGAATGGTGGTGCAGGCTCGAAGGGCCAAATGGCCTACTCTTGCACCTACTTTCTATGTATGTTTCTATGTACTGTTTTACTATGTTAAAGGCGCTATATAAATGCAAGTTGTAAATTTGAGGGTGGGACTTTGTTTGATTTTATTGGCATGGAAGGTTCTCCTACATTATTTCCCACTTTGGATCGACTTCGCCAGTGGAGAGAGTGGGACAGAACAGTTAAGCTGCAGCACTGTGTGGGATGGAACCCTGTTTTGAGCCCAGGGATAACTTACGCTGGCAGTTTGCCCCGAAGTGGCGTGGCATGCACTGATTACAGAAGCGGCCGGTGAAGTTTGGCTTGCAGCTGCAGCGTCCTGTTTGCAGGTCTGGCTGGCAGTCGTTGTTCTGGGTTCCCGCGGCACTGCAGTCACAGTCTAAGACAAAGAGAAACATAGCAGTACTGCTGTGTGTTCAGCGAACAGAATCTGAACATCCCCATCTCACTCCTCTTTGCAAAACCATTGTTGAGTCATTGGTGAGTGGCTAATTGTATGCACAGTGTTACACATTCACACACACACTGTCTAATTTTCAATTATCTGCCATTACAACAAGTTAACAGTAAAGTTGGAATGAAATATTGCCCTTTCGAAAATATTCCTTTAAAATAAAATGAGCTCCCTCAGTAAGTAAAGGTACTGCTCAGTGTAATACTGAGCCATACAGGCAAAAAGCTACATAGTTACATAGTATTTACAGCACAGAAACAGGCCATTCGGCCCAACAGGTCCGTGCTGGTGCTTATGCGCCACAGGAGCCTTCTCCCACCCTTCTCCATCTCACCCCACCAAGATATCCTTCCATTCCTTTCTCCCTCATGTGCTTATCTAGCCTCCCCTTAAAGGCATCTATGCTATTTGCTCCCTGTGGTAGCAAGTTCCACATTCTCACCACTCTCTGGGTAAATAAATTTCTCCTGAATTCCCCATTGGATTTATGATTGATTACCTTATATTTAAAACCGCTAGTTCTGGTCTCACCCACAGGTGGAAACATCTTCTCTACGTTTACCCTTTCAAACTCTTTACATAGAATAGGCAGCACAGAAACAGGCCATTCGGCCCAACCAGTCCATGCCAGCGTTTATGCTCCACTCGAGCCTCCTCCCGTCTTTCCTCATCTAACCCTATCAGGATAACCCTCTATTCCCTCTTCCCTCATATGCTTATCTAACCGCCCCTTAAATGCACCTATACTATTCGCTTCAACCACTCCCTGTGGTAGTGAGCTCCACATTCTTACCACTCTTTGGGTAAACATATTTCTTCTGAATTCCCTATCTTATCATTATCTGAAAGACCTCCACCAGGTCACGTCCCAGATTCAATTCCCATTCTGAGCCAAGTTACTCAATTTCAGTCACAGAAACAATTGGTGTCTTCAAATGGCCTCAGCACTCCTGGGTTCGCGAGACAAAATCAGCGAGGGTTGCTGCTCCTGATCACTGCTCAGTGAACCGTGCTGTGAAGTGCAAGTTTGCGAACACATTTTGGTGAGGACCGGTTTGGATTCTGTTGTGATGACCACCAGTGCTGATTGGACCACTGATACTCAGTGTCTAACCCACACATGGAGAATGTCTGCCTGGCTCAGCTATTGCCAATGCCTGTGAAGAGTCAGGAGAAGAGAGGAAAAAATTGTAGGGGGAAAAAAAGTCCACTTGATTTGCAGCTTGCATGGAAAAATGGATAGCATTATGGAATACTGTTCCCAAACTGGTAAAACTCCTGGAAAGTCCCACAATCCCATATAACAAAAGCACAATTTGATTTACTCAGTTACTATAAACCAATCGTTCTCAACTATTTCTCCATGAACTCCTAATTATAAACAGATAGAATTGTGCAATACGATGCCCAAAACACCAATAAAATTCCAGCTCACACATCATAAAAGCAGAACATGACTTATTGAGTAACTGTAAATCATTGGGTATTGCTGATCTATTACTCGATCAGCTAATAAAGTGTTACAGAAAACAAGAATTATATTTTAGGGATCGGTTAGGATGCCACTCCCTGCTTAATACTAAAAAATGTCGGTGATTCATTTATTTCTGCTCACCGGGTACAGAGGTTACAGCACTAGGAAGTCAAACAATCTGTACTGTTGCATTTAGTGAGGCACAGCAATGTGGCTGACTCTTAACTGCCCTCTGAAATGGACTAGCAAGTTGTATCAAACCGCTACAAGGAACTGTCACGATGGGAGTACCTTCGGCACACGGACTGCAGCGGTTCAAGGCGGCGGCTCACCACCACCGTCTCAAGGGCAATTAGAAACATAGAAGAAACATAGAAATTTACAGTGCAGAAGGTGGCCATTTTGGCCCATCGTGTCCGCACCGGCCGACAAAGAGCCGCACGGCCCTCAGTCAGCAGCCCTGAAGGTTACATATAAACCTATGAACAATGAACAATGGCAGAAAGGTAAAGAGCACCCAGTCCAAACAGTCCGTCCCACACAACTGCGACACCCCTTACACTGAAATATTCTGCACTCCACCCCAACCGGAGCCATGTGATCTCCTGGGATGGACAATAAATGCTGGCCTTGCCAGTGATGCCCACATCCCACGAATGAATAAAAAAAGAAATGTCGACCATGTCTAGTGCTAAAGAATCGGCAGGATTTACTACTTTCCCCCACTCACACAGCTTCAGGTGGCTGTAGAGCAATATCTGAATTCCCATTCTCTTCCCTAAAACCCACACTGTATATACATCCTCACACAAGCAGTACTGGGTCATGATTAAAATGGCGAGGACTTAATTCACTCCCATCTCTCTGCAGCTGCCCAAGAGGAGACAATTCAGCTTGGGGTAGAAGTGGAGAGAAAGCCCTCACTATTCTTCTGATCCAAGTCTTCCTTACTACTTTGTAATCGTTCCATTCACCTTCTCATCACCGAGTGATCAAACATAATTAAGGCTGCAATATTGTACGGAAATCGAAACAAAGTACACAAGAGACCATTTTTACAGCTTAAAAGGCCAGTGACTTACTTATTATTTTTCCTACGTGAATCAGAGCCCCTGTGGATTGCGTGGGATCTACTGGCAAAACTGTTGAACAAACACACAAGGTCAGTGGAATGCTCAATAATTTAATCAACAAATCAGTCATCCGCTGATCAAAATACAGTCTAAAACACATCATCTGTTTAAATTAAACTACAGGACAGATCAGTTTTTGACAAATCTTTTATCCTAAACTTATTAAAAGTCTTTTCTTTAACAAAAGACCCATTTTTCAACTTGGCGTTTGGTTGGTAACCAGAGATCTAAAGTCTATCCTCCGGGCAGAGAGGATAAAAACATTTCAGTAAACAAAAGGTCGTTCTTTTTGTGTTCTTTCTAAAACCTGCTTACAAATTGCTCTTTGCTGAGGTTCAAGGACAGGTCACCCTGCCTGAATTCCTGGCTGGGATGGGTGCCTGGTAAAAATATATAAAATAATTGACAGCTATTTTAATTTTAAACCAGTCTGAACATGCATTAAAAAAAATGTGAATTCATAAAGAGCCTTTCACAACTTCAGGATGTCCCAAAGCGTTTTACAGCCAATGAAGTACTTTTTAAAGTGTAGTCACTGTTTTAATGCAGGTGTGCAATGCCTCCATTCGCGCTCCGCTCCAAACCCCGGGCCCAGCTGATGGATTTTGCGGTGGCAGACGCAAACCATTTGCCGGCACAAGACGTACTGCTCCGCCCGGGACACCGCACCAACAGAGACGCGGACGAATTTCTCCCCCATTGTCTGCACAAGTTCATTTTATGCAAAGTCGCATTCAGCTGGTCTGGCTCCAGAACCAAAAGGGGTAAACGCAACAACGAGTGCCGCCGCTGGTATTTGGGCTAAGAGGCAGGAGATGAAAGCCCGGCTCTAGAAGGGGTTTCCTGCCCTCGGGCGTCGGCCTTTGCTCAGTGGTAGCAGTCTTACTTGTGAGTCAGAAGGTCATGGGGCTCGTGCCTCAATCCAGAGGCTGACACTTCAGTGCAGCACTGAGGGAGCGCTGTACTGTGCCGTCTTTCGGAGGAGATGTTAAACCGCCGCCCTATCTGCACTTTCAGATGGACATAAAAGATCGTAAGAGCAGGCGAGTTTTCTTGGCATTCATTCCTCAACCAACACTATGAAAACCAGATTACCAGATCATTATCTTACGGCTATTAGTGGGATCTTGAGGTGGTGAAAGGAGCTAATTAAATGCAAGTTCTTTTTCTCTACCAGAGGACATCCTGTCTTGCAGAAGGGGCATTAAGAGGCCTTCTCACTGTAAAACCCGGAAAAACACAGAGTGGAAATCAGAAGTCCAAACTGAGCTGGGCCGAACCAAACGGTGTATAAACACTGTACAGCGGACTAAAGACCCTTTATATACATCTGCACCATGAGCCAAGTGCGGCTCCACCCGGTGTGGACTCCTGAAAATGCTGCTGTGAACCCCCCCAGCCACCACATTGCATTCATTTAGCTCCACCTTAAAATGCTCCACCTTAAAACGCTGCCTTTAATAGAAAACATACATAGGATCACACAGGATATACGGCCCAGAAACAGCGCATTCGGCCCAACCAGTCCATGCCGTAAAAACAGCAAGTCCTGTATTGGTGATACTCACGGTAACAGTTGGGGAAGTCGTGGTATCCATCCGCACAGCGGTCACAGTTTTCACCAGCGTAATTGTACTTACAATAACAACGGCCCGTCACATCCTCACAGGCATCTTCTGTGAACTCGGAATTGCAATTACAAGCTGGAACAACATTGCACACATCAGTTCAGGTGCTGCTTTCCACCATCCCATCCTCCCCCAGCCCCTCAAAAATATTATAAATAAATGAATCATTAATAAAACTTACGGATGCAAGAGTCCACAGAATCGGCTGGCACATTGGGCGCCCGATAATACCCGTGCACACAATGATCGCAGTTGACCCCGGCAGAGTTGTGCTTGAAGAGGAAACGGAGAAATAATTTAACAATTAAAATTTTACTGTGTGCGCATTTAACTCCAAACCCAAGCCAACAGAACGCTACACAAAATGACTGTCAAAGGGAACGTTTTGGGGGGGTTTTGTTCTCTAATTTTGCTGCCACTCTTGGAAGATAAGAACAAGAAGATAAGAAATAGGAGCAGGAGTAGGCCATTTGGCCCCTCGAGCCTACTCCACCATTCAATAAGATCATGGCTGATCTGATCATGGACTCAGCTCCACTTCCCTGCCCGCTCCCCATAACCCTTCACTCACCTATCGCTCAAAAATCTGTCTATCTCCACCTTAAATATATTCAGACCCAACCTCCACAGCTCTCTGGGGCAGAGAATTCCACAGATTTACGACCCTCCAAGAGAAAGATGCTAATTCATGCTCAGAGTTTAGTCCTTCTTGGGCCTTATGCAAGTTGTCATTTTACATATAGTGAGCTGATGCAACAAGTGTTGGCCAGCTACCTCTCAATTTATCTTGAACTGTGAAGTTGGCCAATTGCCGATTTCTCTGCCGAGCACTGGTTTTCCTGGGTCGTACGTATCCTGCAGCCAGTCCCTTCCAGGCCTCTGTGAATGCTGTTCTATGTGGATAAGCAAGAGGTGTGTCTGAGCAGTCTGTTCTTTTTGCTCTTGTAGGACGGCACTAGACCTCCATGCATGACTGCCGGCAGCAGTGAATCTGGGATTGGGAACTGCTATGTCCCGTTACTATGGCATTGCACCATATTCCCCCAACATACTGAGCTATCGTGCCACTTTGAACTTTGCCAGAGTTCAAATTTTCAACCTCTCTCGTGTGCCTTCCCTAGTTATGATTGGGACACTGTCCCTTTTAATAGTACAGCGTTTGTGTTTATTTGATGTCAAAAGGGAATGAAAAAACTCACCTTAACAAAATGTTAAATGACTTGAACCATCTGTGGTTAGAAGTTAAACTGCAAACTTATTTGTAAAAATAGAATCAATCACACGTACAGGCTGTATAAGGTGCAGGTTCTTACCTGACAATTAATACAGACGCCACCTCCTTCAAATTGGCCATGGCGATTCAAGCTTCCTTTACGTTGCTCGACCAAAGGGTCATACACACATTCAAATGCATGGCCATTACAATTGCAGGCTATGGGATGAATATTAAAAGATGAGTGATTTATTAACTCAGGCTGTATCCTACAGAAAGTCCAACATCCTTGCACCTGAAAAGCTGCATTACACAACTGCATGACTCACAGGTTTAAAAAAAATCCTTATTCATTGCATACAATGAAAAAGGACATAATATATTTGTGTATTAATCGCTGTGGTGTTAATCTGGCAGAATGGATTGCCCACCCTTAATAAAAACCCGTCTGATTTTCATTCCTTTGAAATCAGTAGAATGAAAATCACGTGGGTTATATAAAAGGCAAGCGATCCACTCCACCAATTTAGCACCCTGGTGATGAAGGTGAAAATCGACCCCAGCGGTGAGTGCATCATCATTATCATAGGCAGTCCTTCAGAATCGAGGAAGACTTGTTTCCACTCTAAAATTGAGTCCTTAGGTGGCTGAACAGTCCAATATGAGAACCACAGTCCCTGTCACAGGTGGGACAGACAGTCGTTGAGGGAAAGGGTGGGTGGGACTGGTTTGCCGCACGCTCTTTCTGCTGCCTGTGCTTGTTTTCTGCATGCTCTCGGCGATGAGACTCGAGGTGTTCAGCGCCCTCCCGGATGCTCTTCCTCCACTTAGGGCGGTCTTTGGCCAGGGACTCCCAGGTGTCAGTGGGGATGTTGCACTTTATCACAATGAGTGCAGTTCACTCATTACAGCGGTTTTAGGTCTCACCAATACCAACACAGCTACAGTAAAGTCCTCTCACAAAAGTAACCTGGAACAATCCTGCAAATTCTCACCCCTCCCCCAAAAAGACAAAAATTCGATTTGCTAGGAAATCAACTTTTACAATTATTAATTGAGCCCAAAGTGGCAGATGGGAGAAAGCCTGAAGAAAACTAAGTGAGATCCACTAAACGGTAAAGACTCAATTTGAATCATTCAGATGGTGTAAACGTACCGAGACTTGTACCTACTTGAAGACCCAAACTTTGTCTTGAAAAATCTTAGCCAAACTGCTCTTTTAGATTTTAAGTTGGCAGTTCAATGGCCAGATTCTGACCTCCATCTACTGTCACTTACACCGCTACAAGTTACAATGTAAAGGAAAGAGGCAGGATGGGTACCTAGCTCAAACTTCACCTTGACCAAAACCAGTTCATATCTAACAACTTAAAAAATAGATCATTATACGGCCGATCATCCTCTCCAAGCGCTGACTGGGAGCACCGTGAACATTAGAAGTGGACTCTGCACGGAGCATGGCCACAAAGCCCAAACCTCCTGCCAGATCTAATACGGGAGCGCCCCACTGGGTGCGGGAAATAAAGGAAATATGGGCACATCCCGGGCCCTAAACGCACCAATACCATTAAAGGGACAGTGATAGTTGACATTCCATGGGAGAGACTTTTTTTTAAAATAAGGGGGTTGAATTATTATCTGGACACCATCGGATGAAGAATGGTAAGTTTTTTAATGAATGCACATGTGCCAAAAGTTACACTTTAGTGGTCCTTTGGTTCACTTAAAGGCCCCGTCCCCCGAGAATGAGTGCATGTTGCTGTGCCATGGCTGGAATGGCAGCAACATCCCAAGCAGCCGGATGCCCCTACAGTGCAACTTGGAGGAACCTGGCAAGAAGGTGGTACCATCGTGGCAAGTATAGATGGTGGACGGGGATTAGTGTGGGTGAGGAAGAGCAGGAGGGAGCTAGATTGACTGTGAGGCTTCTCTTTTCATTCCAGTTAGCATGGAAAAATTTCGCTGTAAAGAGGCCAAAAAATGAAGACCTTTGAGAGATTGAGTCGAATGGGCCTATAATCTCTGATGTTTAGAGGAATGAGAGGTGATCTCATTGAAACATACATGATTCTGAAGGGGATTGACAGGGTAGATGCCGAGAGGTTGTTTCCCCTGGCAGGATTGTCTAGAACTAGGGGGCATAGTCTCAGGATAAGGGGTAGACTATCTAAGACAGAGATGAGGGGGAATTTCTTCACTCAGAGGATTGTGAATCTTTGGAATTCTCTACCCCAGTGGGTTCTGGATGCGGAGTCTCTGAATATATTCAAGGCTGAGATGGATAGATTTTTGGCGTCTAGGGGAATCAAGGGAGATGGGGATCGGGCGGGAAAGTGGAGTTGAGGTTGATGATCAGCCATGATCTTATTGAATGGCGGAGCAGGTTCGAGGGGCCGTATAGCCTACTCCTGCTCCTATTTCTTATATTCTTATTGCTAATACCAGCCTGGGCCTTGAGTCAGCACCAAAAAGGTATTTCTGGGTGTTGTGTAGAAACATAGAATCATAGAAAATAGGTGCAGGATTAGGCCATTCGGCCCTTAGAGCCTGCACCACCATTCAATAAGATCATGGCTGATCATTCACCTCAGTACCCCTTTCCTGCATTCTCTCCATACCCCGTGATCCCTTTAGCCGTAAGGGCCACATCTAACTCCCTCTTGAATATATCCAATGAACTGGCAACAACAACTCTCTGCGGTAGGGAATTCCACAGGTTAACAACTCTCTGAGTGAAGAAGTTTCTGCTCATCTCAGTCCTAGATGGCTTACCCTTTATCCTTCGACTATGTCCCCTGGTTCTGGATTTCCCCAACATCGGGAACATTCTTCCTGCATCTAACCTGTCCAGTCCCATCAGAATTTTATATATTTCTATGAGGTCCCCTCTCATCCTTCTAAACTCCAGTGAATACAGGCCCATTCGATCCAGTCTCTCCTCATATGTCAGTCC
This sequence comes from Pristiophorus japonicus, assembly GCF_044704955.1. Taxonomy (NCBI): domain Eukaryota; kingdom Metazoa; phylum Chordata; class Chondrichthyes; family Pristiophoridae; genus Pristiophorus; species Pristiophorus japonicus. Next base: position 186,410,420 of record NC_091988.1, on the reverse strand, counting down.
TGCCATCCCGGGAATCAGTCTGGCGAACCTTCGCTGCGCTCCCCCAATAGCAAGAACGTCCTTCCTCAGATTACGATGCCCCTGGACTGCAGCTGGTGCTATTTCAGGAGGTTGGAGCGCAGAGGTCTCCGACATGACTGCTCACTGGCCGCAACCTCTTCAGGTAGTGTCAAGTATCAACACGTGAAAAGCTGCAGAGGAAGTTTGTGTGCAGTGTTATTCAGGAGCAAAGGTCGTTAGCACCTATTTGTTTGGGTGTTATTTGGGAACGGTCCTGCACAGTCCAGGATTTTCACAGGTTATTGAGAAAAATGTGAACCGTACCTCTCTCCATTATGAAGTATGACAATGTAATACATGGTAAAACATCATAGGCTGAAATCAATCATACTGGATATGGTACACTGATTGGCAAAACATTGGGCTGATGTACAAGCCCTTGGGATCAGCATAAAGGAAAACCAATGCACTGGATTTTAAAGGGTATTATTTGTATGTGCAATTTTTACATTTTCTTTAGTTGATTTTAACTAAAGTAACTTAATGGTGATGCCTTAGCAATCATTCTGTTTAACTGACAAACTATTAATAACTAATCCTTTCACTAATAATACCTATTGGCTTTGCAAGTTAATGCTCACTCGAGCTAGTTACTTGAATATCTGCTGACTTTACTGGTAAGTTAATGAATCTCAAGAAAAAAACAAGTGAGCGGGCAATTAAAACACGAGGATAAATAAAGCAAGTCCATTGCTTTCACATGGCTGTGTATATCCGCTTCTTTATTTGCACCGAATAAACACAAGCACAAAGAGGCCTCTTTATCAGACACTCGGAACAGGTAGTTTGAGATAAATGCTCCCAAATGAAAGCAAAGTAGTCAACAACACTGAAAAGCTCTGAACTATGAGTGACCTCACTAACAACAGTGCCCACCTAGAAACAGGACAAGGAAGTAGACTCCAAGTGGTTGGATGTGGCTTAGCGAAGCAATGATGGCAGGAAAGAGCTACAGCCACAGACAGCTTAGAAAGCAACAATCCTCGCAATATAAAGAGAACATGGGTTTTGAAAAAAAAAATTTAAATTTAAACAAAATGTATGCATGAAACCGATCTGTACACACGTTGAGTCAAGGGGGGTGGATTTGGAAATGGGCTCTACAAGTAAACTGGAAGTTAAATCAATCACCTCCGACCCAGTTGGTGGTGTGTTTTATCCCTTGTGGAGACTGGACATCAGACCAGTGACAATGAATGATCCCTTCTCTTCCATGGAATTATACAAAAACATTCCCAAGAGGTGAGGTGACATTCAGTGTTTTTAAATACACAGTTTTTGGGATAGTAAAATTCAGTTAAAGTACCTACGTTCACATTCATTTGCACTGTCTATTGTAGCTGGTTTCCACGGTAGCTGATTGTATCCGGAGCAACACCGATCGCAGGACCCTCCACAGGTGTTGTGCTGACAATCACACTGAAGTCTGGGAATATGAGATATAAATGATTTAGTGTTACTTACACACCAATAAACTGCTGAGTCTCGTTCACTGTTAATTATTGTGAGGTGCTGAATATGGCACATTAGTTACTGGGCAACAAGACAAAATCAAAATGTTAGCAATAAGAAGGAACCTGTATTTATACAACACTTTATTACACATCTCAGTAATGACCCAAAGTGCTTCATATCAAATGAATTCCATAGTACAGTGATTGTTGTGGCATGGGTTAATCCACTATTCTTTGAATAGTGCCATGGAATCTTTTGTGTTCACCTGTCTCCACCGAAAGAAGGTAGCGTTATCTGAAGGATGTTAAGAAGGCACACGGAATTCCTTCCTCCCTCACTGTAAAGTCAGTTGCTAAGTGATAGTGGCAAATTGAGCAACATCACAGGAGCATAGGAACATAATAGGAGCAGGAGTAGGCCATTTGGCCCTTCGAGCCAGCTCCGCCACTCAACAAGATCATGTCTGATCTTTGACCTCAACTCCACCTTCCCGCACTATACCCATATCCTTGAATTCTCTTCGTTCCCAAAAATGTAATCGACCTCTGTCTTGAATATACTCAATATCCAATAGAATATTCCAAAGATTCACCACCCTCGGAGTGAAGAAATTTCTCCTCATCTCAGTCCTAAATGGCCAACCCTTTATTTTGAGACTGTGACCCCATAAATGGTTGGAATAATTTGCCAGGTGATGTAGTGAAAGCAAAAACATTAGGGGCTAGAAACTAGGGCACTAAATTTTGAAAGGTTGAAAAAGTAGCGGCAAGCACTAATCAGTCTCTCCTCCAGCAATATTCAGCTCTAGCGCTCCAAGAGGGAAGTGGAGCACTAAGTCAAGCGCTAGTCACTTCTCTTAGGGCGCTAAAGCCCGAGAGTGGGGAGGTAGCGGCTGAGTGCCAAAAATGTCGAACGCATTGGTAACGGCATCAGAGGCTGTTTCCCTCGCTTAAAGGGAAGGGCCAGTGATGCCGCACAAGTTAGTTGTCGGCAGTTCTATTTTGCAAGGCGACCTGCGCGACTGCTATTACAGCCCCAAACACTCTCACAAAGTCACGAAAAACTTTACGTAGGCACCAGACTGGTGCAAATAATAAAAGCTGCGGTAGCTGAAAATCATTCCCTTTAATTACTGCTCCACAAGTGGCCTGCCGAGTTCACAACGCCTCCTAAGAATATAAGACATACGAAATAGGAGTTGGAGCAGGCCCCACGGCCCCTCGGGCCTGCTCCGCCATTCAATAAGATCATGGCTGATCATCGACCTCAACTCCACTTTCCCACCCCATCTCCATATTCCTTGATTCTCCGAGACTCCAAAAATCTATCTATCTCAGTCTTGAATATATTCAGAGACTCAGCATCCACAGCCCTCTGGGGCAGAGAATTCCAAAGATTCACAACCCTCTGAATGAAGAAATTCCCCCTCATCTCTGCCTGAAAAGACCGACCCCTTATCCTGAGACTATGCCCCCTAGTTCTAGATTCTCCAGCCAGGGGAAACAACCTCTCAGCATCTACCCTGTCAATCCCCTTCAGAATCTTGTATGTTTCAATGAGGTCACCTCTCATTCTTCTAGACTCCAGGAGAGTATACGCCCATTCTATACAATCTCTCATCATAACACAACCCTCTCATCCCAGGAATCAATCGAGTGAACCTTTGTTGCACCACCTCCAAAGCAATTAAATCCTTCCTTAGATAAGGAGACCAAAACTGTGCACTGTACTCCAGGTGTGGTCTCACCAAGGCCCTGTACAATTGGAGCAAGACTTCCTTACTCTTATACTCCAACCCCCTTGCAATAAAGGCCAACATGCCATTTGCCTTCCTTATTGCTTGCTGTACCTACATGCTAGCTTTCTGTGTTTCTTGCTCAAGGACACCCAAATCTCTCTGAACACCAACATTTAAAAGTTTCTCACCATTAAAAAAAATTCTGTTTTTCTATTCCTCTGGCTGCCGTTGTTGGGCATGAAGGGATACAGCAGGGAGCGCGAGTCAAATTTACATCCGGGGCAGTAACAGGGCGATGCGCACTTTATGACATTACGATCTGCGAGGCGCTAGAGGCCCAGGTGGTACGAGTTAGCACCAGCGCTAAGCCGGCACTGAAGTTCGCGGGCGTTGCTGCATTTGCGGCGAGCGGTCGCTAGCCCCATAGCACCCCGTTAGCGTTACCCCCCACCCCAGGCGCTAAGGGGAGGCGCTAACCTACTGAATTTCTAGCCCAAAGGGATTTTCAAAGTGTAGCTGACTGCTGGTGAGAGACGCGAGGTGCCAAAGGGAGGCGCTTCATTAGGATCCAGGGCCCATGGATTCTCTTCTGCCCATTTGTGAGTCAGGAGCACGGTGGCAATCCAGTCACAAGTGGTATAATTGATTGTGTTTCTCACAATGCTGCTTGCGAGGAGTTCCTGGGATCCACTTAGCAAGAGCTTAAACCCGCACTTGCCAACTGTCCAATGACCAACTAGTGACTATTCCCTTTGTTGATGTACTGAGGGGAGTGGGGGGTTGGGAGATAAACAGGGTCCCTTTGGGAATGAACCGGCTCCAAAATGAGGCACCTGGAAAGGGAGAATTGTAGCCAAGTCAACCCTCTGCGGCAATACCCGAGCCCGGCGGTGTGCAGGAGTGCGTGACACTGCTGATGATTGATCAGCCAACTTGGAGAGCGAGGCCCATCACTGAGGCAGCGATTCTTCCAACTCAGTTGCTGAGCCAATGTCCCAACTGGCAAGGTGGTCCTCACTGGACAAACAGAAAGCTAACACAATACTCGTTGCTGGTAAGCTGCATGACTTCAGTTTATTAAACTCCAGCTATACCGCAGTTAGTGAGGCGCGAGTCCGGGGTCAGAGGCCTATAAAAGGCCCAGCGGCAGCGAGAGGCGGCGGCAGTTAGTGAGGCGCGAGTCCGGGGTCGGAGGCCTATAAAAGGCCCAGCGGCAGCGAGAGGCAGCGGCAGTTAGTGAGGCGCGAGTCCGGGGTCGGAGGCCTATAAAAGGCCCAGCGGCAGCGAGAGGCAGCGGCAGTTAGTGAGGCGCGAGTCCAGGGTCGAAGGCCTATAAAGGCCCAGCTTGTGCAGCTACAGGGAGAAGGCAAAAAAGAAATAAAAAGAAACAGAAAGGTGACGTCACAGCCAAAGGGGTAAGTGATTGGCTGGTGATTGGCGAGTAGTTTTTCTTTCTTCACTTTAACAGTGAGTAAACTTTAACATTATTGTTGCCTATTGTTGGCGGTGCAGGCTAGAAGGGCCGAATGGCCTACTCCTGCACCTATTTTCTACGTTTCTATGTTTCTATCTAAAGGTTAAGTCATGGCAGAAGAGCTCGGTCGCGTGTTATGCTCCTCCTGTACCATGTGGGAACTCAGGAACGACTCCAGTGTCCCTGACGACTACGTGTGCAGGGAGTGTATCCACCTCCAGCTCCTGACGGTCCGCGTTGCGGAGTTGGAGCTGAGAGTGGATTCACTCTGGAGCATCCACGATGCTGAGAATGACGTGAGTAGCACGTGTAGCGAGTTGGTCATACCACAAGAGAAGGGTCCACAGCTAGATAGGGAATGGAAGACCAGCAGGAAGAGCAGTGCAAGGAAGGTAGTGCAGGGGTCCCCTGTGGTCATCCCCCTGCAAAACAGATACACTGCTTTGAGTACTGTTGAGGGAGATGACTCATCAGGGGAGGGCAGCAGCAGCCAAGTTCATGGCACCGTGGCTGGCTCTGTTACACAGGAGGGCAGGAAAAAGAGTGGGAGAGCGATAGTGATAGGGGATTCAATTGTTAGGGGAATAGATAGGCATTTCTGCGGCCGCAACCGAGACTCCAGGATAGTATGTTGCCTCCCTGGTGCAAGGGTCAAGGATGTCTCGGAGCGGGTGCAGGACATTCTAAAAAGGGAGGGAGAACAGCCAGTTGTTGTGGTGCACATTGGTACCAACGACATAGGTAAAAAAAGGGATGAGGTCCTACGAAACTAATTTAAGGAGCTAGGAGGTAAATTAAAAAGTAGGACCTTAAAAGTAGTAATCTCGGGATTGCTACCAGTACCATGTGCTAGTCAGAGTAGGAATCGCAGGATAGCACAGATGAATATGGGGCTTGAGCAGTGGTGCAGCAGGGAGGGATTCAAATTCCTGGGGCATTGGAACCGGTTCTGGGGGAGGTGGGACCAGTAAAACCGGACGGTCTGCACCTGGGCAGGACCGGAACCAATGGCCTAGGGGGATTGTTTGCTAGTACTGTTGGGGAGGAGTTAAACTAATATGGCAGGGGGATGGAACCAATGGAGGGAGACAGAGGGAAACAAAAAGGAGATAAAAGTAAAAAACAGAAAGGAGATGAAAAAAAGTGGAGGGCAGAGAAACGCAAGACAAAGAACAAAAAGGGCCACTGTACAACAAAATTCTAAAAGGACAAAGGGTGTTAAAAAAACAAGCCTGAAGGCTTTGTGTCTTAATGCAAGGAGTATCCGTAATAAGGTGGATGAATTAACTGTGCAAATAGATGTTAACAAATATGATGTGATTGGGATTACGGAGACGTGGCTCCAGGATGATCAGGGCTGGGAACTCAACATCCAAGGGTATTCAACATTCAGGAAGGATAGAATAAAAGGAAAAGGAGGTGGGGTAGCATTGCTGGTTAAAGAGGAGATTAATACAATAATTAGGAATGACATTAGCTTGAATGATGTGGAATCTATATGGGTAGAGCTGCAGAACACCAAAGGGCATAAAACGTTAGTGGGAGTTGTGTACAGACCTCCAAACAGTAGTAGTGATGTTGGGGAGGGCATTAAACAGGAAATTATGGGTGCATGTAATAAGGGTGCAGCAGTTATAATGGGTGACTTTAATATGCACATAGATTGGGCTAACCAAACTGGAAGCAATACGGTGGAAGAGGATTTCCTGGAGTGCATAAGGGATGGTTTTCTAGACCAATATGTCGAGGAACCAACTAGGGGAGAGGCCATCTTAGACTGGGTGTTATGTAATGAGAGAGGATTAATTAACAATCTCGTTGTGCGAGGCCCCTTGGGGAAGAGTGACCATAATATGGTGGAATTCTGCATTAGGATGGAGAATGAAACAGTTAATTCAGAGACCATGGTCCAGAACTTAAAGAAGGGTAACTTTGAAGGTATGAGGCGTGAATTGACTAGGATTGATTGGCGAATGATACTTGAGGGGTTGACTGTGGATGGGCAATGGCAGACATTTAGAGACCGCATGGATGAACTACAACAATTGTACATTCCTGTCTGGCATAAAAATAAAAAAGCGAAGGTGGCTCAACCGTGGCTATCAAGGGAAATCAGGGATAGTATTAAAGCCAAGGAAGTGGCATACAAATTGGCCAGAAATAGCAGCGAACCCGGAGACTGGGAGAAATTTAGAACTCAGCAGAGGAGGACAAAGGGTTTGATTAGGGCAGGGAAAATAGAGTACGAGAGGAAGCTTGCAGGGAACATTAAGACGGATTGCAAAAGTTTCTATAGATATGTAAAGAGAAAAAGGTTAGTAAAGACAAATATAGGTCCCCTGCAGTCAGAATCAGGGGAAGTCATGACGGGGAACAAAGAAATGGCGGACCAATTGAACAAGTACTTTGATTCGGTATTCACTAAGGAGGACACTAACAACATTCTGGATATAAGAAGGGTCAGAGGGTCTAGTAAGGAGGAGGAACTGAGGGAAATCCTTATTAGTCGGGAAATTGTGTTGGGGAAATTGATGGGATTGAAGGCCGATAAATCTCCAGGGCCTGATGGACTGCATCCCAGAGTACTTAAGGAGGTGGCCTTGGAAATAGCGGATGCATTGACAGTCATTTTCCAACATTCCATTGACTCTGGATCAGTTCCTATCGAGTGGAGGGTAGCCAATGTAACCCCACTTTTTAAAAAAGGAGGGAGAGAAAACAGGGAATTATAACAGGGTCAGCCTGACCTCAGTAGTGGGTAAAATGATGGAATCAATTATTAAGGATGTCATAGCAGCGCATTTGGAAAGAGGTGACATGATAGGTCCAAGTCAGCATGGATTTGTGAAAGGGAAATCATGCTTGACAAATCTTCTGGAATTTTTTGAGGATGTTTCCAGTAGAGTGGACAAGGGAGAACCATTTGATGTGGTATATTTGGACTTTCAGAAGGCTTTCGACAAGGTTCCACACAAGAGATTAATGTGCAAAGTTAAAGCACATGGGATTGGGGGTAGTGTGCTGACATGGATTGAGAACTGGTTGTCAGACAGGAAGCAAAGAGTAGGAGTAAATGGACACTTTTCAGAATGGCAGGCAGTGACTAGTGGGGTACCGCAAGGTTCTGTGCTGGGGCCCCAGCTGTTTACACTGTACATTAATGATTTAGACGAGGGGATTAAATGTAGTATCTCCAAATTTGCGGATGACACTAAGTTAGGTGGCAGTGTGAGCTGCGAGGAGGATGCTATGAGGCTGCAGAGTGATTTGGATAGGTTAGGTGAGTGGGCAAATGCATGGCAGATGAAGTATAATGTGGATAAATGTGAGGTTGTCCACTGTGGTGGTAAAAACAGAGAGACAGACTATTATCTGAATGGTGACAGATTAGGAAAAGGGGAGTTGCAACGAGACCTGGGTGTCATGGTACATCAGTCATTGAAGGTTGGCATGCAAGTACAGCATGCGGTTAAGAAAGCAAATGGCATGTTGGCCTTCATAGCGAGGGGATTTGAGTACAGGGGCAGGGAGGTGTTTCTACAGCTGTACAGGGCCTTGGTGAGGCCACACCTGGAGTATTGTGTACAGTTTTGGTCTCCTAACCTGAGGAAGGACATTGAGGGAGTGCAGCGAAGATTCACCAGACTGATTCCCGGGATGGCGGGACTGACCTATCAAGAAAGACTGGATCAACTGGGCTTGTATTCACTGGAGTTCAGAAGAATGAGAGGGGACCTTATAGAAATGTTTAAAATTCTGATTGGTTTAGACAGGTTAGATGCAGGAAGAATGTTCACAATGTTGGGGAAGTCCAGAACCAGGGGTCACAGTCTAAGGATAAGGGGTAAGCCATTTAGGACTGAGATGAGGAGAAACTTCTTCACCCAGAGAGTGGTGAACCTGTGGAATTCTCTACCACAGAAAGTTGTTGAGGCCAATTTACTAAATATATTCAAAAAGGAGTTAGATGTAGTCCTTACTACTAAGGGGATCAAGGGGTATGGCAAGAAAGCAGGAATGGGGTACTGAAGTTGCATGTTCAGCCATGAACTCATTGAATGGCGGTGCAGGCTAGAAGGGCCGAATGGCCTACTCCTGCACCTATTTTCTATGTTTCTATGTTTTTATTACCCCTGCGCACAACTGGAGCTCTCTAAACTTTGACGCAAGCCAACTGTGCTTAAGCTTTCTGGATTTAGGTAAGGTGCATCCCTACTGAGAGAGCACGAAAGAGTGAGAGAGTGAGAGAGAGAGAGTGAGAGAGCAAATGTGTACTTCGTACAGGGCAGACAGAGACTCTACCCGCGTGGATTTTTCAGTATCTTGGTTTGGAGACCATTAAGAATGATGATGGTTTTTTGTGAGTGAACACAGAAAAAGTTATGCTCTTAATTCTGTATTTTGACTGGGTGTCACTTAAAGTAGAGGCCATCAGCATTTAATATTTGCAGACCGGTAAACTAGTGCCCTCAGATCCCAGGAACTGATCTCATTAGGAACAATGGAAAATCTCAGCAAAACCAAGCAAAGATAATGAGTTGGATTTTTCTCAGCACAGAAAATGAAAGCAAAGTATTTGAGATAAGAGATGGCTGTGGTTACTACAGTTGCTGTATCAATTTTCTGCCACTAGATGTTGATTTGTGCTTTGTAAATACTGTGTGATAAAGGCCTCTGGTCATTATAAAGCAATACTGCATAAATCTTTCTGAAATGACACTACCATCTGAATGGGAAACCCAATAGCTACATATTCAGCCTTACCCAGCTCTATTCATCAACAAACCAATAGTCATCATGTTTGGCAGTTTCCTGATGTTTTGGTGAGGGGAAATATTGGAAGACTTAGAAAGATACATTTTATGAGGCAATGATTCTGGTATGGCACCTCACTCAATGGGAGCAGCTTAGAGAATCAGATGTGGAGGTTAGCACGCCCAACTTGGTTTGTTCCTAATTTTCATAGGATTACATAGGATATACAACACAGAAACAGGCCATTCGGCCCAGCCAGTCTGCTTCACTCGAGCCTCCTCCTGTCTTTCCTCATGAAATCTATCAGCATAACCCTCTATTCCCTTCTCCCTCATATGCTTATCTAGCCTCCCCTTCAATGCATCGATACTATTCACTTCAACCACTCCCTGTGGTAGCGAGTTCCACATTCTCACCACTCTGTGTGTGTCAGTCAGTGGCTCAGTTGGTAGCACCCTCGCCGCTGAGTCCGAAGGTTGTGGGTTCAAGTCCCACTCCAGGACTTTAGGCTGACACTCCAGTGTAGTACTGAGAGTGCTGTGCTGTCTTTCAGATGAAGTCTTAAACCTAGTCTGCTCTCTCAGCTGGATGTAAAAGATCCCATGGCACTATTTTGAAGAGCAGGGGAGTTCTCTCCAGTGTCCTGGCCAATATTTATCCCTCAACCATCAATAAATCTGGTCATTATCACATTGCTGTTTGTGGGAGCTTGCTGGGTGCAACGTTTCCTACATTACAACAGTGATTACACTCCAAAAAGTAAAATGCTTTGGGACGTCCGGTGGGCGTGAAAGGCGCTATATAAATGCAAGCCTTTCTTTTTTTAAAAAAAAGAAGTTTCTGCTAAATTCACTATTTGATTTCTTGGTAACTAACTTATATTAATGGCCTCCAGTTTTCCATTGATTAATTTCTGCCGATCTTCAGCCCAATTCTTTTATCCGCACAACTGTTACACAAGGCTCTGCACCGAATGGGTCATTTTGTTCCAACTCACTAAAATGTAAAGTAACTAGTTCTGCCGAGATGATGAATGGACCTCTTCAGCCGTCAACTTGCATCTCGGTAAACACACAAACAGTCCGCACTCCTACATTTGTACATTTGCAGTGGGCGAGGACAAACTAGTCATCGATATGGCATGACTTCAAGCAGTATTTATGTGGGAGCCCAGCTCCATTTTATTTTCTCATTTATAACGCACGGGTAAGATGTGTGGGCTTTAAAGTTTATACTTAAACATCTGTTCACAATCAAAGACTTTGTGTTCAGGATTCTCTTTCCCAGACGAGCTGAATGATTAGCGTTTCATCTTTGTTTTTGAAACCAGTAAAGGTGTAACCAGTGACATTTGAAAAATTTGCAAACACTGCACCCTGAAGAACAATGCTCTGGGGGATGGGAGGAAAGAGAGGGGATTAAAAGGCTCAACTTGACAAGTGCCCTGTACCTCACATCAAAAGCCTGTAGAGTCTGGCTCTTTACTGCTGCACCCATCTCAAAGAGATCCACACTTTGAATAAAACGGTGCCATTAGCATTTACAGGAACTGCAAATATAATTCAAATATAGAACAAAAGAGCATCTCACGCACCAAAGCTGAGGCAATCCATTGTGACTCCACTACAACTTACAGCTCTGATCATCGCCCTTGTAAACAGTGATCGGACTTGAAAGCGCCATCACTGGAAAAAAAGGGTCCTGGCGGCATTGTCCATGCCAGATAGTTTAGAAAGGGGAGCTAAAATAAATTCCACTTTTACAAAGGATTTACCATCCAGGGTTCCAATGTTTTGACAACACAAACTTTTGATTAATGTTCACAGTCAGGATCGACATTTTTATATGTACCGTTCCCCACCACAGACACCATCCACATGGACCACAGACAGCTGGCTACATCGGGCAAATGGCGCTAACCAGTGGCTACGGGGGCACTAAAGGGTTTGCAGCCGCGAGCGCCGGCATTCGCATCACTCGGCAAATTCAGTGTGCCAGTACCAGCGCAACATTCCTGGCATCGACACGGAAGCAAAATTTGTTTTGCGCTGCAGCCGTAGCGCCCCCTAGTGACCCCGCCAGAGAAAGATGGCTTGCAGAGCTGTCCTGGGACGCGAAGGGAAGGCATGACTACATGAGGTAAGTATGATTGATTTCTTTTTAGATTTAATTTTATTTGAGGTGAGTAATGTATAGGGAATATTTTTTGTGTTTTTTGTTCCAATTTGTGTTTTTGCAGGGAGGCCTCTCTTCGGGCGCTATGAGGCCGACTCTTTAGCTCGGGATATTCAGTTGTGCACCCTAAGTGCCTAGCACCCTAAGAGAGGTGTGGAACGCTTCCCTTAGCTGTTTTACCATATAGCGGGCAAATCATGTAAGTACGAAGGCGCCCGCTAGATTGCCGAGTAAGCATTGTTGCCACTAAAATTGGCAGCACACAGATTGCAGGATGACTTGCATTAAAAAATATGTCTGAACAGAGCAAATCTCCAATTTTGGCATCAAATCTGTTCAATCAAGTATCTTTGATTAAAACATTTAATTGTCCAATATAATTCACTGCAGGGTCGAGGGGCTGAATGGCCCACTCCTGTTCCTATGTAAACTGCAGTTGATTAAAAGTTGCAACTGTAACTTGGATTTTGTGGCCGTACGACTTTCGTGGAGGCTCGCGGTTTGTTCAAGCCAACAATACACAAACCACATTGTTAGCACCTATCTTGCCTGTGGCTAGAATAAATGGCATCAAATGCTACTGGAAGCAGCCATTTAGATTTACACCACGAGCAGAAAAAATCCACCTTGTCAAGAGTTACTCTATTTGTAGCACTTTTGTTTCAATGACACTAAAGTTAAGGCTGACATCACAAAGCCAGTACCAGACTCATTCTGGCATTAATAACTTCAACTGAAGAGAGCTTGCGCACTGGTCAATTCAAACCTCAGGCTTAGGCAAGTCTTTGGGTCATAGCTTTTAATACAAATATACAAGAATGTTTCATTCCCAAACTGCACTAATAGCAGAGGATAAGCACAAGTGGAACAGTCTAGTCATTGCTTCTGCTCTCGCTGTACACCTTAGAACAAGGCACATTCACAGCACCTCGACAAAGGCCGATACAAGGGTCACGGCACACTTTTAATTTGGTCAATAAAAAAAGCTGAACTTAATCAGAACCAAAATGGAGTAGATTGTGACTTTGTGCAATAGAATAAAATGGGTGATGGTGACTCACGAGCCCGCTTTACACCTCCCCTGATTTTTATGCCCACTGACTTTGGCAATTCACTATCACCCGTTTTACATTATTGCACCAAGACACAATGATCCCCAATCAGTGAGCAGGCCGGCTTTTATTCATATAGCATGGAATCCCTTAATGCTCTTTGATTTTAAATCCAAAGGGATTTATCTACCAATGGCTATAGTGAATGATCTGGTGGTAGTCACTTGGAATAGGAACCAGAGTTGAGTCAGGCAGCACATCCTGTTGAATTCAACTCTTTGTTCATATTCTATCAGGGTAGCTTCTGGATCATTCATTACAACTTCATTAGACCCTCTCCAGAACAAGAAAAATGTTTTTTCTTCTTGTGCCCATCACTCATAATGATGGCTTTTATATACGACAGAACCATCTCAAGTACAGGATGTTGTATAATATATTGGGGGGGGGGAGGGGGGTGGAATCTGCTCCACTTCCATCGCAGGGTGGATTCCACAGCACAACAGACAAATAAAGGAATTGCAATTTCTGGCCGCAGGACCTTCTCCGATCACTGGTGTAAACCTGTGCAGAGCAACCAATAGTAAACCGCACTGCTAGCATGCTCGGGCAAGCTGGACCTGGGGTATGGACGTCGTTGGTAAGGCCTGCATTTATTGCCCATCCCTAATTGCCCTCAAGAAGATGGTAGTGAGCCGCCTTCTTGAACTGCTGCAGTCCATGTGGTGAAGGTACTCCCACAGTGCTGTTAGGGAGGGTGTTCCAGGATTTTGACCCAGCGACGATGAAGGAACGGAGATATATTTCCAAGTCAGGATGGTGTGTGACTTGGAGGGAAACGTGGAGGTGGTGGTGTTCCCATGCGTCTGCTGCCCTGGTCCTTCTAGGTGGTAGAGGTCGCAGGTTTGGGAGGTGCTGCCGAAGAAGCCTTGGTGAGTTGCTGCAGTGCATCTTGTAGATGGTACACACTGCAGCCACGGTGCGCCGGTGGTGGAGGGAGTGAATGTTTAAGGTGGTGGATGGCGGGGCAAAGCCTCTGCAATAGCGGCTTTGACTGCAAATTCAGGGCTGCTGCCTCAGGAGGTGCTGAACTTCGCAGTTTCACTTCAAATTACAGCCCTGCTAACAACGTTGGGACTGCCAGTGCATTGTGCAACCTTACTTGCAGAAGTTGTGGCACTGCACTTTCAGCTTGCTGTCAGATCAATGGATCTCTGCGGGTCCAAACACAATCATTCATAACTCACGTTTTAAATGAACCGTGAGACTTTTCTTTACCTTGCTCTTGCTCTCCAGGAAGTGCTCGTTTCCTATAACTGCCCATCATGTGAACTTTGACAGCCCAATTAGTTTATAGCTGTTTTCCCTGTTGTCGCGTTAATTAAATCCCAGCTGTTTTTACTCTAATCACGATTTGATTCATTTTGCAAACATAGTTTTTGAGAGGCCAACACAGCAGAGTTTTATGTATATTAGCCACTGCGCTCAATTATAATCATTAGTTCTCAATCTGGTACACTTTTGGAAACCACTAAAAAGTTAATACCAGTAAAGTGCATTATCATTATGGTATCAACAGATCTGTGTAAAGTATTCACCCAGAAGGAGTTGTGCATCGTAATCTGGGTGCTACAATTTTAGTTGGGAAGTAGCAGTTGGAGAATTGGAGATTGAATGCCAGGCTCTACATCAAATCACATTCTGGTTTTAGCTGGCCTACGAGGTGTGAGATTTAGTTAGGTCTCCTGAGAGGAGAGGGGTCCTTTCCCACATTATTTGTATGGGTTGCCACCAAGCAATGGCACAGATAGCATCGGGGAATGTGGCCACAGTACAGACTTTCCCATCTTCCCAGAGAGGAAGACTTTGGAGATAGGGTGGGTAAACCACACCAGACTATTTGGAATGTGGTGTACAAATGGAATAATTAAAATCCCCATGGTAATTTCTATATTGAATTTTCACAAGAAGAAAATAATCCACTTCACTCATTTAATTTTACTTTTTGTATAGCTCACAACTAAAGCACAGTTAGTAATCTGGGAGAGGACTCTTGCTAAAATTGAAGAGAATTTTACCAGAAGGATCCCCTTTAAAAACAAATCAATTGGTCACAAAGAATTCTGAACAAACTTTTAACATTTTTTTTGGCTTTGGCTGGTCTGTTCTAAAAATATTTTTTTTTCGTTTAAAAAGTGGATGGTAATAACATCGCTGAGAGAATGGACCTCGACAACACCGACAGTTTGCAGTCACTAACCCAGGAGTGCTTCAGCATCAACTGTGTATATTAAATCAACTCCTTCGCACTGTCAGGTGCAGTAATCCTTCCAAAGATGGTACATCCTTCTCCCTCCTCACCAGATATCAGCTGTCACTGTGCAGGGAGTGGAGGGAGGTGGAATGTAACTACTGGATGTGGAGCAATTATGGCTAAATACACATCTCCTTTCGATATAAAAGCTTTGAGACTCATCCATTGCACTTTAGGTGTCACATGCGTTAAAATCAATAAAAAGTGTATGAAGATAAATGCCACTGTTAAATTAGCAAGCAGAGCAACATCATACTAATAAATTAAGCAACTTGATGCTGACAAGGAAACAGATATTCCCAAGCTATTAAGGTAGTGCTAAACTGAAACCTTCCAACACAAGCAAACAAGAATAGATTTTTCCTAATGTTGTAATTTTTCAGGTTAGGCCCAATTGTGAAACATACTCGAATCAGACAGGAGCCAAGCAGTGTAAATGGAGTTCTGCATCCCTGGAAACTGGACTGCAGCTTAGTTTAAATCCACGGCCAAGTTTAAAAAAAATAATTTGCTGACGTTCACATCTCCTGCATCTGCGAATCTCCCATGGAAGCAGAACTCTGTGAAGGAAATTCTGAAGGGGGTGGATGGAATTGTTCTGTACTCCCAATGCAGCTGGGAATGCGTGCAATTAAAGGTGGCCACAAAAGAACCCATTTTGTAAGCACCAATGAGTCTGTGGGTTTGTTGTCTGGCTCACTGAAGATGATTTGCTATCCAGCTGTTGAACCCACAATGACTAGCCCGCTGGAATGCTGGCTTTTATGGAAATATTCACTGTGCATTAATTTGCTCAAAGGGTTTAGATTATTAAATCTGGATTAGACTGCCAAAATTGTTTTAAAGAAAAGTCCAGTGTTTCCAACCCACCAAATACTCACTCGCCATGCTGGGTTTCCTTCATACCTAGCTCCTCCATTGACATCAGCTAGAAAAACCAAACCACCTGCTTCAATTTAACAATGGCTGTGACTTTGGACCTGCCTGGAAAGTGATCCATAGTCACTCCCAGTTGGGTAAAAATGCTACTAACTACTCGCTGGTTGCCTTCCATACTTCATTCCATTTGCAAAAGTTCCAGTTTTGTTAACTGCACAGGGAGTAAGTAAACCTGTATCCACACATTAACTAAAATTAAAATTTGCAACCTCTTTCCAATTCTGCTCAGTCAGGACCCAACTCTCCCCTTTTTACAAATGAAAATAAGCAGAATTTTGAAATGATCATCAAATAATTTGATTGCAAAGCAGTTGTAAGATTTTCTTGCTGTGGTTTAATAACCGCATTTGGATGTATACTAGAATTTTAAACAACAGCCAGTGCAAGATCCTGGTTAACATAAAACTGCAAGGGAGGATCCGTAATACACACTTGCTTATCTTCATCTGGCAAACCATGATGCATTCCAGAATGCCACCCTTGATAAGCAAGGTCAGATCAGGAATGAGTGTTTATCTACTGACTGAACTAGTCACCTCAACAGCCTTTAAACAGAGGATGATAAATTCCAGGGTGTAAATTGTACAAAGCCTAAACGTCAAGCATCACCCTTTTAAATCGGGCAGCAATTCAGCTTTAAATTAAGGCCATATGGGAGAAAATGTTTTAGTTATGTTTTACTGGCCTTTGCAATGTTTATTGTCGCCTTGATAACTTGATTCAATTCAGTCAGACATCAAGTCTAAGGTGTGTCATTTCCAATGTAGATTCTCCCAACCGCCCACCGTAACTTCAGCATGGAATCCCCGGCCAAACCACACAAGCCGTATTTATGGCATTTGGTAAGATTTCCGCGGATCTTCTGCTGAAGTTACGGCTGATGTTTGGGAGAACCCCTGATGGAAATTCAAGCCTATGAATTTTTTTCCCCTTCATTTACAAATAGAATTAGGAAGTGACCTGCCTTGCAGAATTACAAAACAGAAACGCATTTGAGATACTGAAGTGTGCTCAACTACACGCAAGGTCTCAGATAGTTGATATCAAGTCAACTAACTGCATGTGCAACTGCATGTTGGGGAAGTCCAGAACCAGGGGTCACAGTCTAAGGATAAGGGGTAAACCATTTAGGACCGAGATGAGGAAAAACTTCTTCACTCAGAGAATTGTGAACCGGTGGAATTCTCTACCACAGAAAGTTGTTGAGGCCATTTTGTTAGATATATTCAAAAGGGAGTTAGATGTGGCCCTTACGGCTAAAGGGATCAAGTGGTATGGAGAGAAAGCAGGAATGGGGTACTTAAGTTGCATGATCAGCCATGATCATATTGAATGGTGGTGCAGGCTCGAAGGGCCGAATGGCCTACTCCTGCACCTATTTTCTATGTTTCTATGTCTATGTTTCTATGTTTCAGCTCTTTAGAAGCAATAGATTTAGGAAGCACCTTAAAAGTTTGTTGAAATAATTCGCTTTCAGCTCTCCAGTAACAGCGTTTCTCTAAATGCGCTGTGTGACGTGGTTGTAAGGCGTACAAAGATTCAATCCTTGGTTACCTGATTGACAGTTGTGCGGCAAAGTTCTTCAGAAGCACCTCACATAAAAGGGTTCGGTACTTTACATGGCACTACATGAAAGAAGCCATGCCAGAATGATCAGGAGCCTGTACTGACAGTCTGGCTCCATCTGCCACGATGCCACCAACTATTGCTGCAGACTGTGAAAAACTTACCCCTGGGCATGACGATAAAAACCTGCCTTCTCAGGGTCTGGGTCAGCAGAGGGTCAGCTGCCAAGCTGCGACACACCTGAGTGTGATGCAATATGGACTGTACACATGCAGGGGCAGTAATGGTCAAGGGTGGCCTGAAACTCAGCTGCATCTTCTCCCAGGCATGCTGCAGGGCTGATCCATGGGTTGATGCCATGGTCTTGCACAGAGAGCAAATCTTCGATTGCAACAGCTCTCAAAGAGGAGTCTGGGTGCTCGATTGCTCTGCTAACTGTTCGCAGACTTATACCTGCACCTACGGACCCTTGCCCCTCACCTTGGCCTGCCATGTCTTTTGTGCCCGCTGTTCAGCCTTGGCAAAGGCCGTTGATGGGTTGAGATGCTTTCAATACTCTTGGTGTTCTCTGAATATTTACCTGCCTCCTTGTGACACTCGCCTTTCACTTTCCCCATCACTTCAAATTTGACTTGCATACAATGGGCCCAAAATTACCCAGGAGTTGCTCCGTTTTTTTTGGAGCAACTTGATTTTTCTGGAGTATCTTAAAAATCCCCATTTTGCACATTCAATTTGTGCCAGTGTAAGTGAGTGAGTTAGGATTTTTTTTAGTTCAGTTTTGTTTTGTTCCAAAGAGGGCGTTAACATCCACCTACGCCCGTTTTGGCCATTTAAGTCAGTTTGGACAGCTAATGGTTGCTCCACACTAACTTCGGCCAGCGTATGTGGCCACTTGTGGCTGCACAGAAAACCCTTGCGGAGAGTTAAAAAAATCAGGTATTTCGGGCCCAAGTTTGCCCCATGGTTAGAACGGCGCACCTCACGCAGAAATGGCGCCTATTATTTACCTTCATATTCTTCCCGCAGTCCAATCGATCCAGGCCCTTGGCGCAGTGCAGCTGAAAACTGTGCCGGGACCTCTGCACATGCACGCTAGAGTGTGCACGCATGTGCAGTAGCTCCTCGCAGCCTGAATCTCTGCAGGCTGTGTGGGAGAGGCCCGAAGCCGCCCTTAGCCCTGGCCGAAAGGGCTCTCCCGATGTCGCGTTCATGTGAGCAGGCCCCCAATGGCCCTAGCAGGATTATTTCAGAGGGTTGTGCCTATGTGGGTGCATGCTTTGATTTAAAGTATCGTGAATATTTTATGACAAGATTGGGATCTTTACAGCATAACTTGCCGAAGGCATTATTGTCGACCAACAAGTCAAAGGCAGGAGATGCTCGGCAACAGGGTTAATGTGCGTGTGGGGCACATGAAGCATTCAGAGAGTGGGGACGGCTTTGTGCAGCGTGTGAAAGCGAAGGAACAGGCCAAGTGGGGGCGAGGCAGATGGGGACCTGGCTCGAGGTGAATTACCAAACTGGCTGAGGCCAGAAAAGCAAACTTTCAACGAACCAATACAAATAACTGGCACCAATCCAATATCGGTTTGTGCTGTTATTTTGTTGACCAAATTGAATACATTTCGTGCGTGTGTGTGTCTCTCTCTATCTCAAAAAATCCCCCCTCCCCCCTCGCCACACCTCACTGTCAGAAACACAGAGAGACACTGACAGAAACACAGAGAGAGAGACACTGACAAAGACACTGACAGAAACACAGAGAGAGACAAGGACAGAAACACAGAGAGAGGCTGACAGAAACACCTTCCCTTCACATAAAGGTAGGACTTTTATTTTTTTTATTTGTTATTGATTTGTTGCTTACTACTTTGGTATTGGTGCTTTAGGTGCAGGGTTCCTTCCATTTTTTATTTGTTAATTAATTGCTTATTACTTTTTGTGCTTTGCGTAGTGCTTTGTAAGTGTCTTGGTGCATAGAAACATAGAAAATAGGAGCAGGTGTAGGCCATTCGGCCCTTCGAGCCTGCACCACCATTCAATAAGATCATGGATGATCATTCCCTCAGTATCACTTTCCTGCTTTTTCTCCATACCCCTTGATCCCTTTAGCCGTAAGGGCCATATCTAACTCCCTTTTGAATATATCCAATCAACTAGCATCAACAACTCTCTGCCATAGGGAATTCCATGGGTTAACAACTCTCTGAGTGAAGAAGTTTCTCCTCATCTCGGTCCTAAATTCCGACCCCTTATCCTAAAACTGTGTCCCCTGGTTCTGGACTTCCCCAACATCAGGAACATTCTTCCTGCATCTAACCTGTCCAGTCTCGTCAGAATCTTATATGTTTCTATGAGATCCCCTCTCATCCTTCTAAACTCCAGTGTATAAAGGCCCAGTTGATCCAGTCTCTCCTCATATGTCAGTCCCACCATCCCGGGAATCAGTCTGGTGAACCTTCACTGCACTCCCTCAATAGCAAGAACATCCTTCCTCAGATTAGGAGACCAAAACTAAACACAATATTCCAGGTGAGGCCTCACCAAGGCCCTGTACAACTGCAGTAAGACCGCCCTGCTCCGATACTCAAATCCCCTAGCTATGAAGGCCAACATACCATTTGCCTTTTTCACCGCCTACTGTACCTGCATGCCAACTTTCAATGACTGATGTACCATGACACCCAGGTCTCATTGCACCTCCCCATTTCCTAGTCTGCTGCCATTCAGATAATATTCTGCCTTCGTGTTTTTGCCCCCAAAGTGGATAACCTCATATTTATCCACATTATACTGCATCTGTCATGCATTTGCCCACTCACCTAACCTGTCCAAGTCACCCTGCAGCTTCTTAGCATCTTCCTCACAGCTTACACCGCCACCCAGTTTAGTGTCATCTGCAAACTTGGGAGATATTACACTCAATTCCTTCGTCTAAATCATTAATGTATATTGTAAAGAGCTGGGGTCCCAGCATTGAGCCCTGCGGCACTCCACTAGTCACTGCCTGCCATTCTGAAAAGGACCCGTTTATCCCAACTCTCTGCTTCCTGTCTGCCAACCAGTTCTCTATCCACGTCAGTACATTACCCCCAATAGCTTGTGCTTTGATTTTGCACAGCAATCTCTTGTGTGGGTGCTTGTCAAAAGCCTTTTGAAAGTCCAAATACCCCACATCCACTGGTTCTCCCTTGTCCACTCTACTAGTTACATCCTCACAAAATTCCAGAAGATTTGTCAAGCATGATTTCCCCTTCATAAATCCATGCTGACTTGGACCGATCCTGTCACTGCTTTCCAAATGCGCTGCTATTTCATCTTTAATAATTGATTCCAACATTTTCCCCACTACTGATGTCAGGCTAACTGGTCTATAATTACCCGTTTTCTCTCTCTCTCCTTTTTTAAACAATGGTGTTACATTAGCTACCCTCCAGTCCATAGGAACTGATTCAGAGTCGATAGACTGTTGGAAAATGATTACCAATGCATCCACTATTTCTTGGGCCACTTCCTTAAGTACTCTGGGATGCAGACTATCAGGCCCCGGGGATTTATCGGCCTTCAATCCCATCAATTTCCCTAACACCATTTCCCGCTTTATAAGGATATCCTTCAGTTCCTCCTTCTCACTAGACACTCAGTCCCCTACTATTTCCAGAAGGTTATTTGTGTCTTCCTTCGTGAAAACAGAACTAAAGTATTTGTTTAACTGGTCTGCCATTTCTTTGTTTCCCATTAAAAATTCACCTGAATCGGACTGCAAGGGACCTACGTTTGTTTTCACTAATCTTTTTCTCTTCACATATCTACAGAAGCTTTTGCAGTCAGTTTTTATGTTCCCAGCAAGCTTCCTCTCATACTCTATT
This sequence comes from Pristiophorus japonicus, assembly GCF_044704955.1. Taxonomy (NCBI): domain Eukaryota; kingdom Metazoa; phylum Chordata; class Chondrichthyes; family Pristiophoridae; genus Pristiophorus; species Pristiophorus japonicus. The sequence continues at coordinate 186,389,020 of NC_091988.1, read as the reverse complement.
TTTCCCCTCCTAATTAAACCCTTTGTCCTCCTCTGCTGTATTACAAAATTCTCCCAGTCCTCAGGTTTGCTGCTTTTTCTGGCCAATTTATATGCCTCTTGCGTGGATTTAACACTATCCTTAATTTCCCTTGTTAGCCACGGTTGAGCCACCTTCCCCGTTTTATTTTTACTCCAAACAGGGATGTACAATTGTTGAAATTCATCCATGTGATCTTTAAATGTTTGCCATTGCCTATCCACCGTCAACCCTTTAAGTATCACTCACCAATCTATTCTGGCCAATTCACGTCGCATACCATCGAAGTTACCTTTCCTTAAGTTCAGGACCCTAGTCTCTGAATTAACTGTGTCACTCTCCGTCTTAATAAAGAATTCTACTATATTATGGTCACTCTTCCCCAAGGGGCCTCGCACAACAAGATTGTTAATTAGTCCTTTTTCATTACACATCACCCAGTCTAGGATGGCCAGCCCTCTAGTTGGTTCCTCGACATATTGGTCTAGAAAACCATTCCTGATACACTCCATGAAATCCTCCTCCACCGCCTTGTTACCAGTTTGGTTAGCCCAATCAATATGTAGATTGAAGTCGCCCATGATAACTGCTGTATCTTTATTGCACACATCCCTAATTTCTTGTTTGATGCTGTCCCCATCCTCACTACTACTGTTTGGTGGTCTGTACACAACTCCCACCAGCGTTTTCTGCTCTTTGGTATTCCGTAGCTCCACCCATACCGATTCCACATCATCCAAGCTAATGTCCTTCCTTACTATTGCATTAATTTCCTCTTTAACCAACAACACCACCCCACCTCCTTTTCCTTTCTGTCTATTCTTCCTAAATGTTGAATACCCCTGGATGTTGAGTTCCCAGCCTTGATCACCCTGGAGCTGTGTCTCCGTGATGCCAATTACATCATATCCATTAACTGCTATCTGTGCAGTTAATTCGTCCACCTTATTCCGAATACTCCTCACATTGAGGCACAGAGCCTTCAGGCTTGTCTTTTTAACACCCTTTGCCCCTTTAGATTTTTCCTGTAATATGGCCCTTTTTGCTTTTTGCCTTGGGTTTCTCTGCCCTCCACTTTACTTTTCTTCTTTCTATCTTTTGCTTCTGCCCCCATTCTACTTCCCTCTGTCTCCCTGCACAGGTTCCCATCCCCCTGCCATATTAATTTAACTGCTCCCCAGGTCCTCTCAGCTTTCTTCTATTTTTTATTTGTTATTGAATGCTTATTTTTGTGCTTTATTTAGTGCTTGGTGCTTTAAATGTAGTAATCATTTTGTTTAGTGCTTAGTGCTTTAAATGAACTTATGCTTCTTTAATGTTGTTGTGAAGGTGTTTGGTGCTTTGCAAAATCCTCTCTCTTCCCTTCCTCTCCCCACACCCCCCATCTCTGGCTACCTGTGCTGATTTCTTAAGTCTCCGCAAGGTTTTTCTGAGCGTACAAAAGTGGCCACATACGTTTGACTAATTTAGTTTGGAGTAACTTTTTGCTGGCTAAACTTGCTTAAATGGCCAAAACAGGCGTAAGTGGCTGGTAACGCACTCTTTAGAAACAAAAACTAAACTAAATAGAAACTGAAGCAAACTAAATGTGGAGAATTGCGATTTTTAAGATACTCCAAAAAGAACTAGTTGCTCCAAAAAATTAGGAGCAACTCCTGGGGAAACTTGAGCCCAATATGACTTGACTAAAGAATTTGAATAGGATCAAACAGCTATACAGGACTGACAAACTTCGCAAAGTTAATTTACTATACAACAGAAGCATTCATGGAAGCTTAAACTACAAAAACAAAAGTAAAGAGACAAAACACATTTACATATTTTTTTCAAAATATCCAAATAAAAAAATAGAAGTACATAAGAACATAAGAAATAGGAGCAGGAGTAGGCCATACGGCCCCTCGAGCCTGCTCCGCCATTCAATAAGATCATGGCTGATCTGATCTTGGAATCAGCTCCACTTCCCTGCCCGCTCCCCATAACCCCTTATCCCCTTATCGTTTAAGAAACTGTCTATTTCTGTCTTAAATTTATTCAATGACCCAGTTTCCACAGCTCTCTGAGGCAGCGAATTCGACAGATTCACAACCCTCTGAGAGAATAAATTTCTCCTCATCTCTGTTCTAAATGGGCAGCCCCTTATTCTAAGATCATGCCCTCTAGTTCTAGTCTCCCCCACCAGTGGAAACATCCTCTCTGCAGCCACCTTGTTAAGCCCCCTCATAATCTTATACGTTTCGAGAAGATCACCTCTCATTCTTCTGAATTCCAATGAGTAGAGACCCAACCTGCTCAACCTTTCCTCATAAGTCAACCCCCCCATCCCCGGAATCAACCGAGTGAACCTTCTCTGAACTGCCTCCAAAGCAAGTATATCCTTTTGTAAATGTGGAAACCAAAACTGCACGCAGTATTGAGGTGTGGCCTCACCAATACCCTGTATAACTGTAGCAAGACTTCCCTGCTTTTACACTCCATCCCCTTTGCAATAAAGGCCAAGATTCCATTGGTCTTCCTGATCACTTGCTGTACCTACATACTATCCTTCTGTGTTTCATGCACAAGTACCCCCAGGTCCCGCTGTACTGCAGCACTTTGCAATCTTTCTCCATTTAAATAATAACTTGCTCTTCGACTTTTTTCTGCCAAAGTGCATGACCTCACACTTTCCAATATTATACTCCATCTGCCAAACTTTTGCCCACTCACTTAGCCTGTCTATGTCCTTTTTCAGCTTTTTAATGTCCTCCTCACAGATTGCTATTCCTCCCATCTTTGTACTGTCAGCAAACTTGGCTACGTTACACTCGGTCCCTTCTTCCAAGTCGTTAATATAGATTGTAAATAGTTACATAGAAACATAGAAAATAGGTGCAGGAGTAGGCCATTCGGCCCTTCTAGCCTGCACCGCCATTCAATGAGTTCATGGCTGAACATGCAACTTCAGTACCCCATTCCTGCTTTCTCGCCATACCCCTTGATCCTCCTAGTAGTAAGGACTTCATCTAACTCCTTTTTGAATATATTTAGTGAATTGGCCGCAACAACTTTCTGTGGTAGAGAATTCCACAGGTTCACCACTCTCTGGGTGAAGAAATTTCTCCTCATCTCGGTCCTAAATGGCTTACCCCTTGTCCTTAGACTGTGTCCCCTGGTTCTGGACTTCCCCAACATTGGGAACATTCTTCCTGCATCTAACCTGTCTAACCCCGTCAGAATTTTAAACGTTTCTATGAGGTCCCCTCTCATTCTTCTGAACTCCAGTGAATACAAGCCCAGTTGATCCAGTCTTTCTTGATAGGTCAGTCCCGCCATCCCGGGAATCAGTCTGGTGAACCTTCGCTGCACTCCCTCAATAGCAAGAATGTCCTTCCTCAGGTTAGGAGACCAAAACTGTACACAATACTCCAGGTGTGGCCTCACCAAGGCTCTGTACAACTGTAGCAACACCTCCCTGCCCCTGTACTCAAACCCCCTCGCTATGAAGGCCAACATGCCATTTGCTTTCTTAACCGCCTGCTGTACCTGCATGCCAACCTTCAATGACTGATGTACCATGACACCCAGGTCTCGTTGCAACTCCCCTTTTCCTAATCTGTCACCATTCAGATAATAGTCTGTCTCTCTGTTTTTACCACCAAAGTGGATAACCTCACATTTATCCACATTATACTTCATCTGCCATGCATTTGCCCACTCACCTAACCTATCCAAGTCGCTCTGCAGCCTCATAGCATCCTCCTCGCAGCTCACACTGCCACCCAACTTAGTGTCATCCGCAAATTTGGAGATGCTACATTTAATCCCCTCGTCTAAATCATTAATGTACAGTGTAAACAGCTGGGGTCCCAGCACAGAACCTTGCGGTACCCCACTAGTCACTGCCTGCCATTCTGAAAAGTCCCCATTTACTCCTACTCTTTGCTTCCTGTCTGACAACCAGTTCTCAATCCATTTCAGCACACTACCCCCAATCCCATGTGCTTTAACTTTGCACATTAATCTCTTGTGTGGAACCTTGTCGAAAGCCTTCTGAAAGTCCAAATATACCACATCAACTGGTTCTCCCTTGTCCACTCTACTGGAAACATCCTCAAAAAATTCCAGAAGATTTGTCAAGCATGATTTCCCTTTCACAAATCCATGCTGACTTGGACCTATCATGTCACCTCTTTCCAAATGCACTGCTATGACATCCTTAATAATTGATTCCATCATTTTACCCACTACCGATGTCAGGCTGACCGGTCTATAATTCCCTGTTTTCTCTCTCCCTCCTTTTTTAAAAAGTGGGGTTACATTGGCTACCCTCCACTCCAGAGGAACTGATCCAGAGTCAATGGAATGTTGGAAAATGACTGTCAATGCATCCGCTATTTCCAAGGCCACCTCCTTAAGTACTCTGGGATGCAGTCCATCAGGCCCTGGGGATTTATCGGCCTTCAATCCCATCAATTTCCCCAACACAATTTCCCGACTAATGAGGATTTTCCTCAGTTCCTCCTCCTTACTAGACCCTCTGACCCCTTTTATATCCGGAAGGTTGTTTGTGTCCTCCTTAGTGAATATCGAACCAAAGTACTTGTTCAATTGGTCCGCCATTTCTTTGTTCCCCGTTATGACTTCCCCTGATTCTGACTGCAGGGGACCTACGTTTGTCTTTACTAACCTTTTTCTCTTTACATATCTATAGAAACTTTTGCAATCCGTCTTAATGTTCCCTGCAAGCTTCTTCTCGTACTCCATTTTCCCTGCCCTAATCAAACCCTTTGTCCTCCTCTGCTGAGTTCTAAATTTCTTCCAGTCCCCGGGTTCGCTGCTATTTCTGGCCAATTTGTATGCCACTTCCTTGGCTTTAATACTATCCCTGATTTCCCTTGATAGCCACGGTTGAGCCACCTTCCCTTTTTTATTTTTACGCCAGACAGGAATGTACAATTGTAGTTCATCCATGCAGTCTCTAAATGTCTGCCATTGCCCATCTACAGTCAACCCCTTAAGTATCATTCGCCAATCTATCCTAGCCAATTCACGCCTCACACCTTCAAAGTTACCCTTCTTTAAGTTCTGGACCATGGTCTCTGAATTAAGTGTTTCATTCTCCATCCGAATGCAGAATTCCACCATATTATGGACATTCTTCCCCAAGGGGCCTCGCACAACGAGATTGCTAATTAATCCTCTCTCATTACACAACACCCAGTCTAAGATGGCCTAAGTTGGGATCCCAGCACTGATCCTTGCGGCACCCCACTCGTTACTGATTTTCTGTTTGGCAATGAACCATTTATCCCGGTTCTCTGCTTTCTGTTTGTTAGCCAATCCTCAATCCATGCTAATATATTACCCCCAACCCTGTGAACTTTTATCTTGTGCAGTAATCTTTTGTATGGCACCTTGTCAAATGTCTTCTGGAAGTCCAAATACACCACATCCACTGGTTCTCCTTTATCCACCCTGTTCGTTACATCCTCAAAGAACTCCAGCAAATTTGTTAAACATGACTTCCCCTTCATAAATCCATGCTGACTCTGCCTGACCAAATTTTGCTTTTCCAAATGTCGTGTTACAGCTTCTTTAATAATGGACTCCAACATTTTCTCAACCACAGATGTTAGGCTAACTGGTACCTCCTGCTCGTAGGAAAGTATTTTCATCAACAGGGTTAAGAAAACGTCTTGAGTAAGCTCATTAAAATTACTGGCTACACAGTTATCACACCCTCCCCACCTGCCCCCATCAAAACTCTCCTCTCTGCCCCCCCCACCCAATCAAAACTCTCCTCTCTTTCCCCCCCCCCATCAAAATTCTCCTCTCTTCCCCCTACCCCCCATCAAAATTCTCCTCTTCCCCCCCCCCCTCCCCCGCCCCCCATCAAAACTCTCCTCTCTCCTCCCTCCCCGGATCAAAACTCTCCTCCTTCCCCCCACCCCCATCAAAACTCTCCTCTCACCTCCCCCCCCACCCGATCAAAACTCTCCTCCTTCCACACCCTGATCAAAACTCTTTCCCCCCCCCCTCCCACCCTCCCGATCAAAACTCTCCTCCTTCCACGCCCCGATCAAAACTCTTCCCCCCCTCCCCCCACCCCGATCAAAAGTCTCCTCCTTCCACGCCCCGATCAAAACTCTTCCCCCCCTCCCCCCACCCCGATCAAAAGTCTCCCCGCACCAACATGTTTCTTGTAGCGGAAAGGCAGTGGGCCGTCCTGTGCAGCAGGCCACTCGGCTTCGGATAAGGACAGGACGCATCTTGCAGCACGCATCATCATCATCATGGTAGGAACTACTGCGCATGCGCGAACACTCTACTGCGCATGCGAACAGTTGCCGGGACTCTTTTAGGCACAAGGCCTTAGCTCCACCCCCACCCCCCCCCCTCCCCTCAATGGACTCGCTACGCCGCGCCAAGCCCCGGGAGAGTCGACAGAAGGGCAAGAATCCGGGGATATATTTTTGGCACCATTTTGATCCTCGGAAGTCGGTGCATCTCACGTGAGTGCGCCGAGAAAAACGGGTGGGCCAAATTTGGGCCCGATATGCCTCTCCTACCAGTGGCGTCTGGTAGGAGTGGCATCGTGTAAACTTTCATACAAACGAGCTTAGCCCAGAAAATTGAGTTGCTATTTGTACTTGAGATTGAGGCATCACTTGAAGCAGTGGAAACTTAATTCGAGCTGACATACGTCTGAAAACAAAAGATCAGTTCCTCACTGTCTAGATTCATAGATGATGAATGATCATTTGGACGAGGTAACAGGGGGCTCTGGCATGTTGTCGTAATCAGAAAATGCTGATGTCCTGAGCAAAGAGGCGTGGGGGAGGGGGGGTGGGGGATCAGCCAGCAGTGCTGGCATTTACAGATTGCTTCTACCTTATTTGCAAATGACCCGAGGGCTGGTTTACAGTTACATATGCACCGGCTGAATTTTCTAACTGTTTTGTCTTATACACTCCACCTGATAGAAACAATGGCCTCTCAGTGATTACATTAGAGGGTACAAATCTTCCTCACAGGAAACTACCACTAACAGTAATTATGGGATATGGAAAACAACTGACTGAAGTGACCTGGATTCTCGCATACAACATGTTCCGCACCATTTATCATTCCATTCTTCCCAGCACTGTTAATCACTGTGGCAGAGAGTGTTCAAGAGTTTCATAATGGAAATGTAATGTATGCTAATAAGTGGCATATGTTAAACCTGTGTCCAAAAATGGGGCGGGAGATTAGCCAGGCTACCTCCACTTGAGTAGACTCACATCAGTAGTGACGATCATAATTAGAGATGAAATAAATTCATACTTAGAAGGAGCTGGACTGATTAGAGATAGTCAACATAGATTTGTGAACAGTTCTGGTCTCCATATAAAAAAGACAAGAGGCACTGGAGAAGGTGCTAAAAAGATTTACTCGAATTATACCAAAATTGAGAGTTTATACCTATCAGGAAGGTTTGAATAGGCCGGGGCTCTTTTCTCTCGAAAAGAGAAGACTGAGGGGTGACCTGACAGAGGGCTTTAAGATTCTGAAGCGGGTTGACAGGGTAGACGTAGAGAGGATGTTTCCATTTGCGAGTGAGACCAGAACAATGAGCCATAAATGTAAGATAGTCACGAATAAATCCAATAGGGAATTCAGGAGATACGTTTTTACCCAGAGAGCGGTTAGAATGTGGAACTCGCTGCCAGATGGAGTAGTTGAGGCGACTAGCATAGACGCACTTAAGGGGATGCTTAATAAGAACATGAGGGAGAAAGGAAGAGAATGATATGTTGGAAATCTTAGCGGGTCAGGCAGCATCTGCGGAGAGAGAAACAGAGTTAACGTTTCAGGTCAACGACCCTTCGTCAGAACTGGCGAATGTTCGAAATGAAGAGATTCTTAAGGAGCGCTGAAAGGGAGAGGGGAGGAAAGCCTCTGCACTCAATATAGAGTTCAACAATTTCAGACCATAACCTCTGCCATATTTTGCTCACTTTCCTCCATTTATTAAACCCCCACCCCCGATTTTATGTACTTTTTCTCTCGGTTTCCCATGGCAGCTGGTAATTATTCCGCCATTCACACCCAAGTCTACATTAATCTTTTTCTAACTCTAGCCATTACCATCTCAAGTCGGCCCATCATCCCTTTTGTCTCTCTAATCTCTCCTGCCTTCCATCCTATCACAGACCTTCCCTTTTGTTCTTTCCTCCCTCCCCCTTTCAGTGCTCCTTAAGAATCTGTTCTTTTGGAAAATTCGCCTGTTCTGACAAAGGGTCACCGACCTGAAACGTTAACTCTGTTTTTCTCTCCGCAGATGCTGCCTGACCCACTGAGATTTCCAGCATTTTCTGTTTTTATTTCAGATTCCAGCATCCGCAGTATTTTGCTATTGTTGTAGTAGGATATGTTGATGGGGTTACATAGAGAAGGGTAGGGAGGGAGGCTCATGTGGAGCATAAACACCGGCATGAACCTATTGGGCTGAACGGCCTGTTTGTGTTCCGTAAATATGTTGTAAACTTTGGGAAGGACAGTGACTGACTGTTGAACTAACCAATATAATAAGAGAAATTTTGCATAAGAATTTGGCTGAGAAAATTATGGCCAATGGCTCAAAGAAGAAATTGGTCTTATAGATAGGAATGTCTGGAAGACAGACAAGAAATGTTTGCGATAAATAGAATTTTCTCAGACTGCTGTTCGGTGGGTCATGGAATCTCCCAGAATCCTCAATGTGGTTCCTTCTGTTCTATATCATATATAAATAAATTATCTAATAAATGGCTTCCTCGGTGCTACAAATGTGTGTGTTTAAAAACGCCCTTTTTTCCCGACCTGCCAGATTGGCTCTCTTTACTTCGAGATGATTCCGTGATGTTCACGGCACCCAAGTGTGTTGTGGTTCACCTACATATTTTGCATCAATGAGAAGTGGTTTCACCTCTCTGTCAATGCAAACTGTGGAGGAAGAGCATCCAGGAAGGCGTTGAGCACCTCAAGTCTAGTCGCTGCGAGCATGCAGAAAACAAGCACAGGCAGTGGAAGGAGCGTGCGGTTAAACCAGACTCCCCACCCACCCTTTCCTTCAATCACTGTCTGCCCCACCTGTGAAAGAGACTGTAATTCCCGTATTGGACTGTGCAGTTACCTGAGAACTCACTTTTAGAGTTAATGTTTACAAACAGCTGAGTGGCCATTAAAATTTAACCAGAATACAGAGAACTTTGTTTCTCCATTGAGCAATGTGGAGCGGGCAGTATAACTCACATTTGTCAGCTCTGCATCATTGTAAGCAGGTACCGAACTCATCAGAGGCAGTCCCTCGAAATCGAGGAAGATTTGCTTCCACTCTAAAAGTAAGTTCTCAGGTGACTGAACAGTCCTATACGAGGATTACAGTCTCTGTCACAGGTGGGACAGACAGTGGTTGAAGGAAAGGGTGGGTGGGGAGCCTGGTTTGCTGCACACTACTTCCGCTGCCTGCGCTCATTTTCTGCATGCTCTCGGCAACGAGACTCGAGGTGCTCAGCGCCCTTCCGGATGCTCTTCCTCCACTCAGGGCTGGCTTGGGCCAGAGATTCCAGGTGTCGGTGGCGATGTTGCATTTTATCAAGGAGGCTTTGAGGGTGTCCTTGAAACATTTCCTCTGCCCACCTGGGGGCCGCTTACCGTGTAGGAATTCCGAGTAGAGCACTTGCTTTGGGAGTCTTGTGTTGGGCATGCGAACAATGTGGCCTGCCCAACGGAGCTGGTCGAGTGTGGTCAGTGCTTCGATGCTGGGGATGTTGGTCTGAACGAGAACACTGATGTTGGTGTGTCTATCCTCCCAGGGGATTTGCAGGATCTTGCAGAGGCAGCGTTGGTGGTACTTCTCCAGCACTTTGAGGTGTCTACTGTATATGGTCTACGTCTCTGAGCCATATAGGAAGGCTGGTATCATTACAGCCCTGTAGACCATAAGTTTGGTGCCAGATTTGAGGGCCTGGTCTTCGAACACTCTCATTCTCAGGAAGAGACGAAACTCAAACCAGTACTTTCACTATAATAACACCCAATATCTCTTCCCTCCGTTTCAAAAGACATCTGGCAAGGCTCTGCATGAACCATATGTCTACTTGAGGTAAATGTTCAAGGAAACAGGAACCAGCAAACTGGATAGAAGTTTGGCTGGGTAACATGAGGTCATGGGGTCTGATTAAAAAAAAGCAAACTTTCAACTGGGGAGCAATGACTCAAGAGATTAGTCTGGAACTTGAGTTATGCATAATATTTCTGAATGGCTTGACAAGGTTACTGTAACCTTATTGTGTAAGTTTAGAGATCTAAGTGGGATAAACATAACCCAGAAGAAGAATTCCATATTACACATCAAACCATGAGTCTGGCAATGGACTCACATCTCCGAGCAAAGATACTTTTCTAAAGGATAGCTTTTTAGAAAAAATATAAATAAAAAGAAATGAGAGGGAAAGTCAGGTGTTAAGACGAATAGAGATGTTTACAAGGAACATTGATGTGGGCAAATGAGTAGCGAATGATGTTTAATTTTGGGAAAAAAGATACTCATAGATATAAGGGAAAAATCTCATTTGGATAGTCTCATGTATTTACTTCATGGGTTCTTTACTTAAGAATTCATAGCAACACATAAGAACTAGTTGGTTTATTAACAAAGGTTTAACAATCACATTACACATTACCAGTTCATCCACCAAGCTCACAACTGCATAACTCATTGTGGATGACCTAGAAACATAGAAAATAGGTGCAGGAGTAGGCCATTCGCCCCTTCGAGCCTGCACCACCATTCAATAATGGCTGATCATTCCCTCAGTACCCCTTTCCTGCTTTCTCTCCATACTCCTTGATCCCTTTAGCCACAAGAGCCAAATCTAACTCCCTCTTGAATATATCCAATGAACTGGCATCAACAACTCTCTGCCGTAGGGAATACCACAGGTTAACATCTCTCTGAGTGAAGAAGTTTCTCCTCATCTCAGTCCTAAATGGCCTACCCCTTATCTCAAGACTGTGTCCCCTGGTTCTGGACTTCTTCTGCGGAGGAACTTCTTCACCCAGAGAGTGGTGAACCTGTGGAATTCTCTACCATAGAAAGTTGTTGAGGCCAATTCACTAAATATATTCAAAAAGGAGTTAGATGAAGTCCTTACTACTAGGGGGATCAAGGGGTATGGCGAGAAAGCAGGAATGGGGTACTGAAGTTGAATGTTCAGCCATGAACTCATTGAATGGCGGTGCAGGCTAGAAGGGCCGAATGGCCTACTCCTGCACCTATTTTCTATGTTTCTATGTTTCCCCATCATCGGGAACATTCTTCCCGCATCTAACCTGTCCAGTCCTGTCAGAATCTTGTAAGTTTCTATGAGATCCCCTCTCATCCTTCTAAACTCCAGTGTATAAAGGCCCAGTTGATCCAGTCTCTCCTCATGTCAGTCCCGCCGTCCTGCGAATCAGTCTGGTGAACCTTCGCTGCACTCCCTCAATAGCAAGAACATCCTTCCTTAGGTTAAGAGACCAAAACTGAACACAATATTGAACCCAACTGGCTGGGGTTTTATTGAGTCTTATGAATGTCCCGTGACTGGCTAAGCCACTCACAATACAACAGCTCTACAAATCTGTGAACATCCTCACAGATGCATACATTACAGAGAGAATTCAGAGCTTCCCACCTAATAGATCTGACCTGAGGAGAACTAGAGCTAGCCAAGTCGCACTTGTACAAGACCCGACCAACAGGCACCCCTATTCATTGCTACCGAAGTAAACCACGGGACAGTACCATTCGGAAACCATCTGTTCCTTTGAATTCAGACAAGCCAACAATATACACTGCGAGAATTTAAGCAGATTATAGAATAACTGTCTTCTTTATTCTCATGCTTGAACATGTGTTTCAAATGCGACTTTTATTACTTACCCGATCTCCAGCTGCATCTGTAAAGGTCAGGTGTCCGACTGCAAAGCTGTGATCGCACCCCACTTACACAGCAGGGCAGCTGTTCCAGATGGTTTTGATTGTGAACTAACTCAGTCATCCTGCAAACCGTGATATATACTTACTGTCTCGGTCAGATGCCGAGTTCATGGTCAGCAGAATCACAGGAGCAGGTAAAGCAACACAATTTGAAGTGTAATTCCAATAGGGAGCAGTGTAGGTTTTTTTTATATACAGATTGTTCAAATGTAGATTGATCAAAGAGTTTGATGCTATCAATGGCAATATTAATAGAATGGCGTGCATTTCAAGCCCAGATGTAACTGAACTTCATACATTGTCAGGCCTGGCAGCGGTATGGTTTGTGGCTTCTCCTCCAGCCTCACAACGCCCCACCCCGACTCTCCTCCCCCACCCTAACTCCCCTCCCCTCCACCCCAACCACCCCAACCCACCTCCCTTCCCCCTCCCCCCTTCCCCGAGATGGCTGTGCTCCTCTAATTCTGTTCTTTTGAGCATCCCTGATTATAATCGCTCAACTATTGGTGGCCGTGCCTTCTGTTGCCTAGGCCCTAAGCTCTGGAACTCCCTGCCTAAACCTCTCCGCCTCTCTTTCCTCCTTCAAGACACTCCTTAAAACCTACCTCTTTGAACGAGCTTTTGGTCACCTGTGCTAATTTCTACTTATGTGGCTTGGGGTCCAATTGTTTTTATCTCATAATACTCCTGTGAAGCGCCTTGGGACGTTTTACCATGTTAAAGGTGCTATATAAATACAAGTTGTTGTTGTTCTGACGGTACAACTGCTGAACCAAGTGGTGTACAAGGAACTTACGAGGCTACATCAGGGTCACGTTGCCTGCAACTGATCACAAGGTTACTTTCAGCGCTTTGGGCTCTGTGGCCTCCCGAGAGGCAGGGTGATGAAAGTGCAGCTGCTATTTTACTGGAAGGTATGCACACCTGGGTTTAACTGACACCATACAATTAGACGGGAGTAGGGAAAAATCTGCAGTTAAGCAGGGGCGCACACTGCCTTGTAATGTAAAGCCATGAAAAACCCTCCCATCATCATCATCATAGGCAGTCCCCTTGGAATCGAGGAAGGCTTGCTTCCACTCCTGAAATGAGTTCTTTGGTGGCTGAACAGTCCAATACGAGAGCCACAGACTCTGTCACAGGTGGGACAGATAATCGTTGAGGAAAGGGGTGGGTGGAACTGGTTTGCCGTTCGCTCTTTCCGCTGCCTGCGCTTGATTTCTGCATGCTCTCGGCATTGAGACTCGAGGTGCTCAGCACCCTCCCGGATGCACTTCCTCCACTTAGGGTGGTCTTTGGCCAGGGACTCCCAGGTGTCAGTGCGGATGTCGCATTTTATCAGGGAGGCTTTGAGGGTGTCCTTCTAGCGCTTCTGCTGCCCACCTTTGGCTCGTTTGCCTGAAGGAGCTCCAAGTAGAGCACTTGCTTTGGGAGTCTCGTGTCTGGCATGCGAACTATGTAGCCTGCCCAGTGGAGCTGATCGAGTGTGGTTAATGCTTCAATGCTGGGCATGTTGGCCTGGACAAGGCTGCTGATGTTGGTGTGCCTGTCTTCCCAGGGGATTTGTAGGATCTTGCAGAGACACTGTTGGTGATATTTCTCCAGCATCTTGAGGTGTCTGCTGTACACGGTCCATGTCTCTGAGCCATTCAGGAGGGCAGGTATTACTACGGCCCTGTAGACCATGAGCTTGGTGACAGTTTTGAGGGCCTGGTCTTCAAACACTCTTTTCCTCAGGCTGCCAAAGGCTGCACTGGAGGTGGTATTGGATCTCGTCGTTGATAGGAGGCTCCTGAGATATGGGAAGGGCCGCGCCGTGGACCTTGATGACTGGGGCTGGGGGTGCGGGGGGGGGGGAGTGCTGTGCGGTGAGGACAGGCTGGTGGAGGACCTTTGTCTTACAGATGTTTAGCATAAGGCCTATGCTTTCATACGCCTCAGTAAATACGTCAGATATGTCCTGGAGTTCAGCCTCTGTATGTGCACAGACGCATGCGTCGTCCGCATACTGTAACTCGATGACAGAGTTTAGGGTGGTCTTGGACCTGGCCTGCAGATAGCGCAGGTTGAACAGCTTCCCACTGGTTCTGTAGTTTAGTTCCACTCCAGCGGGGAGCTTGTTGACTGTGAGGTGGAGCATGGCGGTGAGAAGGATTGAGAAGAGGGCTGGGGCGATGACGCAGCCCTGTTTGACCCCGGTCCGGACATGAATTGGGTCTGTGATGGATCCATTGGTAAGGATCACGGCGTGCATGTCATTGTGGAGCAGGCGGAGGATGGTGATGAACTTTTGGGGACATCTGAAATGGAGGAGGATGCTCCTTAGACCCTCGCGGTTGACAGTGTCAATGGCCTTTGTAAGGTCGAAGAAGACCATGTATAAGGGCTGGCGATGTTCCCGCCAATTTTCCTGTAACTTTCGCGCTGAAAAACCCTCCCATGTTCAGGTCGGATTGTTGGAATCTGGTTTCTGAGATTGTGAGGCGGTCTGCTAAGTTCTAAAAGTACCACGTTGTTTATTAAAAACCATTCAGTGGCAGCCACACACAGACATTCTCAAAGATAAAGAACTCATTTTTTTTTATACCTATATATGGGTCGGTTTTTTAAAAATATGTATATATATCAAGTCTAAATATAAATGATCTCGGGAAGTTTAAAGCATTTTAAGTGAATTTAGTCATGCAAGATGAAAGTGCTCCTGCAGAAATCAGCCACCGTCTATCTTCACGCGGCTTAAACATCTGCTTTTAAGGCATTCGCAGGGATTCTCAAAGAAACCACAGAGACTGGAGACAGCAAGGTAAGAATTGAACTATTTAAAATACTAGATCGGTTGAGCCAGCAATAAAAAGCTTTCTGTTGAATAAAGGACAGCGCGTTAACCTTGCAGAGCCTGGTTACTCAAGCCTCTACTGATTTCTTTACCAAATTGAACTAACCCTTACCTTACCACAGATGTGTATTCACCTTGTGCACCCGTTCTGAGGTGAGTTTGCACATCTGCGGGAAGCCACTTCCTGGTTGATGTGAGATCCCGGGTCGAACAGTGACCTGGTTGTGTCTTATGGTCTTTTGTCATTTGATTGGATGAAAACCACTTTTCAGAGCCACTTTTTCATTAATCACGTCACCTGCCTCTAGTTTAGTCAGTGGCAAAATTGGGACAGTCTTGTTCAGTGGTCTCATGCCTGCTAGAAATTGTTAATCTAGTTGTAGAATCACATTATTAGTAACTGATCCTGCACAAGACACCCAACTTCTCGAAAGCTGTATCATTTGTAGGGTAATAAAGAAAAGAATGATGCATTTTACTGAATTTTGTGTAAGAAAGTGATTGCTTAAAGATTAGAATTGAATTATGAATTGAATCCTGTGAGTCCAAATGCAAATTTTAACAACCAAAACAAGGGAGTAAACTACAAAATAAAAAAGGAACATCCTCACTTTGTAATCGCTAACCATTGTTTTGTGATTAAATCAACAGACTGGGTTTTCGATCCAGACTGACATTATCCTGAGTGAGGTCCACAAGTGTATGATGCCCAGAAAGAATCGACTAATAATTACCCAAACCATCTGCAAATCACATCTGCCTTCGGCGCTCTTTGAAAAATGACTTATGTGTTACACGACTGAATATTGCAGACAAACAGATGTCGCTCGCAGGATTGAAAATTCACAGGCAATTTGATGTCTTGAAAGCTTGCTCTGAGCACCTAATTGAATGTGTGCACTGCTTTGATCAGTGCTTAAATACAATGCTACAATAGAGATGCTTTGAAGAACTTTGTACAAAGGTGCTGCTGCCTTTAAATTAGAAGTACATATGTAGTATAAACAAACTAAACAGCATTAAACTAACTGATGAGTAGTTATCCTGTTGCATTATAAAGTCAGTTTGATCAATTGGACGAGAAATGCTGGGTTAACGTGTTATCTGTTTTGCTTTTTTTCCTCCAGCATCTCCCTCTCCTATTTATTATTTTTAAAGTTAATAAATTAAAATCACCGGGTGTTAAAGCACTGCTCAGTGCATTATTGAGGCACACAGTCCTATGTCTGTAGTAGATCCATAAAGATCTACAAATAAGAAATTGATTTCTACAAGTGGACTAAGCTCTCAACCCATCTATGGTAAGGAAAAAAAAATGGGTCGAGAAATTCAATGGCACTGTGCCTATTTTTCAGGCTCTAAACGGGCGCCTAAGCCTCCAATAAGACCAGAAGGATGTGCGTGCTGATTATGAGCTGGAAGTGTGATGCCCGCCATATTGGTGCAGGTTGAGCGTCCTGAATCCGGCAACCTCAGGATCGAAGTCGAGCTGGTTTTCGTGTTTTTCCGGACTTTGGAACGTGTTTCTGATGTCCGAAGTCCAGAAAAGCCCAAGCCCAGGTTCGGGTATTTCCGGATTTCGGAACACCAGAAGCGTGTCCCGAGTCCGGAAATGACCTGGGCCCAGGTTGCAATATTTCCAATTTTTGGACGTCATCTTGTAGTTCTTCTCCTCGCAGGCCTTGTAGTCCTCGTTTCTTTGCAATGCATGGTAAGCCTCTTGCTCTTGTTTTTGCAACACAGTACTCTGTAACTGTACTTCATGTAAGCTTCCCGGTCTGTATCTTTTGCTACCATCTTCAAATTCGAAAAGGAATGTACTCAAAGCATGAAATATAATAACGGTTTTTATTTGTAAAACAGTAAAGTTATAAAATATTAAAATAGTAAATGAAGGCTTTTATTTGTTAAACAAGAGTAAAAATAAACAGGCACAGTTACAATTGGCTGGAGGTTGTGCTTGAGGTAGAGGGCTCAGCTATGATGTCTGGGGCTGATGATGGGCCAGCAATAGGATTATCAAATGTGGAAATTACTGGTGTCGTTGCACACAGTAGGTCTTGGATTTTTTTATACGACTTCTTTTGAAAGATATTTAATATTGTTGTTTGTTTAAATAATTTGGGCTTTTCTTTCACCAATCTTTCCCGAATTCTGTAGACCTGCAGTATTTCTTCTTCACTTATGAAGCTTGTTGCTCTAAGGCGTGAATTAATTCTTGACAAAGATTAATTGCTTTGTCAATGGGCATTTTTTCGACTTGATCACAGGCATCATCATCATCCTCACTGCTTTCATCCTTTTCTTCTGGATGCAAAACCCTCTGCATGATTTCTTCATCTGTCACTGCATGCACAATGGGAGCATCGTTGTCTATGTCCATGACTTCTGCGACATCGTCCTCATTCAATTCCTGTGCAGCTTCGCAAGTCAGCCCTCTTGCATAATCTAAAAGTTGAGCAATCATTGCTTTCTCCCTGGACACACGAAAGCCTTGAAAGTCCAGAGGAGCACCATCAGCATCATCGTCAGCAAACATAGTTGATGGCCAGATGTTATGCACTGAGCAAGGTGTCTGCAGTTACCAAGGTCCATGCATCCGCACCTTATGGCGTCCTTGATTGAGAAAGCTTTTGAGAATGTTTTTATTCCCATGCCTGTGTTCACAGCATTAAGCAAACACTTCATAAATTCGTTTTTGTAGAGACACTTCAAAATTCCTTGGTCCATTGTATCAGTGATGTAACTTTTTGGAGGTAAGTAGATTCCATGGACATTATCCTTTACCAGAAGCTCAGCATCGGAATGTGCTGAGCAATTGTCTCGCAGCAAGTATATTTTGCAGTTTTCCTCAAGGCCAGCTTCCATGCAATGAGCACGCTTCTGAGGGATAAAATTCTTCTCAAATCAGTTCAGTAAGATTACCCTGGTTAACCATGCTTTCTTATTGGCATAATAATGCACTGGCAATACTCTCAAACCCTTGAAACATCTTGGACTCTGGTTTCTCCCAATGACCATAAGCTTACACTTGTGTCCCAGCCGCATTTGCAGTAGTAAGCACAGTCAACCTATCCTTGGCGTCTTTTACACCTGCTGGCTGTGTTTCTTCTGCTGCTGCTAACGTCTTTCGCGGTGCATAGCACCAAAACAGTGCTATCTTGTCAGCATTGAACATTTCTCAGGTGAAAGCTTTTCATCGGCAATTAGTTTGATGAACTCATCAATATAATTTTCAGCTGCCTCATGATGTGCTGAGTCTTTCTCACCACATACTTTCAGTTGCCTGATGCCACGATGCCTTTTAAATTTGGCTAGCCAACCAGAAGAGTACTCTCATGGTGTTTCAATCCCCAGTTGTGCATGGAATATTTTAGCTTGTTGCACCACCGTTGGGCCAGACAAAGGAACCTTTTCACTTCGCCTCTGTCGCCACCATTCTATCACTGCTCGATCCACATCATCACATGTCGGTTTATCCATACTTTTCTCTTACTCTTTTCCTTATGAATATCACTTTCCACATGAAACTTCATGAGATGTTCTTTCTGTTTTCTACAATCATAGATGGTGGAGAGTCCGACACCATACTCCTCACTCAATCTTCTCACTGAAGCACCTCTGTCCAATCTCTGAAGTAACTCAACTTTCTTGGCAATTGAAAGTGAACGATGCTTCCTCTTTCTTTTATCTGAACCCATTGGGGTACCTGTATCCATTGGGGTACCTGTATCCATTGGGGTACCTGTATCCGTTGGCCTTTTTGACATGTTTGCAATGACAACACAAATTCACAATCTTTACCTGTGCAGATCTTTAAATCGGGAAAAACACCACAGCAATGGAGTCAGGTTGGGTGGGGTCTGATCATTGGATGTAGGTGGGTCAGTTGGGGTCTCAGCACGGGATGTAGGTGGGATCATCGGGGGTAGCCTTATAATGTTTAATGCCACTAATTTTTTTTTTTAAATGCTGAATTTAAAAGTGCATGTACAGTGCAGGTGCAGGTAGTATTTTTTATTACAGGTACATGTACAGGTGTGCAAACTTAAAATCGCAATCTGGTCGGGTGAGGTCGGGTCAGCTCCGCTCAGAGTCATGGGGCGTTGCAACCCGATCCGCGGTTGCTGCTTTGGGGAGCTACAGTGTGCAGTGCAGAGTTGATTCTGGCCAGGGGAGTTACACGCAGGAGGGGACTTGCGTGCGGGAGCTTGGTGATTCTGGCCGAAGGGGCTTGTGTGCTGTGCAGAGTTTGATTCTGGCCGAAGGGACTGGTGTGCTGTGCAGAGTTGCTGTGGACCCAGGAGCAGCGGTGCGGTGACTGTGAAGACCTGGCCTGGATCAGGTAGGATTGCCGTTTTTATTCTTGCAATGTTATTAACTGTACAGTAGTTGGATTTCATTTTTTGACTTTTCACTTGACCCAGCTGGCGGCGGAAACGGTGTGACAAGGTGTCCGGATTCCGGAACGTTTTACGGATTCCAGACGACCCTGCCACCAATCGGTCCGGAGTCCGGATTCCGGAACATTCCGGATCGCCAGAACTCCGGATTTTGGACGCTCAACCTGTATAGGCAAATGTGTTACAAGCTTTTTAAAAAATTTACTCGTTCATGAGTTGTGGGCGCCACTGGTAAAGCCAGCATTTATTGTCCATTTTGAGAAGGTGGTGGTGAGCCCCCTTCTTGAGCCACTGCAGACCATTGTAGCATTTTTTGATACGACAGTGGCTTGCTAGGCCATTTCAGAGAGCAGTTAAGAGTCAACCACATTGCTGTGGGTCTGGAGTCACATATAGGCCAGACCGGATAAGCTCGGCAGGTTTCATTCCTTAAAGGACATTAGTGAACCAGATGGGTTTTTACACAATCCGGTAGTTTCATGGGCCCCGAGTCTGAAACAGGCGTTAGCCTCTTTGCATATGCAGATATGGGACCGAACGCCTGGTTGAGGCCCTCTTTGCAAAATTGGGTTATCCTGAATGTGAGTTGCCTGGGGACAACAGGGTAATATATTAGCATGGATAGAGGATTGGCTAACCAACAGAAAACAGAGTCAGGATAAATGGGTCATATTCCATTTGGCAAACAGTGACTAGTGGGGTGCCGCAGGGATCGGTGCTGGGTCCCCAACTATTTACAATCTATATTGATGACTTGGATGAAGGGACCGAGTGTAATGTAGCCAAGTTTGCTGATGATACAAAGATGGGTGGGAAAGCAAATTGTGAAGAGGACACAAAAGAATCTGCAAAGGGATATAGACAGGTTAAGTGAGTGGGTAAAAATTTGGCAGATGGAGTATAATGTGGGAAAATGTGAGGTTATCCACTTTGGCAGAAAAAATAGAAAAGCAAATTATAATTTAAATGGAGAAAAATTGCAAAGTACTGCAGCACAGAGGGACCTGGGGTCCTTGTGCATGAAACACAAAAAGTTAGTATGCAGGTCCAGCAAGTAATCAGGAAGGCAAATGGAATATTGGCCTTTATTGCAAGGGGATGGAGTATAAAAGCAAAGAAGTCCTGCTATAACTGTACAGGGTATTGGCGAGGCTACACACTTAGAGTACTGCGTACAGTTTTGGTCTCCATATTTAAAGAAGGATATACTTGCATTGGAGGCTGTTCAGACAAGGTTCACTAGGTTGATTCCAGAGATGAGGGGATTGACTTATGAGGATAGGTTGAGTAGGTTGTGTCTATACACATTGGAGTGCAGAAGAATGAGAGATGATCTTATCGAAACATATGAGATAATGAGGGGGCTCGACAAGGTGGATGCAGAGAGGATATTTCCATTCATAGGGGAAACTAAAACAGAATAAGGGGCCACCCATTTAAAACTGAGGTGAGGAGAAATTTCTTCTCTGAGGGTTGTAAATCTGTGGAATTCTCTGCCCCAGAGAGCTCTGGAGGCTGAGTCATTGATTTAAGTCGGAGATAGACAGATTTTTGAGCGATAAAGAGAATAAAGGGTTATGGGGAGCGGGCAGGGAAGTGGAGCTGAGTCCATGATCAGATCAGCCATGATCTTATTGAATAGCGGAGCAGGCGGGAGCGAGTGAGATTTCCACTGCGGGAGCGAGTGAGATAAATGGCGCCATTAAAGAATTGTGAAGAACCCTTGCAGAGGAAATTTCAACAAGTTTGACAGAATATACCATGTTCAAAAAGTTAACACGTGTACTAACAATAACTTAGCACTTTTGATGCTGACAAAGCAACTTTTCAGGAATCACACAGCTGGCAGTAGACATGTCACACTGTGATTTTACTATTACAATAAATTCTAAGTGCATCAGTTGCTGGATCCTATAACAAGTCAAAACGGACTGTAAAATAAATCATAATGCGCTTAATCTGTATGTTATCTTTGCTACTCAAACCAAATGTGTTACAAGTTTTTTAAAAATTTACTCGTTCATGGGTTGTGGGCGCCGCTGGCAAAGCCAGCATTTATTGCCCATCTTGAGAAGGTGGTGGTGAGCCGCCTTCTTGAGTCACTGTAGACCTTCATAGCAGTTTTTTTTGATACGACAGTGGCTCGCTCGGCCATGTCAGAGGGCAGTTAAGAGTCAACCACATTGCTGTGGGTCTGGAGTAACATATAGGCCAGACCGGGTGATTTCCTTTCCTAAAGGACATTAGTGAACCAGATGGGTTTTTACAACAATCCGGTAGTTTCATGGTCAACATTACTGATACTAGCTTTTTAATTTAATTGAATTTAAATTCCCCAACTGCTGTGGTGGGATTTGAACTTGTGTCTCTGGAAGATTAGTCTAGGCCTCTGTACATGCTGCACATGACATCTGTCCATAGAATTTGTTGGTTTGCAAGCAAGAAAATCTTGACACAAGGGCTTAATACTAAAAATTAAATAACTGTAAAATGAACTGATAGTGATTTGAATCTTTACTTTATTATTTTTGTGTCCATTAAAGCAAGAGATGTCTGTGCTGCAGACTTTGGAAAACCAGCGTCAAGGAATTTAAAGCCCGGTACAGCGCAAGCAATGTGCAGAAAAAAATTTCCAACTCCAGCCTCTGAAGAACACCCACTACTGCACGGAAAGAGTTTTCAGCTTTCTTTCACAGGCCACCCTAGTGATGTTCTGAGTGAGATTTCTCCATCCTTTAGTGCCAAATTATGGGCAGTTTAGCCTGTGGACTCACAGCCCAAAGCTAATGGATTGGGGATACTGAAAGTCATTTTACAACGAAAGATTTCCATCTCACCAGTGTAGGCTAGACTCAAAGCCTGTTCCCAGCAATACAGCAATCATTATTGAGGCTTCGTTCCTGAATCTTCATGCACAAGCTCAACTTTTTTTTAAAAAAAGATGCTTGTGCAATATTAAGATGCAGACTACAGAAAGGAATGCTGCTTTTTAAAGCTGAATTTAAAGGCATGTAACACAGGGCCACTCACGTGATGACATACAGACTACCAGATGAACTCATGGACATTGCTAAGATAAATACACAGGCCCTTAAAAGACATCTGAAAGTTCTTCCAAGCTTTCGCTGTCATCTCTCAATTCCTCGCTTGCGGGGTCTTGAAAGGTATTATCCAACAATGAATCAACGGCAATAGTTTCAGCTGCCAATCACCAACTTCACTAAACAGCTTTGGCTCAGTCATCTCCTCATCTTTCCCTTTGTAGGTTTCTGTGTCTCAAAACAATGAGGAGCGCAGTCCATGAGCAATAGTCTCACACGGCTAATATTTATTTAACCTCAACCTACAACATTGATTAGCCACATGTGGCCCAGAAAGCCTTTGGCTATTTCCACCCATATGTGAGGGCGTTTATTTTTCAGACAGCAGACTTCTGTCCTGCACGTCAACAATTACATGTCTCCATCACTAGCCACAATGTAAATATGTTACTGGGCAACATCATCCAAGTCTTGAGGTCACTTTCATTCTGAGATTATTTTGGCACAGAACAAACTACCAGACATGCAATCCAGTGATTAATAAACAGGCCCCTCAGAGCAAATTATATTCGCTGTTGTCAAGGGCGGGAACTCAGCTTCTAAAACCCAATGGTTCACTAACCAACAAGCATTTAGACAGTCTTTAATCTGTACTGTGCCTTCTTTGTGGCACTTTGCCAGCAATAGAAACATATAAACATAGAAACGTATAAAATTCTGACGGGATTGAACAGGTTAGATGCAGGAAGAATGTTCCCGATGTTGGGGAAGTCCAGGACTAGGGGTCACAGTCTAAGGATAAGGCATAAGCCATTTATGACCGAGATGAGGAGAAACTTCTTCACTCAGAGAATTGTGAGCCTGTGGAATTCTCTACCACAGAGGGTTGTTGAGGCCAGTTCGTTAGATATATTCAAAAGGGAGTAAGATGTGGCCCTTACGGCTAAAGGGATCAAGAGGTATGGAGAGAAAGCAGGAATGGGGTACTGAAGTTGCATGATCAGCCATGATCATATTGAATGGTGGTGCAGGTGCTGTTCCATTACTCCCCCCCCCCCCCCGCCCCCCCGCTCATCATTTAGCTTTCATCCCAGAGTGATCCCGCTGACCTCTAAATCAAGGGTGGCACTGCCAGAATCACGGGAGCTGAACACTTATGAGCATCACAGGAGAGATTTGGAGTTCAAGGGATAAAATGTCTGGAGTTCAAGGGGTAGATATTTCTCTTTGTTGTACCTGCGGAATGCCCGAGTCTCTGTCACAGCAAACAGCGAAGGGAATTGGAGATCCATTGCACATAAGCTTCCATCCCCACAACAATGCACCGGGATTTCCAGAGCTTTCCCAAAGTGACGTAACCATAGACATTAGAAATGTATCCGCTGTTAAGATGAAAAATGACACCGTGGTGCAGTAAGGCTATTCCCAGGTTAGAACTAAGGCAGAGGTAAGGGAACTTCATGATAGTTTCATCCTGATGAGGACATTCCTGCCAAGCCAAAAGAAAGTGAAGCATTTGAAGATCAGGGTGCAATTTCTTTTGTTGGCGAAGGATTCAAATGCTTCAATTTGTTTTGTGCTGATCAAGATAAGGAAAGCTAAATGATGGGGGCAGGGGGAGGGGGGGGGAAATGGAACAGCACCCAGCACCCCGGGTCCCGTTTTTCACAGCTAGGAGTTTTCATTGCATTGTGGACACAGCTTTCAAGATTCCGTGCTTGACCAGCTCACTGGGCAGCAGGAACCGCACAGTGTTCTGGAGCTCCCCGGAAAACGATGAAGCTTGGAGTAATGAGCAGGACTGGATGCCTCTGACTTGACGCGCTCAAATATATAATTTACAAGCAAGTTCGTAATGCTCATGGGCGGAGAAATTCGGTTGGATAGCGCTCCTCGCCAAATGGTTTGTAGCCGCGAGCGCTGACATTAGCGCCGCTCGGCAAATTCAGTGTGCCGGTATCGGCAGCGCTGAGGAGTATCGGCCCGGAACGTAGCGCCGGTGTGCAACGTCCCCAGTATCGACACGGATGGAAATTTTGATTTTGCGCTGCACATGTAGCACCCCATAGTGACACTGCCAGAGAAAGCTGACGGGCAGAGCTGTCCCGGGGTGCTAAGGGAAGGAATGATTGCATGAGGTAAGTGTGACTGGTATGTTTTTTTTAACGATTTAACTTTATTTAGGGTGAGTAATGTATAGCAAATGTTTTGGTTCCGATTTTTTGTTGTTGCAGGGAGGCCTCTTTTGGGGTGCTATGAAGCCGGCTCTTTAGCTCGGGATATTCAGTTGCTCACCAGGCCTAGCGCCCTAAGAGAGGTGTGGAATGCTTCCCCTCGTGCTCAACTCCACTGTCAGGCCCCAACCACTGAGTATTGTGGCTCCCATCGCTAACCATTTTCCGGCACTAAATTTAACGACCGCCCGACATTAGTGCCTTAAAAACACTCCAACTGAATTTCCGGCCCAAGTTCCTGGAAGAAATGCTCTGGAAGAACCCACAACTGCAGCTTCAGAGTTTAAAGTACGACCACAGAGGCCAGGCCGACTTCAAAACTTTCACGTCAAATAGCTGGATTTATTTACTCAGAGAATTTGACACCTCAATCACACAGGTAAAAAGGGCAGCGAACGTATACCGTTCTGTGTACCACTGATGGGATTGAAGGCCGATAAATCCCCAGGGCCTGATGGACTGCATCCCAGAGTACTTAAGGAGGTGGCCTTGGAAATAGTGGATGCGTTGACAGTCATTTTCCAACATTCCATTGACTCTGGATCAGTTCCTATGGAGTGGAGGGTAGCCAATGTAACCCCACTTTTTAAAAAAGGAGGGAGAGAGAAAACAGGGAATTATAGACATGTCAGCCTGACATCGGTAGTGGGTAAAATGATGGAATCAATTATTAAGGATGTCATAGCAGTGCATTTGGAAAGAGGTGACATGATAGGTCCAAGTCAGCATGGATTTGTGAAAGGGAAATCATGCTTGACAAATCTTCTGGAATTTTTTGAGGATGTTTCCAGTAGAGTGGATAAGGGAGAACCAGTTGATGTGGTATATTTGGACTTTCAGAAGGCGTTCGACAAGGTCCCACACAAGAGATTGATGTGCAAAGTTAGAGCACATGGGATTGGGGGTAGTGTACTGACATGGATTGAGAACTGGTTGTCAGACAGGAAGCAAAGAGTAGGAGTAAATGGGGACTTTTCAGAATGGCAGGCAGTGACTAGTGGGGTACCGCAAGGTTCTGTGCTGGGGCCCCAGCTGTTTACACTGTACATTAATGATTTAGATGAGGGGATTAAATGTAGTATCTCCAAATTTGCGGATGACACTAAGTTGGGTGGCAGTGTGAGCTGCGAGGAGGATGCTGTGAGGCTGCAGAGCGACTTGGATAGGTTAGGTGAGTGGGCAAATGCATGGCAGATGAAGTATAATGTGGATAAATGTGAGGTTATCCACTTTGGTGGTAAAAACAGAGAGACAGACTATTATCTGAATGGTGACAAATTAGGAAAAGGGGAGGTGCAAAGAGACCTGGGTGTCATGGTACATCAGTCATTGAAGGTTGGCATGCAGGTGCAGCAGGCGGTTAAGAAAGCAAATGGCATGTTGGCCTTCATAGCAAGGGGATTTGAGTACAGGGGCAGGGAGGTGTTGCTACAGTTGTACAGGGCATTGGTGAGGCCACACCTGGAGTATTGTGTACAGTTTTGGTCTCCTAACCTGAGGAAGGACATTCTTGCTATTGAGGGAGTGCAGCGAAGGTTCACCAGACTGATTCCCGGGATGGCGGGACTGACCTATCAAGAAAGACTGGATCAACTGGGCTTGTATTCACTGGAGTTCAGAAGAATGAGAGGGGACCTCATGGAAACGTTTAAAATTCTGACGGGTTTCGACAGGTTGGATGCAGGAAGAATGTTCCCAATGTTGGGGAAGTCCAGAACCAGAGGTCACAGTCTAAGGATAAGGGGTAAGCCATTTAGGACCGAGATGCGGAGGAACTTCTTCACCCAGAGAGTGGTGAACCTGTGGAATTCTCTACCACAGAAAGTTGTTGAGGCCAATTCACTAAATATATTCAAAAAGGAGTTAGATGAGGTCCTTACTACTAGGGGGATCAACGGCTATGGCGAGAAAGCAGGAATGGGGTACTGAAGTTGCATGTTCAGCCATGAACTCATTGAATGGTGGTGCAGGCTAGAAGGGCCGAATGGCCTACTCCTGCACCTATTTTCTATGTTTCTATGTTTCTATCTCAACAGGATCATTCTCAATGGCTCAGCTCCAGCTTCACATTTGAGGAACGGAGATTTTCAAGGATCAAACCAAACTGGAAATCTGAACACGAGCTCACAGAGCCCCATCTGGCACTCCACGTATGTTCCAGAGATTCGGGAACTCTGACTGCATCTGGCTGATTCTCCTATTAAATCGCACTTTAAGCACATTCATCTGTGACCATGAGTTAGATAGGTTTAAATGATATTTGCCTGTGGTTAGTGCAACAATTAGTTTCTTTCCAAAGAGAGTGAAGTCAACTGCAAATAATTACAACGCTGTGTTTGGCATTTGCCCCAGCTTTCCCGCCTATTGAATTTCAAGAATTTCTAAGCCACATGCTGCATAATTTATTTGGAAAACTATTGAAAAATGGGCTCAGTGTAACTGAACAGAACAAGGTCACCTTTCCCCGACTCAAAAAGTTCCGTCGACATTTTGGACTCGAGACAGAACGATCGTCGAACCACAAGAACAGATAAATGGGAGCTGATTCTCGATGGGTGAGAACACAGTTGGCTCTTAATGGAGGGTCAAACCTTCCCTCCCACTGGTTCTTCAACATCAAGGCCTCCTTTGGGCTACGGCCAGGACGGTTCAATGTTTCGGAGGTTTTCAAACCTTGCTGAGACTATCAGTATCAAACATTTCACAACAGCGGCAAAGGTTGCTGATATTTTATTCTCGCCTCTACACTCCCCAACTGTGGCACTGAAGAAAAAAGCGTGCTTTGATTGCTAAAAGACATTAACAACTCGCATCTCCTTCCTCTCAATTTTCCTGTGTGCTTGAATGAAACAAGGGAAGAAAGAAAAAGAAAAGGAAGGAAAGAAAGACTTGCATTTATATAGCGCCTTTCATGACCACCGGATGTCTCAAAGCGCTTTACAAGCCAATGAAGTACTTTTGGAGTGTAGTCACTGTTGTAATGCGGGAAACGCGGCAGCCAATTTGTGCACAGCAAGCTCCCACAAACAGCAATGTGTTAATGACCAGATAATCTGTTTTTGTTAGATAAATTGAGGGCTAAATATTGGCCAGGACACTGGGAATAACTCCCCCACTCTTTGAAATAATGCCATGGGATCTTTTGCATCCCCGAGAGCGCGGATGGGGCTTCGGTTTAACGTCTCATCCGAAAGACGGCACCTCCGACAGTGCAGCACTCCCTCAGCATAGCACTGGAGTGTCAGCCTAGATTTATGCGCTCAGGAGTGGGACTTGAACCCACAACCTTCTGACTCAGGGGTGAGTGTGCTACCCACTGAGCCACAGCTGACACTCCAAGGCCAATGATTTACTGTTTTCGTGGGGTGGGGGAAATGAACAGAATTTGATCCCCAAAAGCACTGGTAAAAATGCTGGAGTTTAATGAAATAAAATGGGAATATGATTTATTTAGTCAACACAAGCAAAGTATTAAGCAGCCGCATTGCTTCATTTCTTCTCTGAACCATGATTTTTCAAAACAACTAAATAAATTAGTGATGTAAGTAGCACAGTCTGAATAGCAAAAGGATGAATAATTCTGGTAAAGCAGAACAGTATTATAGCTTCATTCAACAAAGGCTCCAGTTAATGGTGGGATGAACTGTATGTTTGCTCATGTACAAGAGATATTTATCTGACTAGTACTGGTCAGCTCCATTCGTCAAGTTACTGTCCCACTTGCTTCCAGCCCACTGTCCACACTTTCAGCTGCCTTTGATGTTTGCAAGATGTGGTCTCCCTTCTGTTCCCTTCCCACACTTTCCTAACTCCCCAGCAATTTCATAAACACGTATTTTATTTCTTCTTAAGATTCATTTCCTCTGGTTGAAGCTCAAACAACAGTTTTGGCAACATCATTTTGTTTAAAAAGGTGGACCAAAAAATTAAAAGATCTGTTTAACTCTACTCTATCTTGAGTTAGCAGATCTCATCGATGGTTTAGTGTGAGGGGGGGAGACACAACTTTCGATGTCTCTGAGCCAAGTGTGAAACAGTAATAGTCAACCAGGATTCCTCAGTCCTGCTCATAGGAACAGGAGGAGGCCATTCAGCTCCTTGAGCCTATTCTACCATTCAATTAGATCATGGCTGATCTGTATCTTAACTCTTCCACATCACGTCTTACCCTTATGTTCTAACAAAAATCTATCAATCTCAGTTTTGAATTTTTCAATTGACCCCTCACCTCAACAACTTTGGGGGGGGGGAAGAGTTCCAAATTTCCACTACCATTCATGTGAAAAGGTGCTTCCTGACATCACTCCAGAATTGCCTCGCTCTAATTTTAAGGTTCTATCTCCTTTTTCTGGACATTCCCACCAGAGGAAATATAGTTTCTCTCATTATCCAGTGACCCTATAGAAAGTATATGGATCCCAGGTGAGAATCCAGTATTACCATGGTGTCTACCACAGTTTAATCACTGCCACACTCACACATGGCCACTTGAATGAGGTACTGGCAGGCTTGTGCCACAAGAGCAGGCTCAATGGGCCGAATGGCCGAATCTTGCTCCTATTTCTTATGTTCTAAGAGGTAGTATACCCATCATAATTCTCTGCCTTTGGGGGACACAGGGGGAATGGAACAGTTAACTGAATGGTCCTATGTTTATCTGTGTTTTCAACAATAAAGAAAACAAAAACTCTTTTCTGGTATTAAATCCTCTTTTGTCACAAATAAAATTAGCCCAGAAAGTACGCAGAAAAATAGTGTTCCATTTTAAACTATCAATTATTAGTTGAATGCTGATGTTCACTGGACTAGTAGAACACGTGATGCAATACTCACCGGTATGGATTAGATAGGTCCTTCGCATCACAAACATCTGCGTGTCCATTACACACACAACGCCCACCTATACTGATATCCTTGATACTGTAGTAATACTGAAAGAAAAGAGCATTTTCAGTTCATAGATTGTTAGGCTCCTGGTAAATTCATCTGGATTTACATTGACACAATTACACTGCTGATTCCTTGGGAGTGGAGGGCCACATCTTGAATCAATACCTTATTATAACAGACCAAGGATCAATCACGATAACCATGGAGGCACACCATTTATAGGATGAAATTGCTCACAAAGGTCAACGCTCTGTGTAAGGAACACACTTATAATAAATTCTGAGAATGTTTATGCGGGTTCTTCCATCCATGAAGGAGAGCAGGCAGCAGCAACTCAGTGAAGATTAGCATGTGCTGTCACTATGGCCAGTTTCTAGGATTCTCAGCGAGATACCGGCAATATTCTGGTTATGGGGTCAGTTTAATTCCATTAACATTAGAATTTATTCAGGTCTTGTGAGCAATGTTCCCCCTAATTTATCTTTCGTGCAGTCCCTTTAACTGGTTGTGCGGCCCATCCACATTTCCGTGCATGCACGTTTTCTTCCATGTAAAAGCCTGTAAGCGGCCTGCGTTGGACCTCCAGACCACTGCGCAGCCACGCAGCTTAGCGGGAACGTTGCCCATGAGCAGTAAGCCAACATGCCATGACTCCAAAACAAACGCATTGAGCAATTTTACTGCAAAACATGCGTAAAACCCAGTAAGATGAACTACATAAGAAACAGGAGCAGGAGTAGCCATGCAGCCCCTCGAGCCTGCTCTGCCATTTAATACGATCATGGCTGATCCGATCATGGACTCAGGTCCACTTCCCTGCCCGCTCCCCATAACCCCTTATTCCCTCATCAAGAAGATAAGTGGCTGATGGGAACACTATTGCACGCACGGCGGAGTATACTGAACATGGCAAATGTAAAGCATCCTGGTATATAGGGTTTAAAAAAAAAATCTATTTTCTTCCCTCCTTTGGAGAAACGGATTCTCTTACGGGGATGAGTTTGTGTGGGCAATGTTCACCCTCCGGTACTTTGGCCAACTGACCATTCTTCAAAGTATGAGCTTTAACACTGAGCGCAGGCAGACCATCTGACTGTGGTTGACATCAGAAAGGAGCCCGATCTTGTCCTCGCCCAGCACGCTCACATACACTTCTGATATGAGCTGTCACTGTATAACAATCAAGAGCAAGAACCTTGTACCCTTCCCTAACCATGGGCACAGTGATTGTAGCATCATTACTGCCACCCCAGTCGAAATCAGTGAACATAAGAACATAACCCTTGACTCCCCTCTCGTTTAAAAATCTGTCTACTTCTACCTTAAATATATTCAATGACCCAGCCTCAATAACTCTCTGGGGAAGAGAATTCCAAAGATTCACGACCCTCAGAGAGAAGAAATTCTTCTCATCTCCATTTTAAATGTGCAACCCCTTATTCTGAAACTATGCCCTCTAGTTCTAGATTCCCCTACGAGGAGAAACATCCTCTCTGCATCTACTCCTGTTCAGCGCCCTCAGAATCTTATAGTTTCAATAAGATCACCTCTCATTCTTATAAACTCCAATGAGTAAAGACCCAACCTATCTTCATAAGACAACCCCTTCATCTCAGGAATCAACCTAGTGAACCTTCTCTGAACTGCCTGTAATGCAAGTATATCCCTCCTTAAATAAGGAGACCAAAACTGTACGCAGTACTCCAAGTGTGGTCTCACCAACGCTCTGTACAGTTGCAGCAAGAGTTCCCTACTTTTATACTCCATCCGCCTCGCAATAAAGGCCAACATTCCATTTGCCTTCTTAATTACTTGCGATATCTGCATACTAACTTTGTGTTTCGTGTATGAGGACCCCCAGAGCAGGAGCGGGATCCAAGCCGAGACCTTGCTGGTCTTTATGACTCAGAGACGGAGATAGTACTTCAGCCATCGGGTTGAGCCTGCTATAGGTATTTTCAAGAAGGCGGTATCCACATTGAACAGTCAGACATAGGGTCAGTACTCACCCGTCGTGTGACCGTGGGGTCCCGCAAGGCCTTGCCCATCAAGTGTCCCAAGAGAGTGTTTGTTCTGAGGAACCGCAGTCGGATATTGGTAGCTTTGGTGAAGTCACGAAGGATGGGGGAATAGGAAAAGTTCATGGCTCCTGGTCGCCCATTTACCAAGGAAACTACGATCTAAGATTGGAACCCAGAGAAGTTAGTTGAGCAGCATGGCAAAGTTCAACGGCACCACTTATTCAACACATCTTCTGTGCCTATTAGTTGTGACAAGGAAATCATTCATATCTGTTTTAAACAATGTATGGGCATTTATTGGGGTTACTCAAAACTTGCACAAAAAAATATGTAATTCGTTTTGAAACTGTGGCTCACCTGGATACTTAATCAGCCCCTTAAGTAGAAGTGTTTCAAACAATAAGTGTCCATTATGGAACACTCAACTACTTAATCCAATCTTTCCTTACATCGCAGATCATTATAACTTAAAAGTATCTTAATTGTGTTCTGTAATATGACTTAATCTGAAAGCTGTGTGAAATCTTGCAACATTTACTTAGTGAATGCATCGCGTGAAATACTTAGAGACTTCAGAGCAGTAAAACACAAATCCAGTTACTTCCTGCTAATTATTTCACACTCACCTCTCCATTTTCCAGAGGCACAATACGTGAATACTCAGTGGTGCAGATAGCATCATCATCCTTTATAATGCGCTCCACAGTCTTTGGTCCAAATTTCTCAATGCAGTCTCTCTTGGAAGCTAATGAGCAAAGAGAGGATTACACCAAATTTAGGCACATGGATATTTTATTAAACTGAAAGTCATACGTTTAAGAAAATCAAATTATAATGAGTTATTACAATTTTGATTATCTAATGCATAAAACAGACCAGAACTGGGCAAGTCGGCAAAGTACAGTGAAGAATTTCCAACCTGCTATCTGTTTTCTCAATTATCAACAAATTGGCAAGGAGTCTTGCAGATTAAAATGTAAATAAGGGATTACGAACACACGATAAAAACTCGATCTGTATTCGAAGTGGAGAGAACTCGAATGAATGCTTGGTTTTGTATCTACTAATTAGGCCACAGCTGGAGTACTGCATGCAGTTCTGGTCACCACATTACAGGAAAGATG
The DNA here is from genome assembly GCF_044704955.1 of Pristiophorus japonicus. Lineage (NCBI taxonomy): Eukaryota > Metazoa > Chordata > Chondrichthyes > Pristiophoridae > Pristiophorus > Pristiophorus japonicus. The sequence continues at coordinate 186,356,464 of NC_091988.1, read as the reverse complement.
TGCTTGCACTGGAGAGGGTACAGAGGAGATTTACGAGGATGTTGCCTGGAGTGGAGAATTTTAGCTATGAGGAAAGATTGGATAGGCTGGGTTTGTGTTCTTTAGAACAGAGGAGGCTGAGGGGAGACCTTATTGAGGTGTATAAGATTATGAGGGGCCTAGATAGAGAGTGGATAGGAAAGACCTGTTTCCCTCAGCAGAAGGGTCAACAACCAGGGTCATAGATTTAAAGTAATTGGTAGAAGGTTTCGAGAGGATTTGAGGGGAAATTTTTTCCCCCAGAGGGTTGTGGGGGTCTGGAACTCACTGCCTGAAAGTGTGGTAGAGGCAGAAACCTTCACCACATTTAAAAAGTACTTGGATGTGCACTTGAAGTGCCGTAACCTACAGGGCTACGGACCCAGAGCTAGAAAGTGGGATTAGGCTGGATTGCTCTTGGTCGGCCGACACGGACACGATGGGCTGAAATGGCCTCCTTCCGTGCTGGAAACTTCTATCTGCATCATACAAACCACCTCTGCCTCTGAGGAAAGCAAAATATCCCGTGTCGTGCATTTATCCTGGATTGATTCGAATCCAGTCTGGAGTAGGCCGGGCGTTGCCATGTTCACACAGTGCTGAAGGGTAGTGGGATGTGAACGTGTGCCCGTATTACCCACACTGCGAAGCTCTATCTCAGGCACATCACTGTGGTGAAGCAGTCAAGGTGCCTGGCAGGTTCAGAGATCCCGCTTTGGAGAGAGCAAGTTTCACGTGGGTTTTCACGAGCAATTTTCATTGTGGGTTCAAGTCGCACTCCTGAGACTGGAGCACAACAATCTAGGCTGACACTCCAGTGCAGTGCTGAGGGAGCGTTGCACTATCGGAGGTGCCGTCTTTCAGATGAGACGTTAAACAGAGGCACCGTCTGCCCTCTCAGGTGAATGTAAAAGATCCCATGTCACTATTTCGAAGAGCAAGGGAGATATCCACGGTGTCCTGGCCAATATTTATCCCTCAATCAACATAACAAGAACAGATGATCTGGTCATTATCAGATTGCTGTTTGTGGGAGCTTGCTGTGCGCAAATAGCCTGTCACGTTTCCCACATTACAACAGTGGCTACACTCCAAAAGTACTCCATTGGCTGTAAAGCGCTTTGAGATGCCTGGTGGTCGTGAAAGGTGCTATAAAAATGCAAGCCTTTCTTTCTTTTTGCCACATTCTCTTGCCATTTGGGAGCAGATCTCTGTATGTCTACGCTGTATAATACAGGGACCCTCAATAGAAAAGCATGGCACTGGCTTCCTGTACTTATGGTTTATAAACCCACACACTCCTAGGTTTACAATGAGATTGATTCCGTGTACATTTACACTACAATCGGCCAAGGAATGAGTGCAAGTCATCTTTCCACCCTCACGAATGATGCATGGTGCAAAGAATTGGAAACTATAGAACAAAGAGGAAATGTTAACCTCTCGAGAAAAAAAAAAAGAGGTACCTGGATTGAATCCAGTACCACAGACTGCATTGTTACCTATTCCAATTCATTGTGAATTAACCGTTGCATTTAATTCAAAACCAGTTGCTGACAGCCTCAACTACAAGATGGGACATGGTGCATTACTGTAATGTTGTGGTTGGTTTTACAAGGAACAAAAGTTCAGAAATAAACATTTATTAGTATATAAAAACTTTTGAAGTTTGCAGCAGCTACTGACTACATATCGCTGCAAATGATACCAACTTTCAGTGTTGGGTAAATAAACGTCAGTTTACAATAATTATCTCCACAAGTGGATATTTTTAACCATTTGCAGCTTTAAAAAGGTTGTCTCTCAATGTTTTAAAAATGCTAGCTATAGATTTCAAGAGCTGTGTGGAACCCAAGAAAATTGCTTAACGTCAGAGTAATTTGACTTTGCCGTAAAACAACCCATGTATAAAATGACCTCCCCGCCTCCCCTACAACAAAAAATAATCTGACTGAAAGATTAAGATGACATTCCAAATCTGGCTAAGTCTTCACCTTTATATCAGCTGGCACCCACAGGTATGGGTTCTCTCTGTTCCTGCTCATTTCAAACAACAGATTCCTTTCCTACATGGCAATGCTCCCACCCTCCTGCTGCTGATTGTAAAGTTCAGCTCGCTATCTATTTTGCTGGGCTGCCTGTAACTTTAAATCAGCGAGGGGAGCCCGGGCTGAAGTCAGGGTGGGGAGGGAACATTGCCACTTCATTATCGCAGTGCTGGAGGAGCGAAGCGGAGCAACGGCTGGCAGGAAGGCAACGCTTGCTGCGAGGTCCACCATCTCCAGGGACATTGCTCAGTGAGGGCAGAATCTGAGGCAGGATAGGAAAGGCACATAAAGTGATCCCTCCCTATTTTATCTGAAAACGGGTTTAAAATTCTAATCTTCTATCCAAGAGTATATGTTAAATTCTTTCTTTCATTTCTCAAAGAAGTAAGCACAGAAATCCCTGGCTCTGATAGTGTAAAATGATAGAGTTAGATGAGGAAAGATGGGAGGAGGCTTGAGTGGAGCATAAACACCGGCATAGACTGGTTGGGCCAAATGGCCTGTTTCTGTGCTGTATATCCGATGTGCTTTATAAAGAGGGTGCTTAAGGTTTTCCCATCATAGGAATGCAGAAACAATGTGTTAATGTACAGCTGATGGCACATCAGCATTCTAGTGGGGTACAGTATACTCTTGCTCTTCTGTAATGTGGCTAAGGCTTTATACAAAAAGGACTATTTAGCACATCTTCGAAGAGAGTCCTACGAACAGAATAATGGATCACGCTGCACCATACAGTAAAGTAAAGATTATCTGAAACCTCTAGGCCTTGATCGAAGATTTGAGCGCAAACACCAAGGTGCGAATGTTAACCCCAGGGTAGGAAAGCAGCCCAACGAGTGGCCAGCCCATCGCGGACTGGCAGAAAGAGGCTCCAACACATTGTAACGGCCGGGCCTTATTAACATACTGCCGGCCGACTTCCAGACCAAAGCACTGGGAAGGGGCAGAAAGTCATGCTAACCCGGCGTTAAACTGCTGGGGGTTGAGGGAAATCGGTATTCCGGGTCAGCCAATGGTTTGTGAAGGGGGGGAGGAGTCCGGACAAGGGAGAGCACTTTCCTTGCTGCTCCTTCTAACCCCGCAAAGGAAAATTTTAAACCTGGAGAGACCTCTTCAATCCTCGGACCGGGTTTCAGCTGTGTGGGAGGCTGGCTGAGCGACCCATTTACTTCTACACTGAAATGGTGTCAGAGTTCTACTGATATAATAAGACCCCAATTTTCATAAATGTACCAGTCTCCATCTGACTCGATCAAGCGTTTCATACGCCTGAAAATCAGGGATGTTAAACTTGCAGCCGGGCGGGAGCAGAGCGGGTATTTCACGCATTCCATTTTAACTGCCTACCCACACAGATCCCGCTAAGTGGGTGTACAAAATTCCCACCAAGTGTTCATATTAAATTCCTTTGTCCGCTATTTGAAGAGAGGTATGAAACTGTTTTAAAGTGTTAATGTCTCTGTTAAAAAAAAATGAGCTGATGAATGCATTATGAATGAATGTATATGCTAACCAACACATGGTTTAAATTTCAATGTGGTTGCTTAGTGGCAGCATGCTTGTTGGGCAGTATTGGAGAAGGGGGGTTAAAGGTGATGGTGCAGAATCCTAGCACTGAACAGAATCAACCAACTTCTAATTTAGTTACCAACACTGAGTTACAACTGAAATGACCATGGTGTTTGAATAGGTTTTGTATTGAATGAAGTTATGCACCAGAGTGTGTTTGAGCTGATTCATACAGAGGACCAGCAGGAATTCCGCCAAAACCTTCAGTGGGCCTTGAACCTGCCAAGTGCCACCGAGGCGGAGAAAGCCCTACCAGGTGAAAAGGTATCTTGACAACTGTAATCCCCTACATACCTGAGCAGCTGCCACCAGAGAACGCTTCATTTCTCGAGAAGAGAAACACCTTAGTCAAACAGGGCTGAAGAACAACATTTAGCTCATATCACGATGCTGTTCAGTGTGGATGCACCAGGCTGATAAAGCTTACGATGCGTATGCAGCAGGACAAATGGGAAACCAGCAACATTTATGGACTCGATTAGCCAGGCCAGCCATTTCCTTGGGGAGCTAATTATCCTTCCACTCACTCCAAATAGTTTGGAATCCCACCCTGAAGGCCAATTCCTGCCCATGCATTTTTACCTCAACGTTTTGTAGTTGTGATAAGGTTCTAGAGAAGTTAAATAAGCTTCCTTTTGTAAAGTCCTATTGTTTACTTGGCATCAGAAAACAACAACAACTTGTATTTATAAAACACTTTTAACGTAGTAAAATGTCCCAAGGCACTTCACAGGAGCGTTATCAAACAAAATGTAACATCGAACCACGTAAGGAGCTATTAGAGAAGATGACACTGTCAACCGTGAGGGCTTATGGAGCGTCCTCCTCCGTTTTGGATGCCCCCAAAAGTTCGTCATCATCCTCCGCCTGCTCCATGACGACATGCAGGCCGTGATCCTTACCAGCGGATCCATTACAGACCCAATCCACATCCGGACTGGGGTCAAACAGGGCTGCGTCATCGCTCAACCCTCTTCTCAATCTTCCTCGCTGTCATGCTCCACCTCACAGTCGACAAGCTCCCCGCTGGAGTGGAACTAAACTACAGAACCAGCAGGAATCTGTTCAACCTTCACCGTCTCCAGGCCAGGTCCAAGATCACCCCAATCTCTGAGGTTGAGCTGCAGTATGCGGACGACACCTACGTCTGCGCACATTCTGAGGCTGAACTCCAGATATAGTCGATGTATTCACCGAGGCATATGAAAGCAAGGGCCTTACGCTTAACATCTGTAAGACAAAGGTCCTCCAGCAGCCTGTCCGCACCACACAGCACTGCCCCCCCAAGTCATCAAGATTCATGGCACGGCCCTCGACAACGTGGACCACTTCCCATATCTCGGGAGCCTCTTATCAATGAAGGCAAATATTGATGCGGAGATTCAACATCACCTCCAGTGCAGCCTTCGGCCGCCTGAGGAAAAGTGTGTTCAAAGACCAGGCCCTCAAATCTACCACCAAGCTCATGGTCTACAGGGCCCGCCCTCCTATATGGATCAGAGGCATGGACAACGTACAGAAGACACCTCAAGTCGCTGGAGAAATATCACCAACGATGTCTCCGCAAGATCCTGCAAATCCCCTGGGAAGACAGCCACACCAACATCAGTGTCCTCGTCCAGGCCAAACATCCCCAGCATTGAAGCACTGACCACACTCGATCAGCTTTGCTGGGCAGGCCACATAGTTCGCATGCCGGACACAAGTCTCCCTAAGCAATTGCTCTATGTGGAGCTCCTTCATGGCAAATGAGCCAAAGGTGGGCAGCCGAAACGTTATAAGGACCACCCTCAAAGCCTCCCTGGTGAAGTGCGACATCACCACTGACACCTGGGAGTCCCTGGCCGAAGACCACCCGAGGTGGAGAAAGTGCATCCGGGACGGCGTTGAGCTCTTTGAATCTCAACGCCGCGAGCGTGAAGAGGTCAGGCACAGGCAGCGGAAGGAGCGTGCGTCAAATCAGTCCCACCCCCCCTTCCCCCGACGATTATCTGTCTCACCTGTGACAGGGTCTGTGGCTCCCGTATTGGACTGTTCAGCCACCAAAGAACTCACTTTAGGAGTGGAAGCAGGTCTTCCTCAATTCCGAGGGACTGCCTATGATGATGATCAAACAAAATTTAACATCGAACTACGTAAGGAGCTATTAGAGAAGATGACAAAAAGCTTGGTCAAAGAGGTAGGTTTTAAGGAGCGTCTTAAACATACCTGAACAAATGTAATTCCAACTTGACTTTCCATTGCAGAATAGATTCTTGGGTGGAGGGAGGGGAGGGGGGGCGGCGGGGAGTCATTTTAACCTAATCTGCCAAGCTGAAAACAGGCAGGATCTGTCCGGCTTTCCATTCTACACCCTCCAAATTTTACTCTCCATTGAAGGCAATCGAGAATAAAATCGTGCGGCGTGTAAAACAGACATCCAACCTGAACCCGTCCGTTTACCACCCGACAGGCCCAGTTACATTGACCTCCTTAGTAACGTAAGAATACGGACTGTTGCTGGTGCAGTGGTTAGCAGTAATGCAAACAGTGCAAAAGACCACTTTCATGCTGTGTTTGTATGACAGTAATTCTACAACATTGTCTGACACTGCAGTTGCTGTGCCACCATTTGGTCTTTGGATGACGAGGCTCCGAACACCAGAGCAACAAGCCAGCAGCACTACCTTCCTGCACTTGCAGTTGTTTTAAAGTGACAACGTGCAATGTTACTTCTGACTACCAGCGATTACCTGATGGCGGAGGAAGAACCACAGGTCAACGATCAGGAAACCGCCAGATCTCTGGCTGCAATAAGTGGTTGCCTCTGCCTCTGGTGGCTGCTGGTTCTCTGCTGTCTAAAATCATGCTTTGATTGAAGGTTTTAAACTGTGAATAGCTTTTGGTGAGGTGGGAGGGTGCGAAGAAACGCCTTCCCCCTACAGCCCCCTCATTAATGTTAAATTGAAACTGTTAAATGAAAAATAAAACCAATCATTTACTTCAAGAATTCTTGTTCCTACTATTATTCAATTACGAACCACAAATTACTTTCTCAAAATGGAAAAACCTACGGAGTACAGAAACTGGCTATAAAGCAGAATCTACAGTAAAGCACTTAGACATCTGCTTAGCACTTAGGATTTAAAACATGTGTGTAAATCCAACCGTACAATTTTATTAACAATTTATTGATTTTGTGCGCTTTTAATCTGCATAGCGATACATCTTTCTTCCCTCAATCATTTCTATTCCCATGTACCATGTGCATTAAAACAATAGTTAAAAATGTATAAATCGTGAATGAAATGATGACTCTTAGCAACACTGCTAGCTTCTTTGTCAACTTAGTCTGTACACTGAACCGGAGAAAGCATTTGGTAAGCACATCTTGCTTTGATCAAAATTATTTTAACAGGAGAAATTGATACATGGGGTAAATGAGCTCAAATCAGATTTGTTCCTGAAGGAGTATCAGCACTCTTTCAGCAACAGGCAAGAACAGCCTACTTGAAACTCAGTTGCCACAGCTGCCTTAGTGACCAACGAAAAGACTTCCATTGCAGCAGATGCAACATTCACTGCGTTATCAGCTGCCGAGATGCAGTTCACACTGCGACATTTTACAAGACTATTAAACAAGGCAGCCAGATATCTAGGATCGCAAGCACAAGACGTGAAGTTAGTATACCGGATAAATCTTTAATTTGGGCTGTCAGTTGACGGCAAGTCATGGTGGGGCCCACCCATGACAGATGCAGTGGAAGTGGAGGAAGCAGTAGACTGATAGTGCAAACATTCTAAGCTGCTTCTCACCAAAACATTCCAGAGTCAAGATCCTCTCACAGCTGTCCGTCAGCCTTCTGGTGACACATTACTAAAGGGCTGCTTGAAATCATAGCAGCAAGTGCTAATGTACTTCTGTGTGGAAAATACTCAGAGTGCTTCAAATCTAAATCCTTCCCGAAAAAGTCTGAAAATAAAAAGGTTTTTTAATGTCTCCAGCACTGCACTCAAATAACCATCCTTTTTTGTGCGAGACTAGACAGCGTGTGCCACCAGGTTATTTGAGCATCGGGATCTTTTTTTAAAAAACTCATTCATGGGATGTGGGTGTCGCTGGCAAGGCCGGCATTTATTGCTCATCCCTAATTACCCTTGAGAAGATGGTGGTGAGCTGTCTGGAGTCACATATAGGCCAGACCGGGTAAGGGCAGCAGATTTCCTTCCCTAAAGGGTATCAGTGAACCAAAGGGGTTTTTAATGACAATTACAGTAGTTTCATGGTCACCATTACTGACACTAGCTTTTTATTCCAGATTCATTTAATTAACTGAATTTAAATTCCCCAGCTGTCGTGGTGGGATTTGAACTCACGACTCTGGATTATGAGTCCCCTAAAATAACCAATGAGCTACTGTACCCGATACCTGCTAACTTTTAATATATGTGTGCAGTTAGCAGTATTTCCAGAACTTGTATGACCGTGTACTAACGAGCTGTGATAGATTTCCCTTTTGCCACACCTTCTCCTGAGAAGTCAGAGTAATGAACCACTCTCTCTAGAAGTACTATCCGTTCCTTTGGAATTCTCTACGCCTAGGTAAATTCACCTTCCATGCTGATAGTTTTATCTGGACTAGCTGGCTTAAATCTCAGTTTCCTTGATCTCAGGGAGACTTGAACATCTAAATCACATACTTATATCTGCCTGGCTTTCAAATCCCTCCATGACCTTGCCCCTCCCTTTCTCTGTAATCTGCTCCAGCCCCCACTGCCTTACCCCGAGATGTCTGCGCTATTCCAAGTCTGCCCTCCTGAGCATTCCTGATTGTAATCGTTCAACCATTGGTGGCCATGCCTTCTGTTGCCTAGGCCCCAAGCTCTGGAATTCCCTGCCTAAACCTCTCCGTCTCTCTGACTCTCTTTCTTCCTTCAAGACGCTCCTTAAAACATACCTCTGTGACCAAGCTTTGGTCAGCTGCGCTAATTTCTATTTATGCGGCTCGGTGTCAAAATTTTATCGCATAATACTCCTGTGAAGCGCCTCGAGATATTTCACTTCGTTAAAGGCGCTATATAAATACATATTGTTGTTGGTATCACGCTACAATCTTAACTTCTATAACCTCTCTCTTTCAGGTTTTGATTTTACAGAGACAAAGGACTTCTACACCTCCAGTTACCAATCGCCCATCCTCAGTTGCTGAGAGAAGGTGGCGGTGAGCCTTCATCTTGACCTGCTGCACTCCATGTGATGTGGCACTGGAGGCACGGATAGGCCAGGCAGGGCCAGGTTTCCTTCCCTAAAGGATGTACAGTGAACCACTTGGGTTTTTCCGACAACCTGACTGCTTCATGATCACTTTTTGGTTCCAGATCTTTAATTTTAATACTGCATTTAAATTCCCTAGTTTCCCAGGTCTTTGCCCACAAAGGGTCGGACACAGGTGCGGATAAGGCAGGGCATCTTTATGCCCCCCTTAATGAGCCGTCTCCAAGCCTGTGGTCTTCTACCTCTAGCAAAGAACGTTGGGCTGGATTTTCGGGTCGTTTGCGACCGGGTTTTCGCCGCATTTTGACCCTCCGTGGCAAAAAATTGGCACGGTCAGCTGTTTTTCGTCTGGGCACGATCCTCGGGTCGGTTTTTGCGGCAGAGCTTAGAAACACCGCCGGAGAGAGCTGCGACGGGTGTGCAACGGCTCACATTGCGACACCGGCGGAAGTTTCGACAATCACCTGACACGTACGCCCCGAAATGCATACTTTAAAAAAAAATCATGTATTCAAATTCAGTGCTGGGACCCCAACTATTTACAATCTATATTAACAACTTGAAAGGGACTGAGTGTAACGTAGCCAAGTTTGCTGACGATACAAAGATGAGAGGAAAAGCAATGTGTGAGGAAGATACAAAAAATCTGCAGAAGGACATAGACAGGCTAAGTGAGTGGGCAAAAATTTGGCAGATTGAGTATAATGTTGGAAAATGTGAGGTCATGCACATTGGCAGAAAAAAATCAAAGAGCAAGTTATTATTTAAATGGAGAAAAAATGCAAAGTGCTGCAGATATGGGGTACGCCCCTGTTGGCTCTGCAAATTTGGCCCTGGTCAGTTTAACGATGCTGGCTTGTAAAGTGAAGGTAGGTCCAAAGCAAGAGAAGAATTTGAATACTTGATTATTTTTGAAATTATGAGGTGCAAGAAGAAACAGGTAAAGCTCCCTGTAAAAAGTCATTCTGTTCAGTCACATATTTCGTGTGAAATTATACAGCTTGTTGGTTTACAATTGGCCTCATCTCACTAGAATGTTTATCAGCCCCTTTTCCAGAAGATAGGAGATACACACATGAGGCATGCGCAAGATCACAGATTCTAGTACACATAACGAGGGATCTTATGTTTCCAGATCCTGGGTCACACTATCGTATAACTAGATATTGGGTGTGAAAGGTATGCTCCACATCATAAGGGCGTGAAGTCCACTTAAGGAAGTGACCAATGACGATGAACCAGAGATGATATCTAATGCAGACCTTAAAATTTGCATCAGGCACGATCAGAGTCACTGGGAAGGAAGAGCTGAAACAGTCATGAGCAATGTTCTGTGTTATTTTTCTTGGCGTGGTTTTTGCGTGGGATCCCTGGAGTGCTGTGCGGCTGCGCAGCTTAAAAGGAACATTGGTCCTGAGACATTTTCATCATGTTGGTTTCACATGCAGACACAGAATTATGGAAAGTTAAGCTCAAAGAAAGGCCATTCAATCCATCATGCTTGTGCTGATGTAGTCCCATTTCCTGCCCTTTTTTTGTACAATTTATAATTTTTCTTCTCCCGAGTAATTATCTCATTCCCTCTTAAATTCTGCGATCAACTGAGTGTCAATAGCCACTTGCGGTGATACATTCCACATTTTAATTAGCTCTTTGTCCTTGGGTATGATGTATTACTTGTATAGCATGAATTGTATTACCATCTTAAATAAGACTAAAGCCGTTAATGCCAAACATTGGAAGGAAAGATTGATTAATGTTGGAAATACACAGCAGATCCATCAGCATTTGAAAGGCAAAAAAGATAGAAGAACATTCTCTCTCTTTCAGAAGCTCAGCATTTTCCATTTTTATTTCAGAATTAACTACAATATTTGGCATACAGGAAAAAAAAATCAAAAGCGCCTGCACCCCTTTAATTAAATCCTACAGTTGAGCAAATTTTTTTTTTATTTTTTTTGAAATTCGTAGCCAATCGTTCCAATTCTTTGTCAAATCACAAACGCCAGAGGTCACCTTGGGCCCATTCAAGGATCACTCTGCGCCAATGCTCTTAGCCAAAAGGCCTAGAGCCACTGCACCGTTCCTGGAAGTACTGCAATACCAGGTTCGTGCCATGGAGGTGGATGGGTCAGGCCCCCCACACACCTCCGTGGAGGTGGATGGTTCAAACCACCCCACCCACCTCCTATTTCCAAAAAAGCAAGCATATACCTTCCTGATCCAGGGAGAACCACCTTGGGGTTATGGTGGTTACTCCCCTGTCAGGTCAGTTACGCATGATCTTAGCCAAAAGGCCGAGAAGCGATTGTTTTTTTTAAAATTCGTAGCCAATCGTTCCAATTTTTTGTCAAATCACAAACGCCAGAGGTCACCTTGCACATGCCAAGGATCACTCTGCGCCAATGCTCTTAGCCAAAAGGCCTAGAGCCACTGCACCGTTCCTGGAAGTACTGCAATACCAGGTTCGTGCCATGGAGGTGGATGGGTCAGGTCCCCCACACACCTCCTGTTTCAAAAATGCAAGCATATACCTTCCTGACCAGGGAGAAACCACCAGGAGGTCATGGTGGCTGGTCAGGTTAGTTATGCATGATCTTAGCCAAAAGGCCGAGAAGCGATTGTTGCTTTTTGTAAATCCTGATTGCTCTTTGCCTACGATCCCCTCCGCTTTGCTCAAGTCCAATTGTGTACAACTAACTGCTGTTGCTTCAGGCTGGCCTTTACAAGCTGAGGTCAGACTGGCCCTCAGCCCTTGCACACAACATGAAATACAGCGATATTAGTACATAAAGAAAATTAAAATGCAAGTGTGGCGCATCAGTCACCTGCATATTAAAACTTCCATTCCAACACAAATTGCCGCTTGGCATTCACGCACCAACAAAGCAACGCAGCAATAACATTCTTCATGGAGAAGGACTGGGGAATTGCTCCGGTCACTATGTGCAGTGATATAAATGCATTCAAAAAAAAAAATGAAGGTGATTGTTAGCGATTTTACTGCACAAAGTAATTCTTCTCCCAAGGGCAGCAGCACAACACTTCTGACCTGTTTTCCATGGAATGTATGTAGCGGAGAAGAGCAATAATATATGTTTAGATTTCACTTTCCTGAGCGATTGCAAATCCCCTGGGTTCAGTGGAGGGGAGATAAGAAACAACAAATTAATCTCAGGAAATGAGTGAAACAATTAATAGCGTAATTTCCGACCGCATTAACAGCTTTTGTTTTTGATAACAGAAACAGTTGCTCCCTCGCGTCATTTGTACAAGCCAGAGTTTTATAAAATGGTTGAAGACTTAAAAACATATGACTGGCAGAAATTCATCAGTTTAAAAATTAATGCTGTAGAACCCAGGCTTCTGTTTTTTTCCCTCCAATTTATTTCTCAACTATGCAAACAGACAAGATTACCTGATCTGAAAATAATTATACAGATCCCAGTGCAGCTATTACTACATCGGTCCCAGGGGATCGGAAATGTCACATCCCAACCGTGCATTTAGAGGCAGCCCTGTATTATAAAAAAGGAGTCCCAATGAGACATGAAGGCCCACTTCACACCATTTGCTACAACAACAACTTGTATTTATATAGCACCTTTAAAATAGTGAAATGTCCCAAGGCGCTTCACAGGAGTGCTATAAGACAAAACAAATAAATTTGACACTGAGCCACATAAGATGAAATTATGGCAGATGACCAAAAGCTTGGCCAAAGAGGTAGGTTTTAAGGAGCGTCTTAAATGAGAAAACATAAGAACATAAGGAATAGGAGCAGGAGTAGGCCATTTAGCCCCTCATGCCTGCTCCACCATTCAATAAGATCATGGCTGATCTGATCACGGTCTCAGCTCCACTTCCCTGCCCGCTCCCCATAATCCTTTATTCCCATATCACTCAAAAATCTGTCTATCTCCGCCTTAAATATATTCAATGACCCAGCCTCCACAGCTCTTGAGCCTCCTCATTATCTTATATATTTTGATAAGATCATCTCTCATTCTTCTGAACTCCAATGTATAGACCCAACCTACTCAACCTATCTTCATAAGGCAACCCCCCTCATCTCCAGAATCAACCTAGTGAACCTTCTCTGAACAGCCTCCAATGCAAGTATATCCTTCCTTAAATTCGGAGACCAAAACTGTATGCAGTACTCTAGGTGTGGCCTCACCAATACCCTGTACAGTTGTAGCAGGACTTCTCTGCTTTTATACTCTATCCCCCTTGCAATAAAGGCCAACATTCCATTTGCCTTCCTGATCACTTGCTGTACCTGCATGCTAACTTTTTGTGTTTCATGCACAAGGACCCCATGAGGTAGAGAGGTTTAGGGAGGGAGTTCCAGAGCTTGGGGCCTAGGCAGCGGAAGGCATGGCCACCAATTGTTGAACAGTTATAATCAAGAGGGCAGAATTTGAGGGGCGCAGATATCTTGGGGGCTTGTGAGGCTGAAGGAGATTACAGAGATAGGGAGGGGCGAGGCCATGGAGGGATTTATAAACAAGGATGCAAATTTTGAAAATGAGGCGTTGCTTAACCAGGAGCCAATGTAGGTCAGTGAGCACATTGCCAAAAGATGGATGAGCGGGACTTGATGCGAGTTAAGACCTGAAGTTTTCGTCGGGTAGAATGTGGGAGTCCAACCAGGAGTGCGTTGAAATAGCCAAGTCTAGAGGTAACAAATTTGCTAGGCATAATTCGAGTGATTTCTCCTGTTCGACAAGCTAAGGCTGTGTGTATAACGATGTATCATGGCCTCACAGCAGTGCAAAAGTGGCAGGGTACCTACATTCAGAAATAGGAGGGAGGCTCATTAATGTTTTAACAGGGTTAAAAATAAACTAAGCTTAATGGACAGGGTTTTTAATATAAAATTAGTGATATTTTATTTTTCTATCTTTTAAAACTCTTATGCAAGTAAAAGCAGGCCTTACACCTGGTAAAAGCAGGCGTAAGAGGTTTAAGGACATTCGCTGGGTAGGATTTGGGCAAATAGCCCAAATCTCTGCCTGCAAATGCCCTTCTCCCAGGGAGGCACACGATCTGTCAAAAGAAATGTTGATAGATCGCAAGTGCCAGGATTAGGCGCATGGGCTTCGTGTGCCTAAACCCGGAATATGCGGGGCCTCTTCGGGCGTGTGTGCACATCGTATGCACGAGGAGAGGCCGCTATTTACAGCATTGTATTTAAATCAGAGTCATAAATGTATGGGGAACTTTGATGTCCAAACAGATCCCTGGCCACCTATTTCAAAGCTCTCCTCAAAATCTGCAGTGAGGGGAGGAGGGAGGAGGGGGGGGGAGGGGGAAATTGGTGGCAAGGTTTTTACGGGCCTCATTTAAATGAGACCGGCGAGCTGCTAATGTCTGCTGCGCGTCCCCAGACAGCTCGCCGGTGAAGCGGACATCAATGTCGAGCCACCGTGGTGCCATCAGCCGCCCTCAAGTATGTCACGGGGAAAGTAGGGCTGCCATCTCCGGCCGGGAGTAATCCTGGAGGTTTCGTCACATGACCTACTGCCTGCAACCATCCCACCCCCATTCTTCCGCCATTGGTCATCCAACACGTCCTTACCTCGGGGCAAACGCCGCTTCCACGGCAATTGGAATGTGAACATCTCTTAGTTACCCTAGTGGATGATTATTGACTGTCAGTTACACTGTCATTTTCCATATTTTCATGGGTAATAAACAAAAGGATTCAAAGAAAATTAAAAACTATTACTTTTTTTTAATGCCTTTACTCCAGGGTTGCACGCAACAGCATCCAGGAGATTAATCTTTTATTCTTGGAGACGCCAGGACAATTAACTGGCTGCGCGACCCATTCAAAACTCTGCGCATGCGCGTTTTTTTCAATTTAAAAGCCGGCTCACTGGCTTTGCGGGATCCCTGGAGTGCTGTGCACCACATGGCTTAAAGGGAACATTGTTGGCAACCCTATAGGAGGGGGTTTGTAGCGGGCTACGGTGGAGGAGGTCGGGGACAACCACACACCTACTTGTCCTGCCACTACAGGAAAGATGTCTAATTTTTATAATGGGCCTGAATTTGCACTTCCCACGGGCGTGTACACCCGTGGGCTCCCCGCAAGTTCCGGGTTTAGGTATGCAAAGCCTCTTGACAGATTGCACACAACCAAAGGTAAGGGGCCTCTGTGGGCGGAGAGTTGGGCTATTTGCTCAACTCCTGCCCAGTGAATGCCTATGAAATGTTTTTAAAGTACAGGAAAATACATTTTAAAAATAATTTAAACAACATTTACAATCCTGTTAAATAAGATTTTTAAAAGGTCTAAAAATAAATTTATGTGTAAATGTATTTTTCAAAAATGTTTAATAATGAATTAAATTCCATTTTTATTAATTTGAAATATGTGATGGTTTTTTAAAAAATTATCAGAGTTTGTGTGTTTTAGGGAGTATTCCCATTCATACTAATTGTGGTTCCGTATATATGGAACTCACATAAGTATGAATGGGGATCCCCCTACTCTGATAGGTTGGGCTGGCCCACGTGATCCCAGCGATGTGTACGAAGCCCATGCACTCCCGGGATACACGTGCTCTACGCAGGCCTTCACTTAGAGGGCCAGGACCACAAGTCTCCGAACCTCCGGGACCACCAGCTATGTTCGTAGAAATCTTTATGGTCGGAAGCATCCACCTGCAGTAAGCCTTCGACCGCAAATTCAGGGCCAATATGCTTTACGGACTTACCATTTGTTGGTGGTCACAAGGGCGGCTGAGGCATCATGAGCACTACAGGCCCGAGGTCTGTCTCGCTCATGGCGGACTAATTTTCAACAGGGATCCTTCAATAGGCGTTAAACCCCTAATTTACACATGATGAGAGAATGCACGCCCTTGACATCAAGGTAGTATTTGACCGAGTATGTCATCAAGGAGCCTTAGTAAAGTTGAAGTAATGGAAATCAGGGTGAAAATTCTCCACTGGCTGCAGTTATACCTAGCACAAAGGAAGATAGTTGTGGCAGTTGGAGGCTAATCATTTCAGGCCCAGGACATTGTTGCAGGAGTTCCTCAGGGCAGTGTTCTAGGCCCAGCCATTTTTAGCTGCTTCATCAATGATCTTCCCTCCACCATAAGGTCAGAAGTGGGGATGTTTGACACCATCCAGGACAAAGCAGCTTGTTTGGCACCCGATCCACCACCTTAAACATTCACTCCCTCCACCACTGGCACACCGTGGCTGCAGTGTCTACCATCTACAAGATGCACTGCAGCAACTCGCCAAGGCTTCTTCAGCAGCACCTCCCAAACCCGCGAAGGACTTGGGCAGCAGGCACAGGGGAACACCACCAGCTCCAAGTCACACACCATCCTAACTCGGACATATATTGCCGTTCCTTCATCGTCACTGGGTCAAAATCCTGGAACTCCCTCCCTGACACCACATGGACTGCAGCGCTTCAAGAAAACGGCTCACCAAAACCTTCTCAAGCGCAAGTAGAAATGGGCAATAAATGCTAGCTTTACCAGCAATGCCCACATCTGGTGAATGTATAAAAGACAAGAAAAGAAAAAATAATCAAGGGGCCTAATGTCCATTTTAGGTGCCTGCTTGGGATGGCCCCAAAAAAGGGCCCCGCAGATTTAGTAGTGGGATCAACACCTTCACAAATTGGGCACAGTCCACCTCACTGCTAAGTTGGTTTGCTTTGGAGTTGTTTTGTGCCTGAGAAATGGGCGCAATTTCTACCCCAAAGTACATTATATAAAACATGTACAAAGTCAACAGGTGCTGAACAAAGAGGCAATGTGTCGTGAAGGGACAAGCCCTCATGCTTTTTATGAGTGTATTACTTATGGTATAGTGCGTGCTGGTTCCATTCCTGCAGGATTTATTGGACCGACAGTTTGCACCTGGTCAACTCCAATAGTACAATTGATAACAAGGCTTTCTCTGCACTGTCTGGGATTATACTTACAGGCAAAATACTGCCAAGGGAAGTAGGTCTCTCCAGAATCTGTAGATCGCTCAAGAACCCAAAGGTCTGGCCGTGGAGAATTTGCAAACTTGATGAGCACATAAGCCACGTGGAATAGCTGTGAAAGATAAGACAATTTATTAATATGTTTCGAATATACTCGGTATTGTCAAAAACCTGTTTGTCTGCTATGTCATAATTATGCTGTTCCCATGCCTATATAAGTTGAATCCCGTGATTCTATCATTTACACCCTATCTATACTCATCCTTTGTTTCTTAACTTGTCCCATTACCATCTCCATCATCTTGCACCATCATCTCTTCAGAGTCTTAATCTCTTCTGCCTTCCACCCTATCACAGACCTTCCCTTTTGTTCTTTCTTCCCCTCCCCCCTTTCCGTGCCCTTATATTTGCTTAAGAACCTGTTACATCACTAACTTTTTCCAGTTCTGACGAAGGGTCATCGAACTGAAACGTTAACTCTGTTTCTCTCTCCGTAGATGCTGCCTGACCTGCTGAGTATTTCCAGCATTTTCTGTTTTTATTTCTATATAAGTTGATTCAGGGTAGTCTAGCTAAAACTGGCCTTGTTCTGAACATGCACTACAATTTCCCCACAGCATTTTGGTTTGCTGGCGTTTATTGTTTTGCTAACTCATGCCCAGTCTCCGTAGACCCTTGTAACATAACCCATTATAGATGTGGGTAAACCAATTTGAAAAGTTAAATAGACCTGAAACTGAGACAGTTTCGATAAGAGTCCAGTAAACTCTCAAACCGTTTCTAATTCGAAGAACATTCATTTTTCCCAATTGAGATGATCTGCCCCACCAGATTGACGTCTAGTTGGCGAAGGTGATAATAACCCCCATTACTGCTCAAAGAGGCAGTGAAACAAAGACACTAAATGCGCTGCACATTAGAAACAGGCCACTGTCCATAATTTGCACACCCTATGTGATCCAGGCGATCCTTTATGCTACTTCACTTTTCCATTGTCTTTTCCTGAAGGCAATGACTCCTAGTTGGCACAGTTCCACAGCAACAGCAACCATTCTGTAACCTGCCTAAATGGCCATTCTTCGTGTGTCAGCCGAGACAGTGTTAACGGGCTATTCAAGCATGGGGAGCGCATTGTCCTGGAACCATATTGTGTTGTCACCTGACATCCACATCGACATTCTTTCTATCAGAGATGACTGCCAAAAAAATTAGCAATGCAAATTTACCTTACTCAATTCCTTTCCTAGCCAAAGAGTAATGAGACCAGTTATTGTGCCCCCACAGTTTTCCCAGCTGAGCTCAATTAAGATAGCACAAACCAGATTTCCAGAGCCTTTCTGACCTGTTCAGCTCAGTACTACACGCAGGCAGTGCAATGATCTACTGAACTGTAGGTGAGCCTAGATTCCTCCTCCATTACTCCCACCCTGTATTTATTCCCCTCTCTCTGCAGGCTGATCCTCTCTTCATGGCTGCATTTGCCCCATTCCTCTGCTCCCCCAGGTTTCCTCTATCCATTCCAGCCTTTCTCCCTACACTGCTCTGGCTGCCTCTTTCTTTTATAAATTAAACTGCTAAGTAAGTAGCAGTTTAATGTAAAGGGGAAAAGTTAAATAGTTGGGATTCTTTCAGGTTTAGGCAGAGAAAAACAAGGTAAACTCTCCAGTAGGAGGCAATTAGCAGCTAGTTAAAACCAGTTCTGTAAACGACTGACCAGTAGTGAGTCATCTGACCTAGATACAGTTTAAAAAGAGGCAGCTCGTGCAGAGCACGGAGTGCAGCAGCATAGAGTGGCATTTGTGAGTTTGGTAAGTGGGTGAGTTTGGGCAAGTGGGGGTGGCAGGTGCTGTTTTGTCTTGTTTTTCCTACCAGTGCTGACACTAGAGCAGCTGATAAGGAGTGCGAGAGTCGGAGACGGAGGCCCAGAGACCAGCCCAACCAGCTGCAGACAAAGATAGAGAGGTGAGAAATCGAGAGGTGACGTCAGAGTGTGGGGAGGAGCAGCGCCAGCGGCAGTCCGGGGTCAGCGGCCTACAAAGGCCCAGCGGCAGTCCGGGGTCAGCGGCCTACAAAGGCCCAGCGGCAGTCCGGGGTCAGCGGCCTACAAAGGCCCAGCGGCAGTCCGGGGTCAGCGGCCTACAAAGGCCCAGCGGCAGTCCGGGGTCAGCGGCCTACAAAGGCCCAGCGGCAGTCGGTGAGCGAGCAGTGCGGGGAGGAGGGACAAGAAATCAAAAAGTGACGTCACAGCCAAGCTGGTAAGTGGTTGGCTGATCGGCTGGTGAATATATCTCTTTGATTTTGTGTTCTAATAGATAAGAGGATAAATTACTAAACAGCTGTTTTGTGTGTGTAGTGGGAGTTAGTGTTTTTGCTGGGTAATTTAAGGGTAACTAGTGGGATGGCAGGGCAGCTCGTTCAAACGGAATGCAACACCTGTGCCATGTGGGAATTCCTGGATGCTTCCCGCAACGGGGATGACCACATGTGCAGGAAGTGTCTCCAGCTCCTCCAACTCGAGCGCCGAGTCTTGGAGCTTGAGCGAGGACTGGAGGCACTGAGGAGCATCCGAGAGAACGAGAGGTACGTGGATAGCTCGTTTCAGGCGTTGGTCACCCCACAGATTAAAAGGGTACAGGAGGATAGGGAATGGGTGACCGTCGCACAGAAGAGTATGGCGAGGCAGGTAGTGCAGGAGTCCCCTGAGGCTATCCCGCTCTCCAACCGGTACTCTATTCTGACTACCGGCGAGGGCGGTGATGTCTCTGGGGAGTGCAGCCAGGGCCAAGTCCACAGCACTGTGGGTGGCTCAGCTGCACAGGGGGGGAGGAAGAAGATGGGAAGGGCTATAGTGATAGGAGATTCAATAGTTAGGGGAGCAGATAGGCGCTTCTGCGGCAGCAAAGGTGACATCAGGATGGTGTGTTGCCTCCCTGGTGCAAGGGTTAATGATGTCACTGAGCGACTGCAGGGCATTCTGGGGAGGGAAGGGGAACAGCCAGTGGTTGTGGTCCACATTGGTACCAACTACATAGGTAGAAAGATTGAAAGCCAGGACCTCAAAGGTGGTAATCTCGGGATTACTGCCAGTGCCACGTACTAGTGAGGGTAGAAATAGGAAGGCTAGTCAGATAAATACATGGCTGGGGCATTGGTGTAGGAGGGAGGGCTTTAGTTTCCTGAACAATTGGGATCGCTTCTGGGGTAGGTGAGACCTGTACAAGTCAGACAGGTTACACCTCAACAGAGACGGGACCAATGTTCTCGTGGGTGGTTTTGAGAGTGTGGTTGGGAGGGCTTTAAACTAGCTTGGCAGGGGGATGGGAACCCAGGAGAGGGCTCTGAGCTAGTTAGAGTGGGTGAGAGCTCAGATGAACAGAACCCCAAGAAAGGATGCAAAAGGCAGAAGGCAACAGAGCAGAGTAGCACTGGGGTAAGTGTAAACCACAAGGTGATAGGAAGGGACAATATGTATGAATATAAAGGGGCTGAATGTATTCAAATCGCAGATAGATAGATTTTTAACCAATAAGGGAATTAAGGGTTATGGGGAGCAGGCGGGTAAGTGGAGCTGAGTCCATGGCCAGATCAGCCATGATCTTGTTGAGTGGCGGAGCAGGCTCGAGGGGCTAGATGGCCTACTCCTGTTCCTAATTCTTATGTTCTTATGTTCTTATTCGTTCATGGGATGTGGGTGTCGCTGGCAAGGCCAGCATTTATTGGCCATCCCTAATTGCCCCTGAATTGCTGCAGTCCTGTTGCATAATTTTACACAGTGACAATGAAGGATGGTGTGTGACTTGGAGGGGAACTTGGTGGTGGTGGTGGTCCCATCTGCCTGCTGCCCCTAGGTGAGAGGTCACGGGTTTGGGAGGTGCTGCCGAAGAAGCCTTGGCGAGTGGCTGCAGAGCATCTTGAAGAGGTCACAGTGGATTGGAAAATTGCAGATGTAACGCCCCTATTTAAAAAAGGAGGCAGACAGAAAGCAGGAAACTATAGACCGGTTAGCCTACCATCTGTCGTTGGGAAAATGTTGGAGTCCTTTATTAAGGAAGCAATAGCAGGACATTTGGAAAAGCATAATACAGTCAAGCAGAGTCAGCATGGTTTTATGAAAGGGAATTCATGTTTGATAAATTTGCTGGAGTTCTGTGAGGATGTAATGAGCAGGGTGGATAAGGGGGAACCAGTGGATGTGGTGTACTTGGATTTCCAGAAGGCATTCGATAAGGTGCCACATAAAAGGTTACTGCACAAGATAAAAGCTCACTGGGTTTGGGATAATATATTAGCATGGATAGCGGATTGGCTAACTAAAATAAAACAGAGAGTCGGGATAAATGGGTCATTTTCCGGTTGGCAAACGGTAACTAGTGGGGTGCCACAGGAATTGGTGTTGGGTCCTCAACTATTTACAATCTATATGAATGACTTGGATGAAGGGACTGAGTGTAATGTAGCCAGGTTTACTGATGATAAAAGAAGGGTGGGAAAGCAAGTTGTGAGGAGGACACAAAAAATTTGCAAAGGGATATAGACAGGCTAAGTGAGTGGGCAAATATTTGGCAGATGGAGTATAATGTGGGAAAGTGTGAGGTTATCCACTTTGACAGCAAAAATAAAATAGTAAATTATTTAAATGGAGAGAATTTACAAAATGCTGCAGTATAGAGGGACCTGGGGGTTCTTGTGCATGAAACACAAAAAGTTAGTATGCAGGTACAGCAAGTAATCAGGAAGACAAATGGAATGTTGGCCTTTATTGCAAGGGGGATGGAGTATAAAAGCAGAGAAGTCCTGCTACAACTGTACAGGGTATTGGTGAGGCCACATCTAGAGTACTGCGTACAGTTTTGGTCTCCTTATTTAAGGAGATATATACTTGCATTGGAGGCAATTCTGAGACGGTTCATTAGGATTCCTGAGATGAGGGCGTTAACTTATGAAGAAAGGTTGAGTGGGTTGGGCCTATACATTGGAGTTTAGAAGAAAGGGAGATGATCTTATTCAAACATATAAGAAACTGAGGGGGCTCGACAAGGTAGATGCAGAGAGGATATTTCCCCTCATGGAAGAATCTAGAACTAGGAGGCATAGTTTCAGAATAAAGGGCCGCCCATTTAAAACTGAGGTGAGGAAGAATTTCTTCTCTCAGAGGGTTGTAAATCTATGGAATTCACTGCCCCAGAGAGCTGTGGGGGCTGGGTTATTCAATATATTTAAGGTGGAGAGAGACAGATTTTTGAGCAATAAGAGAATGAAGGGTTATGGGGAGCGGGCAGGGAAGTGGACCTGAGTCCATGATCGGATCAGCCATGAGCTTATTGATTGGCGGAGCAGGCTCGAGGGGCCAAATGGCCTACTCCTGCTCCTATTTCTTATGTTCTTATGAGCATGTGGAACTCGCTACCACAGGGAGTAGTTGATGCGAATAGTATCGATGCATTTAAGGGGAGGCTAGAAAGCATATGAGGGAGGAGGGAATAGGGGGTTATGATGATAGATTTAGATGAGGAAAGACAGGAGGAAACTCAAGTGAAGCATAAATGCCGGCATTTACTGGTTGGGCCGAATGGCCTGTTTCTGTGCCATATATCCTCTACTTGTTGTTCCCTCTAACCCTTGTGACAACTACAGCTGGTTACTTTTAGCCATGTTTATACTTTTGGAGTGAGCGGATGCCTCAGGTACATGACAGAAAACCACGCGCCTTGATTTTTAAAAATTTGCCGGCAGCTCTCAGGGCTAAAATCACAAGCCAGGAAGGTTATTTATCCAGGCCTGATGCAACTCTCCTACTTCACAGCCAGCTCGGAAATCCAATCGAGTAGATAACTCTGCAGTGTTTATGCTGGGCCAGCAGTTCTAATTCTACTCCTAATCCACAACAAACATGAATGTCCAGTACAAGTATAAACAGGACACTAGAGAGCATTTGGCAGTGTGCGAGAGAGTATCTTTGTTATCTTTTAGTTGGCAATTTAAAGCTCCTAAAATCAGTTGTACACCCATTCCCTCAGCATTAGCAAACTTAGTCATACTCTCTTTATCCTTTCACATTTTGATTGATCTTATCCACTGAAAGAAATAATTCCTTTAAGGAAAAGTTTGGTTCTTACCTTAAGAGTATTCATTATTCTTTTGACCATCATTTCAAGATGAAACATTGGCCTAGAAATGCGGGCTCACCCATTTGGTAGAACAGGGGGCACCGGGGCAAATCCCTGCACCTCAATGATGAGACTTGAGGTGCCCCCGATAATGGGCCTCATTCCCACTGAGCTGGTGAACTGTGGAGAACGAGGGGAGTCCGGGAAAGGAGGGCGGGGGCGTGTAGCCGATCGTTTTGGGAGGTACCAGTGAAGTTGCGGTACTTACCCACTTGTTACCACTAAACATGCCAGAAAATGTTAGGGCCGGTGCATTCAAGTCTAAGTGCATTTTTAACAGCATGATAAGTTTTAATTACTGTCAAACAACCTCTCTGGCACTGGAAATTTAATTTTACAAGTGTGGAGTCTCATTCCTTCAGATTTTAATTGTTGGAGATTTTAAAAATAAAAAAATTATCTTTTTCTTTCTGTCTGTTATCTCTCTTAATCCCATCTCGCTTTCTGTACAAGATTTTGCAATGAATTAAATATCTAATTTATACTTCCTGGTTTATATTCTGCATGTCGCAGTGAGGATTCTTCAATCTGATTGGTTGAAGAGACACGCAGTTACTTTTCCTGCTCACATTTACCCTAGCTCCCCTGTAGAGGGCGCCATCCTGGAAAGGATCTCCAGTAACAGTAAGCTGCCGCTCAAAAGCCTGCGGGCAGCTGTAGGTGTAATGAATAGCAAACACCATTCTTTCGCCACTGACTGCAAAATCTGGGCCATTATGCCAAGTTTGTATGTTTTTGTATTTCTTTTTAAAACACAGCAAGGGGTATAGAAACTGTTAAACCCGATTCTGTCATTTCTAAAACAGACCCTTCAGAAGACTTATTGCCTATTTAGAGTCTCATTGTTTTCAAAGGGAAATGCACGGTGGGTGGTTAACCTCGAACTTGTTTCTGTAAAAAGGATCCCAGTCCCTCGCACTGTGAGGCAGTACACACAGGACTATAATCCCAAGATTGCTGTGATAAGAGGCACACTAACCAAACCGTAGTTTCACACAAGAAAATGAATTAAATTCCAACATCCACAAGTAGCGACAAATTTCCATTCATTGCCAACAAAGAAAGCGAGACTCATAAAAGGAACACCTCTGCAATGGTCAAGTATGTAAGGGAATTCTTAGTCGCGGTGGTAAAAGGGACTTGGATGCCTCATATCTGAACAGAAAACAAATTCTTTCCAAACTGTGAAGTAATTATCTCAAATGGCCAAACACACAGCTCACTGTTCAAAATTATTCACATCAGCAAATGGCACTCAGTGCAAGAAATGGCCATGTTTCTGTGAGGGGAAAAACTGCCAAAGCAACATAGCGCAGATTTATCTAAAATATTTCATGATTGAGAATCCCTTGATGTCTCAGTGAGTAAAGCACACTAGAAAGCTCCATTTCCATTGGTGCTTTTCTATTAAGTGTACAGCTACGGCTCAGTGGGCAGCACTCGCGCCTCTGCATCAGAAGGTTGTGGGTTCAAGTCCCACTCCAGGGACTTGAGCATGAAAAATCTAGGCCGACACCCCAGTGCAGTGCTGAGGGAGGTGCTGCACTGTCAGAGGTGCTGTCTTTCGGATGAGATGTTAAACCGAGGCTCTCTCAAGTGGACATAAAAGATCCCACGCCACTATTTCGAAGAAGAGCAGAGGAGTTATCCCCGGTGTCCTGGCCAATATTTATCCCTCAATCAACATAACAAAAACAGTTTACCTGGTCATTATCACATTGCTGTTTGTGGGAGCTTGCTTGTGTGCAAATTGGCAGCCGCGTTTCCTACACTTCAAAAGTACTTCATTGGCTGTAAAGCGCTATGAGACAGCCGGTGATCGTGAAAGGTGCTATATAAATGCAAGTCTTTCTTTCTTTCTTTGTGGTGACGTGACGGTCTCAGGGGTCCAGGCAGTAATGAAAAGAAGACCAGCAGGTAGGTGGCCTCTCATTTTCCCAGCATCATGTGATTTTTTGGGCGGGGGGGGGGGGGGGGGGGCGCTCCAGGAGCTCTGCTCTGCTCTTGTTCCCGCTCCCATTTCCTGCTGCAAACTCCTCTTGGGGGAGAGCTCTGCAGTGAAGGTGCAACCAGGCCACATTAATGACCCAGCCCACCATATAAAGGCAGACGAATCAGCCCTTTCGCCTCCAGGAGAGAAAGTCAGCAGAGGGAAGAAAAATAATTTCCCATGATGTATGAGGAGGAAAATATGAAAGCTTATAGCAGTATAATTACCCCCAAAATAATTATATGTTGCAGTGAATACTTTAACCAATCATGATTTCAATTAAAAAACATTCTAAAATCCAAGTACAATTTAAATAAAGTGCAGCTTGGAGAAAATTCAGAAGTGGAAACTTTTAAAAATTAATTTGTGGACTGCTTTCAATTTTCTCCAACTGAATATTGGGAAGACCGAAACCATTGTTTTCGGTCCCCACCACAAACTCCGTTCCCTAGCCACTGACTCCATCCCTCTCCCCAACTCCTGTCTGAGGCTGAACCAGACTGTTCGCAACCTTAGTGTCATAGTTGACCTTGAAATGAGCTTTCGACCACATATCCGCAATATAACCAAGATTGCCTATTTACATCTCTATAACATCGCCCGTCTCCGCCCTTGCCTCAGCTCATCCATGCCTTTGTTACCTCTAGACTTGACTATTCCAACGCACTCCTGGCTGGCCTCCCACATTCTATCCTACATAAACTAGAGGCGATCCAAAACTCAGCTGCCCGTATCCTAACTCGCACCAAGTCCCGCTCGCCCATTACCGCTGTGCTCGCTGACCTACATTGGCTCCCGGTTAAGCAACGCCTCGATTTCAAAATTCTCATCCTTATTTTCAAATCCCTCCATGGCCTCACCCCTCCCTATCTCTGTAATATCCTCCAGCCCCCGCCCCCTCGCCCCCTCACCCACCTACCGAGATGTAAGCATTTCTCTAATTCTGCACTCCTGAGCATCCCTGATTATAATCGCTCAACCATTGGTGGCTGTGCCTACTGTTGCCTGGGCCCCATGCTCTGGAACTCCCTGCCTAAACCTCTCCGCCTCTCTGTCTCTCTTTCCTCTTTCAAGGCGCTCCTTAAACATACTTCTTTGACCAAGCTTTTGGTCACCTGCGCTAATTTCTACTTACGCGGCCCGGTGTCAAATTTTTAGCGCATCATACTCCTATGAAGCGCCTTGGGTTGATTCACTATGTCAAAGGCGCTATATAAATACAAGTTGTGATTGTTGTTGTTACTATGGTGGTTAGTTGCAGACTATGTTCCCTGTAATTCTTTTTGGCCCTGTGCGGCCTCCCACATTCTATCCTACATAAACTAGAGGTAGCAGCAGTGTGCGGCTGCTCACCTTACGGGGAACGCTAGCTGTTGGACTACTTTTCAAAACATTTCTAACCGGGGAATGGAGCAACGCAGTGGAAGCTAGATAAATACACGAGGGGGAAAGGAATAGAAGGTTATGCTGGCCGAGTTATATGAAGAGGGGTGGGAGGAGGCTCGTGTGGAGCATAAACACCCACTGGGCCGAATGACCCGTTTCTGTGCTGTACATTTTACGTAATTCAATCATTTGATGCGAAAATATCTCCCACAATGAGCAGGACAGCAGCGAGGAACTCCTCGGTACTGCAGCAACAACAACTTGCATTTATATAGCGCCTTTAATGTAGTGAAACATCACAAGACGCTTCACAGGAGTATTATGAGATTAAAATTTGACACCGAGCCACATATATTAGAAATTAGTGCAGCTGACCAAAAGCTTGGTCAAAGAGTTAGTTTTTAAGGAGCGTCTTGAAGGAGGAGAGAGAGGTAGAAAAGCGGAGAGGTTTAGGCAGGGAGTTCCAGAGCTTGGGCCCTAGGCATCAGAAGGCATGGCCACCGATGGTTGAGCAGTTACAATCAGGGATGCTCAAGAGGGCAGAATTAGTGGAGCGCAGACATCTCGGGAGGTTGTGGGGCTGGAGGAGATTACAGAGATAGGGAGGGGCGAGGCCATGGAGGGATTTGAAAATAAGGATGAGAATTTTGAAATCGAGACGTTGCTTAACTAGAAGCCAATGTAGGTCAGCGAGCACAGGGGCAATGGGTGAGCGGGACTTGGTGCGAGTTAGGACACGGGCAGCCGAGTTTTGGATCCCCTACAGTTTAGCAGCAGGACTTCGGAGAACTGCCTCGTTCTCTGTCCGTTTTTGATAAATGCAAACTGTCCAAAACGGGCAAGAAAGGCACATGTAACCTCTGCCAACTGAACAGTCCATTTGTGCATCTACAAGTAGAGAAAACACGCTCTCCCCACAATTTTGAAGCGTGTTGCTGAACCTTTAAGTCACTTTTTAAACAACAGAATGAATTACAAGACACTTTCACAAAACTAGGAAGGGGACCGATCCAAGTGCAACTTTATTTGGTGTGTTTTGTCATAGTTACAACTTAAGCACTTCAGACTATGTGGCTGGTCGATTCTGTAAGGGCAAGTCAGCTGGTTTTTCACAGCAATCCTTCCTCACAAGTCAACCTCTTGGCAACAGCGCCTGGTCGAGCAGAGGCCAGTGCCACACACGGAGTTTCTCCCGTTGCAAGGATTTCTTTTATTTTCTGTTTTGTTTTCTGGGAAACAAACATCAGCCAGCGGCGAGCACAGAAATGGCCCAAAAATACACCCATCGTTCCTGAACGGGACTGTGTCAGTGAGCAAAACAAGGCTGCTTCTTTTTATTCTCCCCCTGGCTCTGAACAGCAGCGCTCCAATCGGAATAGGAACTGCGGTCGAAAGGCAGAAGACAATTAATTAGGTTTGTAGCGCGTTAGTTTAACTTTACTGCTAGACAGGCAGCCCATACATACCTAAAGCCAAAATAACTGAACTAGCAAATTCAACCTTCACAGCACCTATTCATAGCCTTATATAGACTAAACACTGTACAAATATGCACCAGCTACAACATTACAAATATGCTGTGTACACAGCCAGCAAAATGACGCACTATCCCCCCATCCCCCGCACACAGATTTTATGCTCCAATTATGAGAGAGAAGCTGAATCATCAACTAGAAGTTGAAAGGCTTTTTAGCTAACAGTAGTTACACAGTATATTGGGACTACAGGTGGCTCATTGGACCATTCAAGTACAATGTGAACTGCTATTAATACCAAAATAAGGTGCTAATGTTCCCTGTAATCTGAGCTTTTTGCACAACCCGTTTATTGTAATATGCGGTTCCTTTATATTTCTGAGCATGCGCGGTATTTACAGTGTAAAAGCCAGTGAGCGGCCTGCACGGGACCTTGCAGATTACTGTGTGGCCACACGCGCACACATCTTCGTGGGAACATTGCATGCAATGCAACAATTTGTCATTCTACTGCTCTGCGCTTAGTTAGTTGCCTCGATTACAAAACTCTTATTCTTGTTTTCAAATCTCTCCATGGCCTCGCCCTTCCCTATCTCTGTAATCTCCGTCAGCCCCATAGCACCCGCCCCCTAAATACCCGCCCCCCCTCCCCCCCCACTACCACCGAGATATCTGTGCTCTTCCAATTCTGCCCTCTTGAGCATCCCTGACTATAATCGCTCCACTATTGGTGGCCGTGCCTTCTACTGCCTAGGCCCTAAAGCTCTGGAACTCCCTGCCTGAACCACTCCGCTTCTCTATCTCTCTTTCCTCCTTTAAAAAGGGCTAAGCTTTTGGTCACCTGCCCTAATTTCTCCTTCTGCGGCTCGGTATCATATTTTTGGTCTTATAACATTCCAGTGACATTTGACAACATTAATGGCGCTATAGAAATACAAGTTGTTGTTGTTATTGATTGGCCTCAGCTCCCTCGACTAGGAATGGGGGGTTGGGGTACGGAAAATCAACCGGGGCCATAACAGCAGAGGGTGCCCTAGAGCAGCCTATACAGCAAATGATATAACCGCTGGAGGCTCTTGAGCACAGAGAGGGTATATGTGATTAAACATTGTGTTTATAGAACAATGTCCCTTCCATAAATTCACTTTGCCTTCCTGTCACTGTAAACTACTGGCAGACATTGGGAGTGAATTTAAGAAGCATAGTGAAGATATCCAATGTCATCTCACCTACTTCCTATTTCTGCCATAGCTGTATTTAACAGATTATATTAGACCTCCCTGGGATGTCACTCTTCTTCATATAAACAATAAAGAAAGCCTAGTGCAGTAAAGTGTTTCCTCCTCTATATATAATTTAAGAAAGAATTAATGTCTCTTCTATTATGGGGAATATCAGGGTTGAATGTCTGCAGGTGCCTCGTAGAAGGACCATGTGAATTTTCTGGGACTAGAGGCCAGGCCCGAAGTTGTGGTTCTATTCCCGCTCCCATTTCCTGGCGTAAACTACTCCCAAAGGCCGTGTTGTAGGCCCTGAAATTGCAACCGCTCCGGGGCTTCGGCCCAAAGCGCATGCGCCTGAACCCGGCAGTTGCGATCTATCAAATGATCTTTTGACAGATCGCACACATCCCTGAGAGAAGGACCTCCACAGGCGGAGGTTTGGGCTATTTGCCCAACTCTTGCCCAGCGTAAGGCCTGCTTTTACCAGCGTAAGAGTTTTAATAGAAAAATAAATAGCCTCCTTCGGTGCTGTATCATTCTATGAGTCAATATCAGCACCCTAAGATAGAGAAAGGAAGGACGATCTTACGATTACTGTACTAACTCATAAATGGAGTGAAGTCAGTTGGTGACTCAGTGAAAGAACAGTTTCAGGCACATGAAGTATGTTCCTCGAGTAGCACCAGTGGAATTTCACAACTGATATCATTTTGTTTTAAATCTGCGTAGCTAATTTGATTTAGGCAAATGACAAATGAAGGACAGTCTGTCTTAAGCGAATGGAGATCGAAATTAAACTCCATTTGTTATCTATAGTCCTTTTATTCCTCCTGTTTAACAGAGTAAGCTTAGTTGCAAATTCACATTTTATTGGCTTTACACAGATTCTCAGGAAGAAACTGCGATACTCTGGTCCCAGCTTGGGGCTTCACTCGCTGTGAGCATGGAGGTGCAGAATCTACGATAGTAGAAACCCTACTCTCCTACCTCTAACCCAAGCTAACAAACCTCAGCGCTGGCCAAGGAGTCTCTATCTGTCCAAAGTGTTGTGAAATAAGTATATCGTCCAAAAGTATCAAATAACTGCAACAACAACATCTTACATACGAACAATGACGGACAGGTAAAGACCATCTGGTGCATCGAGCCTGTCCCACACAATTGCGGTACCTTGTTTATCACAACATATACACTCCACCCCACCCAAAGCCATGTGATCTCCTGGGAGAGGCAGATCTGGCAGATTTTGTATTATATAGTCCCTTTAACATAGTAAAACGTCCCTAAGATGCTTCACAGGAGATTAATTAGACAAAAAAAATTTACAGCAAGCCACAAATAGGTTTTAGAAGAGGTGGTCACAAAGGTAGATTTTAAGGAATGTCTTAAAAGGAGAGAAGTAGAGAGGTTTAGGGAGTGAATTCCAGAGCTTAGGGCCAATGGTGGAGCAACGAAAATCAGGGATGCGCAAGAGGCCAGGATTGGAGGAGCACAGAGATCTTGGAGGGTTGTAGGGCTGGAGGATGTAACAGAGATAGGGAGGGCAAGGCCATGGATTAATAGTACTAATACTGTTTCACATTTGAGAATATTCTATTACAATTCACAACTATTCTAATAGGCGGGCAGCAGAAACTTTTTTGTTTGAATGAGACTGAAAGCAAACAAGTTGGGGGAAATACTATGATGCGACCACATTAGTCTTTCAGAATCAAGCTTTTCTCTGACTGGATAACCAATATAATAAAACAGTGTCTCTGCCAATGCAAACCCTTTTTAATATTAAAAACATGTCACCCCCAAAGTGGACAGTGAGAGCAGGGAGGCGGAAGAGGAAAAGCAAGTTAAACCTTTAAAATGAATTTAAAAGTTCGAACATATAGAAACGAGTAAAATGCATGTTAAAAAGGGACTGGGAAGAGGAGGGAATAAGAGCAAAATTGGATGAGCAGAGGTAAAGCCTTCTTTTCATCCAACGTTTTGTTGTAAGTGTTTGACAGGTCTGAGATAATAGGTCAATAATAAAGTGATTCCTGGTGTTTGAGTCACCTCATTGGTGTAAAAGGTTAATATTGATATTTAAGTGTCACACTGCGCGAGCTAAAAGCAAACACAGTTCGGCCAGAGAGAATGATGTTTTCTTGAACGACTCAGCAGCCCAAGGGTTAAAATAATACGAACTACGAAACAAAACTTTTTTTAAATCACTCTAAGGATTAGCACACACATGGAGTTAGCTACAAACTGCCACTTTGAGGGGAACAGCTCGAGGGTGATGCATTCCAGTCCAATAAGTGTGCATAGCTTGAGAAGTTTCATTAGCCTTCATAGCCTTGGCACTTTTTAATTCTACCTAATCAGCATCTTGTATTATCAGAAGCCGAAAATAATATTTTGTCCAATATTAAGACCATGGAAAGATGTACTCCCTCGCTGATGGTTATTAATTCCACCACGTCCCGTGGGAGATTTATCTGTCTGTTAATGTCGTGTGGCTCCCAAGTAGTTTTACACATGTACTTGTAATTTTCTTGGGTTGACACTCAGCACTTGCACCATGTTCAATCAAGCTGGTTTCCATCAAAACGTAAGGTTGTGGGATGAACATTCCAGGGCTGTGTGGAATGGAGGGCAGAGGGGGGGTTGATTAGCCATATGCTTCGCTATCACAGCTGGACATTTACTACATACAACTCCACTCGAGCAGAGTCACACTGAGCTTCTATGTATACATCTTACAGATCCCTTGATTCCCTTTCCCCAAACACACAATATTTTTTTACAAACATTCAAACTACACTTGCCTCTCCTGGCACCTCTCTACCCCACCCCGAGAGATACCAATGAGATACTGGAATTATGCAGCCATGCTTCACAAGGGAAATGCTCCTTCTTTCGTGTGAAGACAAATTATTGTGCGGCTCCAATTACAAATGAATGTTAATTCATTTGAAGCTGAACTTCTATGTGGGAATTACAACTGCCACTTTCATTTCATTCGATCTTTTGCATTTACAGATTCTTGCAAACAATATTTATGCTTTAAAAAAAATATTACACTTTGGAAGTCAAATCATCACTTGGATACGAATTTACTTTAATTCTACTTCAAAAAGAGTTTTGGTCAATTGATGTTTCATGGGATTAAAAAGCGGAAATTTGCTGCAGGCAAGGAGCCTCACTAGACCTGCGTGCAGGGCTTAGAATCAGTGATAGCGTGTTGTAGCTCTACCTTCGACCCTCATTCACATCTAACAAAGCTCCGTATCAGCAGCAATTTAAACATCTGCTTGCACAAAGCCACCTACCCCACCCCCTCTGCCACTACCAGCACTTTGAAGCTGTATACAAAATACTAATGTCTAAAGTAGAAACCAAACAAACTGGTGCCTTGAAATGGTGCTGTGTGATAATAAATCTGAATGCTGAACATATCCGGGTAAGGGATTTTACTTGTATCTTTCGATGCAAACACATGTCAAACTTTCATTTTTTTAAATTCTGGGTCGTATATTCTGTGATATTAGTTTGCAAAAATATAGACAACCAATCGGCATTGCTCTCCAATCAAAGTACGTGGATTGTTTTCCAACCTGCTGGTAACGGACTAGGGCAATTCCCCACCCCTGGTGCACCTTTGCCAGTGTGCCCCCTGTCACGCCCCCCCTTGCCACATCATGGACACAGAGTTTGGGCGGGAGTCAGGCCGACCTTTTATAAATGAGGCCTGGGAGCTAAAATGGCCAGGACCTGGCTCTCGCTCCTTGCCCCTGTTAAAATCAGGGCTTCAATCATCAAATTACACACAGCACCACAACAACATGCTTAGGACTAAAGAGAGGAGAAAGCAAAAGAAAAATCTACACACAGCTACACCAAATTGCACAGCGTCACAAAGATCATTCAAGACCAAGACCACCTTCACGGGGCAATAAATTCCCTGGGACACAGCATGGTTCATAGATTATGAGTTAAATCTATTCAACTTGTTTGTAATCTCCTCGTGAAGTTAATGAAAATGACCTGGTTTGGACAAAATTAACATTTTTATAACCTCTATCTTATTAATAACAATCTTTCCAAAAGCAGCATGTTGATATATGGCCAGATCTGCTCATTTGCCAAATAAAACCCACGCACCTAATACTGGACCATATTTTTCTTTTTAAATATGGGTTTAGTGCCCATTGTAGTTGTATTTAGAATTTTACTTGAGAAGTAAGGATGCCTCAGATTGAGGGGGTGAAGACTGTACAACTACACAGTCGTGGTTCTTGTGGGATATTTTTTTATCTAAATAGCAACAAGTTATATTTTGGAACTGATTATTTCCCAAGACACTAATTTGCAGAGATTGAAAATGTTCCTATGTCTGAAGACCAAGGGCTGGATTCTCCTAAAATCACTCCAAGGGGATCGGCGTGGAGAGAAGGGAGGGGGAGGGCAAGATGGCCAATACTGGTCCCTCTCCCTCCAGTAGGGACCTTCTGATGCAACAATGGTTCACCAGACTGATTCCTGGAATGGGGGATTGTCCTATGAGGAGAGATTGAGTACATGTGGTCTATATTCTCTCGAGTTTAGAAGAGAATGATGTCATTGAAAGATACAAAATTCTTACAGGGCTTGACAGAGTAGATGCAGGGAGGATGTTTCCCCTGGTTGGGGAATCTGGAACCAGGGGGTCACAGTCTCAGAATAAGGGGTCAGCCATTTAGGAGTGAGATGAGGAGAAACTTCTTCACTCAGAGAGTGATGAATCTTTGGAATTCTCTACCCCAGAGGGCTGTGTCATTGAGTATATTCAAGACAGAGATCGATACATTTTTGAATATTAGGGGAATCAAGGGATATGGGGATAGTGCAGGAAAGTGGAGTTAGAAACATAGAAACATAGAAAATAGGTGCAGGAGTAGGCCATTCGGCCCTTCGAGCCTGCACCACCATTCAATGAGTTCATGGCTGAACATGCAACTTTAGTACCCCATTCCTGCTTTCTCGCCATACCCCTTGATCCCCCTAGTAGTAAGGACTATATCTAACTCTGTTGAGGTAGATCAGCCATGATCTTATTGAGTGGCGGAGCAGGCTCGAGGGGCCGAATGGCTTACTCTTGCTCCTAATTCTTATGTTTTGCCATATGCATACTGCAGCAACTCATCAAGACTTCTTCGGCAGCACATCCCAAACCCACGACCTTTCCCACCTAGAAGGACCATGGCAGCAGGCGCATGGGAACACCACCACCTCCAAGTTCCCAATTAAGTCACACATCATGCTGACTTGGAAATATATCGCCGTTCCTTCATCGTCGCTGGGTCAAAATCTTGGAACCTCCTCTCTCACCGCACTGTGGGAGTACCTTCACCACACGGACTGCAGCGGTTCAAGAAGGTGGCTCACCACCACCTTCTCAACGCCAATTAAGGATTGACAATAAATGCCAGCGACGCCCACATCCCAGGAACGAATAAAAATATCACCAGCCTTCTCTCGACGGCCTCTTGAGTTGGTGGTAGCAGTAGTGGAAGGCAGGGAAATCGGATGGGTTACCATGCAGTAAAGCAGAGGAAAATTCAATCCTTAGACTCTCATTTTGGTGCCCAGATGCAAAGCTATTTGATCTCACAAGTCTATAGAACTTGGCAAGGATAAACTGTGAAGTATCCAAATTGGCAACACATCACAACCAACAATTACCATCTGTTTTTTCTGCACCATATTATTCTTGATCAGAGTAGTCAGGTATGACTAACTGCCTTTTTGAAAAATTAATTACGGCACCCCAGTAGCTCAGTGGACAAATACACCACCCAACGAGCCGTAGAGACCAGGAAGGTTCACTGATCTTACCTGGGGCTAACCACCCCTGTGCTGAGGAAAGGAAGGCAAACAAGCCAGGGCTCCTTCTCTTGATCATTATCCATTGATCTGTGCGGGAAGGTTTGTAAGTTTGAATGTGTGTGAAAAAGAAAGTCTTGCATTTCTATAGCGCCTTTCATGACCACCGGACATCCCAAAGCGCTTTACAGCCAATTAAGTACCTTTTTAAGTGTCGTCACTGTTGCAATGTAGGAAATGTAGCAGCCAATTTGCGCACAGCAAGCTCCCACAGACAGCAATGTGATAATGACCTGCTCTTCTTTGAAATAGTGCCATGGGATCTTTTAGATCCAGTTGAGAGAGAAGAGGGGGCCTCGGTTTAACGTCTCATCCAAAAGATGGCACTTCTGACAGTGCAGCACTCCCTCAGCACGGCACCAGAGTGTCAGCCTAGATTTTTGTGCTCAAGTGTATGGACTGGGACATGAACCCATTACCATCTTATCAACAAGGGCAGACATTGACGACGAGAGCCAACACCACCTCCAGAGTGCTAGTGTAGCCTTCGGCCACCTGAGGAAAAGAGTGTTCGAAGATCAGGCCCGCAATTCTGGCACTAAGCTCATGGTCTACAGGGCTATAGTGATACCCGCCCTCCTGTATGGCTCAGAGACATGGACCATATACACTAGACGCCTCAAATCGCTGTAGAAATACCACCAACGATGTCTCCGCAAGATCCTGCAAATCCCCTGGGAGGACAGACGCACCAACGTTAGCGTCCTTGACCAGGCCAATATCCCCAGCATTGAAGCACTGACCACACTTGACCAACACTGCTGGGCAGGCCACATTGTTCACATGCCTGACACAAGACTCCCAAAGCAAGCGCTCCACTCGGATCTCCTTCACAGCAAACAAGCCCAAGGTGGGCAGAGGAAACATTTTAAGGACACCCTCAAAGCTTCCTTGATAAAATGCAACATCCCCACCAACACCTGGGAGTCCTTGGCCAAAGATCGCCCTAAGTGGAGGAAGTGCATC
Source organism: Pristiophorus japonicus (assembly GCF_044704955.1). Classification (NCBI taxonomy): domain Eukaryota; kingdom Metazoa; phylum Chordata; class Chondrichthyes; family Pristiophoridae; genus Pristiophorus; species Pristiophorus japonicus. Next base: position 186,320,498 of record NC_091988.1, on the reverse strand, counting down.
AGGGAGGGCGCTGAGCATTTAGAGTCTCATCGCCGAGAGCATGCAGAAACCAAGCGCAGGCAGCGGAAGGAGCATGTGGCAAACCTGTCCCAATCACCCTTTCCCTCAACAATTGTCTGTCCCACCTATGACAGAGACTGTAATTCTCGTATTGAACTGTTCAGTCACCGAAGAACTCATTTTTGGAGTGGAAGCAGGTCTTCCTCGATTTCGAGGGACTGCCTATGATGATGATGATGACTCAGAGGCGCGGGCGCTTCCTACTGAGGCACGGATGAACATCAAGAGAGAGGCCAAAGTTGGGCTCGGCTGTCGGTCCCCCCAACCCCCACCCTGGTCAAACAGCCTATTAATTCTCAGCACGCATTCTCACACATCTTCAGTGAAGTACCAAAGGAGTGTTGTGATTGTAGCTCAGCAGGTGTCACATCTTCTAAGACAATACTGGATAAATGAGAAGTCATGTATTATAGTCAGTTAACAAGTCTGTTCCAAAGTAGTGTAGAGTCTTATATACAGGAAAAATAATTGTAACCTTGATAGGCCAGATATTCACTGCGTTATAAATAAATAGTAAAATAGCTGCACCATCTCCAGTCAGCCGGTTGATTAACATTTATAACAATACAAAGTCAGCTTACAGTAACCATTTCCACAAATTAAATCAGCATCGATTCACTTGAACTAAAGCTATTTTAACAAGAAAACTTTGGCTTTACTGAGATGGTGTGGAGTAATTCAAGTATTATGGGCGACCATAACATTTTGAGAAACTTCTCACCCCCCAAAAAAGCTCACTACGACAAGGAGTAGTTGAAGCGAATAGAAGAGATGCTTTTACGGGAGGCTATATAAACACGAGGGAGAATGGAATAGAGAGCTATGCCGTTAGAGGAAGAGGATGGGAGAAGGCTTGCGTGGAGCAGAAATACCGGCATGGACTAGTTTAGCCGAACAGCCTGTTTCTGTGCTGTACATTCTATTTAATTCTATGCAATTCAAGTAGTAGAAACTATGAGCGACCATATCATCAAAGCGTTTTCCAAGAAAATTGTATGGCTTGCAATCTGAAGTAAGAGATCACAAGATAGCACTTTATCTAAGGTAAGATTGCATCACATCAAATCACCTGAGGGGGAGGGGGGTCTCTATACAATTAACAAGTAGATTAGGCCAAGAATTCAAAGTACAACTTCCAGGGCCAAGCAGCACAACTGACAGCAACACCAGGAGATCCTTTCTCATTTTGCTTTGCAGACCGAATTTCAGAACCAGTTTGTCAGCTTACGGGAATACCTGACACCAGTGGAGAAAACAAGGCCCGATTGTGCAATTTTGAGTCCCTCGAGTCCAGGATGTGGATTTTTTCCTGGGTCTTACCCTTCAATGGGCCTCCGACAGCAATATACGTGTTTCTTCACGGCTTCTGCACCCAACTGCTTTCTACACCATCGAGCCTTTCCATGCCCATTCCACAAAACAAACTTAAAAGGGAAACTCAAAGCCCGTTCAGAAGAGGGCACATTATTAGTTTGCACACAAACACAAGCCTCTGCCAAGTGCTCCAAACACCATGTTGTTGAATTCTGAAGAATTCCAACTTGGGACTTTTCACCTGGCAACGCTGCGATTTTAAAGTTCTCGGGGCCGAAATTCAGGTACCGTCTGAAACGGGTCGCACTGACCGCCCTTGAAGTGTTTTTTCCGCCGCTGTGCATGAGGTGGCCTCTTTCGTGAAATTCAGCTCTTGGGCAATTTTTTTTCCGAGCGGGCCGGAAGCCGGTCATAATGGGGTCGGCAGTGCGACGGTGAGCGCTCGAGAGGGGCGGAACTGGAGGCGGGACGGAGTCAGTCATCATCGTAGCGCTGATGACGTCATGACACTTGTGCGTCACCACGTCGCTCCCTTTCAGTTAAAGGTGAGCGCCTTTGCCATTTTTTTAAATTCGGTCCACTGGGCCGCCAGGGAGGGTTTCAACCAGGCCAGTGGCCTGGCACGCAAGAGGGGGTGCCAACCTGGGGGCATAATTGTCGGCCCGACCTAGCAGTCGGCCGGCAAATAAAAACATGGCGGCCGTGGCATTGCGCCCTCCCCTTGAATGAGCACCGCACAGCCATGTCGCACACACTGAAAACACAGTGCACCGACAGAAAAGGCTGTCGGGGCCACCACGCGGCGGGACGAAGATTTTTCTCGGTGAATTTGGCTGGCGGTGCGGGAGATCGGCGGTGCGCACTTTGATGACGCACTTAGGAGGGGTCGGCAGCAGCGGGGCGGGTAGTGGGGACCGCCGGAAACCCCCCCCCCCCACCGAGGTGAATTTCACAAGCGGCGGCCATTCGACCCCAAATTGGCGGCCATTCGGCTCCGCCGCTTGCCAACGGTAAGAGGCCTTTTCGGGAGGCCCCCTCATCTCTGCTTTCAAATCCCTCCATGGCCTCGCCCCTCCCCATCTCTGTAATCTCCTCCAGCCCCACAACTCCCCCTCCTCCCCTCCCCTCCAGAGATGGCTGCGCTCCTCAAAATCGGCCCTCCTGAGCATCCCTGATTATAAATCGCTCAACCATTGGTGGCTGCGCCTTCTGTTGCCTAGGACCTAAGCTCTGGAACTCCCTGCCTAAAGCTCTCCGTCTCTCTACCTCTCTTTCCTCCTTTAAGACACTCATTAAAACCTACCTCTTTAACCAAGCTTTTGGACACCTGCCCTAATTTCTCCTTATGAAGCTCCGTGTCAACTTTCATGTATTATAACAATCCTGTGACGCGCCTTGGGACGTTTCATTACGTTAAAGGGTGCTATATAAATACAAGTTCTTGTTGTTGGGTGACAGTATTGCTCCCCCTATCTGGGCAGATTTTCATTGTGGTGTCATGGTTGAATATAAGCTGTAATGTTAAAAAGAATTTGGTTTGTAGTAGAGTTATCACGCACAATTTTCATCCACCTTGCCAATGCATGGCTCTTCTATGTAAACTGTATTTACAACTATTTACAATATACATTAATGATTTAGACGAAGGAATTGAATGTAATATCTCCAACTTTGCAGATGACACTAAGCTGGGTTTCGGTGTGAGCTGTGAGGAGGACGCTAAGAGGCTGCAGAGGGACTTGGACAGGTTAGCTGAATGGGCCAATGCATGGCAGATGCAGTATAATGTGGATAAATGTGAAGTTATCCATTTTTGTTGCAAAAACAGGAAGGCAGATTATCTGAATGGTGACAGATTAGTAAAAGGGGAGGTGTAACGAGACCTGGGTGCCATGATACATCAGTCATTGAAAGTTGGCATGCAGGTGCAGCAGGCGGTGAAGAAGGCAAATGGTATGTTGGCCTTCATAGCGAGGGGATTTGAGTATAGGAGCAGGGAGGTCTTATTGCAGTTGTACAGGGCCTTGGTGAGACCACACCTTGAATATTGTGTGCAGTTTTGGTCTCCTAATCTGAGGAAGGATGTTCTTGGAGGGAGTGCAGTGAAGGTTCACCAGACTGATTCCCAGGATGGCAGGACTGACATATGAAGAAAGACTGGATCGACTAGGCTTATATTCACTGGAATTTAGAAGAATGAGAGGGGATCTCATAGAAACATATAAAATTCTGACGGGACTGGACAGGTTAGATGCAGGAAGAATGTTCCCGATGTTGGGGAAGTCTAAAACCAGGGGACACAGTCTAAGGATAAGGGGTAAGTCATTTAGGATCGAGATGAGGAGAAACTTCTTCACTCAGAGAATTGTTAACCTGTGGAATTCTCTACCACAGAAAGTTGTTGAGGCCAGTTCGATAGATATATTCAAAAGGGAGTTAGATGTGGCCCTTGCAGCTAAAGGGATCAAGGGGTATGGAGGGAAAGCAGGAATGGGGTACTGAAGTTGTATGATCAGCCATGATCATATTGAATGGTAGTGCAGGCTCGAAGGGCCGAATGGCCTACTCCTGCACCTACTTTCTATGTTTCTATGTATGTAATTTCTTAATTTGTTCCTCTTCAATTTCAGGTGCAATGCCACTTGCTTCTGCCCTCCATACTTCTTGAATTTGCTATCTTTAATGACAGAAATAAGTTCTTCATTAGTGTTACACCCCGTGCAGAGACTCATCTGTCACTAAGGAAAAGGCCAAAAGTACATGTTCACGTTTCATGTTTCTTCAGCTCCTCGTGTTGTGTATTTACATACCAATTCCAAGCTTCCACGCTCATTTCCTGCAGATTAAAATCTAAACTAGCATCAAAAGGCAAGTGCGGGGCTTTAAAAATCAAGGAATGGCATGAATGGAGATGTAGGTGATAATTCCGAGCTCCTCTGCAACAGAAACAAACACTGGATAAGTTGTACACTTCTATTCCTGCTGGAGAAGGGGGGTTGGCGGAAGGAATCAGCCAGGATTCTTGCTCCTGATCACTATCTGGTTAGCCCTCCTGGAAAATACATGTGAACAGTCAGAATAGTACTGGGCTGAGCTGTCACGCCCTCCACAAATGAACAACTCTGCCAGGCTCAGGTGATGCCTTCACAGCTGAACAATCTGGCAACAACTACTGTCTGGCCTCATCCACTCCATTACCAGAACCACTTGCTTCCGTCTCTGTAACATTGCCAATCTTCTCCATCTGGTGCTGAAACCCTAGTCTATACGTTCATTACCTCAGGAATTGACTTCCCAATGCCACAGGCTACAACTTCATCTGCAGGAAATCCCCACACTCTCATCGTCCCTGGTCTTTTCCCACATAGCTATTAAGACAGGTGGTCAAAAAGCTCGGTTTTAAGGAGCGTCTTATAGGAGGAGAGAGAGATAGAGAGGCGGAGAGGCTTGGGGAGGGGGAGAGGAGGAATTTCAGCACTTGGGGCCCAGGCAGCTATAGGCAAAGTTTACCCTCCATCGGCAGCTTTCAACCCTTTCACTCTTACCCTCTGGAATTCTCGACACACTTTCTTCCATCTTGTTGGATCGCTCCCGGTTTTCCAAAAATCCTTCTCTTTGACCGTGCGTTTGGTTCCCCAGCCTAGCCTCTCCATTCCTCTTCCCCATTCCCAGTGTCCACCATATTCCTTTTCGCTTCATTATAAATGGCTCAAAATATCTTCTTGCATGAGGGAAATTCCATGGGGGGGTGGGGGAAAGTGGGAGGGGGTTGCAGGGTGAAGTTCGTGGCTTTCTACTATAACCTTGGCAGGAGATTGGTGCAACCACCCCCAGAGAAACAGCATAGCCAGCTGAAAATGGCTAGTTATGCTGTTTCTCTGGAGGGTGTTCTGACAACCTCCAACAAAGGTTTTACTGGGGGAAACCCCGTTTCGAGTCGCGGTTGCGACTGCTAGATTCCCACGGTACCCGTGGGAGAGTGTCTCGATAAGATTCGGTAACTTCAGGAGAGGAGGGGGGAAAACAGGGAAAACTTTGGGAGAACAGGAAAAGGTGAGGGAAAACAGGAAATTAAAAATAAAATGTTAATAATAATCTGCTTGCTGGTACTGAGCTTCATCGCTGAACTCCCCAAGCTGCGTGTCCAAACACTAAAACTCCCATCTCGGCTGACAATCAGGCTTAATCTGGCAAGCTCATCAAAACGAGCAATCTGGCTCCATCTATGCTGCATTGCTGAAGTCTGTCTTCAGATAGGTCAACCAAGGTTCTGTCTTGATGGCGGACGTCCATGGAAATGTCCTCCAGCTGGACTGCCCCATACTCTGGAATAAGGAAGATAAAGTAGACTAGAGTGGACTGTGAAAAATATTTTAGAAGAACAGGACTGAAGGGCGGAATACAGATCTGAGGGCAAACCTTGCAAGGTTGTGTGTGCAGTTGGGAACAGCAGCCCCACAGTATTAAGTGTCCTACCTGCTACCCACACTATCGTCCAGCATAAAAATCAGTGTTAAAGTGTCATCAGATCCTAAAAAAATGAATTGGCTTCTCAACTGTGAATATATACACAATGGACGATATTGTTTTAGTGCAATGTAACATTTGCTTCAATTTCATTAAATCAGACAATACCTTGTCATCATTAACAATTAAAGGCATAGCCACAGACGTATTTTGAATTTCGTTACTTTAAGCTCCCCATCACATGAACCCTCTGCCTTTCTGCTCTCTCCCAGTTGCTGTGTTAATGAAGAACTTTTGTTTTACAATTAGGTGACATAAGCTGGAAGGAAAGTCATAGTTTTGATGCCAAAGATCAGTGCTATTTAGGATTGATTTGTCAGGCCTGCAGGGTGCACATTTCAGTCAAAGATATCTGGTGACTGAAGGCAGGTTTCCCTCTGACTCAGCAAAGAATAGTTAACTAGTTAACCAATTTATCAGCGGAATCTCTGAAAACACACAAGGCTCCATTGACAAACTGCTCCAAAAACCTGTTGCAATATCCTCACATTGTTAGCTGGGGAAATTTGCATTGTATCTGGTACATCGTTTAACTATTACAATCTGGTATCATTTTGGTATACAATCTGGAGCCATTTTAATTTCTTTTAAAACATACTTTTATGACACGATGATATTACCATGTCATCAATTACATCATTGTGCGTTGATTAAAATCTGTCACCTTACCAGAATGACAATGCTACTTTAAATTCGATATCAGGAGCTTTTATGACACGTATCTTATTACACCTTTTTCATAGTGCTTCATAGATACAATCAATGAGTTTGAAGTAAATGGCCTTTATAGCTAGAGGACCAGAATACAAGGGGATAGAAGTCATGCTGCAGCTGTACAAAACCCTGGTTAGACCACACCTGGAGCACTGTGAGCAGTTCTGGGTGCCACACCTTAGGAAGGATATGTTGGCCTTGGAGGGAGTGCAGGGTAGGTTTACCGGAATGATACCGGACTGCAAGGGTTAAGTTATGGAGCATAGATTACACAAATGAGGGTTGTATTCTCTAGAATTTAGAAGGTTAAGGGGTGATCTGATCAAAGTTTTCAGGATAGTAAGGGGAACAGATAGAATAGATAGAGAGAAACTATTCCTGCTGGTTGAGGAGTCGAGGACGAGAGGGCATAGTCTAAAAATTAGTGCCTGAGTTTTCGGGAGTGAAGTTAGGAAACACTTCTACACACTATGGGCCCAAGTTTCGGGCCGCGCCTAGAACGGCGCAGTCCCGACCTGGACGCCCGTTTATCGCGCCACAAAGTGCGCCTAAAAAAAACTTACCTATTCTCCGGCTCCCTGCAGGTCCTCTGGAGCTGGGCTATGGGGGGCAGAGCTAGGTCCCTGCGCTGAAAACAGTGCCGGGACCTCTGCACATGCGCGCTAGAGTGGGCGTGCATGTGCAGTAGCTCCAGGCACCCAAAACTGTGTGGGAGGGGCCTGAAGCATGCAGCCCCTAGCCCTGGCCGAATGGCCTCACTGGGGCTGCGTGGATAAGGCTGCCTCCCACACCCAGCTCCTGCTTCCTCCGGACCCGACTCGACTCCAGCTTCCCCCCGCCCCCCCGCTCCCGGACCGGACCCGACACCCGCTTCTGCCCCCCCCCCCCACCCGGACCGGACCCGACCCCCCGGACTGGACCTGACCGGCGCTCCCCCCCCACCCCACCCGACCTGACCTCCCTCCCCCCCACCCCACCCCCCCGACCCGAACCGAACCGACCCGACCTTCCTTCCACCACCCCCCCGACCCGCGCTCCCGAGACCCTCCCCCCACTACACCCGGACAGGACCCAACCCAACCTGACTTCCCTACCCCCGCCACGAACCGGCCTCCCTCTGCCCCCCCCCGACCTGAACCGAACCGAACCGACCTCCCTCCCACCCCACCCCTGGATCCAACCTGACCCGTGCTCCCGACCGCCCCCCCACCGGACCGGACACGACCCGACCCGACCTCCCTCCGCCCCCTCCGACCCGACCCGTGCTCCCGACCGCCCCCCCCCCCCGGACCGGACACAACCCGACCCGACCTCCCTCCGCCCCCTCCAACCCGACCCGTGCTCCCGCCGACCCGACCCGCACGCCCCCCAAGCCGACCTGCGATCCTGACCCCAGACCCCGACCCGACCCAACCCAACCCAATCCAACCCAATGCCACCTACCTGTAAATCTGGTGCTGGGGACGGGCCCTGCCCGAAGTCTCGGGCCCAGCCGGGCCCGGCCCGTTCAGCCTCCCTCTCCCTTTTCCTTCCCCCCCCGTCTCCTTCCCCCCCCACTTCTCCTCCCCCCCTCCTTCACCCCCCTTCTCCCCCTCCCCTCGCTGTCAGAAACACAGACACTGACAGTCAGAGAGTGAGAGACACACACAGACAGACAGACAGAGAGATAGAGACACTGCGGGGGGGTGGGGGGTAGGGGGGCATCCCAGCACGCTGTTGGAGGGCTCCCGGTGCTGCAGTCGGTAAGTAGAAAATGTTTTATTTATTGATTTAAAAAAAAAATTATTTCTTATTAATTTTTTTTGATTGATTTATTTGTTGATTTATTGATGTTTTTATCATTTATTATTGATGATGGCTCTTTATTTGTAAAACTGAAGTGTTTAATGTTTGTAAACTTCCCTTTAAACCCCCCCCCCCCCTCGCCATTCCCTATGATTTGAAACCTACGCCTGATTTTCTAGGTTTTTCTGAGCGTACAAAAATCTACACTTACTCCATTCTAAGTTAGTTTGGAGTAAGTTTTCACTGCCTAAACTTTCAAAACGGGCGTAAGTGGCCGGACACGCTCCCTTTTGAAAAAGAAATCTGTTCCAAATTGAAACTGTTCTAACTGACTAGAACTGGAGCAAACTAAATGCCGAGAATTGCAATTTCTAAGATACTCCATTCTAAACCAGTTGCTCCAAAAAAACAGGAGCAACTCAGGCCGAAACTTAGCCCCAAAGGGTGGGATTTTCTTCCACAAAGGCAACTGATGTTAGATCAGTTTTAAATCGGAGATTGCTAGCTTTTTGTTAACCAAAGATATTAAGGGATATGGGCCAAAGGCGGCTATATGGAGTTAGATCGCAGATTAGCCATGCTGACAATGAATGGCCTGCTCCTGTTCCTATGAAGTACAATTGTTATCTATTTTGCGCAGTGCAAAATGCCACAAACAGCAATGAGGTGCTGGTTGAAGGAGGAATGTTTTCTCTTCCCCGAATAGTGCTATACCATCAGTACTCAACTGAACAAGTAAGACAGGACCTCAGTTTAACATCTTACCCGAAGGATGGCAATGCAGTGTCAACCTAGATTGTGTGCTCCAGTCCGGATTGGGTCTTGAACCCACAACCTTCTGACCCAGATGCATGAGTGCTACCAAATGATCCAAGCAGATATTTGACGAGCGCTTTTAGTTCTACATTTGTTTTGAAAGAGCAATGTCAACAGCACCCACTGGGAGCTAACTTCTGCATGTACACGGGGCTCTGCTGTGCAATGTGCAGACCCAGATTGCAAATGCGTTTCCCTTTGCACTGCCGATGCGGTTATGGTGGAAAAACAGTCCAAATCTAGAACCAGAGACCAACCAGACACTGGAACAAAGCAGAGCGACTCCCCCTGGAATAGACAACTCACTCCCGCTTGTTTTGGCGTCAACTTAGGTTTGACATCAAATTTACATTTCACAAGTTGAGCGCCAGTGCGAAAGTCAAAACTGCTTTACTCAATAAAAAGAAAGAATTGTATTTATATAGCACCTTTCATGACCACTGGATGTCTCAAAATGCTTTACAGCCAATGAAGTACTTTTGAAGTGTAGTCACTGTTGTAATGTGGGAAATGTGGCAGCCAATTTGCGCACAGCAAGCTCCCACAAACAGCAACGTGATAATGACCAGATAATCTGTTTTATTTTATTATGTTGATTGAGGGATAAATATTGGCCACCCCACCCCAGACAGTTGTGTGTTGATTACTTGGCACTCATCAAGCTTTGCTCTTTTACATCCACGGGGCCTCGGTTTAAAGTCTCATCCGAAAGATGGCACCTCCGACAGTGCAGCACTCTCTCAGCACTGCACTGGGAATGTCAGCCTAGATTTATATGCTCAAGTTCCTGGAGTGGGACTTGAACCCACAACTTCCTGACTCAGGCACTATATCAGTGCTAGTCTTTTTTTCTTCTAGAATGGCCTGGGCCTACCACTCTTTTGGGGGACAAAATTAACAGTTAGATCAAGTGCCCCCCGATCTGGGAGACACTCCAAACATTTTTCAACTGCCCCTTTTTAAAATGTTTTTGTTTTTTTGTGTTTTTAAAAATTTTTTGGGGGGCATTAAAATAATATATTTTACAAGTGCCCCCTATAAAAGGGGAGGGGGACACTAAAAACCCGGCAATTAAAACAAATTAAACTTTAAAACATATAAAATCAAATTAAAATTTGGTTGCCGGGGGTGATAATGCACTCCAGTCCCTCCGGCGCCCACCTCTCGCGGAAGGCCGCGAGCGTACCGGTGGACACCGCGTGCTCCATCTCTAGGGACACCCTGGGCCTGGGCCTACAACACTGAGCCACTGGGTAAACCTGGGAAATGTAATTTCACTGTCATTTACACGGGATGACAGCCAACAAAGCATTCCCTAGTTTGGAAAGAAAAGCATTACAAAGTTGTCTGGAGGAAGTATTTGAATGGCAAAGATCAAATCTCCACAATTCGAAGGACTGTTTCGAGGGAGAACCTGACCAAGAAAGACTGTCCAACAATCTTCTTGGCTCATAACAGAATTTATTTTGATGCGATTTTCCCCCCCCCACCCTAGACAGTGTTGTGTTGATTACTCGGCACTCATCAAGTTTTCATTCTTTCATTTAATGTGTACTTGGTAATCTAGTTAATAGTTCAATCTTATCCAAGTCATCTGGTAATCTTGTTAATAGTTAAACCTTATCCGAGTCATCTAGTAATCTGGTTAATAGTTAAATCATATCAGTTACCTGGTAATCTTGTTAATAGTTAAATTATATCAGTTACCTGGTAATCTTGTTAATAGTTAAACCTTATCAGAGTCATCTGGTAATCTCATCGGAGTTACCTGACAACCTTGTGAATTGTTGGATCTGATCAAATTCCTCCAAGACATTTTTTGCAGTGTGTACAGACAACACAACTGCTCAACCACTTGAGGTGATTCTCTCACTTTCCCCAACCATTCCCTTCATCATTCCCCTCATGGAGAAGGCAATAGCCTCCCTGAAAGGATCAGGAAATACCTTCCCTCACTAAAGTAAACACTTCTGTTTGTTCCAGCTCATCCTGTAAAGCCCACTGTCGCCGAGCTTCCTCCTTCACGTGTTGGCCTAAGTAGCTGTCTGCAGACACATAATAAGTGAATGCAAACATGGACAACCCGAGGCCTCGATCGACACCTTCACCCAAACAGAAATCAAGTGATGCCCCTCACTATAAAGTCACCTGCTGCATTTAAATGGAGACTGTAGCAATAGTGCCGTTTAAATCCGCACTGATGCCACAGTTATGTGAGGCGATCTTGCAGCATCCAGAGGGGAAGCTGCTTTTGAGTGAGCACAAAGTGTCAGCTGTGTCTTAGTGGGTTGCACACTCGCCTCTGAGTCAGAAGGGTGTGGGTTCAAGTCCCACTCCAGGGACTGGAGCACAAAAATCTAGGCTGACACTCCAGTGCAGCACTGTCGGAGGTGCAGTCTTTCGGATGAGACGTTAAACTGAGGCCCCGTCTGCTCTTTCAGGTGGACGTAAAAGATCCTGCAGCACTATTTTGAAGAAAAGCAGCGGAGTTATCCCCGATGTCCTGGTCAATATTTATCCCTCAATCAACATAACAACAGATTATCTGGTCATTTTCACATTGCTGTTAGTGGGAGCTTGCTGTGCGCAAATTGGCTGCCAGTGTTTCCTACATTACAACAGTAACTACACTCCAAAAAGTACTTCAGAAAGAGCTTTGAGACGTCCGGTGGTCGTGAAAGGCGCTATATAAGTGCAAGTCTTTCTTTCTTCTAGATGGGCTTGGGCCTACAACACTACTCTTAATACTCCAACTCACGACCCCCATGAATGCATCTCCCCATTCTGAATCAACCTCGTCATGCAAACCTGGAGTCAGTGACCAGAATGAAGCAGACAGAGGCTTCTTGGAAGAGGAAAATCCCTTCACACTGATACTGGGTTGTGAAAATAGAGCCTTCCAGAGTTAATCAATGTCATGGCCCTACACCATGAGGAATGCTCCCGGAATCACAGTATAAAATCTCTCATTAGATAAGGGAATAAGCAACGTTTAGATTTCTGTACTATAGTGTATCATTACAGGCAGAAAGCTACAGTTCACATCATCCACCCATACCCTCTGTGGCTAGATTTATCTGTCACTATAAAACATCCCAACGGAGCTGGTTTGGAGGCATTAATCACCAAATTCTGCAGAGGTTCTCCCAATCGCAGCTGAAACTTTTTTTACACCGATTCGCAGGTGTTTCCAAACATCTTCCAGCAAAGTTACAGCGGGCGATCGGGAGAACTCCATGGAAATTCAACCCCAAGAAGTGTAGTCAAGAGTGTCCTGAAGACATGGCCAGCTAGGTCTCATTGCTCTTCCTGGAAAGACTTGCATTTATATAGCGCCTTTCATGACTACTGGACATCTCAAAGCGCTTTACAGCCAATGAAATACTTTATGGAAGCGTCATCACTGTTGTAATGTAGAAAATGCGGCCCCAATTTGCGCACAGCAAGCTCCTACAAATAGCAATGTGATGATGACCAGATAATCTGCTTTAGTGATGGTGACTGAGGGATAAATATTGGGAGAACTCCAAAGCAAAATACCGCGGATACTGGAAATCGGAAATGAAAACAAAAATTGCTGGAAATACTTAGCACCGGTGGAGAGAGAAACAGAGGTAACATTTCAGGTTGATGACCTGATTTCCTAATCTGAAATTTCTTCTTTGAAATAGTGCCATGGGATCTTTTACATCAACCTGAGGCGGGGGGGGGGAGGCAACGCTTCGCTGTAAGGTCTCACACGTAAGACGACACCTCTGACAGTGTAGCACTCCCTCAGCACTGTACTGGATTGTCTCAATTTTTGTGCTCAAGTCTCTGGAGTGAGACTTGAACCCACAACCTTCTGACCCTGAGACCCAGAGACAAGGGTGCTGTACACTGAGCCACGGTTGACACGGCTGTGCTAGTTCCCATCCAATACATTAGCTTTACATCTTATTTGCTTGTTCCAATAAAATAAAAATGAGACACCGAGCCATGCAGACCAAAACTGTTTCAGGTTCAATCCTGGGTCTGTATCGTTACTTTGAACTCAGCCAGGGCAGGGGGCTACTCCAATTGAGCTCAGTGTCCTGAGCTATTGAAAGGGGAAAAAAAGCAAGGAGTCCTGGAACTGATCATTGCAAGACCCTTGCTGGCAAGCGGTTGTGAGTGAGCAGCAGGATTGTGCTCAATGCTGATGCCTTCCGTAGTCAAATAGCACATTGACACTATTAGGAAGAATGACTAGTTGGCCAAGTCACAAAGCGTGCTGTCCTTGCCCATTGAAGCACACACCAGTGTGTGAGTGACGTTGTTTGAACCGGAGGGGAGAGAAGCTCACACACACAAACCAGGCTGATGTGCCTGTGTACACGGCTTTTATTTCTTAATTTTAGTTTGATTTCACCACAAGAGCACAAACAGGTCATAGGTCACTGTGGTTTTTTTTCTGCCCTGCTCGCTAGGTCACGATCACAGTACAAAACAGGAACGTTTCATAAAATCGCAGGTAAATTGCGACATTGAGCCTGGATTTATGGCTCCAGGTGTCAGCATGGATGAGCTATCAGCCTCGGATCTGCTGAAATACACTTGGGAACTTGTCTCCAATCAGGGAGGGGCCACTAGGAAATGGGGCAGTGTGCCAACAAAAGTTCCACACTGTCAGCAGTAAATAATAATTACGGGCGCCCCTGATAATAAGCACGCATCAATAAAGCTTCCAGCTGCTTTTATACCTGGTGGAGTTCTTATTCTGGGAGACTGGCAGCCACGGACTGGGCCCTAGTGTTTACGCTACTAAAGCTGGTTATTGGGTCTTTTTTTTGTACTTCCATTGCTACCAGGATCAGGGAGTCCGTTTATCAACAGAAACACTGGCAGTCAGCTCATCGACGGAGTATAAAGGCGACTTCAGTTGGACCATTCTAAAGAGGATACCAAACTGGCGCAAAGCAACCTGCAACAATTCTCTTTTGATACTCTTCAGATATCTAAACCATCCCTAACTGTCCCCCAAAAAGAAAGTGAAATCCCATTTACAGGTCAATCAGATGGCGAGAGACTAACATGGTGATAAAAAATGTCACAAGGATTTACAGTAGGAATCCTACGAATATTTTAGAAAGATAAGCATTACATAGTTCTCTTTATCCAAAGTCTCACTCCAGTTCTTATAAGTTTGGACATAATTCATTGCTTTTATATATTTCATTTTATATTTGGTGCTGAACTCCTCCCCGTGTGTGAATGATGGAGGAGGTGAGCAACCAGCTGTGCTGTTACAGAAAGAGCTCATTGAAGCAACAGATGGAAGGCAAGCTGCAGAGGCAGCACTGCCAGGGAAGCACCCAGGGAGCGGGGTCAGGAATAAAAGAGTGGAACTAATGAGGATGTGCAACCAGAAAGCTTGAGAAAAGGGAAGGACAAATATAAAAGGGCAGTACATAATTCGGAAAACCAAAAAAAAGGCAACCTGGAAGACAGAGACTTTGTGTGTGCGCGGAGAGATTGAGAAGAAACGCTGAGGAGGTCCAGAGGAGCTGAGAAAGAAAGCTCCAGTGGTGTACCAAAGCTGATTTAAGTTTACACCAAGACTTGTGTGAGTCGCACGCAACTAAGAACAACTCACACCTGAAGAGTGCATCATGCAACGCATTCCCGATATGCAACGGGTCAAGTTACTGGCTATGCCGAGGGTCAAACATTCATTTTCAAGTAGAATAGGATTGCCAATTCACAGTGTATGTGTGCATGTGTGTGTGTGTATGTATGTGTGTGTATATGTAGATATCTGTGTGTGTGTGTACACATATATAAATAAATATATGTCTGTGTGTATGTGTGTGTATGTAATCTATCTATCTGTGTGTGTGTGTGTGACTGCGTGTGTGTGTGTGTGTCTGCATGTGTATGTGTGTGTGTTTGTGTGTATGGAGGGTGGAACAGAGAGGGTAAAGTATGAATGAATTTGGAAGTGCAGCCACTGTTGTATTGGAGGCACGTTTACTGTTTAAATAAGCTAAAAGGCAGCACCTGGAAGTATCAGAGAATCGTTACAAAAAGCAGAAGTGCCAGAGAAAGAGGTGGAGCGGCAAGCAGCATTTATTTCGTTTTAATGAAGTCTTTGTCGACGTGATGTGTAAAGGGCAATTAGAACACAGCAAGAATGCCTTCCAGAGGCACTTTAACCATGCATGATGACCCCTGCATTTGCAGATGAACTGCGAGTAAATTAAAGAGGCGCCTTCTGCAACAGTCTCACGTGCCATTTAGTGGCACTGAACACAATTCTCACTGCACAAATATTTGAATAACAATCGAAGCTGCCGTCTCCTTAACTTGTACCTACTAGTGCCACCGTGCTCAAAGAGGCTAACCAGAAGTATTTGAACAGCTTGCAGACTGCAGGGATTGCAAAGAAAACATTTAGTTTAGCAGGTACAATGAGAGACAGAAGTGAATGCACGCCAGCTGAGCCATACGCATCTGCAACTTTTCATTTGCAAATCCCACCAAGAGGGTTCTCCGTTCCCAGAGCCGCACAGCCAGACACACTGGGAAGGAATGCTCCAAGCTCACCAGGGTAGCCTCTTGATCTCCTTTACCTGGAGGCAGTGGCTCTGTGTGACATCTGTTTTAAACTGCTACCTGCCTGTGAATAGCCCGCCCTATAGCAGGAGGCACTGGAGTAACTCCTTGACCTCAGGGTATATAATCAGGTGAACACTGATGGAATCTTGACATGGGTGTAAGCGATAGCTTCAAGAAGATCATAACTTCTTCCCAGACTAACGGACCCGTTCCCAGACACTGATTATTTTGACTAAATATAAACTCCACCGAAAAATACTTTTTTTCTCTTGATCAATAGTTACTTCAGGAAAAGAAAGGAAAGACTTGCACTTATACAACCACCGGACATCCCAAAATGCTTTACAGCCAATCAAGGACTTTTTGAAGTGTCATCATCATCATTATCATTGGAATCGAGGAAGACTTGCTCCCACTCCTGAAGTGAGTTCTTTGGTGGCTGAACAGTCCAATACAAGAGCCACAGACGGGACAGATAGTCGTTGACGGAAGGGGTGGGTGAGACTGGTTTGCCGCACGCTCTTTCCGCTGCCTGCAGTTGATTTCTGCATGCTCTCGGCATTGAGACTCGAAGTGCTCAGCGCCCTCTCGGATGCACTTCCTCCATTTAGGGCGGTCTTGGGCCAGGGACTCCCAGGTGTCAGTGGGAATGTCGCACTTTATTAGAGAGGCTTTGAGGGTGTCCTTGTTTGTGCACAGCAAGCTCCCGCAAACAGTAATGTGATAATGACCAGATAATTTGTTTTATTGATGTTGATTGAGGGATAAATATTGGGCAGGACACTGGGGATAACTCCCCTGCTCTTCCTTGAAATAGTGCCATGGGATCTTTTACATCCACTTGAGAGCGCAGACAGGGCCTCGGTTTAACATCTCATCTGAAAGATGTTACCTCCGACAATGCAGCAATCCCTCAGTGTCAAACTAGATTTTTGTACTCTTAAGTCCCTAGACTGGGACTTGAACCGAGAACCTTCTTCTGACTCAGAGGCGAGAGTGCTACCCACTGAGCCACAGCTGACATATCTGTGAAATCAAAATGTTTTGTGTATAAACCCTTCATCAGAAGCTACAAAACCATATACAAGCACACAAAACCTGCCCCAATGAGTTTAGCTGCATGTTGAGTTCAAATGAGGGAGGGGCACTTTTCATTTTTTTTTAAAGATAGCTTTTAAACAATATCAGCGAGTCTCTGTCACAATCAGCGAGTGAGGATTGAGTCCTTGTTCTTCCTTACAAACACCCCACACCTTCCCCAAGATCTCTGCGCTTCTCAAATTCTGACTTCATGTGCATCCCCGATTTTCATCACTCCGCCAGTAGTTGCCGTGCCCTCCAATGCCTGGGCCATAAGCTCTGGAATTCTCTCCAGAAGACTCTGTCCTCCTTTGAGACACTCCTTAAAATCTACCTCTGTGACCACGTTTTTGGTCACCTGTCCCAATATCTCTTTATGTTGCTCATTGTCACGTTTCGTCTGATAACACTCCTGTAAAGCACCTTGGGATGTTTTTACTATGGCAAAGGTGCTATATAAATGCTCGTTGTTGTTGTTGCAATGCATGCAAGCACAAACGATAACATAGGATCATTTTGCAATGCTCCATTGCTGGCATGGGCCTGATTAAAGGCGAGCCTGGGTCAGAAAATCACAGCTACAATGCTGTACCCACATCTTTGCTACACCTTACTCCAATCTGTGCACACTGTACATACAACTCTATTTTAATAATACCATTCAGATTTTAGCCTCATAGTTCTTGCATAACTGGAAGATGGAACTACCCTGTTGTATGGAAGAAATAAATGGTGTCGGAGCCAATTTGGAGCCAATCCTTTCTCACCATACAATCACATAAGTGCGATTCTGTAAACCTTGCAATACGCACACAAGCATATGAACATAAGGAATAGGAGTAGGCGATACGGCCCCTCGAGCCTGCACCGCCATTCAATAAGATCATGGCTGATCTGATCATGGACTCAGCTCAACTTCCCCGCCTGCTCCCCATAATTCCTTAGCATTTAAGAAACTGTCTATTTCTTTTTTAAATTTATTCAATGTCCCAGCTTCCACAGCTCTCTGAGGCAGCGAATTCCACAGATTTACAGCCCTCAGAGAAGTTTTAAATGGGCGGCCCCTTATTCTAAGATCGTGCCCTCTAGTTCGAGTCTCCCCCATCAGTGGAAAGATCCTCTCTGCATCCACCTTGTCAAGCCCCCTCATAATCTTATACGTTTCGATAAAATCACCTCTCATTCTTTTGAATTCTAATGAGTAGAGGCCCAACCTACTTAACCTTTCCTCATAAGTCAACCCCCTCATCCCCGGAATCAACCTAGTGAACCTTCTCTGAACTGCCTCCAAAACAAATATATCCTTTCATAAATATGGAAACCAAAACTGCACGCAGTATTCCAGGAGTGGCTTCGCCAATACCTTATATAGCTGAAGTAAGACTTCCCTGCTTTTATACTCCATCCCCTTTGCAATAAAGACCAAGATACCATTGGCCTTCCTGATCACTTGCTGTACCTGCATACTATCCTTTTGTGTTTCATACACAAGTACCCCCAGGTCCCGCTGTACTGCGGCACTTTGCAATCTTTCTCTATTTAAATAATAGCTTGCTTTTTGATTCTTTCTGCCAAAGTGCATGACCTCACACTTTCCAACATTATACTCCATCTGCCAAATTTTTGTCCACTCACTTAGCCTGTCTATATCATTTTGCAGATTTTTTGTGTCCTCCTCACACATTGTTTTTCCTCCTATCTTTGTATCGTCAGCAAACTTGGCTACGTTACACTCAGTCCCTTCTTCCAAGTCGTTAATATAGATTGTAAATAGTTGGGGTCCCAGCACCGATCCCTGCGGCAGCCCACTAGTTACTGATTGCCAATCCGATAATGAACCATTTATCCCAACTCTGTTAGTTAGCCAATCCTCTATCCATACTAATATATTACCCCCAACCCCATGAACTTTTATCTTGTGCAGTAACCTTTTATGTGGCATCCTGTCAAATGCCTTCTGGAAGTCCAAATACACTACATCCACTGGTTCCCATTTATCCACCTTGTTCGTTACATCCTCAAAGAACTCCAGCAAATTTGTCAAAAATGACTTCCCCTTCATAAATCCATGTTGACTCTGCCTGACCGAATTTTGCTTTTCCAAATGTCTGCTTCTTTAATAATGGACTCCAACATTTTCCCAACCACAGATATTAGGCTAACTGGTCTATAGTTTCCTGCTTTTTGTCTGCCTCCTTTTTTAAATAAGGGCGCTACATTTGCAGTCTTCCAATCTGCTGGGACCGCCCCAGAATCCAGGGAATTTTGGTAAATTACAACCAATACATCCACAATCCCTGCCACTACTTCTCTTAAGACCCTAGGATGCAAGCCATCAGGTCCAGGGAATTTATCTGCCTTTAGTTCCATTATCTTACTGAGTATCACCACCTTAGTGATTGTGATTGTGTTAAGTTCCTCCCCCCCACCATAGCCTTAGACTATTCACTGTTGGAATATTGTTAGTGTTCTCTACCGTAAAAACTGATACAAAATATTTGTTCAGAGTTTCTGCCATCTTCATGTTCCCCATTACTAATTCCCCGGTCACATGCTCTAAGGGACCAACATTTACTTTAGCCACCCTTTTCTTTTTTATATACCTAAAGAAACTCTTGCTATCTGTTTTTATATTTTGTGCTAGTTTACTTTCATAGTCTATCTTCCCTTTCTTAATCATTTTTTTAGTTGTACTTTGCTGGCTTTTAAAAGCTTCCCAGTCTTCTGTCCTGCCACTAGTTTTGGCCACTTTGTATGCCCTTGTTTTTACTTTAATTTGCTGTGCTTCTAAACAGCAGTTCACACTGGAAGAGAAGACCTGCACATAAATGCTATTATCATATCAGCACTCATCACATCACAGGCAGTCCCTCGAAATCGAGGAAGACTTGCTTCCACTTCAAAAGTGAGTTTTCAGGTGACTGAACAGTCCAATGCTGGAATTACAGTCACAGGTGGGACAGACAGTCATTGGAAGCAAGGGTGGGTGGGGAGTCTGGTTGGCTGCACGCTCCTTCTGCTAACTGCGCTTGTTTTCTGCATGCTCTTGGCGACGAGACTTGAGGTGCTTGGTGCCCTCCCGGATGCTCCTCCTCCCTGGCGGTCTTGGGCCAGGGCGGTCTTGGGCCAGCGACTCCCAGGTGTCAGTGTGGATGTTGCATCCCATCAAGGAGGCTTTGAGGGTGTCCTTGAAATGTTTCTTCCGCCCACCTGGGGCTCGCTTGCCGTGTAGGAGTTCCGAGTAGAGCGCTTGCTTTGGGAGTCTTGTGTCCGGCATGCGGACAATGTGGCCCGCCCAACGGAGCTGGTCGAGTGTGGTCAGTGCTTCGATGCTGGGGATGTTGGCCTGATCGAGGACGCTAACGTTGGTGCGTCTGTCCTCCCAGGGGATTTGCAGGATCTTGCGGAGGCATCATTGGTGGTATTTCTCCAGCAATTTGAGGTGTCTACTGTACATGGTCTGCTGCGTCTTTGAGCCAATTCAACTAGTATCACACCAAAAGGTGCAGAAACTCTCCTGGTGAACCCCAGTATAGTATTAGGCAGTCCCTCTTATCGAGGATGACCCACTACCACACCAAAAAAGGATGAGTTCACAGGTGTTTCAGTGAGGAACCTGATATTCCAGGTCCCGAAGTACACATTGAGGGCTGGAAGATGCCTGTGCATGGATTCTTTTAACGTGGGGTGGCTGTTGCACACCAGCCACCTGCACTTTAGAGCAGTCCCTGGACAAGTCCAGGTTAGTGCCTGCTGTGACTGACCAATCAAACAAAATCAAATAGCTCCCAGTCACTGACAAGACCTTTAGCAGGACGCTGGGAGAATGTTTAAAAAAGCAGCAGCAGTAAGGTATAGTAGAACAGTAGAAGTGCTGCACTGTCGGAGGTGCCGTCTTTCGGATGAAGCGTTAAACCGAGGCCCAGTCTGCTCTCTCAGCTGGACGTAAAAGATCCCATGGCACTATTTCGAAGAAGAGCAGGGGAGTTATCCCCGGTGTCCTGGCCAATATTTATCCCTCAACCAACATAACAAAAACCAGATTATCTGGTCGTTATCACATTGCTGTTTGTGGGAGCTTGCTGTGCACAATTTAACTGCTGCGTTTCCCACATTACAGTGACTACACGTCAAAAAAATGCTTCATTGGTTGTAAAACGATTTGAGACGTCCGGTGGTTATGAAAGGCGCAGTAGAAATGCAAGTCTTTCCTTCTTTAGAAATGGAAAAGGGGATGTGCCCTACTTTGGGAAGGGAGGGGCGGGGGGGGGGGGGGCGGAAGAATTGTAAGTAGTTGTTCAGAGAAGCATATTGTCTTGAAAGAAAAATAACATCTGCGATTACCAAGACTGTACAACGACTGAAACTCAACAACATTCCCTTAATGTTGCTTCCCTGACGACCTGGTGTGGGTGTGGATCAGAGGCCAGACTAAAAGTCTCAGGTTTGATTCCTGGTCTGTGCCCAATTAACTGACTTTAACCAGGGCAGGACTAAGATGAGCCTTCACACGTTTGGATAGGGAGGGCGACAAAATAAATCAGCCAGACATCTCACTCCTGGGCCTCGATAGTAACCACCCCCACCCCGGACCACGATGGGTGGGAGAAAGTTGGAAAGGCGGGGGGATTAAAGAGGTAAATATGGGGAATGTGACCCCGATTTGCCTGCTGATGCTTTTACGCCGGCGGATATCAGGGTGTCCCAGTGTCCCACTGTGGAGAGGTAGGACATTTAATAATCATCTTTAAATCAGGCTCCCACCCTGCAATTGGTCAGGGTCGGGGAACCCGGCAGGAAAATGGAGGCGGGAGTTGTCAGCTCCACAAACTAAGTGTCTTTTTCAGCGCTTCCATTGAGCCAGAAGGAGCAGGAGTGCTCCCCCAGCCCTTCAAGGAAGCCTTCGGCCTCCTCCAGCCCCGATCGCCAGCCTTCCCCCTGCATCCGCCAACACTCCCAATTGATGATCTCCCTCCTTCCCTTACAATCGCTTACTGACCTCAATCCCACCAGCCGTTGACAGGACCTCCGCATCCCTGGCCATGTCGGGTTCTTTGGCTATTTTCGGCCTTCCCATAAACATCAGGGCCCTGATCACTCCCCGGTTACCCGAGCCGGAAAGTGCAATTAGATGGTAAGCGGATTGGGCCGAACGGTGATACCCCTCATCGACGAGCTCACCAACTCTGCTCATTCGGCACAGAGTGGGTTCAGTTGGGGAGATTAAAACTGTGAACATGGTTAAAAATAGAAACATTTGGAGGATTGTACCATAAGCTAATTCCAGACATTCTTGTTACTTTATGAAGTGTTTGATTCAGAGATATAATGGTAACTACCAAGTCAATATTTAACAGTTTATACTTTAGTTGTAACTGAATCTAAACTGAACTGAATCAAAAAAAAAAAATCAGACAGACATCCCACTCCTCAACCTCGGTCTTGAATATACTCAACGACTGGCTGTGGGTGCTCAAGTCATTGAGTATATTCAAGACAGATCGCTAAATTTTTCAGAACGAAGGGAATCAAGGGATATGAGGGTAGTGCGGGAATGTGGAGTTGAGGTAGAAGATCAGCCATGATCTCACTGAATGGCGGAGCAGGCTCGAGGGGCCAAATGACCTCCTCCAGCTCCTATTTCTTATGTTCTTGTGTTCTAACTGGAGTCAGACTTGAAAGTGAAAAACACGCACAATTTCAACAATCAAACACTGCCTATTTCCTAAAACCACAAGGGTGAAGAATTAGAAATAGTTGCACTATTGAACTGGTGGGTTAAGTGTTGTCGCAAATTCAATTTATTCAGTAAAATTGCGGTCTCCTCCAAATCTTTGTTCAACGTTGAAAGTAAATAAAGTAGATGTTCTGGTAATAAAACGGAGTATATTATATAGTGCATTCAGCAAATGCTTTCATTGAGTCACACAGCCACTACAATTGTTCTGCAGCTCTCCATGTGAATGAGGATAATAATTAAAACTGACCACCTATTCACCAGCAGCAAGAGGAAGAAAGACTTTCCAATCCCTACAGGACCAGATTAAGCTTCACATTTCAAATTAATGACTTTATGGGTTTAAAAAAAAGTCCCGCTTTGCAAATCAAAGTAAAGCCAGTTGAGGAAACATGCCTCGAGGGCAGATAGGAGAGGCCCTGTAATTAACTGAAGAGCAGCGAGAAAGGTTTTTTTAAATTGGGCTGGTGCAAAAAAAGTCAAGCCGTTCTCCGTCGAAACACTGGGAAAACTTACTGCTTACTGCTGGAGACCAACTGACGACTTTGTCAAACTAAATGTAAATGACTTCAAACAGGGCAAGGAGCCAGAGCTAGCTGTCACAGCAACTGCTATTTCCAAGCAATGCCAGATAATGTCAATGCAACCAGTTAATTGGTCTCTCGACTCACTTCAGGATTCTTGAAATTAACCATGAATGTGTACTTTCGAGAGAATTAGACTAATCGTCAAGGAAAATTGACACAAGACCATTATTCCTCAAGTTTAACAGGAATCTGCCATTAACTGGTGGCTTCTTTAGTTCCCTTGCAGCTTATCCACTCCACCTTTCAATGGATCTCACTCCTTGCACAAAGTAAAGCTACTTTCTGCAGTAGTTATTTTTTTTTCCAAATGCTGGGGGAGGGAGGCACTGATAAAAGTATTTAAATTGTTAATTTTGTTCGAAACTGAAAGTTTACCATTTTTAACTGTACATACTTATGTGGTGGAATAAATGATGCTTCTAACAATAGACATGCACACCACACAAGAACATTTTCTGATCGATCACAAGCTCCCTTGTAACCTAAATGCCTTATGATTCCCTCTCAAACAGGGAAGTCATAGCAATAATACTCCCTTTGAACAGTTCCAAAGAAAGAGAGATTGAGTGGACTAGGCCTATATTGTCTAGAGTTTAGAAGAATGAGAGATGATCTCATTGAAACATATAACATTCTTACGGGGCTTGACAGGGTAAATGCAGGGAGGATGTTTCCCCTGGTTAGGGAGTCTAGAACCAGGGGTCACAGTCTCAGAATAAGGGGTGGGCCATTTAGGACTGAGATGAGAAACTTCTTCATTCAGAGGGTGATGAATCTTTAGAATTCTCTGCCCCAGAGGGCTGTGGAGGCCCAGTCGTTGAGTGTATTCAAGACAGAGATCAATAGATGTTTGGATATTAAGGGAATCAAGGGATATGGGGATAGTGCAGGAAAGTGGAGTTGAGGTAGAAGATCTGCCAAGATCTTGCTGAATGGCAGAGCAGGCTCGAGGGGACAAATGCCTACTCCTGCTCTTATTTCTTTCATTCTTAAAGGTCTAATGTAAGGAGAGCAAGACAGGTTTTGTTGTTTAGTTTTCAAATTTAATGTGTATTCACAGAAGGAGATACCAGGGCTGAAGAAGGAATATTTTCATGCTCAGTCTCCCCATCAATTACTCCTAATTAAATAGGTTAAATGTAGAGTAAAAGGTCACTCTGCACTGCCCCAACTTGATGCAACTGCCTCAGTGTGACATTTCCATTTCCTGCACTAACTACACTCCCTGTGTGAGACGAGCAGTTTAGTGTCAAATCATCGGCAGTTTCATGCTATGGAGTTTTGTCCACTCGGAAGTAAGTTGAGCAGCTTAATGATCAGCAGAGTGGTAATTTTTAACCGGTCAGTCAGGTGTGGATCCAAATAAAAGGCCCCATGGTGAAAGGGCAGTGTTCTAATACACTATGTCCCCAAATTCCTTCGGTGCAGCAGGTTTGGAAGATAACAGGAGAATGTTCTTTTCTGCCCTCAAGCACACGAGGACTATGGGCAACCTTCAGGAAATGGAGAGACTTCTGGCTATATCAATTTCTCACAAAGCGCACAAAAATACCCACAAACCAATAAAGAGTATTGCAGCTTTAAACTGAGCTACAATACCTCTTCGCTTAGATTCAAATTGTTTTTTTTAATTCCCTCTTCTCCAACAGGAGAGAATTTCATTTCGCCCCAAAGGCCCCATTAACTATAGGCAGTGTTCTCAAATTCTTGGAAATCGTTGAATCTAACAGTGCCTGGGGACAAAGCTAAAGTGGGCCCCCGTCATTTGGGAACACACACACACACACACACACACACACATCACAAACGCTGAGCACCCCATACATTCAGACCCAGGGTTTAGCCTTGCCCGCTTCCACTGGCTGCGGTTCCTACAGCACACTTTTCTAGAGCTACACACACGTTGGAAAGCATCAGCAGGTAAGACGCCTCAAATCCGGTAACCTCCGGACCGAGACCGTGCCGGTTTTCAGATTTCGGACAAGAAAACACTAGAGTGTCCGAAGAGTGTACATACGCTAACGAGACAGACAAAGTGCTAATGGTGGTGTGGGCCAGATCGGGTTGGGTCAAGGGTCATTCGGCAAGGCTCAGACCGATCGAACGCCATTTGAAACAAAGCGGCAAAGCCGATAACATCCCGGCCCGCCGGTTTTTGGACAATAATTCCGGATTTTATTTTACTGAATTGCGGACAACTCCGATTTTCGGACAGCCGGATTTGCGATGTTGTACCTGGACTGATAGAGTTTCAATCGAACGGGTTGCAGCGTGGAGAGCACGCCACACGGGATGCAACAAGCAATGCAGCACCAAATACAATGCTGAGGAAAGCGAATGACAGCATGTGCCGAGATGAATAACTGCAACACCTGTTCCCCAGCTTCTGCCTCGTCCCCGGAGAGCACAGCCACTTCCTACATATGAAACGAAAACCTCCTTATACAAAAATTCACAGCACCTTACAACATCAACATAGCAATCATAACATTCATCGGAGGGCCAACATCTGGGATCATGTTCCCACAATTGACCACCCTACGCTAAATAATGGCAGGGTTACTCTGCCGTCACAGCTTCCAGCCGGGCGCAGCAGAAAAATGAAAGGTGTTTGTGGATGACATGGCTGTAAAACTGTACTCACTTTGCATTATTTAGTTCTACCTGGCTCACTTCAGTACCCTTAGTTATTCCAGCTGGCGCGAAGAGGAAGCCATAAATAGGCAAGATCGGCCAGTGGAAGTCCCTACTGAGGAAGCTGCTGACAGCTAATCAACTTCTTTAGGGTTCTTAGCCAGACTCACTACATTGCTTTTCCTGGCAAACTTGCTGCAACAGGGCAGAACGAGTTAGGAAACTTTCCCATAGACTAAAATTAACTCAAAAGTAAACAACGCACATTTGTACAGATAATCACAAAGTTCTTTTTATGGCAGCCAAGATTAGAAATTACGAAAAGGATATTTGTTCTTGTAACATTGGAGCCTACAGTAAATACACATTGGCAATGTATTCAGACTGGAGAATATATCATGGTCTCATTCCCCTTCTTTCTCGTCACCATTTGTTCGTGGCCGGAACATAGGAACAGGAGGAGGCCATTCAGAACCTCAAGCCTTGTTCTGCCATTCAATGAGATCAAAGACTGATCTTATCTACCCTCCATTTATCCGGCTTTGCTGCACTTCTTTTTAATATCCTTACCGAATAAAAATCTATCAATCACTTTTTGAAAATTTAAATTGAACCAGCCTTTTGGGGGAGCGGGTTCCAGATTTCCACTATGTTTGAGTGGAAAAAATTCCTGATTTCATAAGTAAATGGTCTAGATCTCATTTTAAAATTAAGCCCTCTTGTTCCGGATTCACTTACCAGAGGCAATAATTTCTCCTTATCTCCGTCTTGATTAGATCATCCATTAACCTTCTAAACTCAATAGGCATACAAGCCAAGTGTATGCAACATGTCCTCATAATTTAACTCTTTAAGCCATTTTCTGCTGAATTCCAGTTCCATTTCCTGCTTTCCTGTGACGTCACAGGCCGACCTCCGGGCCTCTGGCTCCTGGCCGACCCCCGGGCCTCTGGCTCCTGACCGACCCCCGGGCCTCTGGCTCCTGGCCGACCCCCGGGCCTCCGGCTCCTGGCCGACCCTCGGGCCTCCGGCTCCTGGCCGACCCCCGGGTCTCCTGCTGCCGAGTGCATTACACCCTTGCGCCCCGCTGATTTCGGATTCGGCTCCAAACTACATTTCCGACCTCTGCCCGCTCACAGCCCTCGTCTGGGCAGGTAAGTGATTGGCTGGTTGATTGACAAGTATCTCTCTTTCTTTTTTATAACAGATAAGTCTAATTAGATGGATGACAGGGGAGCTCAGTCCTGTGGAGTGCATGTCCTGGATACTTCGTGCAGCCTAGACAACCACTTGTGCAGGAAATGTCTCCAGTTTCAACTACTCGAGCTCCGCGTTTCGGAGCTTGAGCAGCGGCTGGAGTCACTACGGTGCATCTGCGAGGCTGAGAGCTACGTGGATAGCACGTTTCAGGAGGTGGTCACCCCACAGCTTAAAAGCATGCAGGCAGAGGGGAAGTGGGTGATTGGGACAAATATAGTGTCAAGGGTATAGAGGGTGCGGAATTCCTAAAACACATTAAGAGAACTATTTTAGTCAGTAGGTAAAAAGCCTAATACGGGAGGGGGCGGTTCTGGATTTAGTTTTGGGGAATGAAGCTGGGCAGGTGGAAGGGGTATCAGTGGGAGAGCACTTGGGTGCCGGTGACCATAATTCAGTCAGATTCAAGGTAGTTATGGATAAGGACAAGGATAAGCCAGGAATAAAAGTCCCAAATTGGAGAAAAGCTAACTTTGCTAAGTTGAGAAGTGATTTGGCCACAGGGGACTGGAAACAGCTACTTGAAGGTAAATCAGTGTCGGAACAGTAGGAGGCATTCAAGGAGGAGATCCGGAGGGCTCAGGCCAAATATGTGGCCTTAAAGAAAAAGGGTGAGAATAACAAAGTCTAGGACCTTACGGGGGAGGATTTAAAAAAAGGGAAGTTTATGTCATATACCGACAGTTAAATACTGTAGAATCTCTGGAGGAATATAGAAAGTTCAGAGGTGAAATTAAAAAGGATATTAGGAATGCTAAGAGAGAGCATGAAAAATTCTTGGCAAGCAAAATCAAGGAAAACCCAAAGATGTTCTTTAAATATATTAAGAGTAAGAGGATAACTAAAAAAAGGGTAGGGCCTATTAGACACCATTAAGGTAATGTGTGTGTGGAGGCGGAAGATGTGGGTATGGTTCTAAATAAATACTTTGCGTTTGTTTTCACAAAGGAATGGGGCAATGCAGATACTGCTATCGAGGAGGAGTATGAAATTCTGGATCAGTTCTTATGGACTGGAGGGCTAATGTAACACCACTTTTTAAAAAAAGGAGGGAGAGAAAACGGGTAATTATAGACCAGTTAGCCTGACATCAGTAGTGGGGAAAATGTTGGAATTAATTATTAAAGATGAAATAACAGCGCATTTGGAAAGCAGTGACAGGATCGGTCCAAGTCAGCATGGATTTATGAAAGGAAACCATGCTTGACAAATCTTCTGGAATTTTTTGAGGATGTAACTAGTAGAATGGACAAGGGAGAACCAGTGGATGTGGTGTATTTGGACTTTCAAAAGGCTTTTGACAAGGTCCCACACGAGAGATTGGTGTGCAAAATTAAAGCACATGGATTTGGGGGTAATATACTGACGTGGATAGAGAACTGGTTGGCAGACAGGAAACAGAGAGTCGGGACAATCGGGTCCTTTTCAGAATGGCAGGCAGTGACTAGTGCGGTGCCGCAGGGCTCAGTGCTGGGACCCCAGCTATTTACAATATACATTAATGATTTAGATGAAGGAATTGAGTGTAATATCTCCAAGTTTGCAGATGACACTAAACTGGGAGGCGGTGTGAGCTGTGAGGAGGACGCTAAGAGGCTGCAAGGTGACTTGGACAGGTTAGGTGAGTGGGCAAATGCATGGCAGATGCAGTATAATGTGGATAAATGTGAGGTTATCCACTTTGGGGGCAAAAACACAAAGGCAAAATATTATCTGAATGGTGGCAGATTAGTAAAAGGGGAGGTGCAACGAGACCTGGGTGTCATGGTACATCAGTCATTGAAAGTTGGCATGCAGGTACAGCAGGCGGTGAAGGCGGCAAATGGTATATTGGCCGTCATAGCTAGGGGTTTTGAGTATAGGAGCAGGGAGGTCTTACTGCAGTTGTACAGGGCCGTGGTGAGGCCTCACCAGGAATATTGTATTCAGTTTTGGTCTCCTAATCTGAGGAAGGACATTCTTGCTATCGAGGGAGTGCAGCGAAGGTTCACCAGACTGATTCCCGGGATGGCTCGACTGACATATGAGGAGAGACTGGATTGACTGGGCCTTTATACACTGGAGTTTAGAAGAATGAGAGGGGATCTCATAGAATCATATAAAATTCTGACAGGACTGGACAGGTTAGATGCAGGAAGAATGTTCCCGATGTTGGGTAAGTCCAGAACCAGGGGACACAGTCTAAGTCATTTAGGACTGAGATGAGGAGAAACTTCTTCACTCAGAGAGTTGTTAACCTGTGGAATTCCCTGCCGCAGAGAGTTGTTGATGTCAGTTCGTTGGATATATTCAAGAGAATTAGATGTGGCCCTTATGGCTAAAGGGATCAAGGGGTATGGAGAAAAAGCAGGAAAGGGGTACTGAGGTGAATGATCAGCTATGATCTTAATGAATGGTGGTGCAGGCTCGAAGTGCCGAATGGCCTACTCCTGCATCTATTTTCTATGTTTCTATGTTTTGCGACTGGAAGGATGTTTCCAGTGGGGTTCCACAGGAGTCAGTACTGGGTCCCTTGCTTTTTGTGGTATATATCAACGATCTAGATTTGACTATAAGGGATATGATTAAGAAGTTTGCAGATGACACTAAAATTGGCTGTGTGGTTGAGAATGAAGAGGAAAGTCATGGACTGCAGGACTACTAGTCAGGTGGGCAGAACAATGGCAAATGGAATTTAATTCGGAGAAGTGTGAGGTCATGCACTCAGGGAGGGCTAATAAGGAAAGGGTATACACATTAAATGGTAGGCCACTTAGAAGTGTAGATGAACAAAGGGACCTTGGAGTGCTTGTCCACAGATCCCTGAAAGTACGTCAGTTGGATAAGGTGGTTAAGAAGGCATAGGGAATGCTTGCCTTTATTGGCCAAGGTATATAACACAAGAGCAGGGAGATTATGCTTAAATTGTATAAAACACTGGTTAGGCCACAGCTGGAATACTGCGTGTAGTTCTGGTCGCCGCATTATGGGAAGGACGTGATTGCACTGGAGAGGGTGCAAAGGAGATTTACGAGGATGCTGCCTGGAATGGAGAATCTTAGCTATGAGGACAGATTGGATAGGCTGGGTTTGTTCTCCTTGGAACAGAGGAGGCTGAGGGGAGACCTCATTGAGGTGTATAAAATATTGAGGGGCCTGAATATAGTGGATAGAAAGGGGCCAATTACAAGGGGGCATAGGTTTAAGGTGGTTGGTGGAAGGTTTAGAGGGGATTTGAGGGGAAGCTTCTTCACACAGAGGGTTGTGGGAGTCTGGACCGCAGTGCCTGGAAAGGTGGTAGAGGCAGGAACCCTCACCATATTTAAAAAGGTGCTTGGATGGGCACCTGAAGTACATTAACCTGCAGGGATACGGACCTAGAGCTGGTATCTTGGATTAGACTGGATAATCTCTTGTTGGTTGGTGCGGATACGGTGGTAAATACTGCAGGGAATAGAATACAGCCAGAGTGGTCTCCTGGACTAGTTTTGATCGCCTGCATGGGTCGGAGAGAAATTTTCCCAGATTTGTTTCCCCAATTGGCCTGGGTTTATAATCTGTTTTTCTGTCTCATCCAGGAGATCCCGGGTGGGGTGGAGTGTAAAATGCTGTGATACATGGGGGGCGGGGGCGGACTGGTTGGGCTGGATGCTCTTTACCTTTCCGCCATTGTTCATTGTTTTATATGTAACCTTCAGGGCTGCTGACCGAGGGCCGTGCGGCTCTTTGTCGGCCGGCGCGGACATGCTGGGCCAAAATGGCCTCCTTCTGCGCTGTAAATTTCTATGTTTCTATGTAAGCCCTGGTATCATTCTGGTGAATCTGCGCTGTACCCCTTCCAATGTCAATATATCTTTCCTGAGGTTTGGTGCCAAAAACTGAAAGCAGTATTCCGCGTGGATCCTGATCAAGACTCCGTACAACTAAAGCATCATTCCTCATTTTTGAATTCCAATCCCTTTATGATGAAGGCCAACATAAGCTTTTACTGCACAGGGACACCTAAATCCCTTCACTCCACCACAGCTCCTTGTGTCAGCCGTGGCTCAGTGGGAGGCATCCTCACCCGAGTCAGAAGGTTGTGGGTTCAAGTCCCACTCCAGAGACTTGAACACAAAAATCTGAGCGGACACTCCAGTGCAGTGCTGCACTGTTGGAGATGCCGAGTTTCAGATGCGACATTAAACCGAGGCCCAGTTTGTTCTCTCAGGTGGGCATCAAAGATCCCATGGCACTATTTCGAAGAGCAGGCGAGTTATTCCCAGTGTCCTGGCCAATATTTATCCCTCAAACAACATCACTAAAACAGATTGTCTGGTCATTATCTCATTGCTGGTTGTGGGAGCATGCTGTGCACAAATTGGCTGCCGCGTTTCCTACATTACAACAGCGACTACACTCCAAAAGTACTTCGTTGGCTGTAAAGCTCTTTGGCACATCCAGTGGTCGTGAAAGGCACTATATAAATGCAAGAGTTTGTTTTCTTTTTCTTTCTTGTCTCTCACCAGATCCAAAGTTTTTGACCTCACATGTCCTCACTCTGAACTCCATCTGCCACAATTTTGCCCACTCACTTAATCTGTCTGTGTCCCTTTGTAACCTCCTGCTCTCATACACAATTTACTGTGCTTCCTATGTGGTGAAATTTGTTCTTTCTTAAGAAACTTTAGCAGCAATAATCATCGTGGCGAAAAAATGGAAAATATGTATCATTTTGTAATTTCTTTACGATGCATTAAACAGGATAATATTAATTCACCAAATCCAAAAGAGCTGAATTGTTCCCAAGAAATGTACAGAATTTGCAGCAGGCTTTGATAGAGTTTGCAAAGCTAACAGCACTTTGATGCTTTCATAAGAACATAAGAAATAGGAACAGGAGTAGGCCATGTGGCCCCTCGAGCCTGCTCCGCCATTCAATAAGATCATGACTGATCTGATCATGGACTCAGCTCCACTTCCCCGTCCACTCCCCATAACCCCTTATCCCCTTATCGTTTAAGAAACTGTCTATTTCTGTCTTAAATTTATTCAATGTCCCAGCTTCCACAGCTCTCTGAGGCAGCAAATTCCACAGATTTACAACCCTCTGAGAGAAGAAATTTCTCCTCATCTCTGTTTTAAATGGGCGGCCCCTTATTCTAAGATCATGCCCTCTAGTTCTAGTCTCCCCAATCAGTGGAAACATCCTCTCTGCATCCACCTTGTCAAGTCCCATCATAATCTTATACGTTTTGATAAGATCACCTCTCATTCTTCTGAATTCCAATGAGTAGAGGCCTAAACCTACTCAATCTTTCCTCATAAGTCAACCCCCTCATCCCCAGAATCAACCTAGTGAACCTTCTCTGAACTGCCTCCAAAGCAAGGATATCCTTTCATAAATATGGAAACCAAAACTGCACGCAGTATTCCAAGTGTGGCCTCACCAATACTTATATAGCAAGACTTCCCTGCTTTTATACTCCATCCCCTTTGCAATAAAGGCCAAGATACCATTGGCCTTCCTGATCATTTGCTGTACCTGCATACTATGCTTTTGTGCTTCATGCACAAGTACCCCCAGGTCCCGCACTACTGCAGCACTTTGTAATCTTTCTCTATTTAAATAATAGCTTGCTTTTTGATTCTTTCTGCTAAAGTGCATGACCTCACACTTTCCAACATTATACTCCATCTGCCAAATTTTTGCCCACTCACTTAGCCTGTCTATGTCCTTTTGCAGATTTTTTGTGTCCTCCTCATACATTGACTTTCCTCCCATCTTTGTATCGTCTGCAAACTTGGCTACGTTACACTCAGTCCCTTCTTCCAAGTCGTTAATATAGTTTGTAAATAGTTGGGGTACGAGCACTGGTTCCTGCGGCACCCCACTAGTTACTGGTTACCAACCAGAGAATGAACGATTTATCCCGACTCTCTGTTGTCTGTTAGTTAGCCAATCCTCTATCCATGCTAATATCCTATTTTCTATGTTTCTATGTTTCTATTATCCCCAACCCTGTGAACTTTTATCTTGTGCAGTAACCTTTTAGGTGTCACCTTGTCAAATGCCTTCTGGAAGTCCAAATACACCACATCCGCTGGTTCCCCTTTATCCACCCTGTTCGTTACATCCTCAAAGAACTCCAACAAATTTGTCAAACATGACTTCCCCTTTATAAATCCATGCTGACTCTGTCTGACCGAATTATGCTTTTCCAAATGTCCTGCTACTAATTCTTTAATAATGGACTCCAACATTTTCCCAACCACAGATGTTAGGCTAACTGGTCTATAGTTTCCTGCTTTTTGTCTGCCTCCTTTTTTAAATAGGGTACGCTACATTTGCAGTTTTCAAATCTGCTGAGACCTACCCAGAATCCAGGGAATTTTGGTAAATTACAACCAATGCATCCACAATCCCTGCCGCTATTTCTCTTAAGACCCTAGGATGCAAGCCATCAGGTCCAGGGGATTTATCTGCCTTTAGTCCCATTATCTTACTGAATACCACCTCCTTAGTGATTGTGATTGTGTTAAGTTCCTCCCCCCCTATAGCCACTAGATTATCCACTGTTGGAATATTGTTAGTGTCCTCTACAGTAAAGACAAAATATTTGTTCAGAGTTTCTGCCATCTCCATGTTCCCCATTACTAATTCCCCGGTCTTGTCCTCTAAGGGACCAAAATTTACTTTAGCCACCCTTTTCCTTTTTATATACCTACAGATATACATATCGATTGTTATGTCAAGTTATAAACCTCATCCTTCCTTTAGCAACCAAGAGCCCAGGTATCTGGGCCCACCAGCAATCTGAGGCGAAGGAAACCTAATTACACAGATGAGGTGGAACAACTCAGGTAAGCAGAAAGCAAACAAACAGCCAGTACCTACCTGCGTGCGGGTGTATGTGTGTGTGGGCTGTTATAAAATGGATACCATGCCAAACCCAACTGACTGATCTTGTGCCTGGAAGTCACTGTTGACTGCACAAAACACTTAGTCCAGACACAATAGAACAGTGTATTATCTGACAATCCACTCATTTCCAATTTATTAAAACCTCTCCTTTTACTAAACAATCTGCGCAGTTATAAAACAAAAGGAGGGTCCAGTTAATTTAATCCGTTCCCATAGACAGTGCAATTCGTTTCAGTGAAGCTTTTAAATAAAATTGACTGAAACAAAATATTTTTTTCATTTCTGAAGCCACTCTAGACATTGGGGAGTGTATTCAGCACTGGTGCTATTCAAATATTAAGAAAAACCAAAGACTTTTTGCTGGGAACAATACCTGCTTTGTTCGCAGATTTATTGTGTTCCTTCACCCCTGCTATTTCAGAGGCACCGTCTTTCAAAGCCTCCGGGCACTAAAAAATCGTTTGGTCAGATAGGAGCTGCAGGTAAACACTTATCCAGTCTCCCTATTGTGCTGCAGTGGTGAATCCCAGACACCTCTGCTTCAAACTGGGACAACAGCACAGTTTTGAGCCCAAGTTTCGAGCCGCGCCTAGAACGGCGCAGTCCCAACCTGGACGTCCGTTTTTCGCGCCACAAAGTGCGCCTAAAAAAACCCTCCAGATTCTCCACCTCCCTGCAGGTCCTCTGGCCATCGGCGCAGCGCAGCACGAGCTGTGGGGGGGGCGGAGCCAGGTCCCTGCGCTGAAAACAGTGCCGGGACCTCTGCACATGCGCGCTACAGTGGGCGCGCAAGTGCAGTAGCTCCAGGCGCCCAAAACTGTGTGGGAGGGGCCCGAAGCACGCAGCCCCTAGCCCTGGCCGAATGGCCTCACTGGGGCTGCGTGAATAAGGCTCCTCCCACGGCCAGCTCCGGCTTCCTCCCGACCCGACTCGACTCCCGCTTCCCGCCCCCCGCCTCCAGACCGGACCCGACACCGACCCGACTCCCGCTTCCCCCCCCACCCCCCGACCGACTCCCGCTTCCCCCCCCCCCCCCCGCCCCCGGACCGGACCCGACTCCCGCTTTCCCCTCCCCCCCCCGCCCCCGGACTGGATCCGACCTGACCTCCCTCCCCCCGACCTGACCTCCCTCTCCCCGACCTGAACCGAACCGACCTCCCTCCCACCACCCCCCGACCCGCGCTCCCCCGACCAGACCCAACGCCACCTACCTGTAAATCTGGTACTGGGGACGGGCCCGGCCCGAAGTCTCGGGCCCGGCCCGTTCAGCCTCCCTCCCTCCCCCTTCTCCTTCTCCTTCCCCCCCCCACCCCATCTCCTTCTTCTTCCCCCCCCCAAATCTCCTTCCCCCCATCTCATTTCCCCCCCCTTCTCCCCCCCATTCTCCCCCCTCCCCTTCTCCCCCATCCCTCCCCCCCCCCCGTCTCTCCCTCTACCCCTCTCCTCCCCCTCCCCTCGCTGTCAGAAACACAGACACTGACAGACAGAGAATGAGAGACACACACAGACAGACAGAGAGATAGAGACACTGACAGAGACACACTGGGAGGGGGGCATCCCAGCACGCTGTTGGAGGGCTCCCGGTGCTGCAGTCGGTAAGTAGAAAATGTTTTATTTATTGATTTTTTTAAAAATTATTTTTTATTAATTTTTTTTGATTCATTTATTGGTTGATTTATTGATGTATTTATCATTTATTATTGATGATGGCTCTTTATTTGTAAAACTGAAGTGTTTAATGTTTGTAAACTTCCCTTTAAACCCCCCCCACCACCATTCCCTACGCCTGATTTGTAACCTACGCCTGATTTTCTAAAGTGTAGACAAAGTTTTTTCGAGCGTACAAAAATCTTCACTTACTCCATTCTAAGTTAGTTTGGAGTAAGTTTTCACTGACGAAACTTTGAAAACAGGCGTAAGTGGCCGGACACGCCCCCTTTTGAAAAAAAAATTCTGTTCCAAAGTGAAACTGTTCTAACTGACTAGAACTGGAGCAAACTAAATTACGAGAATTCCGATTTCTAAGATACTCCGTTCTACACCAGTTGCTCCTAAAAATCAGGAGCAAATCATGTGGAAACTTGGGCCCCTAGTTTCTGATCTGAGGAAACCCCATTGGGAGAAAGTCCATAATGTCATCGAAATCTGATGAACGTGGCAACCATTTGCCATTCAAACCTTTCTGGATGCAATCTTACTTGCTTAGTGAGGAAGCTGAAAAGCATTTGGTCCAACTTCTAACAACATCCTCTGCGGTTCGTTCCAAAATGTTTTAAGACTTGCATTATGGTCAAACACGCACCCAGGGTACCATCTACCAATTCTGATGAAAGGCCATCAACCTGAAACGTTAACTCTGTTTCTCGCTCCACAGATGCTGCCTGACCTGCTGAGTAATTTCAGTTTTTGTTTCAGATACGCCATCTAATACCGACATTTCGCTCAGTGCACCCAAAATATTAAGAGACGTTTAGCACACTAATTTGGTGAGAAAGTTCATTAAAATCAGCTCGTGATGACTCAGTGAATAAAAGCACCATGCGGTGTGGTACTGAGCTATATACAGGCCAGGACGGTACCAGATCCGATCTGCTGTCTGTGCTGAATTATCTGTATAGAGCCAGGGAGGAAATGAGCTGTAATTGTCTTCAGCGACCTGGGCTAGGAATGTACCTTCCTGCAGAGGTCATAAGATAGTGATCAGCAGGAGTGAGAACCTTGGCTGATTTTTCTTTGACTGCTCCACTCCCAGCCCAGGAGCACGGAGACCAACTGTGGTGCTCCTCAGGCTGACATCCGCCAACTCAACACACACTGGGACCCAAAAGGGGACCTTCCCTGGTCTGTGTAGACATAGTAGAGAACAATAAGTGCTATTCCTTGGCTCCCATTTGCTCCTGAATAGAACGGCACTCAAACTTCCTCTATGGCTTTTCTGCAGTCTGTATACAACTACATTTTAGAGAGTCTACCGCAGGTGGGGAGTATAAAGAGCTGGAGCACGGGCCCCTGCAACATCATGGGCCACCCCAGCTGCGAGAGGACACCACCGCAGGTCAGGTGTATAAAGAGCTGGAGCATGCCATAACAGCTTCCAGCGTGAATCGTCCCAAGTGTTCGACTGGGTGACGTCATCAAGGCCCAGGTCGCCGGTTAGAGCGTGGGCAGGAACATCGGCGGGGCCCAGGCACAGCAGAGGAGCGGGAAGGTCGGGGCGGATGAGCGGCGAGAGATCGCGGCAGAGGTGCGGCGAATGATTAACGTGGAGGAGCGGTGAGAGATCATGACGGAATGCAGCAAATGTTTTGCGGTGGAGGAGCGGCGAGAGATCGTGGTGGTGGAGCGGTGAGAGATCGCGGCGGAGGTGTGGCAAATGAAGGTGCGGGGCCCAGAAGAGCCGAGGGCCCAGGGGTAGCACGGGCCTGCCCACACTGCGATATGTGCGTGCACGCTGGGTCTGTGCAGCAGAGCAGGTCTCTAGTCATCCTGGTTTACCCTTCCCACTGGATAAAGGCCTAGCTCTGTCAAGCCCGTGTGGTGGCTGATGTGCAACGGTCACCACACGTTAAAAGAATCCACGCATAGGCATCTTCCACCCCTGGAGTTCAGGACTGGAGTATCGGGTCCTTCATTGAAACATCTGTGAACTCATTCCTTTTGGTGTGGAACCTATGATGGTGACATTTTAGAGTGTTTTACATTAGATGGCCTCTGCTCACACCAGGTGCAGTTCAGGGGCAAATAATCTTGCGCCACTGAATCTGGGTGCTTCATGACTTATTCTGTAGTAACTTTAATCTGCTTTTATGTTGATTTTATGCCACCAGCCCCCAATATCCCATTGTTTACCACTTCTTCCTCAACTGGACGTCCTGATGCAATAAAGACACTGGTTCCGATTGTGACCAGAGGCGGGAATTGGCGGTGCGGGTGCCGAAGTGACCAGCAATCCATCCATCACCACCGACCCCACATCGAACGCCCCACCAGACCGCTCCTCCGTGCTTCCCATCCCCGATGGTAAAGCATCTCCATTCTGTGCACTATTGTCCAACTGACTGCATTGTTGAGACTGGCAGCTCAGCCACCTTGAGAACAGGGGAATTGAACCTACATCCCATAACTCATCCTTTGGCATGGCCTGTTGGTGCTCGGGGAAGAGGCCAGAGTTAGATAAAGGCGGTTATTAATAAATGCAGATCAATTAGACTTTAACAGGCTTGATTGCCAACTCAGAAACCTAATTTTTTGCCAACACACACTTGCATATTAATCACCTCTCAATATTAAAACTCACTCATACCTGTACTTGTTAAAAATGCTCTTAATTTCCTTTAGTGTCCGCTGTGGCTCAGTGGGTAGCACTTTTGTCTCTGAGTCAGAAGGTTGTGGGTTCAAGACCCACCCCAAAGACTTGAACACACAAACCTAGGCTGGCACTCCAGTGCAGTACAGAGGGAGTACTGATGGGCATGGTAGCATAGTGGTTATGTTACTAGAGTAGTAATCCAGAGGCCTGGACGAATGATCTGGAGACATGAGTTCAAATCCCACCACAGCAGTAGGGGAATTTAAATTCAGTTAATTTAAATAAATCTGGAATTAGAAGCTAGTATCAGTAATGGTGACCATATAACTACCGGATTGTTGTAAAAACCCATCTGGTTCACTAATGTCCTTTAGGGAAGGAAATCTGCTTGTCTGGTCTGGTCTATATGTGACTCTGGACCCACAGCAATGTGGTTGACTCTTAACTGCCCTCTGAAATGGTCTAGCAAGCCATTCAGTTATGGGAAAAATGCTGGCCTTACCAGTGACGCCCATATCCAAAGAATAAAGAAAATGAGGCTCCGTCTGCTCTCTCAAGTGGATGTAAAAGATCCCATTGAAGAAGTGCAGGGGAGGTATCCCTCAACCAACATCACTAAAACAGACTATTTGGTATGTTTGTGGGAGCTTGCTGTGCGCAAATTGACTGCATTACAGCTTTTTTTTTAAAGTTCCTCACAGGCTGTAAAGCGCTTTGTGACGCCTGGTGGTCGTGAAAGGTGCTATATAAATGCAACTCTCTCTTTTTTAATGTATTTTTGGAAGTAACCACATAGCCAAGAAACTCAAGACTATTTTCAAATTCCCCATAGGTTTTAGCTTCAGTCACATGATCCTCAAACTCCAAGGGAGAAAAACTACTATTAATATCTGGTTCAACTGAAATTGTTTAGTAATCAGCGCTCTCCCATAGGGAAAAAGGACAGCAAGATAAAATAACCTCTCCTTCCCTCCAGGGTATCAATAAAGTACGTGGGATACAAAGGGGCCTCCTGGGAAGGGCTTAATCTGTTTCTATCAGGTCCTTGATCAGTAAGAAAGAGGCAATCAGTATCTAAGGTTCCATGCACTTGGTAAATACTGCCCATGGCTTATTAAAGGAGTATTGTCTCTTTGTACCACACAACAAACAGCAGTTTAAACATTAAAGGGCCTTTATAGTTTAGGCTGGGTCTTTGCACAGGGGCCTAAGAGCAGCCACCCTTCTAGATTTACAGGCAGTGACGCCACTCATCTCCCAGCAGCAAAGTGCATTCTGGGGCGTTGTACAGCCGAGCTGTGACAAAGTGCTCACCGCACACGTACAATGTCCTTGTGCCATGATGTGTAGAGTATCCTTGCCATTCTTCACCAAATTACACCATGGCGTCATTGGGGAAAGATAGGAAAATCCTCTTGTACAGAGTTAAAGTTAGTCCAACTGTGGTCACTAAACTAACAACAGGTGCTCAGATCCAGTGGGGGAAAAAATGGGTCATCGACTTAATAAACTCCAGTAGCCTGGTGTTCATCTGGTTAGCAGCTGCGGAAAGTCGAAGCAAAGACCAATAAACAGCTGCAATTGATGATACAGAGGCTAAGTCATTTTTCTTTGGAGATATTTGGTTGGCTGTGGTGTGGTGAGCTATTGAACCACACTGGAAGGTCCTCGACTTGACTGCTTGTTGTCAAGGTCACTGCTCCCAGTAAGGGCAGCACTGGGGCTGCTACAATTGGATTTAGATAAGGGTCCCGAAATTCCCGGTCCCAGGAAGGACCGTTACTGCCCATTTGTGGCGGCCATTCGTCAAAATTGAATGGCCGCCGCTTCGAGTTGAACTGGCCACCGCCGACATAGATTGGGCCCGGAAGCTCTTGCAGCGATGTGGGCCACCACCGACTATCATGGCGGTGTGGGGCTTATGGCAATAGTGACGCGGTAAATGCGCTGCCGCTCCGCCCCCGAACCCATTTTCAGCGTGAAAAAGCCGGCCCTTCAGCTGACAGTTTATAGGGCCGGTGCAGAGATCTCGGAGCTGTGGGAGCGGAGAGAGACAAGAAGGTAAGGTCCAAACCTGAGAATGTTCAGCACAGAATCCGCACTCAAGGGGATAGAGGGATAGAGGGAGGGAGAGAGAGGGAGGGAGGGAGGGAGGGAGGGAGAGAGAGAGAGAGAGGAGAGAGAGAGAGAGAGAGAGGGAGGGAGGGAACGAGAGAGAGAGAGAGGGAGGGAACGAGAGAGAGAGAGAGAGAGAGAGAGAGAGGGAGGGAGAGGGAAAGAGAGAGAGAGAGGGAAAGAGAGAGAGAGAGGGAAAGAGAGAGAGAAAGGGGGAGCGAGAGAAAGGGGGAGCGAGAGAAAGGGGGAGCGAGAGAAAGGGGGAGCGAGAGAAAGGGGGAGCGAGAGAAAGGGGGAGCGAGAGAAAGGGGGAGCGAGAGAGGGGAGAGGGAGAGAGAAAGAGAGAGGGAAGGAGCAAAAGAGAAAGGAGAAAGAGATAGAAGTGAGGAAAGGGAATGAGAAACAGAATAAGAAAATTTGATTGGGAGTGAGCGAAATAGAGAATTAGGAATAGAGAAAGAGAAAAGGGGGAAAAAAACAAGAGAGAGAGAAATAGAGATACCAAGATTCAGAGAGAGAAAACAGAAATCTCAATCCAGGGGCTCAGACTGGAAACGTCCCCCCAGCTCAGCATTCCGAGTGGTAACAAATGGAAATCTGTTCCATCTCCGCCGTCTCCAGGCTAGATTCAAGGTCGTCCCATCCTCGGTCATCGAACTACAGTACGCAGATAACGCTTGCATCTGCGCACACTCGGATCATGAACTCCAGGCCATCGGCAACACTTTCGCCGAGGCATACGAAAGCATGGGCCTTACACTAAACATCCGTAAGACAAAGGTCCTCTACCAACCTAACCCCGCCACACAGCACTGCC
Source organism: Pristiophorus japonicus (assembly GCF_044704955.1). Lineage (NCBI taxonomy): Eukaryota > Metazoa > Chordata > Chondrichthyes > Pristiophoridae > Pristiophorus > Pristiophorus japonicus. Next base: position 186,279,287 of record NC_091988.1, on the reverse strand, counting down.
CCCCATTATCAAAATCCATGGTGAGGCCTTGGACAACGTGGACCATTTTCCATACCTCGAGAACCTACTGTCAGCAAGGGCAGACATCGATGATGACGTCCAACACCGCCTTCAGTCGCCTCAGGAAGAGAGTTTTTTTTTTAAGACCAGGACCTCAAATCTGGCACCAAGCTTATGGTTTACAGGGCAGTAGTGATACTTGCCCTCCTATATGGACTATATACAGCAGACACCTCAAAGCACTGAAGAAGTACCACCAATGCTGCCTCCGCAAGATCCTGCAAATCCATTGGGAGGATAGATGCACCAACATCAATGTTGTTGCTCAGGCCAACATCCCCAGCATCAAAGCACTGACCACACTCGATCAGCTCCGTTAGGTGGGCCACAACTTCCGCATGCCTGACACGAGACTCTCAAAGCAAGCGCTCTTCTCGGAGCCTCGACAGGGCAAGCGAACCCCAGATGGGCAGAGGAAATGCTTCAGGGACACTCTCAAAGCCTCCTTGATAAAGTGCAACATCCCCACTGACACCTGGGAATCCCTGGCCAAAGACCGCCCCAAGTGGAGGAAGAGCTTCCGGGAGGGCACTGATCACCGAGTCCCATCGCTGAGAGCACGCAGAAATCAGGCGCAGGCAACGGAAAGAGCATGCGGCAAACCAGACTCCCCACCCACCCGTGACTGTCCCACCTGTGACAGAGATCGTAGGTCCTGCATTGGACTGTTCAGTCACCTGCAAACTCACTTTTAGAGTGGAAGCAAGTCATCCTCGACTTCGTGGGACTGCGATGATCTTACGCGTTGCAGGCTCGAAGTGCCGAATGGCATACTCCTGCACCTATTTTCTATGTTTCTATGTTTTCTCTGTTAACCTGCGACTTTGCCTCAGTGTCTCTCCTGTGGCTACCTCATGGGTCTGGGAAGGCTGCTGTGTTCCCTGTCTGGAAGCTGTAAATGTCCTTTTAGGATGCCCTCGAGGAACTTTGGGCCTGGAAGGGCCGGCTGGAGACTGGGCAACAGCCTCCTGGGAGGGTTCAGTCTGACTTGGCTCGGGCGAGGCCGTGCGCGGAGGCACTGGCGGAGTGACAGGTCTGGGGCCAGGAATGCTGCGAGCCGGAGAGAGCGTATCATCCATATCCTGGCCCGAGGAGCCTGAATAACTCACCGGGGGCGGCACAATACCACCACCACCAATCTGAGGGAGCTCAGGTCGGTGCTGTGGCACCACACCAGAAGGTCCCCCGTGGCCCGTGGTGGACCCAGCCGTGAAAGTAACACTGAGGTCTCGATGGGGCATCCAGCTGAGACTGCATGCGAGCAGCCACAGTCTGAAAGCCACCAGGTATGACAGCACTTAGACGCTCCGTCGACTCTTGTAGAGCCACGGTCATCCTCTCGATACGCTCGTTCCCTCGCGCCTGTGCTGCAATGGCAGCTGCCACATCGCCCTAAGGGTGAATTTCCCGTGGGAATAACGCCCCAATTAAGACTGCAAACTTTCAGGTTTGAAGGGCTAAGAAGACGAACACTTTTTTGTGGTCAAAAAGCTGAATTTGGATCCAATGGCTGCCGCAATCTTTGCACCGCTAATCGGGGAAAAAAGGCCAACACCACCAGCTTTCTGGCTGCACTGGACTTCAGCCCCAAGGAGGGGAAAATAAAATGCAGCTATAGTTCCTGCTTCTAATTGCTGTCCAGTGACCCTAACCTGAAACACACATGCTAAAGCCAGCTGGGTTTTTGGGTTTGTAACTTTATCTAAAAGTATTGGTTTATTTTTGCTATGTGTAGTTTATATTTAATTTAATTCATGCAAAACTTTTATAAACAAAAACTTTGGAATTGATATAGTGTCTTTTCGTCCCAAGGTGCTTCACGGGAGCAGTAACAAACAACATTTGGCACCGAGCCACGTAAGGGGATATTAGGGCAAACAAACGATTTTTTTTTGTGAAAGTACATTATTGGATGTCTGGTGAATATGGCAACAGGCTGGGCTGTGATGGTCACTGTGGCCGACAGCCTGCTCACCCTCACGGTTGAGGCTCACGCATGAAGAATGGTCACTTAGGTGAAGTATGCATGTGAGCCCCACTGATTTAAAGTGACAGCCAGCATTTGATCCCATGTGCCAGCTTAGTTGCCTTTCACAAGACAACTCGGCTTTTTCCCCATTGAAACTGGAGGGTTTCGGTATTAACCAATCAGTGGGACAGGAGACTGCCAGAACCAATCAGACTAATGGAAGGCAAGAATGGAGCCAGTCAGAACCAATCAGACTAATGGGAGGCCAAGAATGGCGCTGGTCAGAACCAATCAGACTAATGGAAGGCCAAGAATGGAGCCAGTCAGAACCTATCAGACTTTTCTCAGTCTTACTGACTCACTCTTATCCCGCCTGAAGCCACTTAAAAATAAACTTTAAAAAATTTTTAAAAAAAGAGTTAAACCAGCATACCCTCAATCCTGGTAATTTCCTATCTGGTTAAGAGATACTAGAAGGACTGGGTCAGAGTTAGATGCTATACTGAGACTGTTTTGTGATTATAGAATGTAGTGCTGGTTGGGATTATTATCGGTGCCTCCGGTAAAAGGTTTTGATTTGCAAATGATCATTAAGTATTTGGGTTAGATACCCAACAAAAAGAACTGGATCCTGTCATCATCATAGGCAGTCCCTCGGAATCGAGGAAGACTTGCTTCCACTCCTGAAGTAAGTTCTTTGGCGGCTGAACAGTCCAATACGAGAGTCACAGACTCTGTCACAGGTGGGACAGATAGCCGTTGAGGGAAGGGGCGGGTGGGACTGGTTTGCCGCACGCTCTTTCGCTGTCTGCGTTTGATTTCTGCATGCTCTCGGCATTGAGCGCACTGGTTCCGGGATAGGGTGAGTCGAAGAGTCATGAGGCGTTCGTTAGCCCTGCAGGGGGAGTCTTTGAGGCGGTCAACCAGTTCGTTTTTGATGGCGAAGCCGACTCTGTGGAGGTGGCGTTCTTCCTCTGGTTTTCCTTTCCAGAAGAAGGTATAACCTCCACCTTGTTCCTTGAGCTGGCCTTCCCCTGCCCGCCGGGTCTTGCTTAGGGTGGCGATGTCGATATCAAAGCGTCTAAGTTCCCGGGCAACTATGGCATTGCAGCGTTCTGGCCTGTCGCTGTTGGGGTTGTCCATGAGGGTCCTGATGTTCCAGGTCCCGAACTTCATGTTAACGGACTGGAAGATGCCTGTGCGTGAGTTCTTTTAACGTGGGGTGGCCGTTGCACACTGGCTACCACACGGGCTTAGCTGAGCAAGGTCTTGATCCAGTGGCAAGGGGGTCCAAGAAGACTGGAGACCAGGCACTGCTATATGGGCCTAGTTACCTGCGGCGAGATGTTGGCCGCAGGCTCGGCGTGGGGAGCATCCTTGGTGGTAGGTGGTCCGAGGCCTGGTTGGGGACAGGCATTGGGAGGGTCAGTGGCCCACTGGGGTTCACGGTGGGAGGGCAGGGGACGTCACAGCCATGAAACTCACCACGTGTTGGAGGTGGAGAAGAGGCCAGGTCGCCAGTGGGGAAGGGGAACTCCAGTCGTCGCTGAAGAAGGAAGGGAGGCCAGTCGCCAACGTGGGTGAGGGGGACCCAGTCGTCCTTGAGGAGGAGGTCGCCTGTTGCCACGGGAGGTCCAGCCGTCGTCGAGGAGGCCCAGACTCCATTGTGGAGGATGCAGTTGTACTGAACTCCATACAATTTTATTTTCATATTTAAAACAGTTCAAAGATCAATTATTTTTGCTTTGAAAGGCAAACTCGCTCCAAAGTGCTGGAAAATAGACCAAAGTGTGAAGAATAAAAGTGTGCTGGAATGCTGACTACACCCGCAACTTATGACAAGCCTATGAACCATTACACTTACAGCCCAGCTCCTTGTCTTCACATGACACGAGACCCACATTCAGAGCGGTCAGTCGTTGGTCAGATTGTGCCAGCTTTCGAGGTTGGCATGACTGGGTACTGCAGAGCGCCCAGCATCAGTGGAATCATACTCCCGGCATTAGTGAGTCAGAAGAAATGGGGCTAAAACTGCAGAGGGGGAGGAGCAACTATATAAATGTTGAGGTACCATGCTCAAAGAGATATGCAAGGCAGGATGTGGGTTGGCACTTTCTGCCTCACGTAGTGCCAACTGTGCCAGTATGACAAAGCTCCAAGTGAAGGGGGAGGGGATATCAGAGTGACTGAGTCATCCCTGGGCCAGCTGTCATTTTGAAAGGTCTTTTCACCGGACTCGTTATATAGATCCCACATAAACATGCCCGTGCAAGAACAGTCGCCTGTTCATTAAGTTGTCACTGAGAATAAACAAATAGACAAAGCCTGTGTAAGCTAGCCTTTCAGCTGAAGATCTGGTCTTGTATTCATAATCCTTAGGCCTTTCCTACCCAAAGGTCCCGTGGTAGTTAATTCAGTTGAACTCATTTTCCTCTTCACTAAGCACAATGAAAGACACAGAATGAAAGCATTTGCAAAGAGACTCCTTGACATGCTACAGAAAGGCCACAGTGTTCGGCTTCGAATATGATTCAGCAACTGTTCAGTCAGGTTTCCAGCTTGGGAAAAACAGACACTTTCTCATTTGGTTGGTATTTTCCTGCCCAAAATGAGAAAAATGTCACATTAGTATGACACGAGTCCCAGCAAGATTTGACAAAATGGATGTTCAGTATTCAGGAGGGAACGGGAGCATTCAATCGTTTTGTATTTGTGGGCAGCTTAGCTACAGCTTTGTGAGTCATTCATTTACATAGATTTCTAACTGCAAATACTGACAGATCTTAGTGCTCTGATGTAAGATTTATCCAGCAAAGAGGCAACAGTGAGAACAGCAGCCATTTTCAAACCGTCAAAAACCGGACAAACCAGGAAGTAATAAAAACGGAAGCATAATTAGATCGCAGCTCCCCGCGTTTCATGGGCAGGACTGCCTCGATTCCTGGCTGCATGTGGCTCACAGGGCTGTAATCTGGACACTCCTGGTCCAGAGCCACACTGCTGAAATGAGTAAGAATTCCTCTCCAGAGCAAGGGAGAACTTGATGGGTCAAAGTTCATCAGTATGAAACAGCAAAATTACGTATGGGACTGAGCTTAACATTAAAAGAAAATATTTTAGTGCAGATATGCTTCTTCAGCATGTCCAGAACTGGCATCACTAGATCGCATTGCCTCCATTTCATGAATATAACAGAAGCCTTCCAAGCTCCAAGGATGTCCTTCAAAGACAAACTCCTATTTGATGCGCAGATCAAAGGTTAAGCACCACGCAGTTAAAGTACTTCCTTTAGTGCCGTCCTTTCACAGTGCGTTGGACGTTGAAAGGGCCTCTGCCATACAATGCACTCAGGTATTTAAGGAATAATTTACATGCTTTGAGTCAGTAAACCAATCCACATCAGCTTTTGCTATCCGGCTGCTACTGATTCAGCTCTCCGACAGCATCAACAGAAAATGCTGGATATAGAGAGCAGCTCAACCAGAAGAGAGAAAAGACAAGTTTTTATGTTTCGGGCAGATGAATTCTGATTGCAGACAAAAAAAAAATTCGTAACCTGTCTTTACTCTTTACAGATACTGACCGACTTGTTGAGTTTTAATTTCTGAATTCCGGCATTTGCAATTTTACTCTTTTATTCTGAAACATTAGAGTACAGAAATAGATTCAAATGTGAATCCCTCCACAACAACAACTTGTATTTATAGAGAGCCTTTAACATAGTGAAACATCCCAGGGCACTTCACAGGAGTGTTACGAGACATAAAATCTGACACCGAGCCACAAAGGAGAAATTAGTGCAGGTAAAGAGGTAGGCTTTAAGGAGCATCTTGAAGGAGGAAAGAGAGGTAGAGAGGCGGAGAGGTTTAGGCAGGGAATTCCAGAGCTTGGGGCCTAGGCAACAAAAGGCACGGCCGCCAATGGTTGAGCGATTATAATCAGGGATGCTCAAAAGGACAGAATTAGAGGAGCGCAGATATCTCTGGGGATTGTGTGGCTGGAGGAGATTGCAGAGATAGGGAGGGGCGAGGCCATGGAGGGACTTGAAAATAAGGATAAGAATTTTGAAATCGAGGCGTTGCTTAACCGGAAGCCAATGTAGGTCAGCGAGCACAGGGATGATGGGTGAGCGGGACTTTGTGCAAGTTAGGACACGGGCAGCTGAGTTTTGGGATCACCTCTAGTTTATGTAGGGTAGAATGTGGCCGGCCAGCCAGGAGTGCCATTGACCAACTCCCCTTTAATTTATGCTGTATCAGCTAGTGGCTCAGTTGATAGCACTCTCGCCTGAGTCAGAAGGTTGTGGGTTCAAGTCCCACTCTAGACATAAGCACAAAAATCTCAGCATCCAGTGCAGTACTAAGGGAATGCTGCACTGTTGGAGTTGCTGTCTTTCGGATGAGAAGTTAAATGAGACCCTGTCTGCTCGCTCAGGTGGACGTAAAAAATCCCATGGCACTGTATTGAAGAAGAGCAGGGGAATTATCCCCGGTGTCCTGTCCAATATCTATCCCTCAATCAACATAGCAAAAAACAAATTATCTGGTCATTATCACATTGCTGTTTGTGGGAGCTTGCCGTGTTTCCCACAATACGACAGTGACTACACTCCAAAAAGTACTTCATTGGCTGTATAGTACTTTGAGATCTCCGGTGGTCATGAAAGGCGCTATATAAATGCAAGTCTTTCTTTCTTTCTCCAAGTTACAGATGTTAATACCGGAAAAAGGAAAAAAAAGACAGATTTGCATTGATGTGGCGCCTTTCATGGACACCGGATGTCCCAAAGCGCTTTACAGCCAATTAATTACTTTTCTGAAGTATTGTTGTAGTGAGAGAAGTGCATATGCATTCAACAGTCAGCAGTACAGTACCTCGGGCCTTCTCACTCTACAGTTTAAAACCACAGACTTTTTGGCATCATCACAGATTTTGTACCATGGTCTAGTCAAAACTTTTAAACATCTCAGCTGGATAAGGATTGTCCAATTTTTTTTTTATTCCTATAGTTGGGAAGTTACCATTTCTGTGTTCTTAATACCTTAACACAGTTGTTTTTAAACTTTTCTATGCAGGGAGAGTCCATCTGTAAATAGTACCATGCTCCAAGGTTCTTAATTCTCAAAAGACAGTGCCAGCTATCCAAAGGTAAATAGTGCAGGTAACATTTCTCATGAGTATTTAGCAGGTGAAATTACTGTGCGAATACCTCTGGATATAGCAAAATACAGAAATCTGATATAGACAGACAGAAATCTGATGACCTCGGAGATCACCCAGGATTTGCTCAAGGACCTCCTCTGTTCCGGGGATTCGAACCTGTCCCTTAACATCAAATACTTCTAGGTTCTTAGCAGCTTAACATCAATCCTATCCCTGGTCAATCATATATATGTGTGAGCAAAAAGACAATTGCAAGGTAAAGCTTTGAGGGGCATACGGCGTGAACAGATGAATCAGTAGATCACTTCACACAACCTCTTTTCCCTACAGAGGACTGTATTAAGCAGTCAAGCCTCAAGTGTCAGCTTGGCTCAGTGGTATCACTCACCTTGGAGTCGGAAGGTCATGGGTTCAAGCCCCATCCCATGACTTGAGCACGTAATCTAGGCTGACACTTCAATAGCGTACTGCGTCATCAGAAATGCTGTCTTTTGGATGAGACGCTTGAACCAAAGCCCTTTCTGTCTGTTCAAGTGGACATAAAAGATCCAATGGCAATATTCAAAAAACATCAGGGCTCTCTCCCAGTGCCGCGGCCAAGATTCATCCCTCAACCAAGGCTACTAAAGATAAATTATCTGATCATTTATCTCATTTATTTTATGGGACCTTGGTGTAGGCAATTTGGCTGTCATATTTGCCTACAAGGCAGTGATTAAACTACAGAAGGTAATTCACTGGCTGAGAAGTGCTTTGGAACATTCTGAGGAACTGAATGGTGTTATATGAATGCAGGTTATTTTTTTTCCCCCACTAACCAGCACTGAGCACATCCCTCTCAGGCACAATAACCAGAAGAACAACCCAAGGCTAGCCCTCTGGAACATACGAGAGAATCCAGAGACAGGAAAGCAAATATTGACTGCAGTTGATACAAGTGAAACTATCGCCTCTGGGGGTTACAGAAGCGACCTCAGATGTGAAATATTGCCTCAGGGTGATTAGAACACACGAGGTCACTGCTGTGAACCTCGGGTCAACAGTTTACCACTGCGGACCCCCAACTCCCGTCAATATTTGTAGAAGTCACAAAGATATTTGATGCTCAGAGGGCTAATGATTTCCTGAAGCACGCTTTACTAGAAATGGACATCGATAAGCCAAAATGATAATGAGATTTTCCCATATACCCAATAGCACAATGGCTTAAAAGTACTGCAATCCAATCAGATAATCAATTAAGATACATTTCTAACACAAAATATGATTAGTCTTGGTATTCCGGGAACTTCATTCTGTCTCAAACAGGAATATATATTTTATAGAACCATAGATTCATAGAATAGTTACAGCACAGAAGGCGGCCATTCGGCCCATTGAGCCCGTGCCGGCTCCCTGCAAGAGCACTTCAGCTTGTCCCGCTCCTCCGCTCTTTCCCCGTAGCTCTGCAATTTATTTTCCTTTAGGTACTTATCCAATTCCCTTTTGAATGCCACAATTGAGTATGTTTCCATCACCCTTTCAGGCAGTGCATTCCAGATCCGAACCACTCGCTACGAAAAAAATGTCTTTCCCTCATGTTGTCTTTGGTTCTTCTGCCAATCGCCTTAACTCTGTGTCCTCTGGTTCTCAGCCCTTTCGCCAATGGGAACAGTTTTGCTCTATCTACTCTGTCCAGGCCCCTCATGATTTTGAACACTATCAGATTTCCTCTCAACCTTCTCTGCTCTAAGGAGAACAACCCCAGCTTCTCCAGTCCATCCATGGAACCCATTTTTTATTGATCTGTTATGTTAGCGTGCTTCCTGGATCAACCGAAGATGGAGAAAAGGGGGTAGAGATACGTCTTGGACTGCAGAATTGTCCAAATTAAAAAGAGATTGAATATTCGGTGGGACGAATAACATGCGGTTGATAAGGTACCACTCGCTTTGTACGCCCGCCCGACACAAACTTCTACCCAAGGAGTTTTCCAGACAGATACAAGAATTATAAAAAACTGGCGGCGGTCAGCTCGGAGGTTGGGCTCAGCGGGTTTATCCGGTAAGCAGCTGAGTGAGATAAGGATGGCCTCAGGTTCAATGCCCGATCCGTACTCCATCAGCTGATCTTAGCTAGGACAGCAGTTGGAGCACAGCAGTTTGCCTCAGTGGCCCCTGGGTTAAGTACAGAGGGGAAAAAAAAATCAGCCCTTCCTTCTCCCGATTGCTACCTAGTAACCTCCACTGGGTGTGTGCAAGGGTGGATGAGGCCAGGATCGGGCCTGGCTGTCATGCCCCTGAAATCACTGTTGTATAGGCTGCCGACACTCATCGTCAAGGTTCACAGGTAAATAATAGGTGTATGGCCAATACGCCACAGCAGTGAAATTGTCCCCTAACAAGCAAAATAGAAAGACATACATTTATATAATAGCTTTCACAACCACCAGACACCTCAAAGTGTTTTACAGCCAATGAAGTACTTTTGGAGTGTAGTCACTGTTGTAATGTGGGAAACGCAGCAGCCAATTTGTGCACAGCAAGCTCCCAAAAACAGCAATGTGATAATGACCAGATAATCTGTTTTTGTTATGTTGATTGAGGTATAAATATTGGCCAGGACACCGGGGATTTCGAAATAGTGCCATGGGATCTTTTACGTCCGCCTTAACGTCTCATCCGAAGGATGGCACCCTGACAGTGTAGCACTGCACTGGAGTGTCAGCCTAGATTTATGTGCACAAGTCCCTGGAGTGGGTCTTGAACCCACAGCGTTCTGACTCAGAGGTGAGCCACAGCTGACAGCTCAAAAGGAGTTAACATCTTCAGGAGAGAAGGGTGCAGAAATTGACAAGAAAAAGGACTGGAAAAAGCCCAGAGTACGTGGGTAAGCCCTGAACGAAAAAAAGCCCAGAACGAAAAAAAGCCCATTAGCCTCCCCCTTTTCACCCTGCATATCCATGCTTTCACTATATTCCTCAATCGCTTCTCTCTCCAGAAATGAACCCAATTATCACTTGAGCCCATTGGCTGCATACAGTGCCTGTATGGGATATCTCCCCTGGTCATTACTTCACAAGCGATTGATTCTGATGCCATCTCTCTATCTCAGTAACAATTGCAGATACAAACTGTTCACTTTATTTTAGAAATGTGTGCTTTTTGGACAGTAGTTACATTTAATGAAAAGTAGAGCAACGTGTGGAGTTCAAAGACTATAATAATTTGAGATTTACCATTGCTTCAGATTTCGATGTCAGTAATATTGCATCCTACAAGTAGAACCGACATGAACCAGTATTGTGTTTACTAATGCGAACCCCCTCCCTCTCGCGTACTGCGGATTCAATTTCCATTCATCCAATGGCAGACACGATTGACTAATAAAGCTCAATGTACCAGCACTTTGTAAAACAGGAAATTTTACTGAAAGATCAACAGATTTTAGAACAATTTAATGAGACTCGAGGGATAAATTCTGAATGGAATGGAGTTCAGGGTAAATCGGAATTACCGGAGGAGGTTTCAAATGCAAAATGCTGCCGAGGCTGGAAATCTGAAAAAACAATTGAAGTATACGAGCAGACCAGGCATACTTTCGTTTAACCTGAATTATCATTGGCCTGCAATTCAAAATCGTTTGTCTCCTAGCACAAAATATATTTATATTTGATTGAAATAAGTTTATTTTCACTACTCGAAGGTGTGAACTGGAGGAACGACTTGTGAAAGCCCTCGGACTTGGATTTTTTGGAACTGCCATTGTACTCTGTGACACAGGAAGGTCTCGTGCCTCACAAGTGACAAAAGTTATAAGTAAATTACAGAGACTTCCTCACAATTACAATAAAGGCCGAGCTCCATATTTAACAAATATTCTGGGAATAAAAGAAAGAACTTGCATTTATATAGACTTCCCGTCCTTGCATATATATAGCATCTTTTGCATCCTCGGGACACCACAAAGTACTTCACAGGAAATGAAGTACTTCTGAGCTATAGTCACTGTTGTAATGTAGCAGTCAATTTTCACACAGCAATGACATGCAGCACTCCCTCCATACTGCACTCAAGTGTCCCCTGACACCTTGGCCCCGATTTTAACTCTGGGCCAGTTCTTGAGTGGCTTACTAACCTGGTGTAATGTATGCACCTGTGAGTATGTTCAGTTGGGAGTGGCTTAGCCAGTCATGTGATGTTCACAAGACTCAATAAAACTCCAGCCAGTTGAGTTCGGGGAACCCACGATGAGGCAGGTGGTTGTGGGCCTGGTGGATGAACTGGTAATATGTAGTGTGATTGTTAAACCTTTTGCAAATAAACCAACTAGTTCTTAATAGCAATGTGTTGCTATTAATTCTTAAGCAAAGAACCCATGGAGCAAATACATTATCCTGCCCAACCACCCAGTCGGTTTCTGCCAAAGGGGTAGAGTTAAAATTGCCCTACTTACCACAAATATTTTTAAAAACTAGAAGGCAAAGCATTATCTTAAATCATTTTTATTTTCTCACGCTCCATATGAGAAAGGGCCGAATGGCCTACTCCTGCACCTATTTTCTATGTTTCTATACCCTCAGAGAGTGGGCAGGATAATTGCACTTAAAAGCTGGCAAGGTGCATCAAGAGAGGTCTGGGTGATTCTTACCGAGTAAGTGAGGTGAGCGAGTGAGATGAGCAAGGTAGGTGAGTGAGGTGAGTGTGAGGTGAGTGTGAGGTGAGTGGAGTGAGAGGTGGGTGAGTGAGAGGTGAGTGAGTGAGAGGTGAGTGAGTGAGAGGTGAGTGAGTGAGAGGTGAGTGAGTGAGAGGTGAGTGTGAGGTGGGTGAGTGAGAGGTGAGTGAGAGAGGTGAGTGAGAGGTGGGTGAGTGAGAGGTGGGTGAGTGAGAGGTGGGTGAGTGAGAGGTGGGTGAGAGAGGTGGGTGAGTGTGAGGTGAATGAGTGTGAGGTGAATGAGTGTGAGGTGAATGAGTGAGGTGCGTGAGTGTGAGTGAGGTGAGTGAGGTGAGTGAGTGTGAGTGAGGTGAGTGAGGTGAGTGAGTGAGTGAGGTGAATGAGTGAGGTGAATGAGTGAGGTGAGTGAGTGAGGTGAGTGAGTGAGGTGAGGTGAGGAACTGCCCAACCTATAAGACATACCTCAATTAAGGGCACAGCTCGGATTGAGCACACTCCACATGTGCAGAATTGCAGGTAGTAACATGCGCCCTAGCACAATGCAATGCCCACGTTAATCATTTTCAATTGCAAAAGTAATCAAACAATAAAACTAGAAATCAAAGAATTATTATCCCACACTTCAGGGAGTTCCTGTTATGCAAATATTTAAGCAACGGAACATGGTGACACAATTTCTTTCTTTTTACTATGCCATGTATGACTAGGAAGGTCTCAGGTTTGATCTCTCGCCTTTGCTGAATTAACTAAATCGGGGTCACGCCAATTGGTCTCTGTGGAAAAGCTGCCCAGGATTCCAACACTCGAGTTGTACTCAATGGCCCCGACTGCAAGTGTGCATGAAGGGACATCAGGTGAGGAAGAATCAGGCGAGGAAGAATCAGGCCCACGTGTGACGCACCCCTTATCCTGCCACCCCTATCCAGACCTTGCACCTGAATAATGGCTATTGAATGAGGGTACCAGAGCATAACTGATGCTCAGAACCATGTCCACACAAGGACAGGAGGGGGGAGAAAAATCTGAAACAAAACTTCAGATACTCTGGGGCCTAGATTAAAATGCAATCATGTAACAAATAACCACAATATTACATATATTTCAAGACAACATTTGTTCACTGTTTCAGAATAAGAATGTAGGAACGAACATAAAAGTCTGGAACTACAAAAAGGCTATTTCACTCAACAAGCCTGCTCTACACAGACTTCGCTTATGATCACTGATATAACTCCCCGGCCCAGCACCTTCACTTGTTCATCCTCTACTTTCGGGAACACTAAATTCATCCCCTTACCTCTCATGCCCTCCATCCCTCAATCCCCCCCCCCCCCACCCTCCCTCCCCACTTCTCAATAAATATCGATCTAGTTCCCTTTTAAAGCTGTCAGGAGCGTGATGGAATACTCACCATTTACCTGGGTGGGTGCAGCCACAACAACACAAGGTCAGGAGGTCAGGAGCATGTGGGACAAAGCAGTTCACTTGATCAGTGCCTCTGCCACTGGGCTGAATATCCGTTGTCCCCAGCACAGGCGGACTGGCTCCAGAGAATGCACGATCTACAAGTCGCCAAGGTTACTTTGACAGTATTTCTCCCGTGTCTTCTATCACGGAGGACAGAGCAGTAATGCCGCGGGAATACAACGACCTCCAAATTCCCCTCCATGTTATACACCATCCTGACTTTGAGGTGCATTAGCACTATGGGAACACCATCACCACAAGGACTGCAGTGGTTCAAGGAAAATGTCCACTCCAGCTTCTCAAAGCAACTAATGATTTGCTATAAATGTGACCATGCAAGTGGCCTTCACATCCCGAGAATAAAACACCCAATAACCCCACAATCCGATGGGACATACCTTTTCTTATCATTAACTTTGCTTGAGGTTTGGGAAGTTTACTACTTGATTGTTCATGGTCCAAGATAGATACATTGCTTACTTCAACCTTATTGATGCTTTTCATTATTTTAAAGACCTGTATCAGGTCTCTTCTCGGCCTTCTGTTCTCCCAAAGAAAATAAGTGCAGTCGCTTGAATCGATCTTCACGCCAGTTACAACAACTTGCCAGCATCCTTTAATTTGTACCTAAAGAAACACCAGGATCTGTCACCCTAGTGAATGAACACCCGTCCCCCATCTCACTCAGACATTCTCTGGGGAAATTGGATTTTGCAAACCAGCAGAACAATTGAGATTAGAAGTTTTCTTAATACAATTAGAAAGACTTGAATTTATATAGCACCTTTCATGACCACCAAACATCTCAAAGCGTTTACAGCCAATGAAGTATTTTTGGAGTGCAGTCACTGTAATGTGGGAAACACGGCAACCAATGTGCGCACAGCAAACGCCCACAAACAGCAATGTGATAATGACCAGATAATCTGTTTGTGTTATGTTGATTGAGGAATAAATATTGGCCAGGACACTGGGGACAACTCCTCTGCTCTTCTTCAAAACAGTGCCATGGGATCTTTTAGGTCCACCTGAGAGGCCATCCAAAAGACAGCACCTCCAATAGTGCAGCACTCCCTCAGTATTGCACTGGAGTGTCAGCCTGGCTTTTTGCGCTCAAGTCCCGGGAGTGAGACTTGAACCCACAACCTTCTCACTCAGAGGCGAGTGTGCTGCCCACTGTGCCACGGCTGACACTGTTTGAGGTAGGCCCTTAAACATGTTGACAATTCACACACAGAGCAAGCAGGGTGATTCTCTCTGGAGCTTCTACAAATGCGACATACATTTTCTACTTATTACTTCTAGGTTTATTCCTCACTCGGTCTCAGATTTCAGCAAAATCATCAGTGAAGAGATTCTGAGCAAAGGTGCGCAAGATAAGAGTGATAGAGCCACCCCAAATTACTTTTACACACCACCAAACTCAAGGGTGACATTGCTTAAAAACACACAAGATGCAAGTTGCCTGTCCATTGTGGTTTGATGAGAGTAACAGAGAAAAAACAAACTGAGGGAGAAAAAAATTCTCAGAAGAAAGAAAACCAAAGTATTTATTTAAAGTATAAAATTCAGACAGCCCTAATTTGTTTTGGCACAGTTGCTCATCTTCCTTTATTCTGTTGAGACCTGCTCACCCATCATTCCCATCTTCGTTGACCTCTATTGCCTTGCCTCCCCACACACCAACACGCAATTCAAAATCCATGGTCTTCTTTAAAAATCCTTCCATTGAGTCACCCCGCTCTATCTCCCAATCTCCTCCAGACGCAAGCCCCAGGCTGGTCCTCCGACTTTGGCCTCCTGGTCATCCTTCAGCTCTCCGGACCTCACTTTGAAACCTCCCTCCTTAAACGTCTCCTTCTTCTCTCCCTTCTTTTAAAATAAGTCTGAAAATCTTTCGCTTCCATCGCGCTGTCACCTCTCCTAATGCTGCTCAGCATCTATTAAATGTCGTGGGACATTTATGCATTAAAGATGCTCCATCAATGTATGTTATTTTTCCTTGAATAGGCAATGACACTTTTGGAGCTCATGTTTGGCATAAATAGACACTGGATTGACTAAATTCCAGGGACTGATTTATAGCTATGAAGGTTCAGCTATTCAATAATTCTAAGTAATACTTCCCGAAATACTGAGAATGCCATTATCAACGGAATAATGTTTCATTTCTGACCAGCTCGCTGGCATATTCCACTGAAACATGACAAATTACCCACAGGATTGGAAGAGCCGAAGTCCTTTTCAATTGACCAGAGGCTGTGAATTTAACTTTCTAAATGGATTACTTTGGTTGGCATTCAAGGAATGCATGCAATGCGTGCAGTAATTATACAGAGCTACTTTAGCGCCAGACAACAGACACATTAAAAAGGTAAACTGTGGTTACGTTTTTCAGCTTCTCTTCCACCGAAACAGTCAACACATACCTTCAACTGATTGCACAACACCCCGAGCACGGAGATCCCACATTTACAGGCCCAACATTGTGCAAAAGAAACATTCACCTCTGAGAGCCACCTTCCATTCTCACAACATACAAATCACTTTGATGACATGTAGAAATAAACATTTCTTGGAAGTCTGGTAATTTACGACTAAAATTAAAGAGGAGAAAGTGACAAAGGTTCTGTCCTTGCTCTGGACAGGGTGTGCTGGGGGGTGGAGGGGATGGCGGGGGGTGGGGGGGGGGAGGGGGGCAGAGGGGTTTTGAAGGCCTTGACATTCTCAAAGCCTTCGAGATTAGCATACCAGAGCTGTCTTCAGCTTAAGCCAGCACAATAAGATCATACCTCTCCCGTGTCACCCATTCATTCCCAATTCAACTCATTATTCATTTTTTTTAAAACTCAGTTGACATAACCAAATTCCATTCCACAATGAACCTGATAGGTTAATGCCTCCTTTATACGATTTGAGCTGTTTGTTTGATATGCTGGTGCTGTAGAATCTGCGCCAGCGATATTGTGGGACATGTCACACAGCATTGAGTCGATCCTTGGCCAGAAGGTATTGGTGGCAAGTGTCTCAGCTAGCAGCATTTTATTTTTACCAATGGAAGGATTACTTCTTCCGGTGTAGCAGGCAACCACCACTCCTTAACGTGACTAGTCCTACCTTATGTTGCAGCATTGCCGCAGAAAGCAGAACAACGTTAGCATGGCAGACCTCAGACTGGTTCTGAGCATTGATGAAAAAGCATTATTTGTTTCGACATCCAACACTCTACCAGAATGGTGGATTCGGTCAATTAACTAGTACAATACTGCGAACACGGCAAGCGAGCCCCAGGTGGGCAGAGGAAACGTTTCAAGGACACCCTCAAAGCCTCCTTGATAAGGTGCAACATCCCCACCGACACCTGGGAGTCCCTGGCCAAAGACCGCCCTAAGTGGAGGAAGAGCATCCGGGAGGGCACTGAGCACCTCGAGTATCGTCGCCGAGAGCATGCAGAAAACAAGTGCAGGCAGCGGAAGGAGCGTGCAGCAAACCAGGCTCCCCGCCCACCCTTCCTCCAATGAATGTCTGTTCCACCTGTGACAGAGACTGTAATTCCCGTATTGGACTGTACAGTCACCTGAGAACTCACTTTTGGAGTGGAAACAAGTCTTCCTCGATTTCGAGGGACTGCCTATGATGATGCTAACAGTTGCAATTGTTAATGACATTGACTCTCTATCACCATTTTAATATGTTCAATTCACCGCCATAGAAGGGACAGAGACAGAGGGAATATTTTTCTCTCCCCCCCCCCTTCCCCCTGCAACCTATGTGCACTAAAACAATAATGCAAGATCAATAAATTGTTAACGAAATCGCGAGTATTGCTGGTGCTACTCGTGGAAGTTGTGAAAACATCCCATTTGCAATTTGAGGTGAAGGATGATGCGGTGACGAACCAGAGCCACAGTACATGGCACCGTTTGGTGTGTTTTACAATGTCCAGTGCTGACAAACCATCAATCTGACATCACATTACAGCTCCACGATAGTCAGAGCATAATCAGGAACTGACAGGCAAAAGATATGGATGTGTTGCACACAAAAAGGATGACTTGGAGTTCAGAGCTAGGGTGGTCTTAAAGTGGATGAATATCCACAGTCGGTTATGTCATTCCATGAAATAGGTACAGTACTGATACTCATGCAAATCCAATATCTGAATCTTGTTTATCACTTTTTACAAACAATGCAGCAAGTACATATTGTAGGACTGAACATTTCAATTAAGACTAGGGATTTAACAAACTGTAGTCCAACAAAAAGTTTACCTTAATTCAACATGGATCCTGTAAAATGCCTACCACCGCAACTGTATAAAGTAAAACCACATTTCCATCTCCTGTGTTTCTCTAAGTATCCCTCCAGAATTCCTATAAATGTTATTGTGCTCTATCCTTGCACAAAGGGGCTGCTGGTTGTAAGTTGGGAATTGGAAAGTAAACCCAAAGCTTATTTTTTGGTGAGCTTTTGATATTTTTCAGCCTTGCCCTCCATCATGTCCCATGATCTGGCCCAGAAGATGGTTGGAAACCCACTCCTGGCCCTCTGCTATGCCAGTTGCTGGTATCCATGTAATAAGGAGAGGTTATAAAATATGCTGCAACTTAAGGAAATATATACGTGGATTCGTCAGAAAGATGGGCCAAATTAAACAAAACTATATCCAGCCAAACAAGCTTGTGTCAGCACTTGCCAAGGCTGAGCAACTAATGAATAGAAGATAAATACCAAGAGCTTGTTACTGGATGTGCACAGATCCTTTGGCTTACTCTTGGTGGTCAATGTAACAGAAAAACTTTGGGGGCAAAATTGGGTGTCTTTGTGCCTCCCCTTAGGGCACTAACCAGGGGGCAAATGGCTTAGTGACCGGGCGCGGCAATGACATCGACTCCTGCAATATTTGGCGGGAGTTTTCTGGTGGCGCTACGGCGCTGCGCCCCGAACTCCTTCGCCCAGAGAACGTGACGTCATCACCGTGCGCATTGCCCAGGTAGCGCCCCAGACCCGAAATTGCCTTCCGGGGGGCCCCCTGCAGCAGTGGCGGGTGAAAACACCAGCAACTGCAGGAGGCGCGCATCGGGCAGCCGACTGCTTCGGGAGCGATGCTTAAAGGTGAGGTGGCCGAGGTAAGTAAAATAAATAACTGCTCGAGTGCCGGGCTGATCACGTGGGATCACGGCTGCTGCGATGGTCCAGGTTTGTACATTTTATTATGCAGAACCTGCAGCGATGACCCTTCCCTTTAAGGGAGGGAACGAGCCTCTTAATGTGGAAGTGCCGCACGGTCCAGTGTGCAGCGCTGCTGAACTCATTGCCCTTCCTGCTGCCGATTGCACTTCAAAAAGGCAGCAGAGTGCTTGATTTAGTGCTCCACTTCCTTCTTGGAGCGAAAACGGTGATTTTTTTTTTAAAGTTTGAAATCGTTAGTGCCTGGAGCTAACTTTTCAAACTTTTAAAAGTTAACGCCCCAAACGGGGTGATAGTGAATTTCTCCCCCTTTATCGTTAACAAAACCTATGTGCTGAATTGAAAAAGATACTAGTTTTATTTACAAGAGGAATCGGAACAGACCCACTCCTGTCTGTGTACTACGGTGACTGTTCGATAGCAATTGCACTGATAATAGCTCAGTTACATCATTGGAACTCCAATCCACAGAAATGTAAAACAAACTTGAATTTCAGAAACAGGCATTAACTAGAATGTTGCCACCACCCTTCGCTTTTAGCTCTTTTTAAGTCTGAAAATTAACAGCAGCAATGTTATCATTCAAAATATTAACACACTCTATCACATTCCTCTCTCTGCTAATTTAGTGGAAATATCAACCCACTTATTTTCAATGGGTTAATGCCTCTGATAAAGCAGCAGAGAGGAGGTGGCATGGACGTGCTAAGCATTGATCCAATCACATCACTCAGTCAATGCCAGACTTTAATCTCATCACTGAAACAATCCAATTAAATGCAGAACTGGAGGGAAGACAATGTTTACTTAGCGACATGGAATGGCCAATTCCAGCTTTATTTGCCTAGCAACATAGAGTGACTTAATGGGTCACTGCCAAATATCAAGAGTGAATGGTACGCATCTTAACAGATTGATTTAGCAAGCATTCAGCTTACACCACAAACCCGGACCATTAGGCCAGTTGGCTTCTCAGTGCAACAGTGCAATTTCTTGACTTGCTAATTGTTTCCTTCTCCTCTACTCCTGAAGGTATTACCCAATGTTCCCTTTCACTTTTTTTTGGCATGCATGGCCCCTTTAAAGGGCTGCGCAGGTTATTCAAATTCCGGCGCATGTGCGTTTTCTTCTCTTTAAAAGCCAGTGGGCCGGCTGCGCGGGAGCTCTAGACAACCACGCTGCCACGCAGCTTAAAGGGCAGATTGGTATTGACTCCTTGCTGGGAACGTTATCTTCCAGGGCCTTGCTCAAATGGTTATTATTGATGTGTAAGCTTCGACATTATCAGCAGGCTATTCAACCTTGACTGTGATGCTATCACATCTGAGCATGATCCACCCTTCAGCCAACATCCACGCGCACACATACACAAGCAACATTTCAACAATACCAACCAGGGTCTGGAACTCATTGCCTGAAAGGATGGTAGAGGCAGAAACCCACATCACATTTAAAAAGTACCTGGATGTGCACTTTAAGTGCCATAACCTACAGGGATACGGACCAAGAGCTGAAAAGTGGGATTAGGCTGGATAGTTCTTTTTCGGCTGGCACAAACACGTTGGGCCATATGGCCTCCTTCTGTGCCATAAATGTTTATGATTTTAGGTCAGACCCTGGCAAATTTTTGCTGCCCTAAACCAGAGATGCTGAGGCCAACAGCAGGACCTCTACTTCCACCTCAGTTGAGATCAGTTATCTCAGCGCTGACCACGATCAAAACTGGGCCCTTCTTGATCTCTTTGACTCAGCCACCCATTGGGTGAACGCGTGGCTCACTGGGGGAAGCTTGCAGTCAAAAGCTTAATGAAATTGACAGCAATACCCATCGTATTGGAACAACCCACTGCACTTTGAACTTACCTGCCCAAGATCAAGAGTAACATTGACTTCATTGTACTCCAGGCCACGGGAGAGAGGAGGGCTCTGCCACCAACGTTCTGTCCCATCAATGGCATTGGTTCTTGGATGTGCTTTGTTACTCTCTGCCTTGCAAATATCACAATATTGACCCTATTGAAGAAACATAACACGAAATAAGTAAAATTGTAAGCATCGCTTGACTGTTACCAAAATCATTAATAATGCAAGCATCTCAAATTTCCAATCATCAGTCCCACTTGTCAATGCTTACTTTGAAATGACCGGTCATTCATTACAAGTGACAAATTATAATATTAGTACTTAAATGAGTATCAGTAGCAACCCTGAATTGGAACTGACAAAACCTTATTCGCTGATCTCACGTGGCATCACTCACTAGTGGTCTGGGGTCGCAAGCATGGATGTGATAGATATCAGAGTTGTATTTCACCTGCTTATTCTTCATGAGGTCACCGCTCAGGTACTCCCTGTGATGGAATGTTTTAAGTGGGTACATCCTAGATCAATTCGAGGCTAACTTCTGAAAGAAATGTCTTTAAATTGGTATCTTCTGTCCTTCGGGAGAATCCAAGTTATCAAGCTCCAAAAAACAAGCAGGAAATGACTAGACTTCCTTACTCTTTTTTAAAAATAATATTGACACATCAAAATATGGTATCTAAAATATGATAAGGTGCCTGCTAAATGGAAGAATGTTGTAAAAATAGATATATAAACTTGCAATATGACTCAAATGTGAAAGAGGATTAGATATATAAGAAAAAGAAACTAAATTACTGGGCTATGGAGAAAGAGCAAGGGAATGGGACTAATTGGATAGCTTTTTCAAAGAGCCGGCACAGACATGATGGGCCGAGTGGCCTCCTTCTGTGCTGTAAGATTCTATGATTCAATTTGTATCAAACGTATTGTTGCATCACTTGTGTGTGATATCAGCACTCGATACTTTTGTCACGCCACTTCCTCAACAACCCGATAATAATTCTAATATTAAAATTAAAGAACAGTTTTTAGATGAAGGGCACAGGAAATCAACGAAGGAATATATGGGTCAGAAGTCCAGACCTTGGACAATCTGCCTTGCCCACAATGTTCAAGAGCTTTCCTATTTCTGCATTTTCCTCTATAAGACAATGTGTAACTCCTCAAAAATTTTGAGATATTCTTATTTCGAATTGACACTGAGAAGACTGGATTTCTTGCCCATCTCTATTTACCCTGAGGAGCGATGCTGGGTCTTCTTTTGCAGTGATTGTGAATTACAACTACAGCTTGCTAGGTGAGTTCAAAGGGCATTAAGAGTCAGCCATGGGGTAACGGTAGCATAGTGGTTATGTTACTGGACTAGTAATTCAGAGACCTGGACTAATAATCCGTGAGACGCAAGTTCAAATCCCACCATGGGGGAATTTAAATTCAGTTAATTAAGTAAAATCTGGTAAAATAATTAATTACATTTTAAAAACTTGCATCAGGAATGGGAATGTTGTAAAAATCCATCTTGTTCACTCATGTCCTTTAGGGAAGGAAATCTGCCATCCTTACCCGGTCTGGCCAATATATGACTCCAGACCCACAGCAGTGTGGTTGATTCTTAAATGGCCCAGCAATCCACTCAGTTGTACCAAGCTACAACAAAGTGAGCACCTTCACCACACGGATTGCAGTGGTTCGAGAAGGTGGCTCACCACCACCTTCTCGAGGTGGGCAATAAATACCATGAACGAATAAAAGAATATATAGTGTGGAGTCACGTACTGGCCAGACCAGGTAAGGGTGGCATGATCCAGTCCCTGAATGATGCAAGTGGACCAGCTTGGGTTTTTAAATGACAAAACAATGGCACCTTTTTTTTTCCTTGTTCCAAATTTATTGAATTAAACATCACAACTTAATCTAGTGAGATTTGAACTCAATCTCTGCACTGTTAATCCAATGCCACAAGCACTAAACTACTTTGCCCAAATATATGTAGATGTTCAGATATTGGACAACACTGCAAGCTTTAGTCTCATTACATCATCTTGAATCAGATTAAGAACAAGTTGGAGGTCTCAAACCAAGGGGCTAATTTTGCACATTGGCACTGAAGGTAGGGAGCCCCTCACCCACTGCTTCATGGGTTCTTTGCTTAAGAATTCTTAGCAACACAATGTTATTAAGAACGAGTTGGTTTATTAACAAAGGTTTAACAATCACACTACACATTGCCAATTCATCCACTAGGGTCACAACTGCATACTTCATCGTGGATGACCCAGACCCAACTGACTGGGGTTTTATTGAGTCTTGTGAACATCACGTGACTGGCTAAGCCACTCACAATGCAACAGTTCGACAAACTTGAGCATACTCACAGGTGCATACATTACACCCACCAGCCATGAATATTGAGAATTTGGGGATGTGCTTCCCACGGTTTATTTGTCCATTAAAAGTGGCCCTTATATTTGTCAGATCCAACTTTCCCAATTAATCAGTGAGTAAGTGCATTACCAGCTGCGATAGTGAACCTTACAAAATAGAACGTCCCAGCTTGGATCACTGATCTGCACTGATCTCAGCCCAGGGTGGCAGTGAGGATTTCCTAATGGGACTCAGTACTCGAGTTAGGAAAGGGGGAAAATAAATCAGCCAAGATTTCCACTCTTTAAAGCATAAGCAGTGATGCCATCTGGAAAAAGTTTGTGTGTGTGAAATTTGGGAAGAACAGGATTAGGCTCAGCTCAGTGGGGGGGAATAACCTACTGACATTAAAGCATAAATTTTCCAAGGATGTGTCAGTGGCAGGAACCTCCCTCACCAACAGGGCACATCAAAACATCGCAGTCCCTCTGCCCACAATACTGGATGGAGACTGGACGGAACATCATGGAAAATGCACCCGCGATTTTGCAATACGCACTGCCAGTGGGCAAGTAACCTCGGAGCTGACACAGCCTCAGGAAATTAACTCCTCACTGTCCGGGCTTACGCATGAACAATGGCCACTTGGGTAAAGTACATGAGGCTGCAACAAAATAGTCTCTAAAATGAATGACACTATTGTAAAACCGAGTTTTCCTTGCTTCTTTTACAGTGTTGACACCACACTAAGAAACAGGTCTTGCCTTTCATCGGCACCGGAATGGGATTCACCCACATCCTAGTTAGTGTATCTACTTCAGCACCTCCGGAGACACTTCAAACTCCTTGGCGCCTGCTGAGCCCACCAACAAAATTATGGTACCTGTGGCTACATGTTGTGCAAATTAGTTTGGCAATACAACATCCCACAAGTCATTGCATGATTTATCTAGGTAATAATTTGCAGCCTCAGACCAGTTGTAAAGAAGGTTTGTGAAGGAAAATGAATGAGATGAATTAATGCTATTTTTATACAGTCCTTCTGCAGTGATGCAGATGAGAAGCTGCACTGCCTCTTTGAATTGTAGTTTTCAATGAATGCTTCCTAGCTTCCAGTTCCAAAGCAAAATCTTATCTTGAAGGTAGATGCAGGGAATATGTTTTCCCGGGCTAGGGAGTCTAGAACCAGGAGTCACAGTCTCAGAATAAGGGGTCGGCCATTTAGGACTGAGATGAAGAGAAATTTCTTCACTCAGAGGGTGGTGAATCTTTGGAATTCTCCACCACAGAGAGCTGTGGAGGCTCAGTCGTTGGGTATATTCAAGACAGAGATCGATAGATTTTTGGGTATTAAGGGAATCAAGGGATAGGGGGACAGTGCAGGAAAGTGGAGTTGAGGTAGAAGATCAGCTATGATCTCACTGAATGGCAGAGCAGGATCGTGGGGCCAAATGACCTACTCCTGCTGCTATTTCTTATCTTGTGTTCCAGCTATAACCAACACTGGCAGCTTTCTACTTTCTTTTTTGCACCAGTATGGCAACAATCTCGGTCCAACATTAGTATTAATGATGCAGCATAATCTCTCGTCCTGAACCCTATGATACAAATCCCTGACCTGTCATCTACATGCTGTCAGACTACCTGTCTGTTGCATTTCTGGAAGATTTCACAGGGATCGCTCTTCTCACTTTGTGGCTTACATACTATAAGAGAGCACCAGCCGAACTCAAGTATCCGGTTTCAAATTCATTTAGTCACTAAAAGCATCACTCAGTAACATATCCCCGCTGAACTCCCTGACAGATGCAAGATATTGTTTGAAGCATGAGGTGGATCATTATAAAGCACAGCCTCCATTGACACAGCTACACTCTAGCTCTCTGAGAGAGACCTGGAAACAATTGTGAAGCGGATTCTTGTTGCATATTTTAATGCATCATTGAAGAAGTGGAACAGTAGAGTTTTATCCCTTCAAACCTCCTGACAGCAGTGATTCACATTTCCCATTTAATTGCAAAGTAAAGACTCCCATGCATGGGCGGGGGGGGGGGGGGGGGGGGGCATGGCTCGTGTTATCAGGCACGGGAAAGCTTCACAACTTAACTACATTTTCAACAGGGACTGTAACAATCACGTTAGCTCAAACAAGACTTTTTAAATCCCAGTCTTTAAAGTATGAGTCACTGAACTGACTAGTTTGTAAAATACTTAAAAAGAGTAATTCACGATACTGTAAAAATAAGCGTTAGAATTGTCTTTAAAACATCTTCGATGACCAGCTTATTACCGGTAGTAATGTCACTGAAATGGAACACAATCTCCGGATCTATAAACCGTGAGCACAGCAGCCAAAGACACATTTCCATGAAAGGCGAACAAGCTTTGCAGTGGAGGCAACAGAGAGGTTCACATTGTGCAGGTTTGTTTTCGTTTGTGGTCGGTGCTTCAATGGTCGAATGGGCGAGTAAAAGACACGAAAGTGCAGTGCAGTGCTCCCTGGCGACCACGTCTTCAGTGAAATCCAACGCCAGCCTAAATAAGGAAATAGTTTGGCATTCCGAGATTACGGGAGCAGAGTGGCGGAGAGAGAGGAGGGGGTTAATCATATTCCCCAACAACCATCCGGGAAAGGGGGGGTAAATGAAGAGCGGAGTGCCGGAATGAAAAGAACTGGGACACGGATTGTTGATATCAACAAGTTGGGATTTCACCCGAGGGCTCGACCGGCACAGGCACGATGGGCTGAATGGCCTCCTCCTGTTTTGTGTCATTTTATGATTCTAATTTAAGGAGGAGACCTATATTTAAAAGAGTGAAGTTAATATATCTCCCCCCCCCCCACCACCACCACCTCACGTCCAAAACGGCAGCTTGTACTTTTTTTTAAATCCAGATTTCATACATCTTGTGGATTGAACCAGATAATCAGTTAAAGCAGAGATTTAATCTAAAATTTTAAAAAAGAGTTTTACATTCGGTAATAGCCCGGGACAATAGTCCGTCTATAATCTGTGGATTTCAATGAATGGAGATTGAACGATTGTGACACTGATCACTGTGCACTGCAATTTTATAAACTGCAACAAAGTGAAGGATTTCTCATTGGAAGGAACCTGCATTGCCCTCGAGCATTGGGTTGAATCTACCAGTGCACCTTGAGCACACAGAGCAGGTTAATGTCCAGCTGAAGGCTCAACGTGTGCATTGGTGCTGCCTGTGTTTGCCTTCCAGATAAGACAATTAAAACCCCGTTTAATGCAGTAACATTTTGAACTTTGGTAAACACAGGTTGACAGGATTGAAATGCCAGTCTAAACAGTGCGAAACGTCCTTTGTCCGATTAGTGCACAGAACTAGCTCTGTCCCCAACTTAAAGCAAAGTGTGTGTGTCAGAGTTCCCCTTATGTACAATACCTGAATAGTTTGGCTGGGATCGCCGGATACGGGACCCCCGACTAGTTTGCAGTACAGATCCTCGATCGGCCTCCCCGTCTCATCCTCTCCGCAAGTGGCCGTGGCTGTGATCTTCGTCCCTTCCGCCAGATTGAAATAAGGCGGGTGCAAGCTGAAGCCGTTGACTCCGTAACCATAGGTGATAACCTCCTGCGCCGGCAGCAGCTTCAGAATGCAGCAAACGTTCAAAAGCAGCGCCGTGACTTCAGTGTCCCTCGCCATCTTTCCCCAGGGTTTGCTCACTGAACCCTGACTGCGCTCATTGCTGTGGCTGGACTGAGTGAGCCGCCAACATACAGCTCCAACCAAAGCAGGGCTACCTAATCAACTGATGATGCATCAATCACCCTCCCTCCTCCCTCCTCCCTCCCTCTGCCGCAATTACAATGGAGGTTTGTACCTTGGATCTAAATCAGCAAACAGGAGGGCGTTGCTTTCTCTCGCTGCTTTTCTTTCTTTCTCTCTCTCTCTCCCACACACTGAACATGCCTCCTTCCAGTGTCTGAGTTTCACATCATTCACTTTGCAAAAATAAATGTTGTGCTCTTGCCAGTGAAACATCTTCACCCCACCCCCCTCCTCCACAGCAGCACCAACTGCAACAAATAAAATGGAAAAATCTGATCTTATTTGCAACTGATTGCCATGTACCTGCTTACATTGTAATACT
Source organism: Pristiophorus japonicus (assembly GCF_044704955.1). Taxonomy (NCBI): domain Eukaryota; kingdom Metazoa; phylum Chordata; class Chondrichthyes; family Pristiophoridae; genus Pristiophorus; species Pristiophorus japonicus. The sequence continues at coordinate 186,252,429 of NC_091988.1, read as the reverse complement.
CACCTCTTTATATTGGAGGGAACCCACAGGAAATAACATGTGCAAAAGGATTAACGATATAAGGGGCAGGGGCAAAGAGGGATTTGAACTGAATCATATATTTTTTGACATTTAGTGCATTTCCCGCTGTGTAAGGTTACCAGCTGGGCACAAGAATAGAGTACTAGATGTGGAGCTTACAAAGTTACGGGCTCTGTCAATGTGGTATCCTTGGAGGAGGAATGAGTAAGTGTTTGCAATAAGCATCTGTGTTCTTGCTTGTAGTTTTTTCATTCTAAAGATTAGTGCCTGTATTTCAGGTAACTGGTTTATTATTACTGGTTTACTTGTGTGTCAGCTGTGGCTCAGTTGGTCGCACTCTGGCCTCTGAGTCAGAAGGTTGTGGGTGCCACTCTCAGGACTTCAGCACAAAATTCTAGACTAATACACGAATGAGGGAGTGCTGCACTGTTGTAGATGTCATCTTTTGGATAAGCGGTTAAATCGGAGACTCCCGTCTGCTTTCTCAGGTGGATGAAAAAGATCCCATGGCATTATTTTGATGAAGAGCAGGGGAGTTATCCCCGGTGCCCTGGCCAGTATTTATCCCTCAATCAACATAACAAAAACAGATTATCTGGTCATTATCACATTGTTGTTTGTGGGAGCTTGCTGTGTGCAAATTGGCTGCCGCGTTTCCTACATTACAACAGTGACTACACTTCAAAAAAGTACTTCATTGGCTGTAAAGTGCTTTAGGACGTCCTGAGGTCATGAAATGCGCTATATAAATGTAAGTCTTTCATGCTCCATAAATCAGTGCTTATGAATTGTGACCTCTCCCTGCTCCTAACTCCAGAAACCTTGGGGGTCCCTTACAGCATGCTCATCACTTGTTGAAAACAGACAAGTGCTTCCTGGGTTATGACCGCGGTATTTCATAGAGTTACAAACCACAAAAACTTGCATTTATATATAGCGCCGTTAATGTGGTAAAACGTCCCATGGCGTTTCACAGGAGCTGAATGAGACAAAAATTGACACCGAGGCAATGAAAGAGACATTAGGTTAGGTTGAGGCAGGCTTTACAGGATGTGTTAAAGGAGGAGAGAGAGGTGGAGAGGTTTAGGGAGGAAATTCCAGAGTTTAGGGCCCAGACGGCTGAAGGCACGGCCGCCAAAGGTGGAGCGAGGGAAGTGGACAATAGACAAGAGACGAGAGTTGGAGGAAAGCAGTGTTGTCAGAGGATTGTCGGGGTTGGAGAAGGTTACAAAGAGAGGAAGGAGCAAGGCCATGGAGGGATTGGAACACGAGGATGAACATTTTTAAATCTAGGCGCTACTGACTCTTCTCCTTGCTGGCAATTGCCTATTCAAAGTCCAGCATGTGGTTCCTTTTTAAAGGGGCTCAAACAATAAAGACAGCAATGTAATAAAAACAAATTAAAAGGAAACTTAAATTAAATTAAAATTCTATTCCATGGGGTAATGATGCACTCCAGTCCCTCTGGTGCCCTAGGTGTTGCTGGATTGGCAGCCAATGTAAGTCGACAAAGTCAGGGGTGATGGGTGAACAGGACTTGGTGCGAGTTAGAACATGGGCAGCAGAGGTTTGAATTAACTTATTTATGGAGGGTAGAAGATGGGAGGCCAGCCAGGAGAGCAGTGAAATAGTCAAGTCTGGAGGTAACAAAAGCATGCTTAAGGGATTTAACAGCAGATGGACTGAGACTGGAGTGGAGACGGGCGATAGTAGGCGGTCTTTGTGATGAAACAAAAAAGACTGGAAGTACACAGCAGGTGTGTCCGTATTTGATAAAGGATGGCACCCAGAATATTAGTCTGCTTGCTTTTCTCTTTACAGATGCTGAACTTTTCTGTTCCTGTTTCAGTTTCCAGTGCTTGCACTTTTAGTTTTTATTTAAACTTTGCACAGTGGCTAGGGTATGGTAGCATAGGGGTTATGTTACTGGAATACTAATCCAGAGATATGAGTTCAAATGGCAGCGGGGGTAATTTAAATTCAGTTAATTAAATAAATCTGAAATTAAAAAGCTAGTATCAGTATTGCTGACCATGAAACTACCATTTTGTTAGAAAAACCCCAACTGGTTCACTAATATTCTTCAAGGAAGGAAATCTGCCGTCTTTACCAGGTCTGGCTTAGATGTGACTCCAGACCCACAGTAGTGTGGTTGACTCTTAACTGCCCTCTGAAATGGACTAGCAGGCCACTCAGTTGTAACAAACCTCTACAACAAATGGCTCAATTTTCCCCAGTTATCTGCGCCTTTTTTTTGCCTAAATAAAATATCCAACTTTCCCCAAAGTTTCTGCGCCAGCGTAACTCAGTTAGTTACGACTTTTTTGGGGTTTTTTTTATGTCATAGGGGGCGTAACCTGAAGTGTGTGCCAGTTATTCAGATTTACGCAAGTTTGGCCAACTTACATTTTTCCTAGGACAGTGCATGTGACCACTCCTGAAAAACCGTCTGGGCACTTAAGGAAAACCAGCGCACATTAAAAAATTGGTGCAGAAAGATGCCATTGTTTTTATGCGAAGTTTTGGAAGGAGTCAAGAAGACATTAAATATGCATCATGAAGCTTAATTTTTTCACACTTACAACGGAAAAAATGGAAATCTAATACAATGCTTTAATTTTCGATTTTTTTTCAAAGTGCCAGGCCATCACCGAACGTCTCCGCACCGGGCTCAAGGGTCAGAGCCTCGGCCGGCAGAATCGCTCCCTCGTCTGGACACAGGGACTCGGGTTCAAAAGAAGCCCGGGGCGGGGGGTGGGGGTGCTGGATGCTGAGCCCATGTCTGGGCAAGGGAGCAATTCTGCCGGCCGACCCTCGAGCCCAGTGACGAGATGTTCAGTCGGTGATGGGGTGGTACTTTGAAAAAAAAATTAAAGAATTGCATTAGACGTCGTTCTCCCAAATGTCCTCAATGAATACCTTGCTTCCCGTTCTAAGCAAGCCTATTGCGCATGCGCAGATCAGAGGGTGGTCCATACTAGGGTGTTGACCTTGGGGAGAGAAAGAGAGAGAGGAGAGAAGCTTTAACTCCTTGTCCCGCTGTTTTGAGCTTCTTGCAAAGGTACAATTTAATTATGGGGGTAATATTGACAATGTCAGAGCTCGTGCAAGCCTTCTGCATGATGGTGCTGCGGAGGAGACGATTGATTCGATGTCATCGCATGAGGAACCTCAGAGCACATAGGATGATGGGCAGGAGGCCTTACCTCGGGTATATCGAGACGGGCATTCGTACCTGCACCTGAGTGATGCAGATTGTGTGAGAAGGCTGCGTTTCCGCAATGAAGTTGTAACCGAGATCTGTGAGTTAGTAAAAGCAGACCTGCAACCTAGAAGCGTCAGGAGGACTGCTTTGTCAGTTGAAGTGAAGGTTACAGCTGCACTTTCATTCTATGCATCTGGATTGTTCCAGGTCACAACTGGGGATGTGTGCGCCATTTCTCAACATGCAGCACATATCTGCATTCGGCAGGTGACTGCTGCACTATATGCCTGGAGGAATTACTACATTAAGTTCCCCATGACCACCTAAGCAATGCATGAAAGGGCTGTGGGCTTCTCCAGGATTGCTGGCTTCTCAAAGGTACAGGGCTGCATTGATTGTACCCACATCGCCTTGCGAGCACCTTTGGAGGATTCCGAGATGTACAGGAATAGAAAGGGCTTCCACTCTGTTAATGTGCAGCTCATGTCTGACGACATGCATCGCATCATGTCAGTTGATGCGAGATACCCTTCACATAATAATGGAACAAATAATGGAAATTATTCAGTTATAATTTAAAATATATTTTATTCAACATTTTAACACTTGTTTGTACTTAACTTAACTTTCATAATAATATTCTTGTATCAAACTTTAAAGTTTTCAGTTAAGATCACTTACAAACTTTGAGATCACTTACAAAGTCTAAGATCACTTAAAAACTTTTAAACTGGTAAATTTACATAACTTACAAAAAACTTTTAATTTGAGAACAGTTACAACAGTAACAACAATAATAACAGCAGCAAAGAAAGGCTGCACCCATCTCTTCTCCACCTTATTCTAAGACCGCTTGGTCTTGCTGACGCCACTCCTGCCTGCAGGCGATGGTGCAGCTTTTCTCGGGTTGGTACCAAGCTTATTCTTTCGAACATCTTGGGTAATGCGCACTTCTTGATGGGGGGGGGGAGGCAGCCGGTGGAAGGTAATGTGGAAGGCCCAGCTTGGGCCTCTTCAGAGGCTGGTCTGGGGATAGGAGCGGGAGTGGGAGTTGATTCTGTCAATGGTCGCGGGGTCTGAGTGTGTTCCCTTATTGCAGCAGCTAACTCTGACATTCCCTCCCTCATGTGCCCTGACAATGTCTCAACTACCTGTAACATTCCCTCCCTCATGTTCGCCAACAGTGTATCAGCTACCTGTGACATTCCCTCCCTCATGTGCCTGGAGACTGTTCCCATTTCTCGAGAGAGAGAGAGATTGTTGTTACTTATCCCGACAGTCCCGATACCTCATCACCCTCCCCACTGATGGTGTCCAGGAGTGATCATGTAAGGTCAATGCTCTCTGCACTCATTGCCATCATCTGAACCACATGATTTAGATCCTTCCCCTCTTCATCTTGGGTATGGCTCGCTGCATACCACTGGGACCTGCAGCCTCAGACGGTGGGGTCCTGGGTATGCCTTGCTGCGTCCCATGGGACCCGCAGCCTCGGATTGTCGGGCTCTGGGCGTGCCTCGCTGCACCCCACTGGAATCCCCAGCCAGGACTGTGAAAAACCATGGAATGTCCCAACATTCGTACCCCTCAGGAAAGGGCCTGGCACCTCAATGGGCGGCATCAGCATCTCCTCCAGAGCGAGTACAAGAGTGGGGGCTTCATCCATCCCCTCCCCTGCCCCTCCACCTCCACTTCACCATCATGCTCTTTCTCTGGAAGGTAGGATTGGAAGATGTTCTCCTCTTCAGGTTCGTCCACGACTGAATCTTATTCTGCATCGGCTTCAGCCTCGTCAGGGTTGGCCTCAAGTTCTGCAAAATATAACACAACAGACAAATGGTTAGCAGCAGAGGAATGGGCAGGGTGGCATGAGTGGGCTCACACAGCGCAGGCAGCAGGCTCATTTGAAGGACCACGATGAATGATAGCACATGGCATCAACTGAAGCGTAGCTGGCAGAGACATTCCCATGAACCGAAGCATGGCTGGCCCGCGCAGTACTTAACATTTAGCAAGGCTAGACTGTGGAATTTGCAGGACTTACCCTCTCCCTCGAATGTGGGCCCAGTTTGTGCAGTGGTGGATGCTTTTCTCCAGGCAAAACTCATCAAAGCAGCGAACTTGTCTTCCAAGTGTGTCACAGTGGGTGCAGATTTGCCAGGCCTCCTCCTGTTTGAGTTCTTTCCCTTTTGCTGTGTGCCACCTTCCTCTGCAAAGATGAAAATATAACTTTTTAGTGAGGGTGTATTTCTGCTGGGTGGGACATATACAGATGGTCACATTTACAATTGCAATTCCAGTGAATAAATGAAAATATTACTTACACTAACTACTTGACCAAGGTCCTGCCATTTCTTTTTGCACTGGCTGCCAGACCTCAGGGTGATCACCATTGCATAGTAATCTTTTGCAAGTTGGTTCCAGCATTTCTTCATTTCTTCTGGAGAAACTTTTATGTGACCTCCGCTGGGGTCCAGCTTGTGCCACCTAGCCTCAATTATAGTAACCAGTGCAACCACTTCATCCTGTGAGAAATTCTTGATCCTTGAGCCACGTGGCATATTTTATTGCAGCTCCGATTTTTCCACTGAGAATTAAAGTTCCCACACACAATTGACTCTTTAAAAATGGCCGAATGCAGACCAGGACATGCACATCCATAGCAATCGCATATAAAAACGTAATCTTTTTCCCGCGCATGCGCAGAAGGGGAGGCATTGTTTTGTTGTCATATCTCACGAGGTTCCGTGTCAAATTTTGTTTATTAATGCTCTGTGAAGCTCCTTGGGACATTTTATTACGTAAAAGCTGCTATAAAAATACAAGTTGTTGTTACACTCCTGCTGAAAAAACATGTCTATTTACTGCTTTAATTAAAGCTTGGCGGTACGAATTCATCTGACGCATGTGTAGCAACATCTGATTAATTCCTCTGTTCAATATTTTTAGGGATAGAGTTAGGGTTAGATGGATTTTAAAGGAACACAAAAATCATAAACCAAAACTACCAATGCGTTCACAATGGTCGCTTAGTTGTTCCCCAGAGTAAAATACATCAGTGCTTTAATTTTAACACTTTTTGCAAAGCGTATTCTCAATAGAAACTGGTCAAATTCATAGGCAATACCAATTTAGAATGGACAGCTGAATCTCAGGAGGCAACCAGGGAATACAAATGAATTGGATAAATTTATGAGTAGAATAGCAAGTGAAATTTAATAGAGGAGTAAAGTATTTTATACAGGCACCATAAATACTCCACAAATGGTGTTGAAATAGCCACGGGTGAAGTTGAAAGGGATGTAAGGATTTAGTGAACATCGCACATACCCAATCACTGGGCAGCAGCAATTAATAAAGCAAGTAAAATGCTGAACTATAATAGACAAAGTTGTAGAGTACAAGTCAGAGTGATGCTCAAATTTCATTGTGTGCTGGTTGGACCACACCCTGAGTAATGGGTTGAGTCCTGGCCACCAAAGCATTCAAGTTCTGAAGGTAGTTAAGAGAAGAGGTACAAGACTAAGAACATAAGAAATAGGAACAGGAGTAGGCCATATGGCCCCTCGAGCCTGCTCCGCCATTCATAAAGATCAAGGCTGAACTCCTATATCAACTCCACTTTCCCCACCTATCCCCACATTCCTTAAATCCCTTAGTGCCCAAAAATCTATCGACCTCAGTCTTGAATATACTCATCGACTGAGCATCCAAAGATACAACATTTGAACAACTTGTGGGCCCATCAGAGGACTGAGACAAGAGAATCCAGTGCTTTTCAGCCCTTAGGTGTATAAGATAATAAATCGTATTACATCAAACCAGACCATGACTGTTAGACAAGGTAATACAGGTTTAAATTAGTTACAGGTCAATTTAGAACTGATATCAGAAAGTCCTTCACACAAAGAATGATCAATACACAGAATGGACGTCTGGGTAGGACACTGGAGGTAAAACCCTGGAACCATTTAAAATAAAGTTGCATGCATGACGGAGGCACTGTAGGATCCTTCTCAAAAGATGAGGAGCAGTGATGGTTGAATGGCTTTCATTGTCTGTATTTCCCTTGTGATCAAACATTCTCCGATACAACAAGGTTAGATGCAGGTTAAAGGATTCCCTATACTGATGCACAACCTCAGAAACACATTATTGAATACTTCCCATATCAGTAATCTTTGCAGCTGTAATGTATTTGCTTCATGGATTCTTTGTTTATGAATTCGTAGCAACACATTGCTATTAAGAACGAGTTGATTTATTAGCAAAGGTTAACAATCACACTACACATAGTAAAACGTCCCAAGGAATGTTATAAGACAAAACAAATAAATTTGATACCGATCCACCTAAGAAGAAATTAGGGCTTCGGCAAAGAGGTAGGTTTTAAGGAGCATCTTAAAGGAGGAAAGAGAGTTAGAGAGGTAGAGAGGTGTAGGGAGTGAGTTCCAGAGCTTGGGGCCCAGGCAGCTGAAGGCACGGCCACCAATGGTTGAGCGATTATAATCAGGGATGGTCACGAGGGCAGGATTCGAGGAGCGCAGACATCTCGGGGGTTGTGAGGCTGAAGGAGATTTCAGAGATAAGGAGGGGTGAGGCCATGGAGGGTTTTGTAAACAAGGATGAGAATTTTGAAATCAAGGCGTTGCTTAACCAAGAGCCAATGTAGGTCAACGAGACAGAGGTGATGGTGAGCAGGCCTTGGTGATAGTTAGGACACGGCCGAGTTTTGGATGACCTCAACATAAAAACATAAGAAATAGGAGCAGGAGTAGGCGACATGGCCCCTCGAGCTGCTCCGCCATTTAATACGATCATGGCTGATCTGATCATGGACTCAGCTCCATTTCCCTGCCCGCTCTCCATAACCCCTTATCGTTTAAGAAACTGTCTATTTCTGTCTTAAATTTATTCAATGTCTCAGCTTCCACAGCTCTCTGAGGCAGCAAATTCCACAGATCCACAATCCTCAGAGAAGAAATTTCTCCTCATCTCAGTTTTAAATGGGCGGCCCCTTATTTTAAGATCATGCCCTCTAGTTCTAGTCTCCCCTATCAGCGGAAACATCCTCTCTGTGTCCACCTTGTCAAGCCCCCTCATAATCTTATACATTTCGATAAGATCGCCTCTCATTTTTCTGAATTCCAATGAATGGAGGCCCAACCTACTCAACCTTTCCTCATAAGTCAACCCCCTCATCTCTAGAATCAACCTAGTAAACCTTCTCTGAACCGCCTCCAAAGCAAGTATATCCTTTCGTAAATATGGAAACCAAAACTGCACGCAGTATTGCAGGTGTGGCCTCACCAATACCCTGTATAACTGTAGCAAGATTTCCCTGCTTTTATACTCCATCTTCTTTGCAATAAAGGCCAATATTCCATTGGTCTTCCTGATCACTTGCTGTACCTGCATACTGACCTTTTGTGTTTCATGCACAAGTACTCCCAGGTCCCGCTGTACTGCAGCACTTTGCAATCTTTCTCCATTTAAATAATAACTCGCTCTTTGATTTTTTTCTGCCAAAGTGCATGACCTCACACTTTCCAACATTATACTCCATCTGCCAAATTTTTGCCCATTCACTTAGCCTGACTATGTCCTTTTGCAGATTTTGTGTGTCCTCTTCACACATTGCTTTTCCTCCCATCTTTGTATCATTGGCAAACTTGCTACATTACACTCAGTCCCTTTCTCCAAGTCGTTAATATAGATTGTAAATAGTTTGCGTAGGGTAGAATGTGGGAGACCAGCTAGGAGTGTGTTGGAGTAGTCAAGTCTAGAGCAACAAAAATTGTAGTTTCATGCTTCCATTTATTTCAGTGAGGTGAAATGCTGCTAATTTTACAGAAATAAAACCAAGGAGAGGGAAGAATACAGCAATGACTCCAAACATTATTTTGATTTTTCCTTTTATAGATTGTTAAAACTTGCTCAAAACCACCAACCCCCATTGAACAATCACTGCACAATTAAATAATAAATTGCAGAACAACATTCACTGGAGGACTCAATGGATAAGTGCACCATATGAGTAGAAGTCAGTACAGGCAAGGAAGACCCCCAAGTCCAATCCCTAGACTGTGCTGAGTCAACTGGGTTACTACAATTGGGTTTGATGTCCCTCCTCCTTGTTGCTATCCAGTGAATCCGCCTGGAATGCACGTATGGGCGTAATTGGCGTCATGTGCGATGCTACCTGTGGTTGAATAGCCGGTTTGTGCTTACTGTCTATACTCACACAACAACAACTTGCATTTATACAGCGCCTTCAATGTAGTAAAATGTTGCAAGGCACTTCACAGGAGCGTTATCGGACAGAATTTGATACCAAGCCACATAGGACAGGTGACCAAAAGCTTGACCAAAAGAGGTAGGTTTTAAGTAGGAGGAGGAGGAAACATTGTCACTTAGGCAAAATAGCTGTAGGCTTGCGGTGCCCACAGAATCATAACCCAGAATGAGCCACTTTTAGAAGAGAAGGATAGAAAATTTGGGAGGAAAGGGGAACATGATAATGATCCTACTTGTAGGTGCGCAGGTGTAAAGCATTTCAACTACTTTTGCAAGGTAAAAAATAAGTTAGGGCAAAGAACAAAAGTTTTAATTCCTTCTAAAATTGAAGTCCTTCCTCAGCACGAGGCTCGACACAATCATACTTAATAACTATGACATTTCAGCATCAAGCAGTACTGAAACTCAACACCATCACCACAGTTCAGTGACACTAACACAACGGCTGTCTGGCTACCAGCAGAGAGGTGTTATTGTATTCTGGAGCTGCTCTGTATCGTAGAGCTGTGTACATTTCTTATGCAATAATGGTATAAATTTTCAGTCATTAAAATCTGTCAATCTTCCAATGTCAGCCACTCAGTAAAAAATATTCTTAGAATTTGACAGGAGTTATACTTAAAACAGTGAATTCCTGATATGCCGTAACTCACAGTTGGACACTTTGAGTGGAGGCATTTAATATTTACTCATCTTTGTTTTAACAATGTGTCTAACACTTGTTGAAACCAGTAAATTCTACATTTTTATAAACTGACATTTTAAAACTTTTAAGTGAGGTGCCATGGTGCATTGTTCCATATCAAAACAGCCTTAGAAGAATTGATTGCTGATAATGATTATCCTCCAACATGCAGACATGTTGAATCACATTATATCCATTAAATCCACTCAAAGTCCCAGCCGTTGCCTCCTCCCCCTCACTATGTACACTTTTCCTGAAAAATTCAACTGGATATAATGTGATTTAACATATCTGCATGTTGGTGACTAATAGCATCAGGAATCAATTCTTCCAAGGCAGTTTTGTAAGGCAGCAACTTAATTCATGGTATCTCATTTGGAAGTTTATAAAATAAATGTTATATTTAAATGTTGCTTGCATTTGCATTCATCTTTTTCTTATTGTAGTCAAGGTTAAATAAAATAGTGTACTATGCTAGAGATACCCATCACAGGAACATAGGAATGGGTGTAGGGCATTTAGCCCCTCGAGCCCATTCCGCCATTCAATGAGATTAAGGCTGATTTATGACCCAACTCCTTTAGTGGCCTAGGCCTCAGGCTCTGGAATTACCTCCTTAAACCTCCGCCACTTCACCTCCTTTGGGACCCTTCATAAAACCGCTGACCAAGCTGTTGGGCACTCCTGCTAACATCTCCTTTGGCTTCATATCCATTTTATTTGAATATATCTCTGTAAAATGCTTTGGGTCTTTTTTCTACATTAAAGGCACTACATAAATTAAAGTTGTTACTGTTGTTGTAATATTGGGGAAGTGGCTGAAACACAAGGCGCAATATCTTGAGTAACAATTATTACACATCGTTTCTTGTGTAAGATTAAGAGCTCAATTTTCCCCGGTCATTTGCACCGTTTTTTTGGCGCGCACAGTTTTTTTGGCGTATTTATTTTTTTCAAAGTATTTCCCCTGCGTTCTGCGCCAGCACAACAGGTTTAGTTCCGATTTTTCTAGGGCAGTTTTTTTTTTAACGTCATGTCTGCGCGTTTTTTTCAATTGTTCGCAATTTGGCCAACATTTTTTTCTCTTAGGTCGGTGTATCTGGCCACTCCTGAAAAACCTTCTGGTGAGTTAAGAAAACCAGCGCACATTCACAAATCTGCGCTGAAAGACGCCATTGTTTTTAAATCGAAGATTTTGGAGGGAGCCAAGGGCAGCATGGAGGCATGCCACTACAAGGTACAGCGGGAGGTGATGCAGGAGGGCAACGGCAGCGAAGAGTGACGTCAGCAAGGTCCAGGTCGGTGATTGGAGCGTGGGCAGATACAGCAGGAGCGGCGAGATCAGGGCAAAGGAGCTGTGAGAGACTGTGGAGCAACGTGATTGGGGCCCAGGGGAGGCGTGAGTTTGGGGCCAGGGGCCCAGGGGTAGCACGGGCCAGCCCACACTGCGATATGTGTTAAAATCAATAACAAAGTTCAACTTTTTTTTAACCTGTCAACGTAGAAGTGTAAATTTGTTGGATTTCAGAAGTTCTCTCATTTTTTAAACTCACTCACACGCCACCAGTGAATGTCTTGAAGCAGGGCTGGAGGGTCAGCTGGCAGAATCGGCCTCTCGCCCGAACATAGGAGCTCGGCTACGAAACAAATGGTGGGGTGGGGGTGGGGGTGGGTGCAGAGAGTGAGAGAGCGAGGTGCCGATCGGAAGGCTTGGTGCACGGGGAGGGGGCGGGGGAGGGAGAAGTTACAAGACTCCAATTAGTAAAGGGGGGGGGGGCGGAAGAGAGAAGAAGTCACAAGACCTTTGGGTGTGGTCCATCCGTACAGACCTGGAGAGATACAATTGCAAACCTGTGCTGCCTACTTTCCTGCAGTTTTGAGCTTCTTTCAAAGGTTAAATTTAAGTATGGGGGCAATACTGACAATGTCATGCCTTCTGCATGATGGTACTACGTAGGAGACAATTGATTCGACTTCATCGCATCAGGAACATCAGAGCCCGTAGGGTGCTGGGCAGGAGGCCTTACCCACCTCGGGTATATCGAGGTAGGCATTCGTACCTCCACCTGAGTGATGCAGGCTGTGTCAGAAGGTTGCGTTTCCGCAAAGAAGTTGTAACTGAGATCTGTGAGTTGGTGAAAGCAGACCTGAAACCTAGAAGCATCAGGTAGACTGCTTTGTCAGTTGAAGTGAAGGTTACAGCTGCACTTTCATTCTATGCCTCCGGATCGTTTCAAGCTACAACTTGGGATGTGTGCGCCATCTCTCAACATGCAAGACATGTCTCCATTCGCCAGGTCACGGCTGCACTGTATGCGCATTGGAATGACTCCATAAAATTCCCCATGACTGCCCAAGCAATCCATGTCAGGGCTGTGGGCTTCTCCAGGATTGCTGGCTTCCCAAAGGTACAAGGCTGCATTGATTGTACCTACATCGCCTTGCGTGCAGCTTTGAAGGATTCCGAAATGTACAGGAACAGAAAAGGCTTCTACTCCATTAATGTGCAGCTTGTGTGTGACGACATGCATCATATCATGTCAGTCGATGCAAGATACCCTGGCAGCACCCATGATGCGTTCATCCTATGTGACAGCGGTACATCTGCCATGTTTCAGCAGCAGCAGCTAGAAGGGCAGAGCTGGCTACTGGGAGACAAAGGGTACAGCCTCGCCACCTGGCTCATGATGCCCCTACGAGTAATCTGGACGTAGCTGACCGTCAATACAACATGTCGCACATTGCGACGCGCAGCATCATTGAGAGGACCATTGGCATATTGAAATAGCATTTCCGATGCCTGGACCATTCCAGAGGCTACTTGCTGAACTCCCCTGAGATTGTCAGTGAGTTCACTGTTGTGTGCTGCATGCTGTATAACTTAGCCATCATGAGGCAGCGGCAGCTGGTGGTGGAAGACCCACCTGCGGTGAGAGTGGCTGATGATTATGATGTGGAAGATGCAGGTGACGAGCAGGAGGTCGACGGTGGAGGAGAGCGGGACACGATTGCTCGAGCCTTGCGCCAGCAGCTCATTCGTGAACGCTTCACTGATGCCCGAGGGCTCAGCGACAACTATTCCACATGGACATGTTTACTGTTTGGAGCTGTTCCATAATGCTGTGTTGTGTTAATGGAACATGATTCAGTTTTAAAGTAAAATATATTTTATTCAAATTTTACAATATATTTAACTTAACTTTAATAAAATTATTCTTGTTTCAAACTTTACTTTAATATCACTCTTTAAGATCACTTATAAACTTGTAAATTTACATAACTTACAAAAAACTTTTAATTTGAGAACAGTTACAACAGTAACAATAATAACAACAGCAGCACCCATCTCTCATCCCCCTTATTCTAAGACCGCCTTGGTCTTAGACACTCCTCCACCCTTGCCCACAGGCAGTGGCGCAGTGTTTTTGGGCTTGATACCAAGCTTATTCTTTCTACCCTCGGGTACTGCACATGTCTTGAGGGTGGGGGACGTCCGCGCCAGGCGGCAAGTTGGAGGGCCCAGAAACAAGTTGGAGGGCCTGGCTTTAGGCTCTTCAGAGGCTGGTCTGAGGATTGGAGTGGGAGTGACAGTGGATTCTATCAATGGATGCAGGGTCTAGGCGTGTTCCCTTATTGCAGCAGCTAACTCCAACATGCCATCCCTCGTGCGCCCTGACAGTGTCTCAACGACCTGCAACATTCCCTCCCTCATGGTCAGTGTCGTGGATTGCTCTACCTCTGACATTCCCTCCCTCGTGACCACTGATGGTCTCGGATATCGTTCCCATTTCTCATTGCTGTTACTTCTCCCGACAGTCCCACTGCCTCATCACTCACCCCACTGATGGCGCACAGGAGTGATTGGGTAAGGTCAATGCTCTCCGCACTCAATGACAGCATCTGAACCATATGTGTTAGATCCTGCACCTCAGGAGAGCACGGTTGAGCTCTCCTTCCCCTCCTCCCCATGGGTGTGGCTCGCACCCCAACACTGGAACCCACAGCCTGGGACGGTAGGGCCCTGGGTGTGCCTCACTACACAACACCACTGGGACCCGCAACCTCGGAAGGTATGAAATTGTGGAATGTTCCACCAACACTCAAACCACTAGTCACGGAAGGGTCTGTCACCTCCATGAGCGGCACCTTCTCCAAAGCCAGTGCAATAGTGGAAGATTCATCGAGCTCCATCCCCTCCCCCTCACCCCCATGTTCTTGGTCTGGAGGGTTGGATTGGAAGGTGTTCTCCTCGTCAGGCTCGTCCTTGTCTGAATCCTCTTCTTCATCGTCAGGGTTGGCCTCAAGTTCTGCAAAAGATAACAGAAGAGTCAAATAGTTAGCAGCAGAGGAGGGGGCAGGGTGGGTGGCATGAGTAGGCTCACACATCGCAGGCCAGGCAGCAGGCTGATTTGAAGGACCATGATGAATTTGCAGGACTTGCCCTCTTCCTCGAGTGTGGGCCCAGCTTGTGCAGTACTGATTGCTTTTTTCCAGGCAGGACCCATCAAAGCAGCGACTCTCTCTTCCAAGCGTGTCAGTGGGTATAGATTTGCCGGGCCTCCTCCTGTTGGAGTTCTTTTCCTTTTATTATGTACCACCTTCCTCTGCAAAGATGAAAATTCAACTTTTTAGAGAGGGTGTCTTCTTGGATGGGACATATACAGCTGGTGACATTTACAATTCCTTTGAATAAATGAAAATATTACTTACACTAACTACTTGACCAAGGTCCTGCCACTTCTTTTTACACTGGCCTCCAGATCTCATGGTGGTCACCATTCTGCAACTTGGTTCCAGCGTTTCTTCATTTCTTTGGGTGGAACCTTTATGTGACCTCTGCTGGTGTCCAGCTCCTGCCATCTGCTCTCAATCACAGTAACTAGTGCCTCCACTTCTTTCTGTAAGAAATTCTTGGTCCTTGCACCGCGTTGCATCTTGTATTGCTCCTGCTGCGATTTTTCCCAATGCTCTCACACAGCGCTCCTTCTCACACACACAACTGGCTCTTTAAAAAATGGACGATTGCCAAATCCGAGCTGTACTGAGCATGGGCGTCCATCGGAATGATGTCAAAAATGTAACTTCCCCCCCCCCCCCCCCCCCGCGCATGCGCAGAAGATGAGGCTTCATTTTTCGGCGCAGACGGCAGGCTCCACCCCCGAGGCGACTGGACGCGCTGCGCGGTGCCAAATTCGAATTATACATCGGGGAAACTTTGGCAAAATATTTCTACCGCATTTCTGGCCTAGAAAAACGGGCGTAACTCTGGCAATACACCAGAAAACGGGGCTCATGGAAAATTGAGCACTAAGTATTCATATTTTTCATATGCAAATATCTATTCAGTAAAATCTTGATAAATAGATAACAAATTTGATGTTATATTTCATAGAATTTTAGAATCATAGAAATTACAGCACAGAAGGAGGCCATTCTGCCCACCATGCCAGTGTGAGTACTAGCTCTGCAACTGAAGTTACTTACTCTAATTCTATTTCTCTGGCCTTTTCCAGAATCTCTTTAGAGTCTTAATTTTCAATATTTATCCAATTTCATTTAAAATTATGCCAGTCACTGGCCCATGCACAATGCGGCACCCCTTGTGAAATCACAACGATTCTTGCCTGAATTGGACTGATCTACACGAATAACTCAAATAACTGGGGAAATGTTGCCGTGATCACGGTTACAGACTCAAGGATGATGACTGAATCATAAATTCTGTACAGTGGAAGTGTTTGGGATATGGTTTAATACGTTTGGCAATCTATGGTTGGATCTGTGTTGATCTGGAGTTCCTGCTGCGGTTTCTTTGTTATTTGTCGAATTACTAGCATCTCCTTCAATCTCCTTCTTTGCTTCTTAGTCGTTGCTATCCTTCACCACCTCAGACATAACAATCCTGCCTTCTCTGGAGGAATCGGGTGTGGTTTAGATTGTGCATGAATCATCTCTGCAGACATGAAAGAATGAATTGTGAACGTTTGACTTCGGCCTTTGCACTATGTGTGCAATTTTTTAATTAAAGATAGCTACGTATGAAATTTAGTGCTTTATTTATATATATAAAACACTCTGAAATGTGAACGTTTGTTATAGATTCTGTAATGTTCAAAGGCGACATGAGGAAAACTTTTTTTTTCACACAGTAAGTGGTTAGGATCTGGATGCACTGCCTGAAAAGGTGGTGAAGGCAGACTCAATCATGGCTTTCAAAAGGGAATTGGATAAGTACCTGAAGGAAAAAAAATGGCAGGGCTACGGGAAAGGGCGGGGGTGGGGGGGCACGGGGGTGGGGGAAGAGCGGGAGAGGGACTAGTTGAAGTGCTCTTGCAGAGAGCCGGCACGGACATGACGAGGCCCAGCCCATCCTGTGCTGTAACCATTCTACGATTCTATGTGCTTTTGGATATCATTTTCATTCGTTTATATTAAATACAATGAACATTTTTAAAGATGAATGAATTAGCTCCTCCAATCAGTCAGGAGGTAAAGGCAACACATTGCATGGGATTGAGCCCACTGGGGGATTGGAGGCCATTAGGAGGGATGGAGGCCACCGGGGCGGGGGCGGGGTGGAGGCCCTAGACCCATCCAAATTTGCCTTTTGAACTGTGAATAATTATGCAAATAGGGGATCCACAAAAATCCATGGGGGTACGATAGCACAGTGGTTGTTTTACTGGACTAGTAATCCAGAGACATGAGTTCAAATCCGACCACTTAGATTGAACTAATAAATAAAATCTGGAATAAAAAGCGAGTATTAGTAATGGTAACCATGTAACTACTGGATTGTTGTAAAAACCCATCTGGTTCACTAGTGTCTGGGGGAAGAGAGCCACGGGGTGGGGGTGGAAAACATAGAAAGTAGGTGCAGGAGTAGGCCATTCGGCCCTTCGAGCCTGCACCACCATTCAATATGATCATGGCTGATCATGCAACTTCAGTACCCCATTCCTGCTTTCTCTCCATACCCCTTGATCCCTTTAGCTGTAAGGGCCACATCTAACTCCCTTTTGAATATATCTAATGAACTGGCCTCAACAACTTTCTGTGGTAGAGAATTCCACAGATTTACAACTCTCTGAGTGAAGAAGTTTTTCCTCATCTCGATCTTAAATGGCTTACCCCTTATCCTTAGACTGTGAGCCCTGGCTCTGGACTTCCCCAACATCGGGAAGAGAGCCACGGGGCGGGGGGGTGGGGGAGGGGTGGGGAAGAGAGCCACGGTGGGGAGGAGCCTTGGGACCCGTAAGGGTCGTTTGAGTTAACTTAGTTTTCAGGTGTGGCTCAGCTCAATACCTGAAGTCACTTCTACAACCTGAACGGCAACATGAGGCAAATTTTAAAGTACTGGTTTAATGACATTCTGGTCATGAGCTAACAGCACTCAATTTTTAAAATATTTGTTCATGGGATGTGGGCGTCGCCGGTAAGTTCAGCGTTTATTGCCCATCCCTAATTGCCCTCGAGCAGGTGGTGGTGAGCCATAACTTCAGAGGGCAGTTAAGAATCAACCACATTGCTGTGGGTCTAGAGTCACATATAGACCAGACCGGGTAAGGACAGCAGATTTCCTTCCCTAAAAGGACACGAGTGAACCCGATGGGTTTTTACAACAATCCAGTAGTTACATGGTTACCATTACTGATACTCACTTTTTATTCCAGATTTTATTTATTAACTCAATCTAAATTCCCCAGCTGCTGTGGTAGGATTTGAACTCATGTCTCTGGATTACTAGTCCAGTAAAATAACCATTATGCTACCGTACCCCCATGGATTTTTGTGGATCCCCTATTTTCATAATTATTCACAATTCAAAAGGCAGATTTCGATGGGTCTGGGGCCTCTAAGAAGTTAAATCGTTTTGTGCAATAATCTCTACTTTATGATATCAGAGGGTTAGAGTCTCTGTGGTGCAATGTAAAATAAGCAGCAATTTTTCTTCCATTACCTGCTGATATCAGCGAGTCTGTTTTCTCTGCTAAAAATGAGGGTTGAGCAGCGAAAAAAATGTTCTCATCAGGCCAGCCAGTTTGGATTTTATGTATGGCAGGTGTTGTAGTTCTAAGATACCCCTAGGATAAGTCAGAAGAGGTCACATGGAAACAGAAGTAAGGTCTCCTTATCTATCTGTGTCAGTGAGGTCACCCATCCTCAGTTGTATGTTTATTTTAATTGCAGGTTAAGCACCCAGGCATCTCACATGAATGAGCCAGCAAGGGAGGTGAGTGTGTGGCCTGGGTTTGATTCTCCCTTGAATTTCCTCTTCCTCTGTATGGGGCAGTGCCTAGCCGCCGTCTGCAAAAGTCGAAAAGGAAAACTCCGAGATCTCGGTATTGGATCCACATCCCATAATGCACTGTTGATCCAACAGACTACCACCTCCACCTTTTATTATTTCATCAAAAGTATCCACTTTGGGCGTGGAATCAATTTTTTTTAGATTCGTTCTTGGGATGTGGGCGTTGCTGGCAAGGCCAGCATTTATTGGCCATCACTAATTGCCCTTGTGAAGGTGGTGGTGAACTGCCTTCTTGAACTGTTGCAGTCCGTGTGGTGAAGGTACTCCTGTAGTGCTGTTAGGGAGGGAGTTCCAGGATTTTGACCCAGTGACAATGAAGGAATATTTGCAAATCAGGATGGTGTGTAACTTGGAGGGGAACTTGTAGGTGATGGTGTTCTCATGCGCCTGCTGCCCTTGTCCTTCTAGGTGGTACAGGTCGCGGGTTTGGGAGGTGCTGCCGAAAAAGCCTTGGTGAGTTGCTGCAGTGCATCTTGTAGATGGTGCACACTGCAGCCACGGTGCGCCGGTGGTGCAGGGAGTGAATGTTTAAAATGGTGGATGGGGTGCCAATCAAGCGGGTTGCTTTGTCCTGGATGGTGTCGAGCTTCTTGAGTGTTGTTGGAGCTGCACTCATCCAGGCAAGAGGAGAGTATTCCATCACACTCCTGACTTGTGCCTTGTAGATGGTGGAAAGGCTTTGGGAAGCCAGGTGAGACACTCGCGGCAGAATACCCAGCCTCTGACCTGCTCTTGCAGCCACAGTATTTATGTGGTTGGTCCAGTTACGATTCTGGTCACTGGTGACCCCAGGATGTTGATGGTGGGGGATTCGGCGATGGTAATGCTGTTGAATGTCAAGGGGCAGTGATTAGAGTCTCCCTTGTTGGAAAGAATCATTGCCTGGACCTTGCATGGCGCGAATGTTACTTGCCACTTATCAGCTCAAGCCTGAATGTCATCCAGGTCTTGCTGCATGTGGACACGGACTGCTTCATTATCTGTGGAGTTGTGAATGGAACTGAACACTGTGCAATCATCAGTGAACATACCCACTTCTGACCATATGATGGAGGGAAGGTCATTGATGAAGCAGCTGAAGATGGTTGGGCCTAGGACACTGCCCTAAGAAACTCCTGCAGCGATGTCCTGATTGTCCTCCAACCATCACAACGATCCTCCTTTGTGCGAGGAATTACTTCAGCCGCCGGAGAGTTTTCCCCCTGATTCCCAATGACTTCAATTTTACTCGGGCACCTTGATGCCACACTTGGTTAAATGTTATCTTGATGTCACTCTCACCTCACCTCTGGAATTCAACTCTTTTGTCCATGTTTGGACCAATGCTGTAATGTGGTCTGGAACTGAGTGGTCCTGGTGGAACCGAAGCTGAGCATCGGTGAGCAGGTTATTGGTGAGTAAGTGCCGTTTGATAGCACTGTCAATGACACCTTCCATCACTTTGCTAATGATTGAGAGTAAACTGATGGGGTGGTAATTGGTCAGGTTGGATTTGCCCTGCTTTTTGTGGATGGGACATACCTGGGCAGTTTTCCACATTGTCGGATAGATGCCAGTGTTGTAGCTGTACAGAAACAGCTTGGCTAGAGGCACGGATAGTTCTGGAGCACAAGTCTTCAGCACGACCCGCCGGGATGTTGTCGAGGCCCATAGACTTTGCTGTATCCCGTGCGTTCAGCCGTTTCTTGATATCACGCGGAGTGAATCGAATTGGCTGGATGTTCCTATGTCCCTCTCACTAAAAGAACACAGAAAATTCTAGGTTAAAATATCTGTTTTTACTGCCAGGTAAATTTTGGAATGTTTTACACATACAAACATTTCTATATAAGAAATGAAGAATTAGAATTGGAAATCAGCATCACATTTGAGCGTTGTTAGAAATGAGTGGAAACACAGCGATTATTATCTTATACACATGAAATGTGAGTAAATGTCATTGGGCAGAGCTGTTTCAATACAAATCACAATCTATTCTGTACAAGTAACAATAAGCAAGTTCTCCAACTACATCGTCAGCCAGCTCCATCGCCTGAACGGATCCTGACGTGAATGACACATAATATTATATCCACTACTTAAAGAAATCAGTAAATTTCATGTTTTATATACAGGCAATGATAAATCTTGATTATCCACAGGAAGAAAGATCTGATTAATATCCTTTAGATGTCATAAGCATTTCTGCAGTTGTGATCATCAGAGACTGGAGTAATAATGGAGGCTATTAACTCTCACTAACAGAAAATAGAATGAAAAGCCCACAAATAATTGAAACAACTTAAGTCACAAGAGAAAGCAGATAGAGTTCTTCCTCAACGGTTCAGTTGCTGGATGCACCTTGACTCTGAGCCACAAACTGAGAGAAGATCCCACTTTTAATCTTCAGTTTGTGCTGAGTTAGTCGATCTCAGTCGTAAGACAGTGGAGTTACCAAGATTTGCCTCGTGCATGTGCATCGACACCAGGTAGTGATGGGATTGAGCTTTTCTATGATTGCCTCCATGCTCGCAAATCCTGACAACATTCACTGTTCAAGTTTACATATGAAGAATGACCACTTGGGTAAGGTATCAGAAGACCATTACCATCTGTGGAACCAAAGCCCAATATGAGACATCATCTTCAGATTGTTGGAATAGAAAGGGGGGGAAATGGGGGGAGGTGGGGGGCGGGGAATTGAATGATTGAAAAATAAAAGACAAACAACTAATAATCAGGGAGTAGTTTCAAGGCTCTATTCCAATTGCAGTGTGGAGACAACATCATCTGAGCATTGATTAGATTACAGCTTTCAGATTGTCCAAGTGCCCATTATTCTCTAGGTAATGAACAAAAACTATTGTATTTCTCAGCTACTACCAGTAATGTTATCAGCTACAAAATTGTAATGAACCACAGAATGAAAAATATATAACAAATGAACATAATACAACATGTCGGCACACAACATACCCACCTTAACCACGTGGTCATTCTTCATAAGTGATCCTTAATAATGGGGTTTGGCAGGCTATTGGACTATAGGGAGTATCATGGTCACTCAATTCTGTCTTAATTGGACATCCACACATGATCACTTTCTACTGGGGTCATTGAAAAGGGAGGATTTTATTCTCCTCTTACTAGCCTGGGATCTGAGGCTAATCAGTAATCCGAGCCTTGAAATTACTGTGTGCAAATCAAGTGCGTTAATTTTAATGCAGTTGCTGATCCAAATTGTTGGGTAATGATGCTAGTCTGGGTTATTGTCCTTTGTCGGATTTGGGTTCGGAATACTATTGTTTGGTTTATCTTCTTTCCTCCTCCCACGAATAATTCACTCAGTTCACTGTGGATTTTAAGACAGTAACCTGTTGCCACTTCACATATTGGTCCAAATGTGCCTTTTACGCAAATATACTACCTTATGTTTAAAGTCACTCTAAGTGATTGCGGCAGCGATTTTGTAATGCCCCAGTATCCCATGATGCAGTGGTCTTTGTAATCCTGAACATCAAAGACTTTACACATGTCACAGTGTATTAACAAAGAAAGCAAAGCAAATCATTGACATTAGTAAAATGGTGTAATACTGCACCCAAAACATCCAGCCTTTCCTCATATAATGATGACAGATCCAGTTCACATTGTTGCTAAAGCCCAGACCACTTCACGCTGTATTCATAGTTTAGAAGTTCACGGCACAAAGCTTGACTGTAACCATGACTTTCTGCAGATAGACACACAATTCACTTGAACTGCTTCAAGTACAGACATGCCTCTGAATATAGGAAGAACACTGAGTTCAACGCACGTTGCGGAACCAACCAGGGAGCAGGCTATCTTAGATCTGGTACTGTGTAATGAGGCAGGGTTAATAAATGATCTCATAGTAAAAGATCCTCTAGGAATGAGTGACCATAACATGGTTGAATTTCAAATTCAGTTGGAGGGTGAGAAAGTTGGTTCTCAAACCAGGGTCCTAAGCTTAAATAAAGGAGACTACAAAGGTATGAGGGCAGAATTGGCTAAAGTGGACTGGGAAAATAGACTAAAGTATGGGACGGTTGATGAGCAGTGGCAGACATTTAAGGAGATATTTCATAACACGGAACAAAAATACATCCCAATGAGAAGGAAAGACTGTAAGAGAAGGGATAACCACCCATGGCTAACTAAGGAAATAAGGGGTGGTATCAAATTGAAAACAAGGGCATACAATGTGACCAAGACTAGTGGGAGGTCAGAGGATTGGGAAATTTTTGTAAAGGCCAGCAAAGAACAACTAAAAAAATGATAAAGAGAGGGAAGATAAATTATGAAAGCAAACTAGCACGAAATATAAAAACAGATAGTAAGAGTTTCTACAGGTACATAAAAAGGAAAAGATTGGCTAACGTAAATGTTGGTCCCCTGGAGGATGAGACTGGGGAATTAATAATGGAGAACAGGGAAATGGCAGAGACGTTGAACAAATATTTTGTATCGGTCTTCACGGTAGAAGACACTAAAAACGTCCCAATAGTGGATAATCAAGGGACTAAAGGGAGGGAGAAACTTAATACAATCACTTTCACTAATGAAGTAGTACTCGGTAAAATAATGGGACTAAAGGCAGACAAGTCCCCTGGACCTGATGGCTTGTATCCTAGGGTCTTAAAAGAAGTGGCTGCAGAGATAGTGGATGCATTGGTTGTAATCTACCAAAATTCCCTGGATTCTGGCGTGGTCCCAGCAATTGGAAAACCGCAAACTTAACTCCCCTATTTAAAAAAGGAAGCAGATAAAAAGCAGGAAATTATAGACCAGTTAGCTTAACATCATTGGGAAAATGTGGGAGTTCATTATTAAGGAAGCAGAAGCGGGACATTTGGAAAAGCATGATTCAATAAAGCAGAGTCAGCATGGTCTTATGAAAGGGAAATCATGTTTGACAAGTTTTCTGGAGTTCATTGAGGATGTAACGAGCAGGGTGGATAAGGGGGAGCCAGTGGATGTGGTATATTTGGATTTTCAGAAGGCATTCGATAAGGTGCCACATAAGAGTTACTGCACAAGATAAAAGCTCACGGGTTTGTGGGTAATATATTATCATGGATTGAGGATTGGCTAACTAACAGAAACTAGAGTCGGGATAAATGGGTCACTTTCCAGTTGGCAAACAGTGAGTAGTGGGGTGCCGCAGGGATTGGTGCTGGGTCCTCAACTATTTACAATCTATATTAATGATTTGGATGAAGGGACCAAGTGTAATTTTGCCAAATTTGCTGAAGATACAAAGATAGGTGGGAAAGCAAATTGTGAGGAGGACACAAAAAACCTGCAAAGAGATATAGACAGGCTAAGTGAATGGGCAAAAATTTGGCAGATGGAGTACAATGTGGGAAAATGTGAAGTTATCCACTTTGGCAGAAATAATAGAAAAGCAAATTACAATTTAAATGGAGAAAAATTGCAAAGTGCTGCAGTACAGTTGGAGTTCAGAAGAATGAGAGGGGATCTCATAGAAACATTTAAAATTCTGACGGGTTTAGACAGGTTAGATGCAGGAAGAATGTTCCCAATGTTGGGGAAGTCCAGAACCAGGGGTCACAGTCTAAGGATAAGGGGTAAGCCATTTAGGACCGAGATGAGGAGAAACTTCTTCACCCAGAGAGTGGTGAACCTGTGGAATTCTCTACCACAGAAAGTAGTTGAGGCCAATTCACTAAATATATTCAAAAAGGAGTTAGATGTAGTTCTTACTACTAGGGGGATTAAGGGGTATGGCGAGAAAGCAGGAATACGGTACTGAAGTTGCATGTTCAGCCATGAACTCATTGAATGGTGGTGCAGGCTCGAAGGGCTGAATGGCCTACTCCTGCACCTAGTTTTTATGTTTCTATGTTTCTACCTGGAGGTCCTTGTGCATGAAACACAAAAAGTTAGTATGCGGATACAGAAAGTAATCAGGAAGGCAAATGGACTGTTGGCCTTTATTGCAAGGGGGATACAGTATAAAAACAGAAAAGACTTGCTATAACTGTACAGGCTATTGGTGAGGCCACAGTTGGAGTACTGCATACAGTTTTGGTCTCCTTATTTAAGGAAAGATATACTTGCATTGGAGGCTGTTCAGAGAAGGTTCACTAGGTTGATTCTGGAGATGAGGGGGTTGACTTATGAAGATAGGTTGAGTAGGTTGGGCCTATACACATTGGAGTACAGAAGAACAAGAGGTGATCTTATCAAAACTTATAAGATAATGAGGGGGCAAGACAAGGTGGATGCAGAGAGGATATTTCCATTCATAGGGGAAACTAAAACTAGGGGACATAGTCTTAAAATAAGGGGCCACCCATTTGAAACTGAGATGAGGAGGAATTTCTTCTCTCAGAGGGTTGTAAATCTGTGGCATTTTCTGCCCCAGAGAGCTGTGGAGGCTGGGTTATTGAATATATTTAAGGCGGAGATAGATAGATTTTTGAGCGATAAGGGAATAAAGAGTTATGGGGAGCAGGCAGGGAAGTGGAGCTGAGTCCATTATCAGATCAGTCATGATCTTATTAAATGACGGAGCAGACTCGAGGGGCCAGGTGGCCTACTCCTGCTCCTATTTCTTATATTCTTATGTGCTTGGTGGTGAGATTACGCTGGAAGTGGTTGAAATGGCGGAGGATGATCCATTGCATGTGAAGCTTGTGGGGTGAAAGTTGAGGACAATGGGAACCCTATTGTGGTTCTGGGAGGGAGGGGAAGGTGCAGAAGTGTGGGAAATGGAACAGACACGGTCAAGGGCCATGTCAACTATGATAGAGGGGAATCCTCGGTTGAGGGAAAATGAAGACATATCGGAAGCACTAGTAAGGAAGATGGCATTGTTAGAGCAGATGCGATGGAGTTGGAGAAACTGGGAGAATGGAATGGAGTCCTTGCAGGAAGCGAGGTGGGAGGAAGTGTAGTCCAGGTAGCTGTGGGAGTCAGTGGACTTATATTGGAAGTTAGTCGATAACCTGTCCCCAGAAATGGAGATAGAGAAGTCGAGGAAGGGAAGGGAAGAGTTAGAGATGGACCATGTGGGTGGAAAGTAGAAGCAAAGAGAATGAAATTTTCTAGTTCAGGGCGAGAGCTGAAAACGGCACCAATACAGTCGAGTCGATACATATACCACCGGAAAAAGAGGTGCGGGAGGGGACCTGAGTAGAATTGGAAGAAAGAATGTTCCACATATCCCATGGAAAGGCAGGCTTAGCTGGGGCCCATAAGGGTTGTCATAACAATAGCTTTAATTTGGAGGAAGTGAGTGGAGTCAAAGGAGAAGTTGTACAATGTGAGAACAAGTTTAGCCAGGTAGAGGAGAGTGGTGGTGGATGGGAACTGGTTGGGCCTCTGTTCGAGGAAGAAGCGGAGTGCTCTCAGGTGGGGTATGGAAGTGTAGAGGAATTGGATGTCCATGTTGAAAAGGAGATGGTTGGGGCCGGGAAACTGGAAACTGTTAAAGTGGAGGAGGGTGTCGGAAGAGTCACGGATGTAGATGGGAAGAGACTGGACAAGGGGAGAAAAGAGAGAGTTGAGATCGGAAGAAATGATGGGTCTACCAAGCAGTCCTGTTTGTGGATCTTGGGAAGGAGGTAGAAGCGGGCTGTGCAGGGTTGGGGAACTATGAGGCTGGCGGCCATGGAGGAAAGATCCCCAGAAGAGATGAGGTCAGTG
The DNA here is from genome assembly GCF_044704955.1 of Pristiophorus japonicus. NCBI lineage: Eukaryota > Metazoa > Chordata > Chondrichthyes > Pristiophoridae > Pristiophorus > Pristiophorus japonicus. Next base: position 186,226,236 of record NC_091988.1, on the reverse strand, counting down.
GCAGTCTTGGAAACGATGGCTTGATGTTCGGTGGTGGGGTCATGGTCCAGGGGAAGGTAGGAGGAGGTGTCAGAGGGTTGGCATTCAGCTTCTGCAAGGTAGAGGTCAGTTCGTCAAACAACCACAGCGCCACCCTGGATTACTAGTCCAGTAACATAACCACTACGCTACCCAGAACCTGCTCTATAACCAGTCAGTCGGAGTGGTACAAGACTGTCCCACGTGATATACCTTCTGAATCTCTCTCCAGTAAGGAATTGTCTAATCTCTCTTGGCTACACCTGACACCATGAACTTCCTGTGAGTGGAACTGTGAAGACAAGTCTACATCTCATCACTCCAGTGCACTGCAATAACACACAGCCTTGCTGCGCCAAAATTATTTCATGAAAGTGGCACATCAGAAGAATTGTAATCCCTCCCTGTCCTATTGAACTATAGCGAGTACTATTACAGGAATTATTTCATGCTATGTTGCATGAATGACACACATACCTATCCATCAACATAATCCATTTTAGTCAAACCTACACAGATAGGTTTACTCTGGTGAAGTGGACAACAGACCTTTGAGTAGGACCCAAGTGGAAACAACTGAGGCTCAAATCCTGCACTGACCAGTTGTGATCTCGTCTTACTGCCTGGCTCCCCAGCTGCTGCTTTCTTTGAAGTTGCAGCCATTTCACTTTGTTCTAACTTATTGCTCAGATCAGATGGGCCTCTGTTTCATTAAACCAGGGCTAAAACATGAACAAAGCATGTACAGGTGCTCCATTCAAACTCCGAGTCTGCTTGGCTACCATCCAAAAAAACTTAAGAGCTTCATTTAACATTACCACAAAGTGTGCAGTTCTGCATTCCAAGGGCTTAAAGTAAGACTGTATATAAATATAAGTCTGTCTGCGCGGGTAAACACTACGGGTGGACATACCGCCCACAGATCGCTGAGAACTGGAAGTTTCATGGAAAAACAGCTGCATACCCGGCGGGACTTCAGTAACTGACCTACCGGCGAGCGGTATGCGCACCGTCCGCCGACACTGAAGACTCGACATACCACCGAAAACTCCAACATTGGTCACTCACTGCCGATGTACCACCCTGAAGCATACCGTTGTGGAAAACGGGCTTTTATGCTGAGTTAAGTGGGTGGTAGCGCGCGGTGCGTTCATTTGGACATCGGGAGAAGCAGCAACATTTGGAGATTAGCATTGGAGCAGAGGCACAGCTGTTGTATTCACAGGAAAAACGTCAATTTTAAAGGAAAGGCGGCTTTTTGGAGGGTAAGAAGGATTTCTGGAGGTTATTTTGTTTGGGAAATCCTGAAAAATCGGGAACACCAGGGAGAAGCTGCATTTGGAGGAGAACACTGAAGTTGGAGTAAGTGGCTTTAAATAGTCAGTTTAAAACAAAGAAGGCTTTTTGGAGTGCAGCAGCAGCTTTCGAGTGCTTCACTGCTCCTTCTCACTGTCTCTCCTCACTGACACTCTGCGCATGCGCAGGTGATCCTTGGAGGAGGCCATTCAGTCTGTGCCAGTTCTTTGGTAGAGCTATCCAATTAATCCCACTCCCCTGCTCTTTCTTCATAGTCCTGTATTTTTTTTTCCCTTCAAGTATTTATCCAATTCTCTTTGTATTGAATCTGCTTCCACCACCCTTTCAGGCAGTGCATTCCAGATCACAGCAACTCGCTGCGTAAAAAGATGTTTCCCCATGTCGCCTCTGGTTCTTTTGCCAATCACCTTAAATCTGTGCCCTCTGGTTACCGACCCTTCTGCCACTGGAAACTATTTATCCAACTGCACATTCAGCAGGTGGAAACCTTTTGCGGTTGTGGTACATCTCAGCATTTAGAGGCGATGCCCGCAAAGCCACGCGTGTGCAATCGATAGCGCCCTGCCTCATGGGGAAACCCATTATCTGGGCAAAGCCAGATACAGGCTCTGTCTGCTTCTCTCTGACCATTCCCGTCTCCTGGTATAAAGAGTGTCTGACACCTCGCTAAACTGTGGGATGTTACAGATTTCGCCTGCTTCAGCCTGGTGGGGTCCCGACGGGAAAGAAATTCAGGGCCACAGTCACCTTCATAGCCACTGGTAACACCGTCCTTGCCCTGGAGTGAGGCTGCAGATCTGGTTGCAAGAGGCGGCAGAGTTCTGTGAGCATCACCTTCGTAAAGCACAGACACCTCACACATTGTTCTTGGCTCAGGCTGAGGTAAGAGAATTGCTCGAGAGAGAGAGAGAGAGAGAGAGAGAGAGAATTACCCTCGGTAGGAAAGGCCTCCTGTTGCGAGCCCTTTTTTCCCCTCCTCCACCTTCCTCCGCGAGCAGCTTGTCCTCTTCTTTGCTGCCTCTGCTCCCTCTCCCTATCTGAAAGCCAGGGGGGTTGACAACTAGACCACCTATCACTGGGAGCAAATGCTCTGACCAGAACCCTTTAAGTCAGAAGCAAGCCCTTCTCCACTTGCAGCACCACTCCCCATCACCTCACCTAATTTAAACAACGTTAGAAAGTTCCAAACTGTTTCACAAACTTACGCAGAGTCAGGAGAAATCAATCAGCAATTAACCTTGGAGTGTTTGCTGATCCCTTTAAATATCACTGTTTGGGGGGAGGTCCTTGCTGATGCTGAACACATGTTCAGCTGTGTGAGGTTAACACAGTGAATCAGCTCCAGCGATGATGATGGAAATGGCAATGCTGGTAACGCTAGTGTCACTATCTGCACACTCTGCATACTTCTGGCGCACGCTCCTAATGCCTACCTTACCGCCCTCACCAAGATGGCGTCCGGTGCGGCATGCAACGGAAGTGTGCACACGTAGCGCAGACGCCATTTACAGCACAAAATGGCATCCGTAGCGCCGAAAAATCGGGCGCTACAGAGCTGAATTTGGCAGCCCATGGTTCTTCAAGCTTAACTGTTTTGCTTCAATTTTCAACCATTGTTTGGATATAAAAGACCTGCCAGTAACAAACAGGGCAGATACAGTCTTTTGACTTTCTCAGTCTTAGGCCAAATATCTGACATTAGGAATGACATTCATGCTTGGTAAAGGAAGCACGACTCATTTAATATTAGTTATGCTTCAGCTACACTTTCAGAAATAACATGGTCTAATTGAATTGCCGTATAAATTGGAAAAATTTGATTGCTGTTTTCTTTGAAAATGCAGTACCCCATATTACTATGATGTAGTTAGTACTTAAACTCATTTATTACATTACATGGCCTGCAGGATATTAAAGTAGAATCGATTCTGTTAGCTAAAAAGAAAGAAAACAATTTGACGTTGGTCAAATAGTTACCCGACAATAGTCAAACTTCAGGTTCCAATATTTTGCTGTAAATGCATTGGTTATGTTGTTATTTTTCTTTAAAATCTTTTTACCTTTGGCTCTCATATCTTCGCGCACTAGTGTGAGTGAGCCCGAACTCCCCATTGTCTTGAAGAATGTCTATCCTTACTGTCATGTATTCAACCAGCATTGTAACCCATGTATAAACTGACCTAAGTTGTACACCGTGAGAACACTGACCACTAGGTGGGAGACACTCCTAACCTGGACCTTCAGGTATAAAAGGGGAAGCTCCACCCACCTTCATCACTTGAGTGCTAAGGAATAAAGGACAGGTCACAGACTGACCTTCTCTCAAGCATGGGCCTCGTGTGCATTTATACTGTGTAGTAAGGACGTATCAATGGCGACAAGAAACTGGGATTTAAACCACGCGAGCATGGCCACTAGCAGAACAGACGAGAGAGGTACTGTGTTAAGGAATGGTTGGGACAGAGATTCAACATTGTTAAAGCAGCACACAGTTCTCCAGGCAGACAAGGGCAGTCAGGCATGCCCCAACATGTAGTCAAACCCAGAGGGGGAGCTCGACAGAGACAATGGCAAGCTGAACAGCGATTCACGCCATTGCAAGGGACAATGCGGCCAGTAATGGGGCCATCAACACCTGTTAATGGTGCACTCAAGGACAATAACAGGGGCAGTCAGGGACAATCGACTGGCAAGGGACCTTTTGTTTCAAACCGCAACTCATGCTAGAGGCGTGGAGGCATATGTTCAGCCGGAGTTTGCAGAGATGAGCAAAATACCTGCAGAAATTGCAGAAATGGACACTGGGGGAAATCGCTGGCAGCTGAAGTTCAGCGAGTTCATGTGGAGCACGTATACAGTTCATACACCAGGACGCCACCGATAATGATGAAAGTGCTCCTCAATGGCATCCCAGTATCAATGGAGTTAGACACGGGGGCCAGCCAGTCCCTGATGGGTATCAAACAGTTCGAAAAGTTGTGGGCATCCAAGGCCAGGAGGCCAAAATTATCGCCGATTGACGCACAGCTACGGACTTACACAAAGCAGATCATTCCGGTGCTAGGCAGCGCCACGGTAGTCGTGACCCACAAAGATTCGGAGAACAGGTTGCCACTCTGGATTGTCCCAGGGGACGGTCCCGCACTACTGGGGAGGAGTCGGCTTGCTGTCATGAACTGGAAATGGGGTGATGTCAATGCAATTTCCTCTGTGGAGCGAGTATCATGCTCACAGGTCCTGGACAAATTTGACTCATTATTTCAACCCGGCTTTGGCACTTTCATGGGGGCCAAGGTAGTGATTCACATAAACCCGGACGCCAGACCAGTACACCACAAGGCCAGAGCGGTGCCGTACGTGATGCGGGAAAAAATAGAAGGCGAATTGGACTGCCTGTTGAGGGAAGGCATCATCTCGCCAGTCGAATTCAGTGACTGGGTGAGCCCGATTGTGCCGGTGCTCAAATCGGATGGGTCGGTCAGGATATGTGGCGATTACAAGGCCACCATCAATCGGGTGTCACTCCAAGACCAGTACCCGGTACCGAGAGCGGAGGACCTCTTTGCAACGCTATCCGGTGGCAAACTTTTTTCAAAATTGGACCTGACCTCAGCTTACATGACCCAGGAGCTGGCGAGTGAGTCGAAGAAGCTGACCACCATCACGACACACAAGGGGTTGTTTGAGTACAACAGATGTCCGTTCGGGATTCGCTCGGCCGCCGCGATCTTCCAACGAAATATGGAAAGCCTCCTCAAGTCGATTCCAGGGACGGTAGTTTTTCAGGACGACATCCTCATTACGGGTTACAATACTGAAGAACACCTCCACAACCTGGAGGAGGTGCTACGCAGACTGGACCGGGTAGGTCTGCGACTGAAAAAGGCGAAGTGCGTCTTCCTAGCTCCAGAGGTAGAATTCCTGGGGATGAGGGTAGCAGCAGACGGGATCAGCCCTACTGCATCCAAGACGGAAGCGATCCAGAGAGCACCCAGACCCCGTAACATGATGGAGCTGCGTTCGTTCCTGGGGCTCCTGAACTATTTTGGTAACTTTCTTCCCAAATTGAGCACGCTGCTAGAGCCGCTACACGTGCTCCTACGCAAAGGTCGCGAATGGGTCTGGGGGGACAGCCAGGAAAGGGCTTTTAATAGAGCACGCAATTTGTTATGTTCCAACAATCTGTTAACACTATATGACCCATGTAAGAAACTTGTGTTAACGTGCGATGCGTCGTCCTATGGTGTCGGGTGTGTGTTGCAGCATGTCAATGCCAAGGGTCAGTTACAGCCGGTAGCTTATGCCTCCAGGAGTCTGTCCCAGGCAGAAAGGGGCTACGGGATGGTAGAAAAGGAGGCGCTCGCATGTGTATATGCGGTAAAGAAAATGCACCAGTACCTGTTTGGCAGGAAATTTGAGCTGGAGACAGATCACAAACCCCTAATGTCCCTTTTGGCCGACAACAAGGCCATAAATGCAAACGCATCGGCCCGCATACAGAGGTGGGCACTCACGTTAGCTGCCTATGACTACACAATTCGGCACAGACCGGGCACCGAAAACTGCGCCGATGCACTCAGCAGGCTCCCACTAGCCACCACTGAGGGGGCTACCGAGCATGGTGCTGAGATGGTCATGGCTGTTGAAGCTTTCGGAAGCGAAGGCTCACCCGTGACAGCCCGTCAGATTTTAAAGTCTGGACAAATAGAGACCCGCTATTGTCTCTAGTCAAGAAATATGTCCTAAATGGGGACTGGGCAGCCACGTACAGGGCATGCCCTGAGAAATTTAAACCATTTCACAGGCGCAAGGATGAACTCTCGATTCAGGCCGATTGCCTACTGTGGGGAAACCGCGTAGTCATGCCCCAGATGGGCAGAGAGGTGTTCATCAGAGAACTCCACAATGGGCACCTGGGCATTGTCACGATGAAGGCAATTACCAGGTCACACGTTTGGTGGCCAGGGATAGACGCAGATCTGGAACTTTGTGTTCGCAGGTGCAACACGTGTGCCCAGCTGGGCCATGCGCCCAGGGAAGCCTCCCTTAGCCCCTGGTCATGGCCCGCCAAGCCTTGGTCACGCATCCATGTGGACTACGCAGGTCCTTTCATGGGGAAAATGTTTTTGGTTGTAGTAGATGCCTACTCCAAATGGATCGAGTGTGACATTTTAAATTCAAGCACATCCTCTGCCACGGTAGAAAGTCTTCAGGCAATGTTCGCCGCCCATGGTCTACCGGACGTCTTGATCAGCGACAATGGCGCGTGCTTCACAAGCACTGAATTCCAGGACTTCATAGCAGGCAATGGAATTAACCATGTTAGAACGGCACTGTTCAAGCCGGCCTCAAACGGCCAGGCAGAACGAGCAGTGCAGATAATCAAACAGGGGATGCTCAGATTCCAAGGGGGTTCCCTACAAACCTGCTTATCACGCCTCCTGTTGGCCTATAGATCCCAACCACACTCGCTCACAGGGGTTCCACCCGCAGAGCTACTAATGAAAAGGACGCTCAAAACCCGATTATCCCTTATACACCCCACCATGAAAGAAATTGTCGAGAGCAGGCGCCAGTCACAATATCACTACCATGACAGGAATGCGAGGGCGCGATGTATTGATGTAAATGATCCTGTTTTTGTCCTCAACTACGCTGCAGGGCCCAAATGGCTCGCAAGCACTGTGGTTGCCAAAGAGGAAAATAGGATTCTGGTAGTTAAACTTACCAATGGACAAATCTGCCGCAAACACGTGGATCAAACAAAAAGGAGGTTCAGCAGAGGAAGAACACGATATAGAGTTCACTCCACCACAGGTGACCAAACACCGGAACCAAAGGGAGGAGAGCCCAATCACTGTGGGCAGTCCGGACAGGCCTGAGGCACTGAAAACAGCAGACACTCAGGCCAGCGCCCAACAACCAGAGCCCCAACTCAGGCGCTCTACAAGGGAGCGTAAACCACCAGAGAGACTCAACCTGTGATCCCAATAAGACTTTGGGGGGGAGGTGATGTCATGTATTCAACCAGCATTGTAAACCATGTATAAACTGACCTAAGTTGTACACCGTGAGAACACTGACCACTAGGTGGGAAACACTCCTAACCTGGACCTTCAGGTATAAAAGGGGAAGCTCCACCCACCTTCATCACTTGAGTGCTAAGGAATAAAGGACAGGTCACAGACTGACCTTCTCTCAAGCATGGGCCTCATGTGCATTTATACTGTGTAGTAAGGACGTATCACTTACCTTGAGATCGAAGTAAGCTTACAGTAATGTGCCTGGGAAAATGAACAGTAAAACCTGACTGGTTATTGCTTTTAGCTATACTGACTTATCCTATGTCCCTATAAAATTTTACCCTAGTCTTTGAAAGTAATAGTGATTGAATTTTAAAATATCAAGCAAATTTATTTTTATACAAGATGAACAATCACATAACTAACAGTCAATGATGTCCAGTAGACACTCTTCCAACAGACGCCTCGAGTGGACAAAATAACAAAATAACTCCAAGAATCTACAAATAATACACATTGGGGATTATTTTCACCTTCACCACCTGGGTAGTTATACAGTGGAGTGAATCCCCCATCAGTTATATAACTTTTCCGTGTTCACCTCATCGCTTTCAATGGGATGAAAATTGGACACATTCTGTAAGGGGTAGACATTCCTCTCTGCCACATTACTGCCCAGATGGTGAAGGTGAAATAACTTCTGGTGATCTTTTCCCTGAATTTCTTAGCACTGTGGGAGCCTAACTAATCTACACTGTTTCTTGGAAATTCAAACCAATTTCTCTCTCTCACACACAAGTTTCAAACTGATTGGCTCATTTCAACTGGACTCCTCAAACAGATTCTTTATTTTGAGCAGAGGGTTCCTTTCTAAATTCTGGAACATCTTAGACTTTGACTATCTCACCACTCAGATTTAAAAATGAGCTGCCAGTTATGTAGAAATGGAACCAATCACACAGCATTATTTAAGTTTGAACTATTTCTCTCTCCGACCTGTAACTAGTCATTAGAATCATAGGCAGTCCCTCAAAATCTAGGAAGACTTGCTTCCACTCCTAAAGTGAGTTCTTTGGTGGCTGAACAGTCCAACAGGAGAGCCACAGACCCTGTCACAGGTGGGACAGATATTCGTCGGGGGAAGTGGGGTGTGGCACTGATTTACCACATGCTCCTTCTGCTGCCTGCGCCTGACCTCTTCATGCTCGCAGCGTTGAGACTCGAAGAGCTCAACGCCCTCCCGGATGCACTTTCTCCACCTAGGGTGGTCTTCGGCCAGGGTCTCCCAGGCATCAGTGGTAATGTCGCACCTCACCAGGGAGGCTTTGAGGGTGTCCTTGTACCGTTTCTGCTGCCCACCTTTGGCTCGTTTGCCATGAAGGAGCTCCGCATATAGCAGTTGTTTCGGGAGACTCGTGTCTGGCATGCGAACTAAGTGGCCTGCCCATGAAGCTGATCTAAAAGGGACAGAATTTTGAAATCAATTTTCTGGGGCATGGGGAGCCAATGGAACTTGGAGAGGACACGGAAGTTGTGCAGATGAAGGCACAGTTCGTACTGTTTTGAATGAGCCGTATCTTATAGCGGGTAGAGCCAGTTGGTCAGCTAGGAGAACATTAAAGGAGTTGAACAGCAAGGTGATGAAAGCATAGACTAAGATTTTGTTGACAACAGGAGTGAGGAAGCGGCAGAAGTGGGCAATACTGAGGCGATGGGGAAAAAGTGAAATTAGTGATGGTATGGGTGTGGGGGAGGAAAGTGAGTTTGGTATGCCAAGGTTCCATACCTCTTCTTTCAGCCTGAGGTGGCAGCCAGGAAGGTTGGTGGATTCAAGGGTGCAGACATGTAATGTGACAAAAAGGGCAGTTTCAGTTTTGCTGATCCAGTTCACGATATCGGATAGACAGTTGAAAAATTTAGGAATGGTCAAAGGATGAATGGAGGAGGCAGAGAGGTGGACCTCGCTGACATCAGCATAGATGTGGAATATGATTCTTTGCTTCTGGTTCATGCCACCAAGGAGTGGCATCTAATTAGTAAAGAGGTGCGGACAACAATAGACCATTGGAATGCACAAGATTTTGTGGGCAGAGGACAAGAAGCATTGTGACAGGAATGAGCCTAATTAAGCAAGACCAGTGCTGTGGAGGTAGACTGCAGAGTAGAGACATTGAAGAAAAGTAGAGTGGTTCATGGCGTCCAGTACAGCAAAGATATCAAGCAGGATTCGAAGTGATAGCGAGCCTTGGTCAGTGTGCAGGGAGTCGTTTGTGACCTTTTCTTAATACCAGCACTAGTGATGACATTACTAATCACGTCGGTGTGCATCTCTCTGTGCCAACACCGTGTCAAATGATATCCCTATAATACTACCAGTGTGACGATGCCCTTTTAATTCATACAAAATGGAAAAGCTGAGGTTTTCTGTTAGAGCTTGACCTAATAAAAAAGTATGTCTCTAAGTTTAGAATGCATTCTGCATTCGATGGCATGAAACATGATATTTAGAACGTTACAGTGCAGTCATGTTAAGACTAGAATACTGTCCTTTTATTGTTTGAAAGCGCAGTCACATACCATCTGTTATTAAATAGTTCTGAAATATGTTGACATTTAAGCACATTTATCTGTATTCATCTAATGACTGCTGTACAAAATATGGTATTTAAAATGGATGAGAAAGTGGGATTAAAAAGTATAGCTATAGATCCATTCTAATGGGGAATTGAAAACGATAATTTCTTTAATTATATTGTTTAAAGAGGGAATCTCACCACGAGTTGTTTCTGTGTAAACATAGGCAGTGAGTATCAGTGTGGGGCGATGTTCCCTCGAAATTATCCTTGTTGTGTGTGGCTTGCTTATTTCAAAGTCCGGTCCCTTTAAATTTCTGCGCATGCGCGGTATTTCAAAAGCTTGTGAGCGGCCTGCGCGGGACCTTGCAGATTACTCTGCGGCCACACACGCGAGCAGTTTAGAGGATGCGTTGGTGTGGGGCATTAGTTACCCATATCCTGTCATTATCCAATGTTCATATACATGTTTCACCCCCCTAGTGGGAGTCATTGGATAGGAATTGGTACAGAAGCCAAGGCTGTTTTTTCTCACATCTCCAGCGCAGAGCTTATGCAAAGGATGAACAGGAATTGTCCATTGAGCTTGTCCCGTTCAGTTATATTTCATTGAGCATCATGATCCTCAATGTTACCCTCCCCCCGCCCCCACTGCAGCCATGTAATCTCTTGGGAGGGACTAAAACCAGATTTTAAAAATGCTAGGCCGACTCAGGGATAAGAAATAATTCTGGGATATTCCTCAAACCGCTGAAAGTGAATAAAATGAGTTCTAGGAGACTACTGTGATCGTGAGTGACATCATAAGAACATAAGAAATAGGAGCAGGAGTAGGTCATATGGCCCCTCGAGCCTGCTCCGCCATTCAATACAATCATGGCTGATCCGATCATGGACTCAGGTCCACTTCCCTGCCCGCCCTCTTGCTGTACCTGCATACTAACCTTTTGTGTTTCATGCACAAGTACCCCAGGTCCTGCTATACTACAGCACTTTGAATATCGTTTAAGAAACTGTCTATCTCTGTCTTAAATTTATTCAATGTCCCAGCTTCCACAGCTCTCTGAGGCAGCAAATTCCACAGATTTACAAACTTCAGAAGAAATTTCTCCTCATCTCAGTTTTAAATGGACAGCCCCTTATTCTAAGATTATGCCCCCTAGTTCTAGTCTCCCCTATCTGTGGAAACATCCCCTCTGCATCCACCTTGTCAAGCCCCCTCATAATCTTATATGTTTCAATAAGATCACCTCTCATTCTTCTGAACTCCAATGAGTAGAGGCCCAACCTACTCAACCTTTCTTCATAAGTCAACCCCCTCATCCCCGGAATCAACCTAGTGAACCTTCTGTGAACTGCCTCCAAAACAAGTACATCCTTTCGTAAATATGGAAACCAAAACTGCACGCAGTATTCCAGGTGTGGCCTTACCAATACCCTGTATAACTGTAGCAAGACTTTTTTACTCCATCCCTTTTGCAATAAAGGCCAAGATTCCATTGGCTTTCCTGATCACTTGCTGTACCTGCATACTAACCTTTTGTGTTTCATGAACGAGTACCCCCAGATCCTGCTATACTGCAGGACTTTGCAATTTTCTCCATTTAAAAAATAACTTGCTCTTTGATTTTTTTCTGCCAAAGTGCATGACCTCACACTTTCCAACATTATACTCCATCTGCCAATTTTTTTCCCACTCACTTAGCCTGTCTATGTCCTTTTGCAGATTTTTTGTGTCTTCCTCACACATTGCTTTTCCTCCCATCTTTGTATCGTCAGCAAACTTGGCTACTTTATGCTTGGTCCTTTCTTCCAAGTCGTTAATATAGATTGTAAATAGTTGGGGTCCCAGCACTAATCCCTGCAGCACCCCACTAGTTACTGATTGCCAACCAGAAAATGAACCATTTATCCCGAACATGCCATTTACCATTTCTACAGTGATATTAACCATAGTCAGGACCTTATCCAGCTCCCTTTTGAATTATGCAGCAAATCTGCACTCACTGCACAAGCCCCCAAATTGTTCCAAAGGTCGATAATCCCGTGTAAAGATTAACCTCCTGACATCTGATTTTAGTTATGTAATTTGTTTATGGATTGAGGCCATCCATTCAACTGCCTCTGCTGCATCCCTCCTGTCACTTTCCCACCAAGACGTTTCACTTAGCGCTCCACTCCGCTCTTGGGCCGCTAAAAATTAATATCCCGGTTGGAGGCGGTAAACATTGCCCGGCGCTAAAGTTAGCAATGTGTCACCGCCTCAAACCGGGCTAAAGGACTTTTTAAATTAAGCATCAATCTAGTGGCCCTTATTGTAACTTTTGTTCAGGACTTCTGTATCACTCATTCTGTGAGGGGACTAAAACAGCACTAAAACACACTAAAATGGCACTAAAACACAGCATTCTAGATAAGGTCTAAACAATGTACTTTGGGGACGAAATTGCCCCGCTCTCCAATTGGAGGCGGTAACCTTCTGGGGTCGGGACATTTATCGCCCGGCCCAGAAGTTCCGCTTCCAGCACGGAATTCGGCCCTTCAGCCCCTCAATGGAGGCGGAACGCTATCGGAGGCGCACCGTGTCCTTGGAGGGGCGCTCCTGGGACGGTAGAGTGGTGCTGAGTCCAGCGCCCCACCGGCAACGTCAGTGCTATACGGGTTTCTGCGTAGTGCTGATGCGGCAGAATGCCCCTCCCCTTCAATTAAAGGGGAGGGCTGCTGCGCACTCTGCAGTCCCTTTGGTGGCCACCAGGGACGTCCTCGACCGGGCCAACTGCCCGGCACCCATAATGGAATGCCGGGCTGCAAAATGATGGATATACCCAGTAGGCCAGGCAGCATCCGTGGAGAGAGAGAAACAGAATTAATGTTTCAGGTGTGTGACCCTTAGTCAAAACTTTGGAAGAAGATCCAAAGATCAGTATTCAGATCGACCTGAACCATTCTTGATCTGAACTGCTCTCCTGATTATCTAAGAGTCTCATATACTCCCTTTTCCCATACAAAATAAACTTAACAAATATGTATCAGGACCTTCTTTAATGAATATAGTCAAAAATATCACTACAAATTAAAGTTTGGAGCTTTAATACAAAGTCCATCAAATTACAATGCTATTTAATGTGCTTTATGAAATTCCTTTGCCTGCTATTTTAACAGAGCAATTTTTTTTAGCATCTCCATTAAGATTTCAAACAGATATGTTCAATGCTCGTACACTGATATTACGCAGCATAATTTCAAGGCCAACACACAATGCAGAAAACATTACTACTATGGATCATATTTTAAGGTATTTGGCAAAAGAAAAAAACTTTTTTACGCAGCGAGTGGTTAGGATCTGGAATGCGCTGCCTGAAATGGTGGTGGAGACAGACTCAATCATGGCTGTCAAAAGGAAGCTGGAAAAGTACTTGAATAGAAAAGAAAATTGCAGAGCTACGGGGAAAGGGTGGGGGAGTGGGACTAGTCGAAGTGCTCTTGCGAGGAACTGGCATGGGCTCAACGGGCCGAATGGCCTCCTTCTGTTCTGTAACCATTCTGTGATTCGATGATATTTTTACATTCGATCACAATGGATTGAAAATGTGGTTTTAGAAAACTGAGAGCAAGTATGCAACTGATCAGTTTGAAACTGTGACAGGTCAAACTCCCTGTTTCAGTGACAGGAGAGAAATGAGCTTGTGAGACAGGAGTAAATGTGGGCCTCCGATGTGAATTGAGATTGATGCCATGGGAGTCTAAGCATTCTTTACACAGAAGCTATGATTTACTGGTGGCATCATTTACCCTTAATTACTGACAGACCTACCCGATTATCATTGGTTGGCTGAAGCTGAATTTTTAACTTGCCGCAATATATCCATTGGCTCTATTGGAACAAATGGACCTTCTTAAGAAAAACAATATGCCTGAAAGATATGCCTCGTTGCATTGTCTTGGAGTTTGGCCCCTCCTGAGGCAGCTCAGAAAACAAGTTCTGTTTACATTATCAGATGCCTTCCATTGTGTCTGTTACATGATAGAGGTCTGGGCCACATGAACTCTCTCTCGAAAACTTGGAAATTGTCAGAGATTAAAGGCCTGACCAGGAAAGCGTGGAATCTTGATTTTACGGAAAATTGGGGAAAAAAATTAAAAGGTTATTGCACAATGCTTGGACTGAAGTAAAAAGGACATTGTGCTTATAAAAAGATGTCTAGTAATCCTTTTTTATTCATTTGTTTGAAAGGAGAGCTGCAAGATCCATACATGATTTACATCACCATGACAACGCGTGCAAGTGACATAACGATAGCTTTGATGCAACTTGTGTCACCATGGGAGATTTCCTCTCATCACTATCGCTGATCATTTTCTGGGTGTTCTCCCGATTGGCAGCTGTAACTTCAGCAGAAGATTGGCAGAGTCCCGTCTGCGAGGTATATCTGGGGTTTCCACCGAAGATACGGGGGTTAAACGAGAGAACCCCCCAAGTAAATTCCTGGTGTATGTTTAGCAAAACAAGAAGTTAAGAAAATCCAGTGAGGAAAGGTTATTCAGCCCATCAACCTGATTTCATCCAGATCCCATTTAATCATATGGACGCTCCTTCCCGACACCACCAAAAGTGTATAAAGCTTTTGGAACTTCGGTGCAGTGCTTAGTGAGTGCTGCACTGTCAGTGGTGCCGTCTTTCGGATTAAATATTAAACCAAAGCCCCGTCCGCCCTCTCAGGTGAATGTAAAAGATCCCATGGCAATATTCAGAGAAGCACAGGGAATTCTCCCCAGTGTCTTGGCCAATATTGGTCCTTCAATCAACATCAGTAAAAACAGATCATCTGGTCATTATCTCATTGCTCTTTGTGGGAGCTTGCTGTGCGCAAATTGGCTGTCGTGTTCCTTAGATTACAACAGTGACTACACTTCAAAAAGTACTTCATTAGTTTTAAAGCACTTTGGACGTCCTGAGATCGTGAAAGGCGTTATATAAATACAACTTTCGTATTTTGCTTTTTAACACATATTGGGTATGGTAGCATAGTGGTTATGTCACTGGACCTGTAACCCAGAGGGTTGAACTAATAATCCAGAAATACCGAGTTAAAATCCCATCACAGCAGTTGGGGAATTTAAATTCAGTTCATTAAATAAATCTAGAATAAAAAGCTAGTATTAGTAACGGTCACCAGGTGAGTGTCGTAAAAACCCATCTGGTTCACTAAAAGTCATTTAGGGAAGGAAGTCTGCCACCTGACCCGGTCTGGCCTATGTGTGACTCCAGACCCACAGCAATGTGGTTGACTCTTAACTGCCCTCTGAAATGGCCGAGCAAGCCACCAAGACTACTCATCGCCACCTTCTCATGGGCAATAAATGCTGGCCTTGCTGGTGATGCCCACATCTCATGAACAAAAAGATTAAAAAAAGAATCTCACGAGAACTGGTGAACAAAGAAAGCCTTCCTGTTATAGTTACAGTCTTTCTAACAAGTAGCAACCAGAGTTATGAGTTTGTAAACAAAAGAAAAATGGGCAGCTCCATTTCATGATTATTGTGCCCCTTTAAGAGCAGCAATATTCACTCTTTAATCTAAAAATAAGACATTTTGCTAAAAATGGCAGTAAGCTCGACAGTGATATGGTTAGAATGCTTACATCACACCAGTTAATGTGTGTGAAACCCACTGATTGATGTGTGCATTGGACCATACTATCATGTAACTACATGTAACATGTAACATGGACATGCACTACCATGTAACAAGACACTGATGGGCAGAGTGATTAGGACGGGAAGGAAGATAGCCCCCAGCAACACACTGGGCAAGAAGGTCAGTGAGAGAGGAGGATGGGTAGGAGGTAACGTAGAGGTAACTACCTATCTCATAAAAGGGACTGTGGTTAAATGGAGACCTGGAACAAGTTAGGTGGATGGCATCTGAAGCAGTAGCTGAGACTGAAGAAGATGGAGAGGAAAGGTGAGGTGTAATGCACAAATCCATAATAACTAATATTGCTACATTTGGATAAATATCTGGAGAAAAAGTTGCAGGGATATGAGGAAAGAGCCAGGTAGTGGGACTAAGTGGATCGTTCTTCGAAAGAGCCGGCACAGACTTGATGGGCTGACTGGCCTCCTTCTGTGCTGTACTATTCTATGATTCATAACCATGCAAATGAATGCACTGGGGCTGAAGGACTCCACAATATATTCTGCCCAACAGAGAGCTTATGGTGATCATAGGGGGTCGAAAGTTTTTTTTCTAAGTTTCAAAGGAAGCAAATATTATCAGATGAACCTTCCCAGCAACAAAGCATTGTCCTGACGTGGTGTTTTCTTGCTCTTGTTATTTTTTGCCCTTTTGGTGTAACTTTCATAAAAGAAGCAACGGCAAATGATTACGGCTATGCGTGACATCCTTTGATGCTATCCCCATATCAGGTGTCTGCGACCATGTTGTGTCTGCACAGTTGTAAGAAGCTACGATCCAGGTGGTCCAAACCAGCTTTAAGCCTCTTTGAAATAGCGTCACAGCTTTAGTATGAATTAGAAGAGAAACGACAGAACACAGATATAATCTATAAAGGCCCAGTGCACAACGAAGTCAAGGTGGGCAGTCTGTGTAATCATTATCTCCTATTATGAACAGTTAGGTGCAAGCAGCACTTTTTTCATTGTATGAATGGAGGTAGACTGAGCTGGAAATAGTACGAATAACCTTTAAAGCTGCCAAACTGGGTTAATTGGGTAAATCCAATGTTTGGATTACTATTTTGTATTTAAAAGGAAAAAAGGACTTGCATTTATCATAGAATCATAGAAGTTTACAGCATGGAAGGAGGCCATTTTGGCCCGTTGTGTCCATGCCGGCCAACAAGAGGCTATCCAGCCTAATCCCACTTTCCAGCTTTAGGTCGTAACCCTGCAGGTTACGGCACTTCAAGTGCACATCCAAGTACTTTTTAAATGTGGTGAGGGTTTCTGTCTCTACCACACTTTCAGGCAGTGAGTTCCAAACCCCCACAACATTCTGCGTGAAGAAATTTCCCCTCAAATCCCCTCTAAACCTTCTACTAATTACTTTAAATTTATGCTCCCTGGTTGTTGACCCCTCTGCTAAGGGAAATAAGCCCTTTCAATCCACTAAAACTAGGCCCCTCATAATTTTATACACTTCAATGAGGTCTCCCCTCAGCCTCCTCTGTTCCAAGGAAAACAAACCCAGCCTATCCAATCGTCCTCATAGCTAAGATTCTCCACTCCCAGCAACATCCTCGTAAATCTCCTCTGGACTCTCTCCAGTGCAATCACGTCCTTCCTGTAATGCGGTGACCAAAACTGCACGCAGTACTCCAGCTGTGCCCTAACCAGTGTTTTATACAGTTCAAGCATAACCACCTGCTCTTATATTCTATGCCTTGACTAATAAAGGCAAGCATTCCGTATGCCTTCTTAACCACCTTACCCACCTGGCCTGCTACTTTCAGGGATCTGTGGACATGCACTCCCAGGTCTCTTTGTTCCTCTACACTTCTCAATGTCCTACCATTTAATGTGTATTCCCTTTCCTTGTTAGCCCTCCCCAAATGCATTACCTCATACTTCTCTGGAGTAAATTCCATTTGCCACTGTTCTGCCCTTCCTGCAGTTCACAATTATCTTCTTCATTATCAACCTCTCAGCCTATTTTTGTATCATCTGCAAACTTCAAATCTAGATCACTGATGTATACCACAAAAAGTACTGCAGAACCCTACTGGAAACATTTTTCCAGTCACAAAAACACCCCTCTGAGCCAATTTTGGATCCAACTTGCCACTGTGCCCTGGATTCCATGGGCTTTTACCTTCGTGACCAGTCTGCCATGTGGGACCTTATCGAAAACTTTGCTAAAATCTATATACACTACATCATACGCACTGCCCTCATCGACCCTTCCGGTTACCTCCTCGAAAAATTCAATCAAGTTAGTCAGACACGACCTTCCCTTAACAAATCCATGCTGACTGTCCCTGATTAATCCATGTCTTTCTAAATGTAGATTTATCCTGCCTTCAGGATTTTTTCCAATAATTTTCCCACATAGAGGTTAGGCTGACAGGTCTGTAATTAATCGGTCTATCCCTTTCTCCCTTCTTAAACAAAGGTACCACATTAGCAGTCCTCCAGTCCTCTGGCAACACACCTGAAGCCAGAGAGGATTGGAAAATGATCGTCAATGGCTCTGTTATTTCCTCTTTTGCTTTGCTTAACAACCTGGGATACATTTCATCCGGGCCTAGGGACTTATCCACTTTCAAAGCTGTTAAACCCCTTGATACCTCCTCTTTCACTATGTTTATTTCATCTAATATTTCACACTCCTCCTCCTCGATAGCAGTGTCTGCATCGCCCCCCTCTTTTGTGAAAAGAAATGCAAATTATTCATTAAGGACCATACCCACATCTTCTGTCTCCACACACAGATTATCCTCATGGTCTCTAATAGGCCCTACCCTTTCTTCAGTTATCCTCTTGCTCCTAATATATTTATAAAACATCTTTGGATTTTCCTTGATTTTACTTGCCAAGAATTTTTCATGCTCTCTCTTTGCTTTCCCAATATCCCTTTTGATCTCACCCCTGGACTTTCTATCGTCTGAGAGATTCTGCTGTATTTAGCCCTCGGTATCTGTCATAAGCTTCCCTTTTATTCCTTTATCCTACCCTGTATGTCCCTCGACATTCAGGGGGCTCTAGATTTGTTAGTCCTACCCTTTTTTATTAAGGGTACATATTTGGTCTGATCCCTGCGGATCTCTCCTTGAATGCCTCCCACTGCCCCTACACTGATTTACCTTCAAGTGGCTGTTTCCAGTCCACTATGGCCAAATCACCTCTCAGCTTAGCAAATTAGGCTTTTCCCCAATTTAGAACTTTTATTCCTGGTCTAACCTTGTTCTTTTCCATAACTACCTTAAACCTTAAATCTAACTGAATTATGATCACTAGCACCTAAATGCTTTCCTACTGATACCCCTTCCACCTGCCTAGCTTCATTCCCTAAAACTAAATCCAGAACCGCCCCCTTCCGTGTTGGACTTGTTACATGTTGGCTAAAAAAGTTCTCTTGAATGCATTTCAGGAATCCCACACCCTCTATACCCTTCACACTAATGTTGTCCCAGTTAATATTAGGATAGTTGAAATCCCCTACTAATATTGCCCTATAGTTTTTGCACTTATTAGAAATTAGCCTAACTATTTGCTCCTCTATCTCCCTCTCACTGTTTGGGGGTCTATAATACACGCCTAGCAGTGTGATCACCCCTTTGTTGTTTTTCAGTTCAACCCATATGGCCTCATTTGATGATCCCTCTAACATATCATCCCTCCTCACAGCTGTAATAGTTTCTTTAATTAATACTGTGATCCCCCTCCCTTTTTACCCCCCTCTCTATCCCGTCTGAAAATCCTGTAACCAAGAATGTTGAGCTACCACACCTGCCCCTCTTTTAGCCATGTCTCTGTAATAGGTATAATATCATACTCCCAAGTGTCTACCTGTGCTCTCAGCTCATCTGCCTTATTCGCTATACTCCTCGCATTGAAGTATATACCATTTATACAGCCAGACCTCCTTGTTGCCTACTTTCTAGCCCTTGTTTCCTCTGTCTTTCAAATTCATTTTCTACATTTTTGCTTTCCAATTCCAGATTTACTCCCCCCCCTACTGAATCTATTCTCACATTCCCATTCCCCCGGCAAGCTAGTTTAAACCCTCCCCAACAGCACCAGCAAATCCCGAGGATATTAGTCCCAACTCTGTTGAGGTGCAACCCGTCCGGCTTGTACAGGTCCCACGACTCCCAGAAGCAGTCGCAATGCCTCAGGAATCTAAAGCCCTCCCTCCTGCACCATCTCTCCAGCCATGCGTTCATCTGTTCCATCCTCCTATTTCTGTACTCACTAGCTCGTGGCACCGGGAGTAATTCAGAGATTACTACCTTTAAAGTCCTGCTTTTTAATCTCTCTCCTAGCTCCCTAAACTCTGCCTGCAGGACCTCATCCCTCTTTCTACCTATGTCATTGTTCCCGATATGGACCATGACCTCTGGCTGTTCACCCTCTCCCCCTAGAATGCCCTGTATCCTTGACCCTCGCACCAATCTGAAGTCATATCTGCAGCCGGAGAAACGCCTGTCTGCTCTCCTGACTATTGAATCCCCCACCACTAAAGCTCTTCCATTCTTCTTCCTCCCCCCGACCACCCGTGCAGCTGAGCCACCTGTGGTGCCGTGGACTTAGCTCTGGCTGCACTCCCCAACTCCCCAGAGGCACCATCGCCCCCACCGGTACTCAGAAGAAAATACCGGTTGGAGAGCGAGATGGATTCGGGGGCTCCTGCACTATTTGCCCTTTCCTCCTCTTCTGTCTGCTGGTCACCCACTCCCTCTCTGCCAGCACATGCTTAAGCTGCATGGTAACCACCTCTAGAAACGTGCTATCCACGTAGCTCTCAGTCTCGCGGATGCACCGCAGTGACTCCAGCCACCGCTCAAGCTCCAAAATGCGGAGCTCGAGTTGGTGCAGCTGGAGACACCTCCTGCACACGTGGTCATCCAGGCTACGCGAAGCATCCAGGGCTTCCCACATGCCACAGGATGTGCAATCCACGGGACTGAGCTGCCCTGCCATCCCTCTAGTTTTTCTCAGAACTAACAAGCAGAAATAAACTCTAAACCTTAGCAAAACACACCCAGCCGCTACTCAGCAAACAATTAATTAGGTTCTTTTAAGATAATAAATATCACTTATCTATTTAATTGCAGCTCCTAACTTACACCAATGCCCAAGGTTAAAAAAAAAAGAATGAGAATAACTCACCAATCAACCGGCCAATCCCTTACCTGCGACGTCAACACTTCGATTTTGATTCTTTTTACTTTTTCTCTTACTCGTGTCGCTGCTGCTGATAGCTCCTCCCGATCCCCGGCTCCTCCCGATCCCCGGCTCCTCCCGATCTGCGGCTCTTCCTGCTGTGTCACCGCCTTTCCAAGCCCCGCTCCCAGTCAGGTCTCACGATGCTTGCTCCTCCCGATCCCCGGCTCCTCCCGATCCCCGGCTCCTCCCGATCTGCGGCTCTTCCCGCTGTGTCACCGCCTTTCCAAGTCCCGCTCCCAGTCAGGTCTCGCGATGTCTCGCGATGCTTGTTCCTCCCTGTCTCCGGGATATACAGCGCCTTTCATGACCACCGGATGTCTCAAAGCGCTTTACAGCCAATGGAGTACTTTTTGAAGTGTAGTCACTGTTGTAATGTAGGAAACTTGGCAGCCAAATAGTTTACAGCAAGCTCCCACAAAGAGCAATGTGATGATGACCAGATAATCTGTTTTCGTGATGTTG
The DNA here is from genome assembly GCF_044704955.1 of Pristiophorus japonicus. Taxonomy (NCBI): domain Eukaryota; kingdom Metazoa; phylum Chordata; class Chondrichthyes; family Pristiophoridae; genus Pristiophorus; species Pristiophorus japonicus. The sequence goes on along the minus strand of NC_091988.1, from coordinate 186,204,932 downwards.
ATTGAGGGGTAAGTATTGGCCAGGACAGCGGGGGACAACTCCCCTGTTTTTCGAAATAGTGCCGTGGGATCTTTTACATCCGCCAGAGAGAGCAGCTGGGGCCTCGGTTTATTCCTCATCGGTATAGTGCTTGTCACGCGAGAGACCGGGGGTTCAATTTCCCGACAATGAGGAAATATTTTCAGATCAGCTATGATCTTATTGCATGGCGGAGCAGGCTCAATGGGCCGAACGGCCTACTCCTGCTCCTATTTCTTATGTTAACATCTTATCCGAAAGACGGCATCTCTGACAGTGCAGCACTCTCTCAGCACTGCACTGGAATGTCAGCCTGGACTTTTGTGCCCAAGTCTCTGGCGTTTTAAGTGCTATGTGCCGGCCAGAACTCCTGATGATCCTAAAGTGCTTCACAACCCTTGGATTATTTTTCAAGGGCAGTAACTGTTGTTATGTAGGAAAGAAAGCAGCTAATTTATGGATGTATGACCAATTAATCTTTTATTGGTTGAGGGAGGAATATTGGCCAGAATACTGAGAAAACTGCTCTTCTTTAAACACTATCATAGGACCTTTTGCAGCCACCTGAAGATGACAGATGGGACTTCAATTCAATGTCTCGTGAACAATGACACCTCCAACAGTGCAGCAATCCCACAGTGCTGCGCTGAAATGTGAGCCTAGATGAAATGCTTAAATCTTTGGCCCCAAGTTGCCACATGATTTGCTCCTGATTTTTAGGAGCAACTGGTGGAGAACGGAGTATCTTAGAAATCGGAATTCTCCACATTTAAGTTTTCTGCAGTTCTAGTCAGGTAGAACAGTTTCACTTTTGAACAGAATTTTTTTTCCAAAAGGGGGCGTGTCCGGCCACTGACGCCTGATTTGAAAGTTTCCACAGTGAAAACGTACTCCAAACTAACTTAGAATGGAGTAAGTGAAGATTTTTGTAGGCTTGAAAAAACCTTGTCTACACATTAAAAAAATCAGGCGCAGGTTATAAATTAGGCGTCCGGAACGAGGTGGAGGGGGGGTGGGGGGGGAAGGGAAGTCATTACATTCTACAATAAATCCTTAGTTATACTTATACAAATATTATACAAATAATTCCAACCTGAATAAAAATTTATAAGCAAAGAAAAGATTAAATAAACCATGTTCCTACCTGTGTGAAAGTGCTTCAGGCAGGCCTTTCAGGCAGCCGTTCCCGACGGGCCCGACGGACGGCAGGGGGAGAAAGCTGCAAGAAGCCTCAGTGTTGATCATGGAAGGGCAATGTGGTTTTATTAAAAAATGTTAAAAATTGAACAGCTACAAAGAACTACAAAACTGGCCGAGTGCCAATGTTTCCTTCACACTGCGCGTGCGCGAACGCTCCAACGCGCACGCGCAGGGTTGCCGGCACAAAAAAAACTCATTTAAATGGTACCCGCCCCCTCCTACTTACAAAATCGGCGCGAGTGGTAGGCTCCGCCCCCTGGGCGCCGCACCAAGCAGACATCGAGCTGCAAAGCGCTCGAGAATAGCGCGTTTCTTTTCAGGCGCCGTTTTCGGCGCGAAAAACGGGCGCCCAGCTCGGAGGGGCACCTGTTTTGCCGCGTGTGGAAACTTGGGGCCTTAGAGTGGAGTTTAAGTGGATATTCAACTAGTCTAGCGTCAGCAGAATAATAATTATTCATAATCAGAAACACTGTTGCCCCATAATTAAAGAACATGTAAGGACGCATTAAACATGTCTCAGCACAGGCAAGACATTGAACACAGTGGAAAAATCTGATCTCTTATTATTTTTGGACACGTTGCAAATTTGCCATTTCCTTGGTGTTTAATCTGTCAGGTATCAAACTGCGACAGTGAATCAACGAATAAAAACTCACTGTTCTTGCTCCTGTCTGCCCTATTAACAGTAAAGGGGAGCGAGTTCAATAAAGGAATGAGAGAAGCAGAACCGCCTGTTGAAATTCACCGCCAAACTGGGCAGGTGAGCGGAGTTGAGGAATACTCTTTTCTGATGCCTACACAACGATCATTCCCAAACTTGGAAAAACATTCACTGCCAGTAAATGAAGAAATAGGCGAATCTATCGGTAACCCCGCAGGTCAGGAAAGTATACATATTTGAATGAAGGCTGTGTCACATTTCCTTATCTGAACTATTATATCCTCTTGTCTTTTATCAGTTAAAGAAACACATTTTAAACAAATCCTCTTTTTTTACAAAAACAAAGCATGTGGCAGATAACCATGTGTAATTAGAGTGTGAACTCCACTGGGGTTCACGTCACGGCAGGAATGATAAATGGCACTGCTGTTCCAGAATGTTCCCGCTTGATTTTGATTCCTACTCAGTGATCTTTTTTGTTACTTCACCAATTTCTCCCCTCCCCCTCTTTTTTTTTTCTGAAGGCATTTGCTCCGTGTTGGGATGTGACTCCATCCGAGAGCAGTCGTCCCCTCTGGCTCCATTCTTCATGTGCAAGCCTTGACAGTGAGTTACAGCAGACAACTTATACTCAGAGCGTGTCAGCAGACCACTGTTGCTGGGGACGGGTTACCTACCCGATGTCTGGAGAAGTCTCCACCGTTCAGTTAAAAAAAACACTTTGATCGCTTCAGCTCCCACAGCAAAAAAAAATGTAGCCACCTCCGATGGCTTATGTGTTACCTCGTCGTTGGAAATGGTGTTGCTGTTGGAGGAGTGGGCTACTCTGATTGGAGGTCTCGTCATGGCCCAGAAATTGTGGGTGGGCGCCTCCAACCAAATTTTTTTTAAACAAAAGTACCTGGTGGACCCGGAGGAACGTAGGTAGACTTGCGCTCCGAGGCCAAGCTGTGCAGTCCAGCGTAGGGGCCCACCTATTCCAGGTGTGCATGTGCGTCCTGGGATCACTTGGGCCGGACCAACCAATGAAAATGGCGTATCCCCATTCACAGTAATGGCGAGTTCCGTTTTTATGGAGATCACATTTCTCTGAATGGGGATAGCCCCCAAAAACACAAACATTTTAAGTAAATAGGAAAAACACCACATATTTAAAATTAATTGAAATTGAATTTAATTAGCCAGGACAACCACTCTCTAGGAGGTAAAAGACATGTGGGTTGATGATGCTAATTCTTCCTCGCTACTGCTGAGGGAGTGCTGCACTGTCAGAACATAAGAACATAAGAATTAGGAACAGGAGTAGGCCATCTAGCCCCTCGAGCCTTCTCCGCCATTCAATAAGATCATGGCTGATCTTGCCGTGGACTCAGCTCCACTCACCCGCCCTCTCCCCGTAACCCTTAATTCCCTTATTGGTTAAAAATCTATCTATCTGTGACTTGAATACATTCAATGAGCTAGCCTCAACTGCTTCCTTGGGCAGAGAATTCCACAGATTCACAACCCTCTGGGAGAAGAAATTCCTTCTCAACTCGGTTTTAAATTGGCTCCCCTGTATTTTGAGGCTGTGCCCCCTAGTTCTAGTCTCCCCTACCAGTGGAAACAACCTCTCTGCCTCTATCCTGTCTATCCCTTTCATAATTTTAAATGTTTCTATAAGATCACCCCTCATCCTTCTGAACTCCAACGAGTAAAGACCCAGTCTACTCAATCTATCATCATAAGGTAAACCACTCATCTCCAGAATCAGCCCAGTGAATCGTCTCTGTACCCCCTCCAAAAGCCAGTATAACCTTCCTTAAGTAAGGTGACCAAAACTGCACGCAGTACTCCAGGTGCGGCCTTACCAATACCCTATACAGTTGCAACAGGACCTCCCTGCTTTTGTACTCCATCCCTCTCGCAATGAAGGCCAACATTCCATTCGCCTTCCTGATTACCTGCTGCACCTGCAAACTAACTTTTTGGGATTCATACACAAGGACCCTCTGCACCTCAGCATGTTGTAATTTCTCCCCATTCAAATAATATTCCCTTTTACTGTTTTTATTCCCAAGGTGGATGACCTCACACTTTCCGACATTATATTCCATCTGCCAAACCTTCGCCCATTCGCTTAACCTATCCAAATCTCTTTGCAGCCTCTCTGTATCCTCTACACAACCCGCTTTCCCACTAATCTTAGTGTCATCTGCAAATTTTGTTACACTACACTCTGTCCCCTCTTCCAGGTCATCTATGTATATTGTAAACAGTTGTGGTCCCAGCACCGATCCCTGTGGCACACCACTAACCACCGATTTCCAACCTAAAAAAGACCCATTTATCCCGACTCTCTGCTTTCTGTTCACCAGCCAATTCTCTATCCATGCTAATACATTTCCTCTGACTCCACGTACCTCTATCTTCTGCAGTAACCTTTTGTGTGGCACCTTATCGAATGCCTTTTGGAAATCTAAATACACCACATCCATCAGTACACCTCTATCCACCATGCTCGTTATATCCTCAAAGAATTCCAGTAAATTAGTTAAACATGATTTCCCCTTCATGAATCCATGTTGCGTCTGCTTGATTGCACTATTCCTATCTAGATGTCCCGCTATTTCTTCCTTAATGATAGTTTCAAGCATTTTCCCCACTACAGATGTCAGAGGTGCCGTTTTTTGGATGAAACGTTAAAAAGTGTCTGCTCTCTCAGGTGGATGTAAAAGATCCCATGGCACTATTTTGAGGAAGAGCATGGGAGTTATCCCCGGTGTCCTGGCCAATATTTATCCCTCAATCAACATAACAAAAATGATTATCTGGTCATTATTGTTATGTATGTATGTTAATGTATGTAGTGTAACACTAGACCATTGAATGTACCTTCATCCTATATACACCATACCTGTATCACCAGAGGGTGCTACTGCTGGAGGCCTAAGGATCACCTGTACACTGCAGGTAACCAAGTATAAAAGGGAGCTCACCTCTTGGTGTCCTCACTCTAGGAGCTGCAATAAAGGACTAAGGTCACTACAGTTCAAGTACTATACCCTTACCTCGTAGATCTGATAAGATTGGCTGCACCGAGTGACTTTTGGCGACCATCTCACCGAAGCACTAAGGGACATCTTCGTTATTGGAATCATGAGGGTCTCCTCCATAAACTGCTCTCTGTGGACACTACGTTCACCCTGCAGAAGGCAATCAAAGTGATCCAGACATTCATGATTTCAGTCTGTGACTCCAAAAGGACGATGATTTACACCCAGGACTCTAACCCGACGAGTACAGTGAACCGAATGGCGACTTTCAGAGGCAAGACTGCTGCCCCGAGTCCCGCAACCCTGAGTCCATCACATGGGGCCAACCAGCTAGCCCCATGCTGGCGCTATGGAGCCCACGAGTACCGATACAAAGACTATATCTGCAAAGGCTGCAACACTAAAGGTCACCTTCAGCGAATGTGTAGAAGCAGTTTCACTCACCGAGTCGCTGAAGAGTTGGCCGATCACCCGGGCTCCAGCACTGATGAAGATGTAGTGGCTCAGCCCCTGGAAGAGGTGTACGGAGTGGATACCTGCTCCACCGAGCGTTCCCCGGGGAAAATAGAAGTAGAAATCAACGGTGTTCCAGTCTTGATGGAGATCGACACAGGGCTGAGCCAATCGCTGATGAATCAGATGGCCTTTGAGAAACTCTGGGACAATCCCGCCGAACGACCCAAAATGTCCCCAATCCAGGCGAAGCTGCTCACTTACACAAAAGGCACCATCCCAGTCGTTGGCAGCGTGGATGTCCAGGTGTCCCATGGCGGCGCGTCCCAAGCTTCCTTTGTGGATTGTTGCCGGTGATGGTCCAACGCTGCTGGGAAGAAGATGGATGAAGCAAATCCAAATCTGTTGGAGCGACGAAGGCTTCCAGGCCCCGGCGATCGACATCCTACGCGACCCCAAACTTGGATCCATCGCAGCACCTGAAAATCCTACCGTCCAACTCGACTGCGTGGCGACGACACAGACTGCACAACTCAACGGCGAGATGATCCAACCTGAATGATCAGACCTCACCTTCCGGGCTCCAGTGGCAGGGCTCCGAGGGAAGAAGATCGGCGCAGAAGGTAGATTCCCGGCATCCGTGGCGGAACCTGGGGAGTAAAGCATCACCGCAGCCTACCTTGCGGAGAGAAAGAAGGCGAAGCACCTGGAATCAAGATGGCCGTGACCAGACCATGAGGGGCAGCGTTGAGACAGCAACAAGTGTTACCGAGCGGCGAACCGGATTGGGGTAAAGATTGCAAGGCCTTCTTAAAGGAGACCAGCAACCCAAAACAATTAAAGGGACAGTTCCACTCTTGGCACAGCGATGCCGATGATATTAAGGATAAAAATGTAATTAATGAATGCAGGTATATAAGTGTACTGTTGAATGGTGATGCCGGCAAAGCTAATGAGAGAAATGTAACGAATACTTCAAAAAGTGATGTAAGTGACAAGTTTGTACTGTTGAACGGTGATGCCAGTAAAGCTAACATGACTAATGTAACCAACAAAGGTAGGCATCCAAATGTAACCTTGTACATAGATACTGATAGCACACAAGAAAGTGTTGTAAATGACAAATGTGAAAGTGTAAAGAGATATAACAATGTCGAATTGGCTAGTTGCGGTCAGAGCCAATGTATCATGTATGCTAATGATAGAATGAGAAATGATACCGGGTTCTGCATGTATACTGACAATGCCAAAGGTAACCCCCCCTGTGGGAAATACCCAGGTCCAGCGGGCTACCTGATCATATAGCCTGCGCTTCCGGGACCAAGTGATGCCCCAGGAAGAGGTCACACACACCCAGTGGGAGCATACCCACTGTAGGGACAGCGGTCAATGGACAGCACAGCCACCACCACTGGCAACCTGCCCCAGATCGGCCCTACACCCCCTGGCCACCAGGGCCAGCACCGGGAGCAAGAGGCCGGTAGCCTCCAGCTTTCCCAGCGGGACCTGGGATGACCAGACTTCCACCACCTTGAAGGGCAACAGGGCGACCCTACAACCCCCAACGGAGGACAAAGAGGCCACACCACCCTGTGGCTCTGCCCATCACTAAACGCCCTTACCCACCCAATCAACAATGTATGCACCTTACCCATAACAACATGTATCTGCTCCACCACTGCGGAATCCTCCAACAGTGACATACCCACATGGTCTATGTATGGGGTGGGGTGGGGGGGGAATGGATGTGTTCAGCCGCAAACACATGGATCACACCCGGCACCCACAGAACCCTCACCACAACCCCATGTCATGGCAATAAGGACTTGGGAAAGACTTAGGGGTGAGTGTTGTTATGCATGTATGTTAATATATGTACTGTAAAACTAGACCACTGAATGTACCTTCACCCTGTATACACTATACCTGTACCACCAGAGAGTGCTGCTGCTGGAGACCTAAGGGTCACCTGTACACTGCAGGTAACCAAGTATAAAAGGGAGCTCACCTCTTGGTGTCCTCACTCTAGGAGCTGCAATAAAGGATTAAGGTCACTACAGTTCAAGTACTATACCCTTATCTCGTGGAGTCCTTATTGGAGTGCTTGCATAAATCACAATTATCACATTGCTGTCTGTGGGAGCTTGCTGTGCGCAAATTGACTGCTGTATATCCCACATTACAACAGTAACTATACTCCAAAATGTACTTCATTGGTTGCAAAGCGCTTTGAGACATCCAGTGGTTGTGAAAGGCGCTACAGAAATGCAAGTCTTTCTTTCAACTTCTGGAAAAGTGCTTTCCTCAAACATGTAAGGTCTGAGCAAGAACTGATGCTGTGTTTAGACAGACGTTTGCGGGCTGCTAGGGCCACCTGCTCTGAATGTGCAGCTCTCAACCTCAAAGTAAACTTGCCAGATTCACTAAGGCAAGTGAAGAGAGGACCTGGTGAAATAAGTGGATGTAGCAATGCTGCTGCTAGCAACGAAAGTCTGACACACCGTGAGTTGGTGGCTCAGCATCTCACTCAACTCAATTCAAAATAAACTTTTCCGTGTGGTCACTCATGGACTGAAAGCCACACTCTGCCCTCCTGTGACCTAGAATGCAAGGACACTAACAGGCAGACCCACCTGGCCTTATGTTAGTCGGGTTAAACACTGAATAGAAGAATGGGAGTGCCCCATTCCCAGTACAAACATTCCTCACCCATAATCTACAGTCTGTAGCCTATTTCAAGCGTGTTGATATTTAATTAAATTGTCCTTTCTATCTTTGCTGATTGTTAATAATCATGCTTCAGTAACTGTGTAATTACATTTTCAGCTATATGTACTTCAGAATTTGACATGAACACCTGGGAATAATATTAATTTAAAGAGTCACCGTCACTGTTAATACTTGTTCTAAAAGTTAGGCGGGTGCGAACAATGACCATTTCTCTGAACTCTTTTGTATATAATTGAATGAGGCTTTTAACGGAAAAGCTGGGAGATCGCTTTTAGGGCGAGCCTCTTAGTGCTGTCTGATAAGTCAACTACATGTTAACAGATATGTTTATTTTACACTCGGTATAGAGCCTTCATCATTCCCCGTATTATGGGAAGCACGGGAGGGGCAGTTACTCCAGGTGTAATGAAGCCCTTTCCATTAGAATTGCCTGGCATGGTGAGAGCCAAGGCTGGGCCTCAATATTTGGAGCAGCAGTGTCTGGGGCATCTGACCAGCAAATGGCCCTTCATCCCTCTTGCCTTGACCACAGTCCATGGAGATGTAAATTTGCCAACGCATGCACCAGGGATGGCTGAGCAAGACATTTGCTGCCACATCTGTATTGCATCATCATCTCATGCATTGCGCAAATCAATGATCCCATTATACAGAGTGGCACACTTCAGGAGTGGAGTGTTTTCTCTGTTACCTTGTATTGGGTGATTAAACGACCAACATCATAATACAAAAAATGTTGCTAAGACGGTCATTTCGACCGCCTCAATGCTGTCAACCTTGTGCCCCGACACTGCAGCACTAGATTCGTACAAGAAGTGCTTTGTTAGTCTACAATAATTTCTCCCTTAGTTTTGTTCCCAGGAAGGTCATGGATATTCTGCTAGGGCAAAGGGCCTAGTTAAAATGCGTAGGTTGTCCTGGTGACATTGCCAACAACAACATGTACTGCCACCTACTCTCTTCAGGGACCTGGTTTAAATCTAGCCAGACTGGTGGGATTAAAGTTGGTTTTCTCTGATGATTTGTGCAACCTAAGCAAAATCAGTTTGGTTAACCTTAATGCAATTCTGAATCGCACACAAATGATCCGGGAAGGGTGGTAGAGGCAGAAACCTTCAATCGAATTTAAAAAGTACTTGGATATGCACTTGAAGTGCTGTGACCTACGGGGCTACAGTCCAAGAGCTGGAAAGTGGGATTAGGCTGAATAGCTCTTTTTTGGCCGGCACAGAAATGATGGTGTGAATGGCCTCCTTCTGTGCCGTAAACTTCTAGGATTCTGGAGAAATTGGCCTCCTTTGCACTTCCCATTGGCGCCTCCGGGGGGCAATAACGGGGCACTACCGGCTCTGCGATCGGACACGGCGAGATGACCGATGCCCGCGAACTTGCCGTCGGGTTTTGCGGTGGCAGTAACCCCTGGCGCCATGATCTCCTGCACCCGAGAGATCGTGATGTCACCAGGCTGAGCAGTGCCCACGTAGGGCCCCGGATGCGAACTTTGGTTCCGCCCCCTGCAGCATCGCCGGGCGTCAACACCGGCAACTGCATGAGGCGTTGTGAAGGAGGTCGGCCACTTGAGGAGCAGTATTTAAAAGTAATTTCACTCGGGTAAGTAAAAATGTGTTTTAACCCCTTAGGTAACTTTTTTACCATTTTGCTGTGCTTCGATTGGTCAGCCCTTCACTCTTTTCAGGTGTTTGGGGCTGATCGTCGCAGATCGCAGCTGCTGTTGGTGAGGAGGGACATCGTTTCAATGCAGAGCCTACAGCAATAGCCTTTCCCTTTAAGGGAGGGAAGAACCTCTGATCCCAGCAGTGCTGCGCTCGGCATTGGGCAGTGCTGCACCACAACACTCCTCTCGCTGGCTTTAGCGCTTCAAGGGAAGTGGTAGTGCTTGATATAGCGCTCCACTTCTTTCCTGGAGCGCTAAACCGGAAGCTTGTGTCAGCTTCACTTGCGTAGCACCTGTTGATACTTTAGCGCTACCCCAAAAGTTATCGCCCCAACCGGGGTGCTACACAATTTCTAGCCCCATGATTCTACGATCCAATTTTGTACTAACTGTTCCTCTCATTCAGACAGTTCATAGGTTGGCTGCTGTTGAAAATGGGAATGTTATTTAATGCAATAGAAGGTACCTGTCTAAGGTTGGGGGTAAAGCAGATTTTGGAGGGAATTTACCTTGAAGTTAAATCTGAGCTAAGCCTGCCGTGTAGTGCTTGATGCTGATACCGAGTGAAAAAACATGGATCAAGGTATAATTTCTGAAAGATATTAGGCCCAAGTTTCGGGCCGTGCCTAGAACGGCGCAGCCCCGACCCGGACGCCCGTTTTTCGCGCCACAGAGTGCGCCTAAAAAATACTTACAGATTCTCCGGCTCCCTGCTGGCCCTCTGGGCGCGGTGCAGCACGAGCCCGTAGGGGGCAGAGCTAGGTCCCTGCACTGAAAACAGTGCCGGGACCTCTGCACATGCGCGATACAGTGGACGCGCATGTGCAGTAGCTCCAGGCGCCCAAAACTGTGTGGGAGGGGCCCACAGCACGCAGCCCCTAGCCCTGGCCGAATGGCCTCACTGGGGCTGCGTGCATAAGGCTGCCTCCCACGCCCAGCTCCTGCTTCCTCCCGACCCCTCCCGACCCGACTCCCGCTTCCCCCCCCCCCCTCCCCCCACCGCCGCCCCCGGACCGGACCGGACCCGACCCCCGGACTGGACCCGACCCGCGCTCCCACCCCCCCCCCACCCAACCTGACCTCCCTCTCCCTCCCTCCCTCGACCCGAACCGAACCGACCTCCCTCCCACCACCCCCCCCAACCCGACCCTCGCTCCCCGACCCGGCCCAACGCCACCTACCTGTAAATCTGGTGCTGGGGGACGGGTGCCCGAAGTCTTGGGCCCGGCTGGGCTCAGCCCATTCAGCCTCCCCCCCCTTCTCCTTCCCCCCTTCTCCATTCCCCCCCTTCTCCTTTCCCCCCCTCACCTTTCCCCTTCACATTTCCCCCCTTCACCTTTCCCCTTCACCTTTCCCCCCTTCACCTTTCCCCCTTCATCTTCCCCCTTCACCTTTCCCCCTTCACCTTTCCCCCTTCACCTTACCCCCTTCACCTTCCCCCCCTCCCCTTCTCCTTCCCCCCTTCTCCTTCCCCCCCTTCCCCTTCTCCTCCTCCCCTTCCCCTTCTCCTCCTCCCCCCTTCCCCTTCTCCTCCTCCCCCTTCCCCTTCTCTCCCCCCCTCCTCTCCCCCTCTTCTCCCCTTCCCTCCCCCTTCTCCCCCTTTTCTCCCCCTTCCCTCCCCATTCTCCCCCTTCCCTCCCTTCCCTCCCACTTCTCTCCCATCCCTCCCCCTTCCCACCC